>NW_024386789.1:0-600000 GCF_900408965.1 Simochromis diagramma | reverse complement strand
CATGGCCTCCTTGTTCACCTGATCTGAACCCCATTGAGAACCTGTGGTCCATCATCAAATGTGAGATTTACAAGGAGGGAAAACAGTACACCTCTCTGAACAGTGTCTGGGAGGCTGTGGTTGCTGCTGCACGCAATGTTGATGGTGAACAGATCAAAACACTAACAGAATCCATGGATGGCAGGCTTTTGAGTGTCCTTGCAAAGAAAGGTGGCTATATTGGTCGCTGATTTGTTTTTGTTTTGTTTTTGAATGTCAGAAATGTATATTTGTGAATGTGGAGATGTTATATTGGTTTCACTGGTAAAAATAAATAATTGAAATGGGTATATATTTGTTTTTTGTTAAGTTGCCTAATAATTATGCACAGTAATAGTCACCTGCACACACAGATATCCCCCTAAAATAGCTAAAACTAAAAACTACTTCCAAAAACATTCAGCTTTGATATTAATGAGTTTTTTGGGTTCATTGAGAACATGGTTGTTGTTCAATAATAAAATTATTCCTCAAAAATACAACTTGCCTAATAATTCTGCACTCCCTGTAGTATTAGGGACTGAGTGGAGCTCTCTGTCACCCAAAAAGCAGTCCCAGATCTGATTAAGACAACGTTATGCCTGAAAAGAAGCAGCCAATGCAAAAACACAAAAGTGTTTATCGCTGTTCCGACCTTCAGGCCCAGAGGATGTGGCTCACGGAAAGAATGTCTAGACTACTATATTTAATCACACTGCTACCATAATTTGGACTCGGATAAGGCACCAAAACCCTGTTTTTTTAATTCTTTGGAGTCAATCAACTGGTGATTGAAATCAGCCAGATTCCACTTGATCCACTGTGAGGTCAGACTTTTACCAAAAAACAGAATAAACTAACAATTAAATCACCCAAGAAAACTGCAGTTAGTACACCTTTAGTTTCCACAAATACAGAGAGGGGACAGGGAAGTCCCAAGGCAACCTCTCCTTCACCTTTCCGAGTTTTGCACACAGGCGTGTACATGCGTACTTAAACATTTCTCCCTGCTGTATTATGCGTAACATCCTTCAAGAACCCCCAGAGACACAGCTTGAATCCTTTGTAGTGCTCATTAGGAGAGTGTCAAGTCCAGCATGTTTCTCTAATCTAATCAGCTCTATATCTGGCTCTCCCACCCCCACCACCTCCCTTTGCTGCCCCCACCCCCTCCTACTCTTTATCCTCTTCATTTGTCAGCTTTGAAAGTAAGTGAGAGAAAGACACGGGAAAGTGAAATTAAGCGAGGGAGAGGCGGCAACGGCAGACAGAAAATTAGGTGAGATTGAAGGAAGTCCTTGAGAAGAGAAAGCATCTCTTGGGGGTTTAGTTGGGATTGTGGAGGAGAGGAGACAGGGAATTAGAATCAAGGAACGTGCTATCAGTAAAGGTCTGGATGACATGATGAAGTTAGATGAGACACTTTCTACAACTTTTCGTTTTGGGGAATGGGTCGCTCCTTGTGGACCACTGCGATGGGACGCAAACAAATCCGTCAGTCCGCTCAAGTCTTTGATAAGGAAGATCATTTGTTATACCAAGACATCACCACTTAGCCCGCAGTTTTCCTACAGTATAAATTTAAACCTGAAACTGACACTTACACCCACACACATACATTTCTTCCCTAACAATTACAAGACAGGACCTTTACACCCTCAACACACAGTTAATTCACATAGATGCTTCACACAGATTCATCAGAGGCAAGAATTAATCAGCATGTTTGCGTAAGTGTCAGACTTGCAAATGAAGGTTGTCAAAATAGGGTATGAGGCATGTTACCGCAGCGGTTTACTAAAGAGAGCAGACAGATAATAGAGGAAAGAGACCGAAAAGAAAAAGACACTGTGAGGAGCAACGGCGAAGGGAGATGAAATCTGTAGGAGCAGAAATACAGTTGCCAATTTCCTGTCGCCGACAGGCAGCGGTGTTGACAATGCCGGTTGACAGCCAGCTTCCCCTGGCCGCCACACATTCATTCTGTATTGTAAATAAACAGTTTAAGGGGAAATGTCAGCCGAGAGACGGAAGGAGCAGCTTCAGCTATAATACCTATTTCCCTCCTTCCTACCAATGCGGCGGCCCAGTTGCCAGCCGAGTGACAGACGTGGCGAGTAATGAGGATGGCACGCACAACCTGCTCTGCTGGTGCTGACAGTAACAGCAGCTGACGCCGCGGCGTTTAAAGGTCCCTGAGGTCTTTAGGTTTAAACCTGATGCTTACACTATTTACTGTATGACGACATGCGAAGTAGATCGCGCTTTGACCTCCAAATGCAACTGATCATAAGGGGAGATGGCAGGAACATGGAGACGAGTGTGTGTGTGTGTGTCGGGGGGGTAACTGATGTGGACATGTTTTTGGTTTAAATGGTGCAGTCATGGGGATAATAAGGAGACTTGGATGCCTACAGCCAGACTCAGCTAGATGATAGTGGGAGACAGCTCCGGGAGGGTTCATGACTGTGGCTGTGCAGCTAAAATTGGTGGTCATTACGACCCAGAAAAAGAAAAAAAAAAAGACGGGGGGGAAGAGTACCTCTGTGACTAAGCCAAACCACATCTCTGCTGAATATGAATAGTTTGCTTCGAGTCAAATTTTAGAAAATGGGGAGCAGAAGGACATTTTACTAATGGCATACTGCTCCACATATAAATATTCTTATTGGCTTTAATATCTTACATGGTCTCCAGGATTAGGCAGAATAAAACTTTCATCACGATCCAATCAAACATGTCACCAGAGCCCAGAGAGAGAAAGAGCAAGGACATGCAGAGATGGAGGGAGACAGGTTTGCTTGCTGATTTCTCTCAGTGTCCCTTCCTGGAGGCCAGCCAGGCAGGTAGGTGCCACACTTTAGACCCCTAATTTTCATGCAAAGGTAGTCTGCATTGGTTAACGGCTTGCGGCGCTTTTTTGCATCAAGCATTAAACCTGCAGTGGGCTCTGTCAGCCCGTTCCTCATAACCTGTTGTAAAGTCAGACTGCACACTCAGAAAATCAAGAACACAGAGCCATCGTCTTCAGCTAAAGTGTAAATTTGATGTCTTTACCTTAAGAGTATAATAATTTGTTTTCTATTTAAAGGTTATGTGGTGTAAATCATCCTACGTTCTACTGAAACAGACAAGCAGAGGGGAGGACTGGACGCAGCACGAGTCAAACCTGGTGTCTCGGTATCAGACAAGGTGGGCAACACAGTGATTGTGGCGTTTCCACATTCAGGCATTTTTAAGGTAACCAGCTTTTTTCAAATTCAGTTACGATTCAGAAAGCATCAGGTGACAGGATTGGGGGGAACCAGCTGCCACTGTGGCAAACACACACACACACACACTCACAGGTTTGCTGTGCTGCTTACAAGATAGCTACGATCTTTACCTCAGAGAATAGGACAGAGACAGAATCAAGTGCAGCCCATTCACATATACTGTTTATAGCCTAACAAACCTTCATTTGCAGCTAGCAGACTTCTACTGAATAATTCAACTAAAAAAATAAAAATTAAAAAAAAAGTGAAAGAAAAATCTTCTCTTCCTGCAAATAGCTTGAAGGCACCCAGGTGTTTTTTATAGATAAATACTGCATGCTGTCACAGGGGGGTCTGATGTGTTCAAACTAGACTTCATGGGCAGAACTAACTTTCTTTCTTTTCTTTTGCCTTCAAGCTGCAAGAGTCGTAGCACCGCAACACAGCGGCATCTTTCTCGCACGGATTCCTTTAAATTGGGCGAGAATTTAAAGCCTGTCTGGTCTGATCGATAGCCGAAATCCTAATCAGCATCAGCATCGTGAGAACAGACAGAAACCTTCTGCTTTTCATAGATAAATATCAGCTACTGTCAAATGGGAATACGTTGTTTACAGACTCTGGCTGGGAAACAGAAGAAAGCTAATGCTCAAACCTACCTCACTACCCTCAGTGAAAACTATTCTGAGGCTGAACAGTCCCAAAGCTGATGTTCTTCGTGGAATAAATGAATTAGAGCAGGGTTATCTCAATATATATGTGTTTACATTCAACATTTGCATAAATATCACAAAACTCTGTTTCTCTTGAAAACATCTGCAGCAGTGGACACAGATGTAAGGTGCTGCATGGGGTGGGTTTAAAACTCAAGACAAACTATGATATACATGTTCACTCACACATAACTAATAACCACACATGGGAAATGAGTCTGAATTTGAAAAAAAACACATGTCTGTTATATGCTTGGCAGTTGCCACTTTAATATTAGCAGAGACGCATACATGTGCTGATTTTTCAGGTCAGGTGAGCCCTGCACTCTTTGTGACCATGCTTAACAGAAAAAGCATAACTGTTTTACCATTATGACTGATGTATTTCATACTGGGTTAAAGGGACTTATCGGGGATGTCGAGGCTTCCCTCATATCATAAGTTAAAACCCACAGTGGGAGAAGTGTAAGTAGAGTCAGATCTGCCTGTTTCGTACAGTAACACCAGTCAAACATCAGACCGAAACGATATGTTCACAGTTTAGATCACAATGCAGCAGCTGTTTTAAACTGAGTAACATTTCAGCTTATAAAGGCAAATATAAGCACACAGTTTACATTATACAGAACTGTGAAAAAAAAAACCTTGAACTATCCCTCATTTCTTCACACTTTCTTCTGAGAGCCTGAGTTGCAATTTTTTTTAAAGTGGTCCTGAGCAATTGTTCTCCAGGCTTTCTGAAGGTCTTTCAGACCTTTTCCTTTGGACATTTGCTGCTTTTTCACTCATTTTCATTCCAATGAAATGATTGGTGAACCAATGCTGTAGGGCTGCTCAATTAATCGAATTTTAATCGAAATTACGATCTGGGCTTTCAACGATCATTAAAAAGGACTGAGGCGATTATTAGCACCTCCCTCGTGCTTTACTCTCGCGCTGCTCCGTGTGGCAAATCGAGCGCACCTCTCTGCGTTTCGAACACGCATCACAACAATTAAGAGGAGCTAACAGAGGGAAGCTCGGAAAGCTAAGCAGAAGTTATTTGGAGAGGAGAGTGACTGCCGTTGGTTGAAAAGAGAGGTAAAAAAAAACCTTCAGTGGTGTGGAAACATTATGGGTTCGTGGAGTCAGACGTGGATCAAGTAGACATAGTGTGTAAACTTTGCTACAGTGTCGTAGCTGCACCACAGAGCAACACTGCAAAGTTCACTAAACATAGATGTTTACATTTTTCATTTATTTTTTATATTGCAAACATTTGCACTGTTATCAGTATTTGCACACTATTTTATGACAATCTTTAAAGCCATTATTCAATACATTGTTATTGGTAAATAAATATCGTCAAATAATCGAGATCTCAATTTCAGTGAAAATAATCGTGATTATCATTTTTGCCATAATCGAGCAGCCCTACAATGCTGTGTCCTCACATAACTGTGCAGAATCCTTATTTCTGACAGCCTTTCACAAAACACATTTCTTTGTCTCCCAAAGAATCCCAAACTAGCTGAAAACATTGAATATGGAGCCTCTCAGCATGTTGTGCACGTCCCTAAAAAACTTAGAAAACTGAAAAAGTGAAAAAGAAAAGAAAAAGTGATACAACAGTGGGTGTCTACAACCATCTGTAAAACACAGTGGAGGCTCTGTCATGGTTTGGGGTTACGTTTCAGACAGTGGTGTTGAGAATCTTGTCAAAACAGAAAAGCACAGTGCACCATGAAATAGAATTAGCCAGCAGGGGGCGACTCTTGTAGGTACAAAAAGAAAGCCTATGGGAAGACTTTCAAGAGCCCTTTTTTTATTACCTCAATAAGCACTTTATTGCAGAGTCGATCGTCTCAAACACTACTTTCAAATCCTACTAAATACAAAATGAGGTTCATTTTGTGGCTTATGGTTCCCAATAGTCAAAAAGGACAATAAAGCAGGGTATTAGTATTCAGTGTCCCTCAGTTGCCTAGTCGGATCCACCCCTTGTTCTTCACATCTGCTTCAAAGATGCCAAAATGGCAGACGTCTCACATCAACTTAGACCAAAACAGTCTAGACGGATCACTTACATCTTAACAAAGTCATTCAGTTTGTATTCTTTCCTCAGCAAATATGTACAGAGAAAATTACCAAATGAAGTATGAAGCAAGCTGTATTGTTGAAATGCTGTTCAGTGCATGAAATCACAGCGTGTGGTTCTCAATAACATGCTGTTATCTGTAACCTGGGAAAGACATTTTGAACACTTTGAAATACGTGCAGCCTTTGAACAGGCTGGAGTGACATCCCAGATGCGATGGGATAGCACTCCCGGGACCGATACTGTATAATCTGGTCAGACCATAAGAGGCTAAGCGGAGCTAAATCTCATGCAGTTCGGCATCTGTGAGTTCACATTATGTCCCCAAACATTCGCAGATAATTGGCAGTCAGACTGGTTGATGCTGCTATCTTGTTTTTCCTGTCCATATGGCTGTACATCCACTGGGAACCTCTCATCGCTGCTGTGGCTTTCTTTTTTTCCCCTCTTTTGGCTGTTGTGCTTTCGCTCAGTTAAGTTAAAAGTAATTTAGTGTTTAGCGAAAGGCGATGCACTTCAGAGTTTCATTACGAAGGAACAGCAGGAAGGACGCTCTGTGCTTTCCCTAAACACCTGTTGAAAAATCTCTGAATCCTTGAAAAATGACAAAGACTGCCCGGTAAAACTTTACTGTGTGAAAAACTGTCAAGCCTACCTCTTCATTTTTATAAAATATTACACCACTAACACAATCATTTAGTAACCTTGCAACATTTTTAAAGAACTGTAAATGTTTCTTTGTTGTGCTCTAACCCCTACCTGGCATGGCGTGGACCAAGTCTCCGCACAGCACCATGAATCTCGGCCTGGGTCTGAGTTGGTTAATGGCCTCCACGGCCTGCTTAGTGAGCTCCACTTCCTCAGCCCATTCTTCCCCCCCGCCGTCACAGTCACCGTCCCTCCAGGCCTTCATAAGCCCAAGCTGGGGGTCTGCAGCTTGGATGAAGAAAAATGGTCCAGTCCATTTGTGCTCTGCGTCTAAAACGAAAACAGAATAAAGCTTCTTTTAGCTAAAAGACAATGCAGGTTACTCAGTAGGGCTGTTCGATATAACGATATATATCGGATGACGATATAAAAACATCTATCGTTTCATTTTACGCTATCGTTTGTTTCGTGGTGTCGCAAAATAAACTGTTTACGGCAATATATGTTCATCGTTTTGATGGTGACTGTAGTGGCTATATTAATTTCTATGCTTTGTTGTTAGCAACAACGACGGTAAAACCAACCCGTGTCCGCTTGTTTATTTTCCACATAAACCTTTCACAATAAAGCTCAGGATCCTGTTGAGACTTTTCAAAATAAACTGAATCACATGAAAGAGTATGCAGAGTATTTACGGATGAGAAGCATCAAATAGCCGTCAGGTGCTAAAAATTAAACCTTAGACTCAAACGTTAGAACAGGCTTTTCCCCGCAGCACGCCGTGTAATAAATACAAAGAAAACGGCGGCCGTTACAACTTATGTCTAAAAATGCATCGTTTCATGCATCAGTTAAAACACTCGACTCCAGGTACACGACGCCCAGCTGGAAACACTCCACGCAAGTCGAGCTGCCCGAGATTCACAGAATTTACAGAAAATGTTAAATTTTTGTCATTTATATCGTTATCGGACGATAGATGTCTTATATCGGGATATGAGATTTTGGTCACATCGCACAGCCCTATTACTCAGTTAATTGTTGTGCATTATGGGAAACAGCTGAAGTACACCTGAAATTCACTACTTCACATCATTGTCATGCTGAAAAGGGAAGATGTCACCGATCAGATGCTTTCAAGACAGTATTGTACGATGGATTCAAATCTGTTTTTTCTTAATTCCATCCTCATCATTTCTGATGAAGTTTCAGTGAACAGCAGACGGATCAGCTGAAGAGCCAGATGCATCTCTCAGGCTCTGTGTCAGATCTTTGCTGTTCTTTTTGTCGTCGTTTTAAGGTTTTTACTATGTCTTTCAGATACATCTGGTGTAGACAGCTTTTAGGAGTGCCACTCTTTTGTCTTCCACTCAGGACACACTGCACAGCATGCCAAAACATGCAAGTTTGATGCTAACAACTCATGGGAATCAACTGCAAAAATACTATTTCATGCCTCTTAAACTGTTACCTCATGTATTATTTGCTGACTCAACTAAGAAATACAGAGCAAATTATGTGCTTTTGTGTTATGTCTGTTTTTTTAATAAAAAAAAATCTTCTAACAGATCTTTGCGAAGTTGTCCGATTCATCCTTTGAGAATAGATGCTTTTTTTAAATAACTGAGGATTCACAGAACAAATAAACAGAAAAACATTCCTGTGAAATTAGTCGAGACCAAGAACTGGACTGAAAATGAGTGAAAAAGCTGCCAACATCCAAAGAAAAACTTTGAAAGACCTTCATAAAGTCTGAAGAACTACTGCTCAATGACAACTTAAAAAAAGAAATACAGGTAAGTCTGGCTCCTTGGAAGTAAATAAGTGAGGGGTGGTTTGAGATGCTTGCACAGCACTGTATATATATACAGTGCTGTGCATATATATATATATATATATATATATATATATATATATATATATATATATATATATATATATATATATATATATATAGTTGATAAGCTAAGCTCTCTGGTGAATTCCCCCCCCCCAAAAAAGAAAAAAAGAATCAGTTAGTGCAGCAAAGCAAATGACTAATCTCAAAAAATAACAGGGTTTTCACTATAGTACTGAAGCCCAGCAGCACACCAGGCCTAAATCACTCTCCCGCTGGGGCCACAGCACTAGGGATTTTTTAAGATACAAAACCTACACTGTCAGGTTAGCTATTGTGTATTGTAAGACTACTGTTTCACATAGAAATATAATAAGAAATAGAACTAAAGAATCAGAAAAATTTAATGACTGAACAGCTGCAACTGATCAGCTAAAATCCATCTATTTTGTCCGTTAACTACAGTTTACAAGGTCGGATTATTCATTGCTGCATATGAACGAGGTTATAGTTCAGATGTTAAAAACTGAACCCCTTGTTTTCTCTCTCCTGGGACTCACTGTGTGCCCAGAGCTCTGTTATTCAGTTTGTAACACACAGTTAGAGCACTAGTGAGTGCAAATCACTACAATAATCAAGTGCAGTCCTTTAGATTTCTGTGTATCCTCCACTTTGTCGCTTGAGTTCCATTAACCAAATACATTTGAGGCAGTAAACAGTGTGTGCACGAGGTGGTTTCAAAAAGCCATCTTGAAACCACCAGCTAGTGAACAAATTACCTCTTCTAATTGCAACACTCAAAAAACAAATTAAGGGAACGCTGTATCATGACAGCATAACACGAATTCAGCTTAACTTCATGGATATCAATCTGTCCTGTTAGTAAGCACAAACTTTTGTGAATCCATTTTATCTGCTTCGGTGCAAATAAAAGTGACAATAGGACCTGAAACCAACTGAGGACCTCTGAGATGGCATGCATTGGTAGTGACAAGCACACCAAGTAAACAGTGGTTGAATACTGCAGTACAATCAAAAGCATTGTTTGCATATCAACATGTGATACTGTTGCATTTAAGCGGTTGCTTCAAAGATGGTCCTCAAGGTTTTGCCCACTTGCTGTCAGTTGCCATCTTCAAAGTCACATGGGTTTGTGAAAAACCACAATAAAATGACAACAAAACTGAGTCAGTCTGCAATACCCCTGAAGCTTAACCGAATCTAATTTTTCTTTTTGAGTAGTCTGTATCTGCAAACAATGACCTGCACTGTCTTGAACTAAATATCCATCTATCTGAACAGCCTACACTGGTTTACCTGGAAGCTTCAGCTGTTGCATCTAGAGGCAAAATGAGAAGACAAGCTGATAAATAAAAAACAAAACTATAGTTTACATTTTTAATTGAATCCCCCCCCCACTAATTAATTTATTTATTTATTTATTTATATATATATATATATATATAATGAGCAGAAACATTAAAGCTTCATGAATTAGGTGTGACCACAGCATTACTCATTTATCGGTGGAAGGCCTGCTGTGAAAACCTCATCATATTCATTCTTGGAATTGGCACAACACTTGATTAGTTAAAAGCGCCGTGGATCAGGATGTAGGACTGGGAATTAAACCTCGTCGGCGGGGAAGAGACGTACGTGCTCTCTCCCTGTGAGTAACCAATGCTAAATAATTAACAGCGAGATACACGTTAGAGGATGAATGGCAAAGAACAAGTGTTTTACATAATCCTGATATTACGCAACAGAAGGGCCCTACAATCTAGTCACTCTCAAATATTCATTTACAAGGCAAACAGTGCCCACCTTTCCATGAAAAGAGACAAGCAGACACTCAGTGAGGCTTGGCTGATGGTAATGACAAGGCGTGACATGAAGGACGCCCGCCAAAGTAATATGGAAATGGAGGCTCGCCGTTTCCCCCGAAACAGACAGATACTAAGAGCAGGTGTAAACAACAGCTTTCTACTCCACTCGCCGAGTTTCCGGAGGACGTGGAAGCAGTACCACTGTAGTTATGCACTGCTCTGTCATCGTGGAGAGCCCGCATCTGCATTCTGCACAAATCCCCTCACTCTCACTCAGCGGGGGCTTGTAACTGTTCAGCATCCTGTGTTTAACATGCTCTCCATGTATCACTCTCCCAAATGAGTCGGCGATAATTCTGTCCTCCAGAGAAACTCGAGCGAAGATAAGAAAAGAAAGAGCAACAAAAAAGAAAAACAAAAACTGCCTTGCTCCCTTGCTCCTGGGAGGAAAACTCGTAAAATCTCAACAATGACGAACTCGGTGTAATTGACATTTATAACACATTTTGCTTTTATGATTATCATCATCATCAACCCGATTACTTTAGAATGCCTCAATCCAAACAAGCCCAGCCTTGATCTCAGCTTATACTACACAGCGAGTGCTGTTGATGAATTTTGAATTCAACCTGAGGCTGGCCATATTAATGTAACAAAATTTAGAAGCACCTAATATATATTTTCCAGACTTTCAGCAATATATAGAACGCAATGCGAAAGTCTTAAGCAATCCCTAACGTCTTCATATTTTGCTCCCAATGAGCCAGACTTTTCTGTTTTGTTTTTTTAAAGTGGTCTTGAGCAACCGTTTGAGACTTTCAGCATTCAAAGTTGTGCTTTGGACAACTACAATACTACCATAGGCTGTTTTTTCAAACAGCCTATGGTAGCTGGGATAGGCTGTAGGCTAAGTGGAATAACTTGAAGAGAATGGATCGAGAGAGGCACCAGCAGTTTGTTGCAAAAACCAAAAACCTATTAGCCAAAAACTTGGTATATGTTGGCATGGTGTGCAGTGTGTCCATACAAAACTTTGAGGAAACTGGAAAAAGGCCAAAAGTAGCAGACATAAAAAAAAAAAAAAAAGACTATCTACAGCAGGGGTTTCAAACTCCAGTCCTCGAAGGCCGGTGTCCTGAAACTTTTCCACGTGTCCCTGCTGCAACACACCTGAATAAAATTAGCAAGTCATTAGCAAGACTCCATAGCACCTGACTGCATGCTGAGGTGGCAATTCAGCCATTTGATTCATGTTACAGCTGCTCATGAGTGAATGAACATGGTGCCTGATCTACAGCATGAACAGTATCCAAACGAAACAAATCCAAGAATCCAAAAGAGCAAAAATCCAACAAAGATCTGACATGGGACCTAGCCCTTCAGTTCATCCATTTACTTCACTGAAGCCTCATCAGAAATAGTCTAATGATGTTTGTCAAGAAGCCATTCCTAAGGAAGGGTATGAGGTATGTCAAATTATACAAGAACTAGACTGAAAGTCTCTTACAACAGGTCTCGTGGAGTGATGAATCCAAGTTTGGTTCAAATCACCATCAACATGTACAGAGTTGGTAGGGAGAGACTTAAAGCAGTGAGCATCATGGTTTGGGAATGCATTTCAGCCAGAGGTGTTTGTTTCTTGTCAAAACTGATGAATTATGAGTGCAGAAAAGCACCATCAGATTTCAATCCACCATGCAATACCATCTGGAAAGTGTCAGACTTCCAACAGCTTCATTTTTGAGCATGAGGATGATCTCAAACACACTGCCAAATATGGACTTTTAAGCTTGTTAGAATTGTACAAACTGTTTTCCTTATATACCATTTTCCCATGGATGTTCGCAGATGTTCCTTGCATAAAGATAAAGAAATGTGTGTGTCTCAAGACTTTTGCATAGTACCATTGCTTAAAAGCTGAGGGGAAGGGAGCTAAGGCTTGTTTCAGACAGAGAGCAGTGAGGGGCTGCCACTGTTTGATAAATAAGCATCATTTCGAACTGTGACTCATGCAAACAGTTCACAAATAAAAATATGGAAATGAGCATAAAAGTCCTCCTTAAGTTTGGTGGAAAAAGCCTAATTTTATCTTAGCGGGCTGTGACAGTCTGTCAGCATTTTTACTTCTTGAGAGGATAAAGACTAAAGCTGCATTTTAAAGTGTAACTTGACCCCCAGCTCTGAGCCAAACACCACCCATTGCACAGTTTTGAAAAATCCTCAAAAGTTTGCAAGAGCAGGGAGAGGAGCTGTGGATGTGTGAGGCCGGGGGTACTCAGGGGCCACAGAAAAATGGAGAGTGACATAAAACAGCACATACTTTCTAATGATTTTTCCTCTCCTGAATCTCCCCCATACTAAATCTAAAGGGGATATTTAGTGTGGTGAAGGACCACGGTGTGGAATTAAATTGTGCCATTAGATCCAGCCCCTGTAATGCCCAAAGTCAGAGCTCACTCACTCTGGCTCTCTCTTCCTCTCAGGTATCAATAGTGATCTAACATCTCTAAATAAATAAAACCACAAAGTAGAAGGTTAGTAAAATGTGGAAGCCCCCTATTGATGATGATTTTATATTTGCATATGCAAAATGAAAGTACTTTCACTAAATTCCACTTAAGACCAGTGTATGGAGAAGGTGTGCCAGCCAATCCGGATTAGAGTGCATTGCTAGGTTACCATGTTTAAATAAGTTTGACAGAAATGTCAATATTGACACCGGCACTGAAATGTTTCAGTTGTTGGTACTTCTACCCGCTACCTCGTTTCCCAAGGGGTCACCACAGTGAATAGATCTGCATGACTTGGCACAGATTTGTTTTACACAGGATGCCCTTCCTGACAAAACCCTCCCATTTATCCTGCACCACCCTCTCAGACTGTGTTTGCAATTCCTCCTGGTGTCAGACTGGGGATCTTCTGCATGCAAGGTGAATGTGTTAACCAGTACACCGTGGAGCCACCCACTGAAATGCTTCAGGTACACTTTTATAGCTGTGAACTAACCTCCTAAAACCAAAAACTTTCACATCTTTGAACTCATTGTTTAACAGAAAAGTTTTTAATTTTGTACCAGCTTTAAATATGCTTTGATGTGAATTTTGCTTCCTGAAAATATAAACTTTGGATGGAATATTCTTGGCAAAGGAAAAAGGCAAGTTCAATATGCAAACATATGTCCCTTAAAATGCTGGTCCTGCCCCTGAGTACTGAATAACTAACAGATACAAAAGATTTAACTGACCTCATTAAAATAAATAAATAAACCTTTTTATTAGATTCAGGACACTTTATAGTGAAAATGTTTTTACTCTGTGAAGCCAGGTATGTGTCTATTTGAATGGCATATTTTAAAAGAAAAGAAACTGGCAGTGCTCTCACACCCAGAGATAAGCAGCAGCCTTCTTGCAAAGTCAAACACCAATCGCGCTGATTTCGGCCACTGCGTGGACTCCACATAACAAAACTTATGACCATTTCAGATGAAAGTGAATGGGCTGCAAATAATAAAATACTGAAGATCTCAATTTTTGTCCCCCAGTTTCCTCATACTAGCCTGCTTCCAGCAGGGGGTGCTAAATAAAGTAAAACAAACAGGAGGGGCACCAGCTCATAAACACATAGCTGTGGGCGCTGTGATCATGTTTTCAATATTTGAATATCTTAACGGCAGGACTGTACTTTGCCACTTAAGAGTAAACCATCTAATTCTAATTCACCCCTCAGTTTCTTCCGAGGCACAGAAAACACTTTCGACTGAAAGAAGTCTGCCTAAACCTTCCAGGACAGGGCTTGATTTAGCTATAAATGAATGACTAATTAGAGACTGCAGTCGAAGTCGAGCATGGGTTTTATTTGTAAGTTGTGCATGAATGAATACTCAGCTCTGTAGCTCTTCTGCACCAGAGTTAGAAACAAATGCAAATCGAAATAGCCGCAACCCCGGTGTTTATGGATTGCCCCGATTTGATTCTTTGCAAGAACAAGATTGCCACGCTCCCTACTTTTAATTTTGTAAACACGAGCCAGCTAGCTAGCCACTCTGTCTTCCTGTGGTTGACAGTGTCAGCTTGTTGGTTAAAAGAAAGCTACGCAAACCTAAGTGACAGCTTTCCCTCTGTCAGAATATTAACCTGTCGCCACCAACAACCTGTGTCATCGGTGCTGCCAAGTTAGCTCACAGAAGTTGGCTAGCCGGCAGAGCTAAAGAAGCTAAAGGCAGTCAGTTACCTTCAGTGAGTTCGCTGAATGTCCGGTGTTTTGCCTTGAGAAAGATATTCTCACTCTCAGCCATAACACCCGCTTGGTTAAACCGTCTCCAGAGCAAACCGGCAGGTCCGAGTGGGATGGTTATGTAGCTGTTATGCTTCTCCTCAGCTGTTCCTGCGGCTAGCTAAACCCGAGACTCTCGGCGATCGACTAAACAGCCTTTTTGTGAGTGTGTATGTGATCGTCACTGCAGCGGCCCCCAGTGTGACTGCCAGTTAAGGCAAGTACAAGCGAAAAAAAAGTCAGTTTAACAGGTTTTCCCGCAAACTTTTAAACCAGATACAACCTTCATGCTTACTGTTTAACTAGTTTCAACGACAAGAAAGAGAATTATGCTATCGTTTTAGCCACAACTCATCGTTTATAAATCAGAAAACAAAAGGGGGAAAAAATCGATCAAGTCATCAAACATTCGCATCTTCTTCCGATAAACCTTTACAAACCAAACATCTGCATCGTCCACACCATACGTGTTTTAGCTGTGTGTGAGAATGGGAAAATAAGAAACCACACGAAAGAAGAACCTTGGACAGAGGATAGAGTCTTTCAGAACCACGGAGAGAGCCACGTCCACCCGTCCTCCTCACCGCGCTGATTGTCTGCATACTTTAACACTAGCTGAATAAGGGCAAATCAAAGGTTTTTTTCTTGCTTGCCAGACAGTTTGAATACATCGAAGGTCCTTTAGAAATCGGTTTTTTAACCAGAGAATGAATCATCAGAGGTGACAGAGGGGCTTGCATGTGGAAATATATTCGATTTTTATGATTTTTCATTGCACCTAACCTATAATGAAGGCAGTTTTCACTTGAAACAGCATCTGTTTGAGATGAAAAAGAATTGCATTTGAAGAATTTACATAATCTAGTAGGAAACAAGTAATGGATGGATATTTTTTATTTTCATGTCTGGGTATCGGCTTTATCCATCTCCTGTGTCAGTAATTGGTAAAGTTAATAATTCGTTCATCCATTAATTAGTCATATTCATTCATTCATTCATTCATTCAAATATATTGGAGTATCTAACTCATTATTCAGCCACCTTCCCCAATCAAACTTAAACCCCCAAACCTTCATCTAACAGCAGTATCTTCTGCACATAGACATAAACAAAAAACTTCCCAAAATGATCCCACAGCCCCACACACATGATCCACGAATCCAAGCAAAGCAAACACTACATTTGCATCCACTGATGCCATGTTCTCCTCCTGCCCTGCCCTGCCAGGTCCGGTCGGGTCCATACACATCTAAATGAGAACATATGTTTAAAATAATATATAAAGGCTAGATAGATAGATAGATAGATAGATAGATAGATAGATAGATAGATAGATAGATAGATAGATAGATAGATAGATAGATAGATAGATAGATAGAAGAAAATTACTTTGTGTTGCGCTTTGAGCGCCACAAAGAAAAGACTGGGAAACTCACTCTACAAGAGTCCGGGTGGATTAATATCCCTACAAGCCAAAACATTCATAACTTTATTTTTGTTTTGTGTTGTTTTTTTGTTTGTTTGTTTGGTTGGTTGTTTTTTTTGTTTTTTTTGGAGGGGGGATCTCTATTTTTTGGTAAATTATTGAATTTTCCCTTTTCCCGAAACAAATTCTCGGATTTCTCTTGTTTCGCCTGGTTTATTGATACAAATTGTGAGGATTGTGCTCCGAGGCAGACAGATACGTACATTTTTCTTTTTAAAAAAATTTCATTTTATATTTTTCTGTTCCGAGCGAGCACCTTTGGCAAAAACCACAAGAGTGAGACATTTGCCTGTGGTGGAATATCACTCGTTACGGGGTTGTGTCTCTTGGTTATGGTCTTGATGGGCCAGATTGCTGTCTCCTATAGATGTCCCCTGGGATCTATAGGTGTTGTGTGGTTTTTTGTTTTTGTTGTTTCAAAATGTATCACCTGTTCTTAGAAGCTCTGCCAGCCGCTGCCTATTGTAACACATTAAGCTACTTGTGATTTCAGGATTTCTCCAACAATGGCAACCTACGACTGGAAGTATTAAAAAAATGGGGCTCCCACGACTTTCCTCGCAGAGCGTAATAGTGATGTGCATAGACGCTTTTATCATAATATTTCACAATAAAGGCTCTCTCTCTCTCTCTCTCTCCCTCGGAGTCAGCCCTTGCAATCTCACTCCCTCCCCCTGTTTTCCTCCTCCTCTCCGTTTGTGTGTGTGTGTGTGCACCAGGCTCTCCCACCCTCGGCTCTTCTATTCGCTCACTGCGCTCTCATCCTCGGTGCGGCTTGTGTCTCTGCCTACTCCCGTGCGTAAGTGCGCACAGACAGAGGAGTGAAGTGATGCACTCCCGAAAACGCAAAATCTGAGCCTGATAAAAAAGACAAAAACCTTTTGGGAAAGGCGTCTAAATGCGCACTCGCTGGAGAGGAGTTCAGTTAAGTCAAGTTTAATCCACATAGGGTTTTTTGTTTTGTTTGTTCTTTTTATTCCGCGCGTTTGTTTGTGGATAAAGATACGCGAGCAAAGATGTTCATCAGCGCGGATATTTCTGGACTTTTCGGCATATCATGACCGTGCGCCCTGTCCCCTCTCTTCAGGTCTTTTCGTTTCCGCGCGAAGTTGAACGGAGGAGAGAGCACAATGAGAGGGAAACACTTTCTCCCCTGCTTCTTGTTGCTCAAACTTATGGCTCTCGTGTGCAAGGCTGGCGGGATTCCAGGAGCGCTCGGGGGATTCGTAATGATCGCCACCTCGAACGGCTCCACGCCGGAGGAGAGCGTGTCCGAGCAGACCCCGCACACGGAGGAAAGGTGTCGGGGTTACTACGACGTGATGGGCCAGTATGACCCGCCGTTCATCTGCAAAACGGGCGTGTATTTGTACTGCTGCGGTACCTGTGGCTTCCGCTTCTGCTGCTCCATCAAGGAGTCGCGGCTCGACCAGGAAACCTGTACAAATTATGACACCCCGATGTGGATGAAGAGCGGGCAGACACCCTACAAGAAAACGAACAAGCCTCACGACAGCACCAAAGACAAGACGAACTTAATAGTTTACGTCATTTGTGGAGTAGTGGCGATTATGGCTCTTGTGGGGATTTTCACCAAGCTGGGGCTGGAAAAGGCGCACCGACCCCAGAGAGAGAATATGTATAGGTGGGTCTCTTTCTTTCTTGGTTTCTCTCTCTCTCTCTCTTCTATCTGTGTGTGTCTATCTCCCGCTTCCTCCCTCCCTCCCTCTCTGTCCGATTCTCTCGGTGCGCTTGTTTACAAAGAGACTTGCAGTAGTAGCCTACGCGCGCAATGATCTGGAGCGCGCAACGTGTGGACGTGTGCTTGTCGTCTTATCAGAGCACCCCACCACCACCACCACCACCACACACACACACAACACACATAAATTTATGAAATGAAATTAAAGAAAAAACTCAAACCCTTGACCTCTTCATTAGGGTGGGGGTCTCCTTGTCTCCCTTTAGTGGAAAGACTTACTGCAAAGTTTACCACCTTTGTCTTATGACAAACCCCTTTCTTCCCGATAAGAGTGCTCTTCTACAGGTTTGGGTCACTGAGTATCAAAATGATGTGTCTTAGGTTGTGATCTAGTCATAGAAAAGTCTAACTAAGTGTCGAGAAGCCAGACCAATGTTGTCCACAAATTAGAGGTTAGCTCATTTTGGTCTAGAGCAAAGACTTGGAGAGCGAAGAGCAAGCCAAGGCCAACATGCAAAAAGAACATCGAAGCTATTTTGGCTTCACGTGGTGGCCTTGGCATCACACTCAGTCTAAATTTTCCTTTAATTTGTCAGCTCTCCGTGCCATAAAACATCATAGATGAACTTGTGCATGTTACACTTCACACACGTGGTTTCCGGGCAACAAGAGCAATGTATCGCATCTTCTGTTATTAAGAGTCTTTATGAACAGGAACTGATACCGCATATTCCTTCCACTCCAGTCTATCCATCTGTTGTGGCACAGCGTAACATTATGAGCTGCTCTCCTCTCATGTGAGGGGCGGAGGGGTGGCTTTCAGTAGAGTAAGGTGGCATTGCACTCCATTGTGTATCACTCTTGACTGGAGATCATTTGCTTGTTTTTACACCTTCATAGTGTTGCAATTCAGTAGGTGTGAGTGAATGTGCAATAATTACAGTAAAAATAAATAAATAAAAGGGAACAACTGAAAGGAAATCTTTTCCACTCATCGTGGAAACTAATTTTTCTGGTCAGCTGCACCTCATAATGTGTGGTGCACCTCATAATGTGAGGTGCAGCTGAAACGACAGTGTGCACCGGTACAGTCGAACTGAATAATTAAATTAGCCATGTCATGCACAGTTCCTCATGTCTGCACGCCTCATCCATCTCTCTGTCTGACAGGGTCGTCGCCAATGTGCTGCAGGGCGGGTGTCCAGGTGAGCAGTATCGCGGGGAAGAGGCCCTAGGGATGCATTCGCAGCACTATGTCGCCAGGGCCACAAACATCCGTGAGTTTTTTTTCTTTTTTTCTTCTGGCAGTTCTGGACAGCTCATTATTGGTTGTTGTGAACTGTGTGTATAAGTTAAAGCAGCATATGGAGGCGTGGGTGGAGTGCGTATGCGTGTCAGCAAATGCATTTTTAAAAAAAAAAAAAAAAGCTGCTTATTTAAAGCGAGATTGGGTGGATGCCGGTTGGTGTCAGAGAGCCTCTGCGAAGTCATTCGGAGTGATGGAAGGATGTGAGAGTTTGGGATCAAGTGGGTCGTCGCAGCCTTGAAAGCAGCCTCGTATCTGGCCGATGGTGCAGAGTCAGAAAATCCATTTAAAAAAAAAAAAGAAAAAAGAAAAAGACATGACCATAAACGTTGAGAGAAAACGCACATCCCTGCAGGGCTTGTTCTGTGTTTTTTTTTGTTTTTGTTTCAAATGACAGCACTGGCTTTTGTTTTATCTCACACTGGCCAGATATCCATCCATTTCATAACAGCCTAGAAAGAGAATACCTCCCTGTCTTTTCAGCCGTTATTCACCGTTTTATTTTGGTTCATGCCCACATGATATAATGAGAGAAAGAGGCAAGTGGGAGTGTGTGTGTAAGAGGAAGTGGTGGTGGTGGTTGTCTGTTTACATATGTGTGTGTGTGTGTGTGTGTAGGGAGGGTATAATACAAAGCGTATGAATGCCATCTATTTCTTCTGTGTCCCGTGGGCTGCTACAGTATCAAGCTTATTTGCTTTTAGAACATCGAAGACCAAAGAGATGAATGTGCACAAAACCCGCACATTCGTACATAAATGCATGCAGGGCAGAGAGTACAGTAGATGACATATAACACATACAGGGACAGCACACAGCATTTGGGCTCACTTAAAAATTGCGTCACCTTTTTATGCCAAAACAAAGTAACAAATCTAGTCTGGTATTCAGCACAGAGACACAGAGTGACACAGAGTTCCCTCTGCCTCATTCTTATTATCTAATTATACGCGAATGGCACCTTGTAGCATTATAACTGACTGGAAGCTGAAATCCTCACACATCCAGAAGCCTTGCCTTTTTGTGCATTTGCGTGCATCTCCATACTTTTGTGAGTCCAGAAAGACAATTTATTCCATCAAATTTGACATTTACACTTGATTTCTAAAGTTTTTACAAAAGTAAAAAAAGAGCCTTCTCTAGCAGCCTAAACCTGTTGCAGCAGGACTAAGAGAGGGTGCAGAGTCAATCGAGTCAGCCGTAACTAGAAGCTTTATCAAAAAAGACAGTAGTTTCAAGTCCAATCTTAAAAGTGGAGAGGGTGTCTATTTCCCGAACCCAAACTGGGAGCTGGTTCCACAACTCCCAGTTTGGGTTCTGGAAGCTGGTCCCACATAAGAGAGGCCTGCCTCCCGTTCTACTTTCTAATACTCTAAGTAAACCAGCACACTGAGAGAGAGGAGATCTATTGGGGTGATGCGGTACTATGAGTTGTTTAAGATAAAAGGGTGCTTGATTATTATTGAACACAGAGACAGCAGTATCCATACATTCCTAATTCACTCCTTTCTCTTTACATCTTTAAACGCGTGACACGTCACAGTTACAAATGACTGCTAATGAATCAGGACGTCCGCATCAAAGGCAGCGGTCAGGGGGTGCGAATGCCTGCATCTGTTTGGGAGAATGAGATAAATGCGCAATCCTGCAACGACAGGGTGACATAACCCCACTCAGCGTGAAGCGCTACACCCACAGATGCCATCAACATCGTGATGAGAACACATCTCATAGAAAAATGTGTGGAGAAAGAATTAAAAAAAAAAAAAAGGTTGCATTGATTTCTTTATTTAAAAAGAAAAGGGTCGTTTTTCGGGGGAGGGAGGTGGGAGTCCTAAAAGGGCTTCCATGAAAAGAGATGAATAACACTTTCAGTAGGTGTCAGGGTCCACTGGAGTCCTTTTTTTCTCCCTGTCCACACTGTGGGAGAGAAGAGATAGCTGGGTGGCCTATCACCTAAGTGGCCAGGAGGACACGGCTGTGAAATAGCGATTATTATTTGCAATGTGGAACCCGCTCCCCTTAACCTTCTAATCCTCTGGCTTGTGGGTAATCATGTGGAATGTTATTAACCTCCACGATCTGCCAGGACCCCCCCCCCCTACACACGACAACCACCTGATTAGTTTACGGACCCCTCCCTCAAACTTCCATAAGCATTGCAGTCGATTTATTAGGGTTGCAGGAATGGAGGTGAATTAGGTATGGATTTACTCAACGTGTTATTCCTATTTAAATGATTAACAGAAGATAAATAGACTGAAAAAGGGCAAGGCGATTTATCATTACAAGTGTCACTGTGAATGTGAAGGACAGATGGGGGGAAGAAGGAGAAGAAGAAGAGGAAGACTGAAGAGAGTGGTAATTGCAATGTAAAGATAAGTACTCAGGTTAAAGGGACTGTCATGCACTCTGTGCACATGAAGCGAGTCTGCTCAAATATAGCGAAAGATTGTGCTGGAAAATCTATTTTAGTGCAAAAGCACTTATTGATTATAGCTTATGGCCAGATTGCCCTATTAATGGCATGATTGAACCTGGTCTGGCAGGTCTCCTTTGTTTATTTAACAGAAGAGAAATTCCTTTTTCCTGTGTGACAGCCAGAATGCCAGTTGTCTGTGAAGGAATCATTGATGACTGCCACTGCTGTATCATTTATAAGGTTCAGTCTATTTGAGGAATATCCCACACAAGTGTGAAACACCCAGAATCAATCAGCAACACACAAGTCCGGGGTTTCTGTTTATTATGTCCACCCCCAATCCTGCATATTAAAAATGGAGATTGAGGTTGCTTCTTGAACCAGAACCCACCAACCTATAAATTCCCCAGATGGCCAGGTTTGTTGACTTTTTTTTCATCCCCCCGCAAAAAAACAAAAAAAAAATGGAGACTTTGTTTGAATCCTTAAAAGGCTCCTCTTTTAGCATCAAAGAGACAAAGAGGGGAGGGATGAGGAAAAAAGAGGGGAAAGTAAGGACAAGAAAGAGGAGAAAACCATAAAAAGGGACCTATTCATATTTATGTTGTGTTTCCTCCTACTGAAAATGAAATCCTGCTGTCTACATGAACAGATTTCCTTACCTGGACGATTGAGCGTGCGACGAGTCAAATGATCTCAGTGGCAACATCCAGACGTACAAAGGCAAAGATCACTGATGAATGACAGAGCTTTCTGCTGGCCATGTTGTCTACATTTGACATAGTTGCGACCTTTGCTGTTCCACTTAATGAAGACATTAGTTGTGAAGTTTTACCGTAAAACAGCAGCGATCCTTGTGACTTCTTTCTCTTGTCATTTGGGATAACACACTCAAGAGCTTTAGGTGGGCATCACTGTTGGTATTATTAAGATAAAGCACACACTCACACACAAACACAACATACATATCTCTCAGTATTCACAATGCAGCTCCCCATTTGCTGGCTTAATTACCTTCCCAGTAGTTATAATCTTTTCCTAAACACTCTGAGATGGGAAGGATGAAATTTTAATAGGTAATTGCTTCTGAGATTGCACAGGCACGAGAAAAGACCCCCATCTGCAAAATGCTCCGGCTCCGCGTTGTGACTGTGAGTGTGTGTACGAGTTTGTGTGTGAGTGAATGAAGGTGCGCAGGCGTACAGTGTGTATGCAGGCAGCACATAAATGTGTTTTTCAAGCGCTGCACAAGTCTGTCAAGAGGAGTCGTACGTATCCTTCGTTAAAAGTAGGTGACTGTGTGACCTTGTCTTCGCAGCTGTCATCCGAGCCTTCAGCATGTCACATCTGATTGCAGAGTGCCAGATCCGAAAGCAGAGCCTCAGCTAGTGAACCTACGTGCGGGCCGTAGAAACAAGCAAAGAGAGGCTGTGAAAGAGAAAATGACAGAGCTGTAGGTAGTTATCTGTGAGGCGTCACTCCAGCTTGGGCTCTGTTTGAAGCTCAGCTTCTGTCCTTGTGTTCAAACAGGCGGGAAAAGCGCAGTCGAGGTTCCATCCCCGAGTTTGTCTTTTAGGCTCATAGCCGGCTGGAGTGACAGAAAAGCTTCCACTACATCTGCAGTTAGTTCTCTTTGATCCAAACCACTGAGTAAAAAATTGTCCCATTTTTAACTTGACTTTGCTCTGTCATACTCGCAGAAGCAAGTTTAGAGGATATTTTTATATGTACAATTAAATAAGAAGTTACCTGTGTTTTTTTTTTTTGGCAATATGCTTTTTAACTTATTTCAGTTTTAAGATGGACTTGTTTTCCTGTTTCCAAAAAAGGAGTCAGGGGCTGAACTTTGTCACTGATTCTATTTTTATGGTAGGAACTGAGCCGTGGAGGGTGTCAGATTTGGTGAATCCTTCATGGATGAAGTGGTCTAGTCAGCTTCATCGAGTGAGGACTTCTAACTCGCACTGAGGTAGTTTTTGACCAAGTGTGTTGCTTGGAATAAGAATTAGCACCTCCAAGTCTGAGGCCATGGTTCTCAGTCAGAAAAGGGTGGAGTGGCCACTCTAAGAACAAGGTCCTTCCCCAAGTGAAGGAGTTTAAGTATAAGGATGCTGTACCTGTCTGTTGAGGTGAAGAGCGGTCGACCTACGTTCTGGCCGTCAGGGGCACCTCCTGGGTGAGCTGTTCTGAGCATGTCCCACCCGGAGGAAGCCTTGGGACAGAACCAGAACACGCTGGAGAGAGATTATATCTCTCAGCTGGCTGGGGAGAGGGAGGTTTGGGTGTCTCTGCTTAGACTACTGCCTTTCACATCCAGACCTGTGTGAGCAGCAGAAAAAGGATGGCTGGATAACACTTTCTGTGAACATTAAACTAACTTTTTATGAATTTATAACTTAATTAAACTCATAAAAAAATCTCAAAAGCAACAAAAACCAAACACACAAACAAACCAAACAACTTTTAAAAAAGGAGCAAGCTACATTTTTACAAAATATGCTATTGCTAATTAGCTAGGTATCGCTAGGTAGCTATGTGCGTGCTCTATCCTTCTGCAGTCAACCACAAAGTATAGTGCACAAATAAGCTATTTCATTTTTGTGTTGCTAAAATTAAGCATATTTTATATATACCGGTATATATAAGTATTGTTTAACAAGCTTTGGTTGTAGTGGATTCTTTACTCTCTGGGCCAAGCTGCTAACTGTCTCCTAGCTTTAGTTTTATATTTAGTACATAGATCTGAGATTCCCGATATCATCCTGTCTCTTTAGCGTAAGCAGCTGTCACTGTGCTGACAGTTGTTTCTACCCAGGAAATTAAAGCTTGGCAACATCTGTTTACATCGGAGTCACCTACCTGTGAGGACAAACATGCCCTGTGTGATTTTTTGCATTTAGCTATTTTTGTCCTCTTTAGCGCTATAAATTTCAACACGTTTGAAGAAATCAAATTAGCTAGTCAAACCCTAATGCTGTGTCACATGGTAATCAGCAGAGCTGGATCTTCAGGCCCATTTGGATTCATCACTCATGTGTGCCGTTTGCCACTTGGGTTTATGGATGACTCATAGAGTAATGATAAGGCACAAATGTCTGCAATCTTTGGCACAGCTCCTCTTTTGCTGGCTGTCACATAAGACAAGTCTCTTCATGATACCTTGCATTAAGTGTGATTTAGGTGGTTTGAAAACCTCGTTTGCAGCCTTGCTATGGGGTTTAATAAGGTTACAGAGACCAACAAACCAGAAGCAGAGAGAGCTCAGATTCTCAGAAAGTGCACAAGTGTCTCCTCCTCTTCCTCTCCAGGGCCTCATTCCTGCACCCTCTCTCTGCCTAATTATCTTAATGTGAGGCCCCTCAGCAGCCCTGGGACACCATTAGACTTCTGCTTATTAGGACTTTGGGGTGGTGGGGTGTCTCAAAGGCGGCAAGCATCGACCAAACAGTAGACACTGACTCAGAGGGAGGCCAGACAAAAAGGTGTCAACACTGACTGAGGAGGGAGACTGGGGCTGGAAGGAGAATAAAGGCAGAAAGGGTTTTAGAAACTGAGAAGATATGCAATGCAGAGAAGAAAGTGTATTTTTAACTTCTTTTATGAAATCCTAAAGAAGTAGCCGGTTAACCCTAAGCTGTATCACACTTCTCTTTACCGAGCACAAGCTTCTTTTGGGGACGGTAATTGGAGCGAGCGCTCGTTCTGCAGAGAGAAGAAAGCAAAAGCAACGTTTTGATAGGCAGTGAGAGTGTTTTAATTCATGCCACCCATCCCTGTTCATTGTGGTGTGATATAATAAAAAGCAAATTTAAAAATGGAGCGAGGGATGGAGAATATCTTAACGTCTAATCAGCCTAACACCCACCAGCCCTCCAAAACCCATCCCTCTTTGCGAATATTAATCAGTTCATTTACTCTCAGGAAGTCACATCTTGCATTTGACAGGTAATTATGTCTGCGCCTGTGTGTTTGCGGGTGCGCGCATGTTCATGTCTGCGCTCACTCGCGTGTTCGTCACACGTCCTGTATTTGCATGTGGCGCTGTATGTCATAACCTGTGGTCAGCTTCGGCCCAGCAGCGAGTGCGATGAGGGATATTGCATCCATCCGTCTATTTCTCTCTCATTTACACGAGACTGTCTGTGATGACACAGCACTCGCGGGCGGCCGTGGGATATTCAGACAGGCTTCCAGGCTGCCTGTTTGAACAGGTGGTTTTCGCTGGTTTCTAATTAACTGCTACACTGACTCTTCCCAATCAACTCTTCGAATGAATCAGTCAAACCTTTTGCAAATATTAGGATTATTTTCAGTTGGATTGATTTGAGTTAATTATTCATCAGGATAGGATAGGTGTAAACAGTTTCCAAACTGCTTTTTTTTTTTACTTTGAAGGGATGCTTTAATCAGTGCGTGTATCTCGACTGCAAGCAGTGAGAAGATCGCTCTGTTCTTTGTAAAAATAACAAGCTTAAGGTCTGTCAGATTTACTGTGAAGCAAGCTGTACCACATGGTGGAATTACAAGTCTGTTTAGCTCCCCCCCCTCCAACATGTTAACTGTGTTACGCTGAGTAAAATCCTCTGTAATCTGCTGCCATTTTCATCGTTTTTCTTAGTCTACAGTTTCTACCACTGTTGCTACTGTTGTAGTAAAAACAATAGAGCTCTAATCTTCTTTATTGCAAAAAGAACAAAAAAATGAAAGAAAATATATTTTATAAAAGAAAAAAGCTAACCTAACCTAAACCCCACAAGCAATAATCCAAATAAATAAGAGAGAACTGTGTTTTCAAATCAGCATCCTTACACAAATTTAAATTCAGATCTCCTTGTTCAAAGTCTCAGGATTGATTGATGCCTGTTTTGTCTCTACGCTGTCTCGTTAGACGTGCCACCATTGAAA
The DNA here is from genome assembly GCF_900408965.1 of Simochromis diagramma. NCBI lineage: Eukaryota > Metazoa > Chordata > Actinopteri > Cichliformes > Cichlidae > Simochromis > Simochromis diagramma. The sequence continues at coordinate 573,534 of NW_024386789.1, read as the reverse complement.
CATACGTCATTTCGCTCATACGAGGTGTGATCAGCAGAGGTGGCAAAAGTATAGACATTCTTTACTAAAGTATAAGTACTGTAGCTTTACTTAAGTAAGGCTACGTCTACACTAGCCCGGATAAATTTGAAAACAGCGTTTTTGTCTAAAAACGCTCCGTGTCCACACTATCGTTTTCAGTCATTTCCGAACAGTTGTTCATCCACACTGAAACGACTGAAAACGCTTAAGTTCCTGTATTGCGCATGCCTGAAACGTAAGACGATTCAACCTGCGTCATTTCTGTCTGCCGATTATTTACTTTCCGGCTCTTTGAAACGGGGCAAAATGTCGAGAAAAAGCAGCGAGTTTTTTAAATGGACTGACAATGAGGTGGAGTTGTTGCTGCGAGTAACAGAAAAGTACAAAGTTGCAAAAGCGAGTGAGAATTACAGAATTTAAAGAAAAGCTATGTGGACATGGGTGTAACTTTGTGCTGAACATTGGGGGGGGGGGGGGGGGGGGGTGTCAAGATCTCTGTCTAAATAATGATTAAACATGCAACTATTTTGCTTGTAATACCTGAAACAAGTAAAGAAAATCAACAGCCTGTTTATGCAATATAATTAATAATTTTATTGAGGGGGTTATATTGGCTGGGTCTGATTATTGGGGGGTCATAGCCCCCCTAACCCCCCTGGAAATGATGCCCCTGTATGTGGAGCGTGTACAAGCTGATATTAATCTTTAATAGGGCTGTCAAAAAAATGCGTCATCGTTTCCAAAAGCCTGCGGTTACGCTGTCCACACTGCGACGCAAAAACGCCGTTTTCAAATGTATCCGCTTTGGAGAGCGTTTTCAAAAAAGCTACGTTTTCCTTGACCAAAAACGTGGTCTCAGTGTGGACGTAAGGCCAAAACTGAGAGAAAAAGATGTGTTTTCAAACAAAAACCTATTAGTGTGGACATGGCCTAAAACAGAAAACACGAGTTTTCTTCTGCACCTCTGGACCACTTTGAGCACTTTTCTTTGCAACTCCTTTGACTACGATGACCTGGATGACTGAGAACCTTCACAGACACTTTGAGCACTGTTGATAGTTTTAGATCTACCTAAACTCTCACCAACATTGCAGACTCCTGTTCTGACCACAGACATAAAACATAGATGTAGCTTCAGGGCTGGAAAAATGAAAACAATGCAGAAGTTAAGAAGAACCTGCATTCCATCTGAAATCCACCACCATAGATGTGCAGTCCTGTTGAGGTCCTTGGGAATATGGGTTTCAGTTTGTAAACACTGAGTTTATTGGCTCATTCGCTTATTTTGGGTTGTATTTTATAAATCTTGGCCAAACTGTGATTCAGGAATGGATTTTACATTTATCGACAGATTTGTAGAACCTTCTGATCGCTAACTTATACAGAGTTATTCAGTTTTTAGGCAAAAGGACACGTTAGACTTGAAGTAATTAAAAGAACACTGAATTTAAAATCTTGATTATGGCTTGGTTATGATTATAATTAGTGCAGTTAGAGTACTCTTAAAAGGAAGTTTAGTGTGGTTCATCTGAAAAAATACAAATAAAAAAAAAAGGTTGGTACCACTGAAGTATGTCAGAGAATATTTACAGTATTGTAGGAACTGGCCATTCACTTCTTTCTGTGTACGTACCATGAAAGTCTTGGCTTTGAAAGAGAACAGTCTGTTTCCATGAACCGGCCAAAGCAACAGATCACTTTCCATGTCCCCAAAGTACCGGAGGCTCTTTTTTCTTTCTTATATACACACATGCATATGGAAACCAAAAGGCGCCCACACACGTAGAGCCTCCACACACACACACAATAATTCTGTTCCAGGCCTCAGTTTCACATGCCTGAGTTTTCACATGGCCCAGGGGCAGGCAGCACATTTGCTTGGCTCGCTGACTGATGCCACCAGCGTCACAGGCAGGGAAGGCTCTTGCTGATAGCACATTTGTGGCCCCCACCATCCAAAAACACCATTCAAACTCAGGGTTGCGGTCTCAGGGAAGCTAGCTCTACCTCTGTCTCTCTCTTTCGCCCGCAGGCATCAGTATGGTCTGGCTCGCTCACCAACCTAGCCCAAGGAGGTTAGGCCACATTGGCAAACTTCACGCTGTAAACCCTCCCATCCTCATACACACATATGGACACACAAGAAACAGTAACACACACAAACTCATGGACAAGCTTACAGCCCCCACCACCCCCCACCCATCCTGCTGGGCACTGGCCCATGGATAGGGGACATGTGGCTGGGCAAAATGCGTCACGATGCTGGGCTCTCAGTCCGACAGATCCTGTGCCTGTCTGCCTGCTTGCAAATTACCAGCCTGGAACGCCTCACAAAAACAGAGAAGGAGTTTTGTTTTCTACCCTTCTGATCGCCGCAATCGCCCTGCTCTCAGCCTCGCTCGGCTTCTGGCCACTGTTGCCTTTTCTTTTGGCATTACTTGTCTCTTATGGCAGTAGCTGGTTGTAGAAACAAGTTTCTTTTCTACTCCTGGTGTTGCTTCTGTGTGTATTTTCTACAAAAAATTCTACCAGAGAGCGGCAGAGGTTTGTCGATGTCTGAACCACTTTACGGTATATCCATCAGCGTTGGCAACCCCTGATAAATATGTTCCGATTGTTACACCACATCAGTGTTTTTTTGCCTTGTGAAATATTGGAGTCCACAGCTGAACAACAGCTCTCCTTCCTTGAAGGACTTAAACCTGGAGATCAAACTGTTTTTAGAAGCTTTTTCTTTTAGAAAAAGGTCAGATGTTGTCTTTATTTATTTTGCCCAGACTGGCGCTGTTGGAGAAACACAGTCAGAATCACCTCAGTGTCACAGAAAAGAGTCAAGGAGAGCACACTGATTGAATGCATTATACTACTACTGAGGCTTTCAATCAACTAAAAGTTTATCCTCGAAGAGGAAAAAGCATTAACTGTTATGCTGGATTGCAGCACTTCGGCATTAAAAGAATATTTTAGAGTGCTATAAAATTGGATCCCAAGAAAATGCTTGCAATATGATGTACCTATCCTGTGTTGGTCTGCATGCATCTTAAAAAAACACTCTTATTTCAACCACAGTATAGTTAAATGCAGCTAAATAACTCATTATTGTTTAGGTGTGGAAGGGGAATTGACTTAAAAACAGTATGATGATGAGGAGCTGGGATGAGGTGGGTTGCATAGCAGCTTGCAGATGTAGCAGCACAGAGCGTTCTCACTCCCGAGGCGTAACATGTCGACGTTTTGTCACGTCCCGCGGCGTTCCTGAGGAACGCGAAAGGAGACCTTCGGCGTTCTTATGGTACGCGGCGGGTTATGGCTGGAATCCAGTGCAGTGACGCTCCCGCGGTAATAGACGTTCCAGCCCTGTATTCCAGCCCTAAACCTAACCTTATCCCTAGCCCTGACCATAACCTTATTCCTGACCTTAACCAGGACTTTAATGATGTTAAATAGCGTGTTTCTAAGCGATTTGAAGAAAAAGAGTGAACATGTGTAGATTCAGTCCAGACGGTTCTCATGTTTCCTCGTTTTGCCGAGGTCGTCATTTAGGAACGTGGTGGGTAGCCGAAAACGTAATATGGTGACGATTTGTCACCTAGCGTAAAATGTTACGCTTTGGGAGTGAGAACGGGTTGAGCAGCAACGATGGACTGGATGAACAGCTGTAATGATGTAGCCTTGTATGAGATTAGTGACTTGAATGTGTAGAGATGTCAGCTGATGTGGTCTGGCTTGACTGGATGAACTAGCTCAGGGGTAGTCAACTCCAGGCCTCGAGTGCAGGTTTTAGTTACCACCCTGGGTCAACACACCTGAATCAAATGATTAGTTCATTGTCAGGCCTCTGGAGAACTTCAAGACATGCTGAGGAGGTGATTTAGCCATTTGAATCAGCTGTGTTGGATCAAGGACACATCTAAAACCTGCAGGACACCGGCCCTCGAGGCCTGGAGTTGCCCACCCCTGAACTACCTGAACACATGCTATGATCATCATGTGCAATATCAGTTTCAAAGCTGATAGTTTGGATTCCTTCTTTCCAACAACAGTCTTTGGTCGTTTGGTAGATCTGTGTATCTAACACTTGCATTTGGATTGTTTTCCTTCATTTTCATTGACCGCTGTGATTTGTCTCATACATATTTGCAAATGGACCATTTCAGCATCTTCTCGTCAGATTCAGATCACAGGCATGACACTGTGTCTGCACACAAAGCAACTTAATGAGCTTTATAATCCCAACATGCCTTATCTTATTGGAAAATCAGTGAGCACACTGATTTAAGTGGCAGCCCAGTAATGTCTAATATACTCCAGCCTTCCTGTGATAAAGTATTCAGTTTATATTTAGTTCTGTCATGAGTAGAAATGAACTGCATGCAAATGTAATACTTTCCTTGAGTGTCTGCCTGACAACCTAATCGTAGAAGTTTGCATGTCTTTCCACATAGGATAATTATCTCCAATTTCACAAGAAAGGTACTTTTTTTACTATACAGAAATGGAAATTGCACAAAGTTCTGCAGCGAGTGGAGGGATGTGACAGAAGCATAAAGGAGAGGAATCTAGAGGGAGACGCACCTTAGATGTCACTGTCAACCTCACCAACAGGCAGCGATTGAATCAGTCCTCCCAAGGAATCTTGGGAAATGGAAGCAGAGGGGATCTGAAAGTGCTTTCTTTCCTCGTTTTCTGATATGCAGAGCCTGATAGAGAGTAGCTGCACAAGTGTGAAAGATTGAGCAGAAAGAGACAAATAAAATAACAGAACAAAAACGAGAGGAGAAGAATGCAAGAGCAGAAGCAAAGATGAGAAAAGAATGAATGTGGGAAAAAAGACTGTAGTTGACAGCTGACGTGTGAGGAAATCTATATCTGAGACCATCGATCTTTTTAAGCCTTGCCTGGTATGAAAGTGGAAAGACACAGAGCAGATAGGATTCAGACAAAGCTCCCTACTGCACTTCACCTCCAAGAACACAATGGTAACATTTCTCTGTTGTGGCAATGTGGCTTCGGCGTTTTGACATTCATTTACTCCTGAATTGGTCGAAGTCCCCATTTGCTTTCGCGTTGGCCATTTGGTTTCATGTCAAGTGTGAACAAACAGTATTGATGTCACTGCAAAGGGTTTATCAGACTTTTATAGCTTGCAGGTAGATGTTGAGGGCTCCCTCACTGGTGGTCAGTGAGAAAACTGTGATAATAACAATCATATTGGTAACACATAGGGGTTAATTTTGTGTCAGAAGTAATAGCTGAAGTGTCGGGTGGAGGGGGGGCATCCATTGGTTACTTAGCAACCTTTTGAAATAGGCATACTATCCATCCATCCCGCAATCCATCCATCCTCTTCTGCGTACCCTTTCAGGGTCGTGGGGGAGCTGGAGCCTATCCCAGCAAACTGGCAAACTAGAAAATACAGTGTTTTCCTGCATATGAACTCTTTAAAACTATACAAAATGAACTTTGTTCAGGGGCTTTCGAAGTTATAATCACCAAGTGCTAAAGTAGCCATCACATAAAAATGCAAACATTATTTCTAATGTGATTAATTTGGTGCTTTTTTACTGTTACATTCTGACATCTGTTATAATTGTCACAGTCAGGAAGGTTTAGTAAATTAGGATGGCTAAAAGTAAAAAACAAAGTTTCTTATTCTGTGCTGCTGCTATCATAATATAACATGACCTTCTGATGAAGGAAATTTACACTATTGCAGACTACATACAATGTTACCAGGGTACACCTTTTGCCTGGGGGGATGACTTTGAGAGCTTTGAGTGAATTATTTGAGATCATCAAATTTTGAAAAGGTCTCCTTGAAAAGAAGAGTGAAGTTAGCAACCCAAGGAAATCTTGTTTACTTGGAAAAATAACTATACCACTTCATAAATACTTTCGAAATAAGGAGAAATAATCTACTTTGAGAGGTGTGGAAAGAAAAAGGGTAAACAGAGCAGGACTATCCTTTATTGAATAAATACAAGTTGTAATTGTGAGTTGTCACAGTTTGCATTTTGCAAAAGGACAATATCTTTCTTTGCATGCATACATATCAAGTAGGGCCGCCACAAATGATTATTTTGATAGTCGACTAGTCACCGATTATTTTTGCTCTTATATAACTATCATTAGCTTACAGCTTTAAGTGTTTAAGGTATGTGCTTACTAAAAACAAAGACAAGATGATAATTTATAAAATTTTAATGAAATTTGCAGATTGTTTTGGTGGAGTTTAATAAACGCAGCCATCTGCTCCTTGTTATCTAAAATATAACAGGACACCGGAGTATATTCTCCAGCATCTCACACTTCTGATAATCAGTTGTCTACTTGACGTCTCCGAAAACGTCAGAGCGCTTTTGAAAATATGTGGTGTCTTCATAAACTGAGCAGATATTTGAGGTTTACACAGCTACATTCTCACCTGAAAATATGTTAAACGTTTATTTTGTGACCCAGAAAGAATAATAAGAGTAACATTAAAACTAACTAGCTGCCGCCATTGTTGGAAACTGAGCAGGGCCGCGCTATGAATTCTGGGATAGGTTGGGCCACGAAGCGACCCACCCTTCAAATCTGGGGAAAAGAAGGGCGCATTTATCGGCTGGATTTGTCAGAGTCTTCGAATTTGGACAGTCTTTGTGGTGTTGCTGTAATGTGATTGGCCTACAAATGCGGGCACAGGAGGATGCAGTTCCTAAATTTGGACACAGCTACGATACCGGACACTGCTTCTTCTTCTTCAGGGTTTAACAGCAGCTGGCATCCTTGTACATGCAGTGCTGCCATCTTCTGTTTCAGTCCGTTATTACACTCTTAAATCCTACTACTTATTCTTGCGTCTTTCGGGATCTTACAGAGCTTCAAATGATGTGTCAACCAGAGATGGGCAGTAACGGGTTACTTGTAACAGTAACGCGTTACTGTAATCTGATTACTTTTTTCAAGTAACGAGTAAAGTAAGGGATTACTATTGCAAAAACGGTAATTAGATTACCGTTACTTTCCCGTAGTAACGCTGCGTTACTGTGTTACTAAAACCGTGATTTTTTTTGTGAGAATGTCTCATGACAGTGATGTAAGCGAGTGCGCCATTAGTGACAACAGCTGTGTGCAGATCAACAATGGATCACATATCGATTGTGGGAGAGAGTATGAGCGTGCAGCGTTTAAAGCGTGGAAGTACTGACCTTACTTTGAGTTTGATTCCATAAAAAGTGACAAAAACATTAGCGTCCATCGTGCGTGGGAAGAAAACTTCTTTTTACAGCGAAAAAACCCCTAAACTTCCAAGCAAGCACCGAGTGCGCAACGACATAATGAGAAACTCACTATGGAGTGCCAGGACTGCCATAATGCATTAATTAAATACACCATTAAATAATTAATTAAATGTGGCAATAATTAATTAAAATTGGAATTAATTAATTAAATAAATAGTTATGACACATGTAATTAATTAATTATTGACACATTTAATTAATTATTTATGTTTTTCACATTTTAATTAATTATTGACACATTTAATTAATTAATTATTGACACATTTAATTAATTATTTATGTTTTTCACATTTTAATTAATTATTGACACATTTAATTAATTATTGACACATTTAATTAATTATTTAATGATATATTTATTTATTTCATTTTGGCAGTCATGGCGCCTGGCTCTCATCATGAAATAATTTTATCTGTCAGCCTCACCCATCAAACTCAGGGGGCGGGGTTAACGCTGATCGAGTCAAAACCATTGCTTTGGCCTGGTGGCCATTGTTTCTAGCACACAACAACCGGCATGTGGAAGCTAACAGAACTGAACTTTGAAAAACCCTGTTTGTGTGTCACCAAATACCGTTTTAATATTTTTTTAGCCGAGAATGTAGTGGTTTAATCTTCATGTGTCTGGTCGGTTTGTCAAGATACAGCCTCTTTGCAAAAGTGCTTCGATGATTTCGGAGATGTCTGCCCAGTCTGACGGCAAAGCGTGGGATAGACCCGCTCGCCTCGCAAGCAATCCCACCGACAAAGCGCAGGCCCCGGTACACAGCTGTAGTAACCCCTGCTGACTTCTTTTACTGAGGTTATATTTATCGGTGTTTTATTTCCTGATGTTCTTATGTGTCCTACGTGTTTCAGTCGCCAATTCTGAATTATAACTAACATTAAAAACATGTTTAAGGAGGAGAGAGAGCAAATAAATCTGTTTAACATCTGATCTTTGGGTTTTTGTTCAGTAATCAGCGTGACCTGTGTATAGACGCATAAAAGAGATAACGTTGGTGTTTCTGTCATGTAGTAACTGCTGGCTTTAACTGTACAAAGGTTGTTCGACACTATGAAACACATACAGACTTCATGATGTTCGGCTAATATTTTTATAGTGAATATTAATCATGAGGGTAAACGGCCCTGTACACCACGGAGCGAGGTCAGCATATCCACGATATCCTCAGCTCCATGAGTTAACACAAAGTTTCCCAGCTGACTATCTAACTGCCAACTATTCCAGAGACGTGAAAATATACAGCATAAAGAAAAGTGTAAGAGACTCAGCAGCAGATTAGAATAACAGTTATACATTTAATAAATCACCAAATGAATCCAAGAAACGAGCCAACCTGTTCCGACAATTTGAGTTTGTATTCCCTCAGCCGCAGACTCGCTGCTGTTTAAATGTTTGAAAAGGAAGATTAGATATAAAAAACGTCAAACATAGACTCAGTCTGCCTTCACATTTGATATGAGGCCAGCACGTATAGTGGCTGTGTCCTGTTTTAAGATCATACATGTAAAATTGTTGTCTGACCTCCGTCGATCCAGCCGCTTAGAGTCCGTGGTTACCATGGTTACTGCATAAGCAGCTATAATGTTAACAGCTGGCACTGAGGAAACCTCCCGGCAGCATGGGTGTTTATGTTTTTCATTGCAAAAGAACTGTCTGAATGGTTAACTGAAGTTAACTTGGATAAATTATAGTTAAGGAGTTTCACAGATAACGCCTACGTGAGCTGTGCGACTTTTCACCTGAAATCAGCAGGCTATTACTGAAATACACGTGCTATATCATAAACTATGATATAAATAGGGAGGTCCTATTAACATGTTTAGTTTTAAAGGACACCTTCCTGCCTTTAGTCTCCTTCATGAGCAGTATTAGTTTTCTTCTAACATCCAGAAGTCTGCACCATGTGTTTCATAGTTTGTAACAAGCCTTTGACAGGTAAAGATAACATGACCGAAAAAGCAAAAAAAAAAAAAAAAAAAAAAAAAAAAAAAGAGAGAGAGAGTGTTGACATAAGAAGAGAAAATGCTCTCAATTATGGAGACAGGCAAATGGTTCATTTATGTTTGATGTGTGTTTATTCCTCCCTAAATATCTTCGGTGAAGTTTGCCATGCACGTCAGATTTTCCTGCGCATTTTTATACCTCTGCCAACAGAGAGAAAAAAAAATCACATTCTAACAGACAGCTGGTGCTTAGAATACAGTTGAATAACTATTAAAAAACAGATGATATTTAGATGATAGTTCAGTCTAACACATGTGCCAGTGAACCATTAAACGTCTGTGAAACTATGCAGTTATGAAACGTAACTTTAACCTCAGCCAAACCGATTTGCTCAGTTGTAAATAAAACAGCGAAGTAAACGTGACCCGACAGACAGAACCTGAGTGAATGAAGTCCAGCGTTTAACCACTGAGAGCTAAAACTCAGCTGAGGTTTCAAAGCTGTGTGCCGGTGATTGGACATCAGCCGCTGATGAAGCTGCTTCGCCTATAAAGTGCTCTGTAAGGAAACAAGCTCCAGCAGCTCTGCGCTCGGGGAAAACACTATATTTACTTATCTTGTGCAGAAAAATACGCTGACATTGCTTTATATCGAGCACCGGTGCCCAGTTAAACTGTGACTATCACCAGGTAACGTAGGCGTGTTTCTTGAATTAGCAGCAGGTGTTAAACAGCTGACAGATGAGGAGGAGGATGCATGCAGGTAAACTGAGGGTCTGTTGAGCTGATCGCTGGTTTCGTGAGGAAAATGTCAGCTCGTTCTTTATGTTACAGAAGCACAGAGACACAAGACCAGGCGGAAAGAGACGATCGTTCGGTGAAAATGAGAATCTGCGAATGCAACATGTGGAACACGGAGAGTGGAATATGTAAACAAACCGGTTAACGTAACCCCCTGGGTGCACTCTGCATGCTAATTGTTAGCAGAGCTAGTGAAATCTCTGAAAACATCTGAGCACTTTTGCAAACATGTTCTATGTTGACAACCTGACCAGACATACGTCGCGACATTCGCGGCTAAAACACTGTTAAAAGTGTAGCTGGTGACAGAAAAACGGGGTATTTTAAAACTACACCACCACCATTGCTGCCTGTGATTTGATCTGCATTCTGGGATACCTGGCTGCCCCAAGTCTACACAAGCAATCGATTATCTAGGATCGACCTGTTTTGACTTACTTTGCACGGCAACCAATCAAATGTTAGAGAAGCTGCATGGGCAGCGTTAACCCCGCCCCCTGAGTTTGATGGGTGAGGCTGACAGATAAAATTATTTCATGATGAGAGCCAGGCGCCATGACTGCCAAAATGAAATAAATAAATATATCATTAAATAATTAATTAAATGTGTCAATAATTAATTAAATGTGTCAATAATTAATTAAATGTGTCAATAATTAATTAAAATGTGAAATACATAAATAATTAATTAAATGTGTCAATAATTAATTAATTAAATGTGTCAATAATTAATTAAAATGTGAAATACATAAATAATTAATTAAATGTGTCAATAATTAATTAATTACATGTGTCATAACTATTTATTTAATTAATTAATTCCAATTTTAATTAATTATTGCCACATTTAATTAATTATTTAATGGTGTATTTAATTAATGCATTATGGCAGTCCTGGCACTCCATAACTCACAGACAAACTCGCAGATTCTTCAACTGACCGCGGCACACCTGCACCAGGGTAAACCTCCGCCTACCGTAGTCCTGCTTTACAGGTGAAAATAGAGCAACAGGACCGCTGAGTCTTTGACTTTATTTATTTTCTGCTGTGTTTTACTTGCATCTATTTGAAAGACTGAGTGTAAACACAAAAAATATTTTATTTTATGTGCTGGAATGTGCAGAAAATAGGTTTAAATGTTAAACTAATTTATTCAAGTCAGAGAATGTTGCATATAATTAAATTTTTGCTTGATGCATAAAGTTAAAAGATTAAAACTGATAAAACAAGTTAAAAAAAGAGACTTTTCCATTTGATTACATTTTGTATGATGGATTATGTAGAAAAAGTAGAATTGGGCTGAAAGATCTATCGCTTTATCACCTCTTCAGGTTGTAAATCGTGTTTTTAAAACTAACTAAGTAATTAATTACTTTTGAAAATAAGTAATCAGTAAGGTAACGGGATTACTTTTTGGGGGAAGTAATCAGTAATTAGTTACTGATTACTTTTTTCAAGTAACTTGACCAACACTGGTGTCAACTATTAAATTAATCGTCTACAATTTTGATAGTCGACGTAATCGTGACTAGTGGACTAATCGTGGCAGCCCTAATATCAAGTCAATCCAGCTTTGACTTTTACAGCCTCTAAAACATTAGGAGAAAACAGCAAAGACTTTCCTATTAGTGATACAGGGACAGGAAGGAGGGTCTTAAAATGTAACAATTTTGTATCAAATAAAAACTCTTAACTCTGAGGGACAGTTACAGAAACTTATATCATTTCGGAAATTTTTGGGAGGCCGTTGGTCCCATTTATGAAATTTGCTTTATTGGTAGTTTTGCATGTTGCAATCCTGATTGCTGGTTCCCCAAAAGTTGATTCTGTCCATCTGAACATAGCGCTTTCATTAAAAATCCATCTTGCAAACCTGATTCCTTAACGTTTCATCTCTCAGGCAAGTAACAAAACATTTCTCCCACTTAAAACGCTACAAACAGATGGACAGAACAAACTTCCTGCCGAATCCTTACCTTATTGAGCACGGTGGCATGGTGGTTAGCACTGTTGCCGCACAGTGAGTTCTGATGGTGAGTTCAATTCCACCATCAGGCCGGGGTCTTTCTGTGTGGAGTTTGCATGTTCGTGTTTGTGTGGGTTCTTCCCGGGTACTCCGGCTTCCTCCCACATTCCAAAGACATGCAGTTAGTGGGGATAGGTTAATTGATTAATCTAAATTGCCCATAGGTGTGAATGTGAGTGTGAATGGTTGTTTGTCTCTGTGTGTTAGCCCTGTGACAGACTGGCGACCTGTCCAGGGTGTACCCCACCTCTCACCCTGTGACCGCTGGGATAGGCTCCAGCGCCACCCGCGTCCCTGAAAAGGATAAGCGGAATCGAATGGATGGATGGATAGAAGCAGGTAGTTTTTCATTTTGCAAACCTGACAACGCAAGGGATTGAATTAATTCCATCATTATCATATAGTAACAATGTCACAACATGTTAACGCATCAACCAATATTAACTTAATATTATGTTAATACCACAAATCAGTCTCTAAACATACTAATGCACAGATATATGATTTTACTGCTAGCAAGTTATCATTTTGTTATTAATATATTGCTATACTATTACTATAGTATCACATGTGCCTGAGCTTTATTTCTACATTATTGCCCCCAGTTTCTGTATCTTATTACCCAGTAATATACATTTTAATGTAATATCATTCAGCAATAGCCCCTGTTACTTGCATCATCAGTGGTTGCAACTTGGTTGCAGGGGAATTCAATGCGATGAGCCTGTTGGGATTGTTACCTCAAGAAAACAAGTCTAAATAAATTAACCCAATTTCATTAGAAAACATGCTTACTTATCTCAAGGTAAAGGCATTAAAAAAACTGCAAGTGCAGCCATTCTTGACTTCAACCGAAATCCCAGATTAATAAAAGAATTCATAAAATTGCCCAGAAGCTTTTGCATGGCTAGAGATGCGAAATATTAACTATGAAACCTGCATACCAAAAGGACTTTACGTAAGAAATATAGAGAAACTCAATTTAGAAAGCTAATATTCTTGCATTAACTTTCAATGGAGATACTGTGATAACATTTGTGGATATGGCGCGAGCCTAGATTATCTAACCGCATTATTTAGAAGGAAAACTTAAAGTAGTTACACCTGAAATGTTGGTAATAATTTACCATCGTACGGAAAAGCTGTGCAAGCCCAATTAAGGCAAATGTGTTAAGACTAGAAGAAAGTTTAACCAAGAATGTTTGTCCCAAATCCTTCCAAAATTCCTACCTTTAAATCATTGCCATCGGTGCCACACATGAATACTTTTTCTGTGATCAGAAAGGACACATGCAACATTTAAAAAGCACCTTTTATTATTATCTGACAGTAGTTAAAATAATACAAAAATAAGGCAATAAGAAAAATGGATAAAAGCACCCAGAGGTTTCTTTGCAAATCGGAAGCAGTGAGAGAGTGGCATTTAATTTAATTAATAAAAGTAGTAGAATACCGTTCAATTAATCTACTCTCACAGTAAAAGTTGGTACAGCTTTGTTTTCATGCATTAGTGAAATGTTACTAAGGTGAGAAGGAAAAGCAATCTTGGCGAGGAGACATGCATACTGGCATCTCTGTTAAAGTGAATTAGTAATGATTCACCCTCATGTGTGAATCACCACTAATAACTTAGATTTCACGCACGATACACGATGATGGAGAAACAGAAAAATAAAAAGTAACAACCTTTTGTTTTCATGTGATAACTGAATAATTTGTTATTGATTCAAGAAAACAAGCTTTATTATCTGCAATAGCGAGACAAATTAAGTTGTTATCACGGAAAGTGGTGTTACCTGAAGACAAATGTAGAAATTAGCCAATCGTCACAAGATGGAAACACTAAAAAGTACTGAAAGAAAGGCCATTCTTAGCTTCTTATAAAACCCAATTCGACTCTTTATGCAGTCTTAAGTTGTCATTTTGTCCCTCAAGTCCAACTTACATCCTTGTCGGAAGGTCTCTGATTTTTCCCATTTTCTCTTTTTGTTGTCAACGGGCACATGTGAATGCTGGGTGTGTTAGTGCGGCTTTACGCTCTTTGTAGTTTGGGTGGACCTAGACATTTCACTCTTCTGCCTGTCTGTGCGTCATGTTGTTTCAGCATCGTATTGAATTTCATCTAGCTGTACCTGAGTCACGGACTCCAGCTGTATGTTTGTATCGATTTTAATCTGCTCCCTCAATACATTCCCGCCACCAGCTACTTCCTCTTTTCTCATATCATACTTCTTCCTTTCTCATCCTCTCCCCCTCTCTGATTGTGTAGATTGTTTCACAGGGCCCTACCATGCTATAAGATCAAGAAGAAAGCCATAAATGATGTATAAGTCATTCCATGCAACAGTGCCCTCACAACAAATTAGATTTATGTATGAGGGCCTCCCTTGACCCAGAGTATCTATTTCCTGGTACTTTGCTAAATTACATTGCTTTTTACATTTATTTATTTATCTCTTTGGCCATTTCTACAAGAATTATTATGACCTTTAGCTAGTTTTTAACATCAACAAACTAAGCAACTGTGAGAACAAGTGCATATAAAACGTGATCTTGTGGTTCTCAGGTTTAGATTTAGGTTTAAACTGTCCCCCAGTAAGAAAATTGAGTCTGTAATATGGGTGTAATGTCATAAAAATATCTCAATTTAATCCAAAACACGATGTTTTTCCTCTCCCTAACTAATTAGGTTTGGTGCTCTAAACTGTAGTCCCAATGGCCCAACAAACAATATGATTGTTTAGTTGGAGGACTTGCTGAAACAGAGCAATGAGCTTGTTGTATGTGCTTGAATAAATAAAATAAATAAATAAAGCCATAGCTTGTGAGCTAATTACTTAAGACTGAATCATCTGTCTCTACCGACAAGCAAAAGAAAACATGCAAAAGTAATAAAAATGCTACAACCTCATTTATAGTCGATTCTGTCCCCACTGTTTGGAAGCCAGTCTCGGTTAGGCTAAGGAGCAATCTTCGGAGCTGAAAAATGAAGCCAATGTCATAGTCTTAAAGAGTACAGTTTCTCTAGGTGGCACTCTTGGCTGTTTCCAAAAGGGTGTCAATATCAGTAGATTTTAGTATATTATCAGGCCATTATTTGCACCAATTAGCATATATGTTTGCCCCTACAGTTTATTACTGTAGCTTGCTAACCTAGCATGATGGGTTTAGCTAATAACTTAGCACTTCAATCTTTCATCCACATAACTTTAGTCTAAAAAAGCTCTTCAAAATGTAATCAAAAATAACCAAATGGAAAACCGTCAAATTGTTTTTATGTTTATTTCATAAGATTGGGGAAATTAAACCCAGCCATATGTAACCATAACTAGCTAACCATAACTCATCCTAGCTTCATCTTTTGTAACATAAAAATAAAAATATCATCTTTGTCATTACAGGTATGTGATAAGCTCTAAGAACCATGCCGTGGCACCTGTTAGCTTAAACTGCAGTCTTGTACCACAAATTCCATTAAAGATCAATTATGACTGTCATTTATAAGCAAATCAGCCAGAGCGGGCAAACAGCTCAGCTAATATTAGCTCAATTAGCTAGTTGGCTGCAGCTATAATTTACAATTTTTCTTTCACTGTATACATTTTAGTGTTGTTATAAACCTTAAAAACAAATAGGTTGTGAGGCAGTCCACAAAAATAAGAAAAAGAAACAAAGCAAAATGCAGGGGACGGCCTATCAGAGCTGCCCGTGTACATTATGACTTGCTGCTATATAAATAAAACTGGACTCAAATTAATAGCTGTTTGCAATGACAGTCGTAATTATCTTAAAAAACATGCTGTGCAGTACACATCTGCAGCCTGCCACATATGCAATAGTTCTAAAAAGAAGCTCAAAGACATACTGAAGCCTCCTTCATTGGCTCTGGCTGTACAGCCGGAGCAACCCAGGAGTGGAGGTTTTCATACCAAGTGGTTGCCTTATGATTAAATTTGCAGCATGTTTTAAAGTTTTATAGAATACTATTGGTTTGAATATCAATATACAGTCCGGAGACTACCGGCCTGCTTTTCCAACCACCAGTCTGGCTACCACCATTACCATCTCAGCATCAGCTCTGTCATGAATTATTTATCTTTTCTGATTGCATTTGCCAATGAACATCTCAGGTTTCTCCATCACCACGTCCACACTCCCACACTGTCTACCCATCTGTGTTTGATGGAATTCCTCGACTGCTTTATCCACGAGCGTGGCCACTGCGGCAACATTTGTTTATAGCGGCGCTTATTTATTTTTCTGGGATGATTTAGTAACAGCAGGCACAGGGCACACAAGTTGATGGAGGTAATAAGCAGGGGAGAGAGAAAGGAAGATGGAAGCCAGAGAGAGGGGGGTGAGAGAGAAAGACAGAGTGAAGCTAGCTAAACCATGTTTTTATGGAGGATAATTTTCCTCCCCAGAAGGCAGTGATTGGCATTAATTACCTAACAGGTGCTAACAGCGATGAATCTCATAATTAACCAGTTTAGATTTAGTTCATTTGGAAAGACATGAGAACGAGGCTGTGGGTGGAGACGAGAATGTGTGTGTGTGTGCGTGTGCTGTAGTGTGTCTGAATGCATAGGAAATAACAGAAGTGAGAGACAAAGTGAAAGATTATGCCAGCCAGACATATACAGGATACAGGTACTTTAAGTCTGCATGCGAGTGAATGGTGAGTGTCTGGTTGAAGTTTTCTGTTGCTTTGCAGGATTCATACTGCTGTTCTCATTTGATCCTCTGAACCACATGCTGCAGTATTCTTGTTCACACCATTCTTATGTCAGTATATCAACAAATCAGTTGCACTTAAAAAGTCAAACTATTTCAAAGATGGAAGAATCAACAAGCCTGTTGCACTTTGCCATTTCCAACGTTCACTAGACTGAATTCTTACAGCAAATAACTGATCGAGAACTTAAATGTCCAGCAACATGATGTAACTACTGGAAGTCAGTTTGGAGACAAATTATTGCGACTATGCATAACAAGCTTGCATTCTTGTTGATTTGAAAGGTGTGTTTCAAAGACAGGGACCAGGTATGCGACCACTTGCTGTTAGTTGCAGCCTTTAAAGTGACTTTGATGCATCAAGACAGCAATAAAATAGCAAAGAATTGGAGTTTCAGTTTGCAGGTCAGTTTGGCAATTATGTAGAATCTGTTTATGATAACATGACGATTAACTGTGACGAACGGGCAAAAATCACAAATCTGTTGCCGACTGCTACAAACCTATTGTCATCTACATTCACATGTAATACTTATAATTCAGCCAGAAAAAGCCAGAAAATTCAGAAATTCCTCCACAAATGGTGATTTAGTTGCTGCAGGACGGCACTTTACCTGCAATAGGTGTTATACAAGCATCCTTTTACATACGAATACAATCAGAATACAACCAGTTGAGTTCTGAACTGCAAAAAGAAGCGTTGCAGTTGCACTCATCGGCGAATACGAACTCAGATTGATTGCAGGGTGTTGGAAGTCTGAGTGTATATCAATTTTCAGTTCTCTTTAAGAGTTATTGCAGTCAATCCAAGTAAGATGGTAGTGGTTTGAGGACCGGTTGTCTCTTACCAGAAAACCTTTAGTGTGACTTTACTTTAGCGTGACTCAGCTGTAAGTAGACAGTGTTTGTTACTTATTGATCTGAAAGAAATAATGGCAACTAAATATCATTTTGTGAACCTTCTCTGCATCAGTGGAATAGGCTTTCTGCCTCCTCTAGCTGGTTATATTTGTTGATTTTAGTGTTACACCTGTTATGAGCTTATCCTCCGTGATATATCACACCTGCAGGAGATCCAAATAGCCACCGAGAGAAATAAAAACACTGTCCAGTGAGGGTTTGGTATCTCAGTCCTGACCATTTGTTTCACTGGAAAGTGGACCCAGCACCAAGCAGAGTGTGAGGCAAAAAGGTCCCGATCTCAACATAGATGGCGCCCTTATTCTACAGCTATAGTTATAGTGCTTCCTAATGATGAGATAAAGCAAAAAACTTGCCTATTACCACTTTAAGCTGTATTTGTTATTCATGCATTATTTATATTGGAAGTCAGAATTTACTTGCAAATCTTGCTGGACTGCATTTTATTTGATTAAGACTGCTAAGCAACAACTGCCACCCTATGCACAGGCGTCTTACGTGCTTTTAACGTGCTATTAGTTGAGACATTTAAGCTGATTGCAAAAGACTTTAAGTAGATTTGAATTGTTAATGAAAACCTCTGCAAACTCAAAGACTATTCTATAATATTATTTTGTAGCTTGCAGCCAACAATGAATTTACTACCATAGAATGTTGTTTTTTGCTTGCTGTGCATGCTGTTTCATGTTAGCATAGTCTACATTTTGTCAATGCTGTGCCTTTAGTTTTTGTGGATTTTTAGAGAAGCCTTCAAATAAACCAGCAGCAAGAAAGCTACTTGTGCCTGCCTGTGCTTCATGGAAATATAAATCTAGCTGTACGTGTGTGTTACTTGTTGGAATGTGCAATCTCCCCATGAAAGTGATTGTCCCTTACATGCCTCAGGGCTAGTTTTGAAGGCCCTCTGGCAGTTCAGGCATTGCCTAGCAGGATAGGGGGCTGCATTTGAGGAGGGGTGGGTCACCCATATGGGGATTTCCTTATGACCCAATTATAACCCCCATGCTGTTACACAGAATCCATCTCTTGCCTGCCTGCCTTCCTGCTCTGCAGCATTCGTCAGGCAGATGGAAGTGTCTTTGTCTGCTCGCACCGGTTCCCTCACGCTCCCTGTTGCCAAGGCACAGAGCGGTGGAGAAGAGCCGACAGTTACACTGCCACTCTGCAGGATCATTGCCTTGCACATACCCTTGCATGAATGGCATCACATGGCATTCAGCGGATCCTTGTGCATGAAATAAAGGCACATGGAAGCGCGAAGGCATTCACGCGGAAAAATCCACTCTAAACTGTTGCATAAATGGACACTCGCGAGTGCAAACACCCGTGTGACAAAAGAGCGCCCATTCGCTGGAGCAGATGTGCAATAGCATGTGCACGCTTACACTACGTCTAGCTGCACCCATCAATATACGCTGCTATTTCTGCTTTTCTTTGTATAGTTCTTACACAAAGACACAGTGACACACAGGCACATTTATACGCTGACAAAACACAATGACGCACACACACACAGTACACTTTGCACCCTGCCAATGCTTGTGTTCCCTTGCTTACAAATGGAGCGAGGCAGCCGGTCTTCCTTCAGTAACCTACTTTTTCTCTCGCCTCTCCGTTTTCGCTTGGCTCTCTGAGGAAGTGTGGATGTCGTGCTTGGTTTGACTTCTTCGGCGCAGGCCATCGATAAGCTCTGCTTTTAGTTTGTGTTGCCAATAGCAGAATGTCACCGGGGCATCTTTGTGGATGAGGAGACGGGTCCTGCGGTGAAATGTGGGACTCACTTGTGGGCTAATATCCTCCCTCGGAGCAGGGAGATCCCTCAGGACCACTCCAAGCTTCCTGAAACAATATTCCTCACTTCCTAAATGTGACATCTTTAATAACTTTGAGGAGAAAGGTATCAGATGCCCTGGTAAGTACACAAGTGTAGAGGAAAGCATGCTGACTCGTTCCCTCTCTGTTTGAGCTGCAAAGACACAAAAAAGAAGCAGAGACGGGCAGATAAATACTCAGGATGCTTCTGACAACAGATGGACCGAGAGAGCAGAGGACTGTGAGAGGAGGAGGAGGAGGAGGAGGCTCTCTTCGCAGTGAAAGAGAAGACAGATAAACAGGTACACAAATAAACAGGCACATGGGTAAGAGTGTGTTGCCTACCATGTGCTGATATCAGACAGGCATATGGCCACAACACAGAGGCAGCGATAGAGAAGAGATCACTATAAACACCGAGGCTCTCAATCTGGCCCTGCAGCAGCCCTTTTTTAATTCTTTTGCTAAACTAATGCTACATGAACACTGCAGCATCCATTCACAGTGACTTTAAGGAAATTACGCTTCGACTACGCAGCCAAGTGCACGCACAAACCACAACATATCGCAGCCACAGCGAAGTGGAAGAGCCTCCCGTCACATTGCCCCCGGAGAGCAGAACAGACGGCAAAAATTTGTGTTTTTAGCTAGTGCGGGAAAGGGCCATGAGATGAAAGGCTATTATGCACCCTCGCCTTGATTCGCTCCATTATTCATACGTTGTCTTGTGGCTTCTTTTTTTTTTTGCAGAACACGTGCAAAACATGAAAAAGCTACAAGGACGAGAAATTAGCTGGATTCTGTTGCTTTTTGGAAACTTCCGAAGGCCATAAAGTTCTGAGTCTGCGATCACAAGACACATTATATCTGTAGATTATGATTTTCAAGTGTTATTTTTTGTCCTTGATGTCTTTACTTTATTTGTTGAGCAAAAAAATCAAAGAAACACTTGCTAATAGCACTCTGGGATGGATTAGACTGTGTGCAGTCCTTTTTTTTGTTTGAGTCAAACAATTACTGTCATGCTTTTCTCATCCCACTGCTGCTCGCTGCAGGAAATCTGCCCTGTGAGAGGAAAGCTGCCCTCTCCTCTGCCTTGTCTTCGCAGGCCAAGAAAAGTCCCACACAGCTGTGCTCTGATGCTTAAATCTGCCAGGGATTCAGCCCAAGGGCCAGGTGCAGCAGACTAAAGCTTTTAAACATAAAGCTTCTCTTTAGCAGAGCCAGTGGAAGAGACTTTGGGTCAGAGACCGCAGGAGGAGGGGGGTTGAAATTTCAGAGGTTACACTTAATTAAACATTGTCAGCTTGCAAAACCTCGGTTCCTTTCTGTTTGCAGGATTAAGTGTTAAGGTGAGGAAAGTATCACGAATCAGCTACCAGCCTAACAACAATTAATATGTCTAGATTAAGGCCTTCATGATTGCAAAAGCTTTAACATAGATCTTACTGCCGTTATTCAGGGTGTTTTAGAGGCTTTTCTTTCTGTTTTGAATATATTCTAGTGATGTGTTTTCCTGTCTAATTTGACAATGAGAGAAATTAAACCTTAGTGAAAACCAAAGACCTCACCACAGCACAGATGGATGTGTTTTTTGTCAGACCTTCCTTGCCTCCATAATGTCAGCTTTTCTCAAAGTTTCACAGATTGTACTTTTTAGGTTTCAGAGAGAATTTAAGGTCAGGTTTCCTATGCGTGGGGATCAAGATGTGTAGTGAAATATTAGTGGTGGAAAGGCGTAGATTTGTTTTATAGCTGCATATGTATTTGCAGGAGTTTTCCTTCTAGGCTGTGGGTTGAAATGTTTCTGGTAGCCACTTTACTAAAACCTTGCCTTTTTTCAGGACAACAAGTTGACAGTGAAACTATATTAATCACACAGAATCAAGTTCTTGTCAAAAGTTTGAGAAATAGCTCACAACATAGATTTAATGTTCGTTTTAAACACAGCGGTCCTTACCTTTGAAAATAATCTCTCCTCTTCCTATCATGTCCTGTCTTTCTTACATTTTTGTCCATCTCTGAGTGTCGGACATTAATCTTTTTTTCTACTCCTGGGAAATACAGCAACTTTACATTAGCTAGCAGACACATTCTATGACAATGAGTTTGTTCGGCTGATCATATTTGTTGAGCTATTTAAAAAGTTGGATTTGAAATTACCTGCTACTTAAAAAAGCAAAAAACCCTGCTCACTTTGTTTATGCTCACTTCTCTTCTGGCTAGCTAGATGCTGAAATACCGCAGACACAACTTTATTACATGTGCACGGTGAACATGGGAAGTGTTGAAGGTGTAAATAAGCCACAAGATGTCATTATTTTCTTATTACTGAGCAAGTATTTCCATGCCATCAGTTACAGTGAGTGGTTTTGCAGTTGGAACTTGGATGGATGACTCAGTTACTGAAGCTCAAATCTACCTACAGGTACAAATAAACTAACCTGAATCTGAATTCATCCAAAAACAAACAAATATAAAATCCAGAGAACTTAACCTCTTAAGCCCCAACACCCCCTGATACGGGGGCAAAAGGCAGGAGATCAGTTAGGCATGGGGCTTATTAAAAAGTCTCAGTTTGGCTGGCAGGTCATTGCACCCTACAGTAATCAACTTTCATGTATATTTTTCCTTTTCTTTAATTGTACATGTTAGCTAACATATTGAAAAATATCATATATACCAACAATGTCATTCAGGAGTCAGTCTTTCCTTTGACTTTAACAAATATACAAGCATCACACGGCATGCAGAAAAAACATCAGGCGCTCTTTTAAATTGAAATGGTGTGGTTGCACAGCAACAGTAAATTTGTAAACAACTGAATAGTCAGAATCTATTGGTAAATAAATGTTTTCTATTCTTCGACGCACAGCCGTTACAAATACATTCCAGGGTCACGTGGTCGATGTGTTTGCAGTAAAGCACCTCTTCTTTAGATGAATCCTGTAATCCCAGCTACCTGGATTCCTTCATTGAAGGTTGCCCCCACCTCCTGGACCCCATGCAACCACCTCGGTCCTTCAGTGTCACACTAGAGATTTTGCTCCAGCATAAGAAAAAATGGATTCTCCTTCAGCTGCCTCAGAAACATATCCTGAAAATCTATGCTCATACTGTATTGTTATTGTCAGACTGCAAATAACAAGCTGTGCATGCAAAGGTACTTGTAAGAATCTATTGATACCAATTTCATTATCTGTTCTTCTTATAGCACCATTGATTTCCCTACTGATTCCCGATTGCCTTTCTCTGTATGGATTGTGGCCGCCTCATGCTTATTAGCCTTACTTAGTAAATCTGGCTCTTTAGTCTCAAGAGAACCCTCAGGATCAGCATCAGGGTTATTTTTTCCAAACTTTGGAAAGTCAAAGCCTGAATCTTACTCCTTATGACAAGCGAACTGAACTTCATGTGTAAAAATCAATGAACTGCCCTTTAATTCTGCTGTAACCAAAGGCTCCGCAGTACAATACTGCACACTGGGCTTTTGCTACAATTATAAAACTAATCCCAGCTAAATATCACATTCCTTCAGTTTAATCGCATATCTTTTAATTTACTTTTGTCAACATAAATACCACAGCTGCTTGACAGATCCTTCCGAGCAACTGTTGGAAAGCAGTGTCATGTCTGTCTCTCTCTCGGTAGGTTCTGGGTCGGCACTGCTGACATGTTGTCGGAGTGTCAGCCCCCCATGGAGACGCACATCATTATCATCACCATCTTCCATTGCCCCCCTCCCGATCTGTCTGACTCTGTCTTGCTTTGTCTCTAACAGCATGTTGCCCTCAGTTGATAGAGCGGCAGCCCCACTGCTGACTCATAACACCACATGAGGGGGGTGAACGGTATGGCCCCAGTAAGTCAAGGTGGCACTGCCAATCAGGAAGGCAAGAAAGACTCAGAGTGCTTGAAAAAGGAGACTCAGGGGGGAAGAAAAGAAAGAAGTTAGAAGAAGTCAAACACAAAGGACACAAGAAGTTTTTAAAGGCTGACCTCTATTTGGCAAAAACATCAGAAAGAATCAGGGAAGATTTAGAAATGGAACACTTTTCAGTGAAAGACAGAAACTCATCGAGAAAACAAAAGATGTCATTGTGGATGCTCCATTTCCTTGAGTGGTGCTCCGTCATCATGATGAATAAGGGCTGCCTTTTGTCAATCATGTGCTTTAGTGGAGCAGGTATTTATTCCTTTGTTTACAACAAGAGCCTGTCTCCCTCTCTCCGTCTGTGGCCTGGTGACTGATGAGCCCTGTCACAGGGAGGAACACCCAGCCTGGAGCCACAGAAGATGACTGCCCGAGGCTCGTGTGACAAAAACCTGAACTCTAACAAAAAACAAGTAAAAAATGGTTTTTCTTTGATAGCCTTTCAGGAGGTGAGGAACCATGTGGGAAAAAATAAGACAGAAAAAAATGACAGACTGTTTTCGGGTTAAATTTGTTTTACCTGTTAGCACTAAATTGATTGTTTGAATCCACCACACCAATATTTTTCCCCTCTGATTTCACAGCTCAAGGTCTGCATGCCTCATCATACAGAATTTATTGACATTCTGTTCAATTCAATATTATTTATATAGCACCACAACAACAGTCACCTCAAGGTGCTGTATACTGTAAGGCAAAGATGCTATAATAATACAGAGAAAATGCCAAAACGCAGACAATCCCGTGTGAGCAAGCACATAGTGACAGTAGGCAGGAAAAACTCCCTTTTAACAGGAAGAAACCTCCTGCACGACCAGGCTCAGGGAGTGGCAGCCCTCTGCAATGACCGATTGGGGGTGAGGGGAGGGAGACGGGGCAAAAGGCAAACTGTGGAAGAGACCAAGAGATCCAAAGTGGTGTATAGTGTATGATGGTGTGAAGAAACACTCACTGCATCATGAGAAGTACCCAGCAGATTAGGCCTGTTGCAGTGTTAGTAAGGGAGGGTTCAGAGTCACTTGATCCTGCCCTGATAATAAGCTTTATAGAAAAAGAAAGTTTTAAGCCTAATCTTGAAAGTAGAGAGGATGTCTGCATCATGAATCCAAACTGGGAGCTGGTTCCACAAATAAAGGGAAAGAAAGCTGAAGGCTCTGCCTCCCAGTCTACTATTAAATACCTCAGGAACCACAAGTAAGCCTGCATCACTTCTCATGATGCAGTGAGTGTTTCTTCACACCATCATACAGTATACACCACTTTGGATCTCTTGGTCTCTTCCACAGTTTGCCTTTTGCCCCGTCTCCCTCCCCTCACCCCCAATCGGTCATTGCAGAGGGCTGCCACAGGGGCCAGCAATTGTTGTGCCACTAAAACTTAAGCATGCATGAGCATGACTGAATGACTGCAACACGACATTAGGACCAACAGTTGTTTCAGGAGAAATACTACACCGGAAGATCCTACTGGGGTTGCCTGTCATACTAATTAAAGCTTATTAAACTGTAACTGTCTACACAAAGCTAATGTACTGTTTGAGTTCTTGCTGATATGAAATTGCAGTTATTAGGCAGTACTCTGCAGCTTCTTTATATTCCAAACAATTTTTTTCCCCTTTTGTTTTCGACCCGGTGTTCTCCCAGACATCTGTCAGCACCCAGCAGTTGCAGAGGCCTTGTGGTTTTAAGCATCTGATAAGCTGATCTTTTTAATCTGGATGTGTTATTTTGCATTTCATTTGCTCACTTCTGTCCAAAGTAGACGTCACGAGTCCGATTTCTTTAAGTATGCAGTGAAGTCTGTGGCGGTAACATGCCGGTACAAACGACTGGCCGCATCTGCCTGAATGCGGAGTGAAAATGTCTCACGGGACAGCGATGGCCATTATTTGAATTGCTGGATAATCTGTGTGGGATTAGCTCCCGCACAGATAACCTTTAAAACACAACTCAAGTGGACTGAGATAAGCAGCTATCAGAGTGACATCTTACTATAGATTCAGTGACTTTCTGTAACAATGTCCTGTGAGACTGCAGTCAATGCATTGTGCTTTGACAAGACAAGACAATACAATAGGCAGACAGTGGTTGAATCTTACTGCAAATGTTCCACCAACAGAAGAGAGGCAGAGAGAAAAGGAACAATAGAAATCGATAGCTCTTCAAAATAAGGGAGGTATGACGGAAAGCTCTAATCATAAAAGGGTGCAGGGGAAGTCATTGTGCTTTCAAAGGCTCAGGGAGGAACAATTAGGGTAGATAAGCTATTCCCTCTGCTATCATTTCCCTCCACCATTTCCCATGACAGACTTTTTAATAATAGTGTTTCTCTGCATCACACTCTTATCTGTTTAATGGTCAGTTCTCACGGGATTTACTCAGAGGTATGTGCTCAGCTTCGGAATTGGAGTCGGCTTGCATATTTCTCTGGATCTCATAAGGATTTCATGACGGCACCTCTCTCCGTCGTGCTCCCTTCCTGAGCTCTCCCTCATCATCTCTTCCTAAATAGCAGTGCTCTAATGAGCAAAGACAAAGCTAGCAGCATATGGTGATGATAATGAGATGAACAATGTTTGGAAAACAAGGCCATATATAAGGCTGAGGGGTCTGACATGTTGCTCGACAGAGTGTTGTGCACTGAATTTTGTACAGCAGCCTTCAGGCAAAGCTACATGATATATATTATTCATGACAATGCACGCCCAAGTCCTAAAGGCATTGTTTCTGGGCAAATGAATGACTGCTGATGCAGTGACATGCTTCTACTGTAACATTCTTTTATCGTGTTGCAACAGGAGTTTTCACAGTCCTGAAGTCTGAAAAGTGGAGGTTCTGAAATCTCAAGTAACCCTTGGTCAGTGCAACCAGACAAGTTCCAGATATGTTTATTTGAAAAGAGTTTAAGCTGAATTGAATCTTTAAAATATTTAGCAATTTAACATTGAAAAAAACTACTATTAATTAATGTTTATGAACCAATAGTAGTTTATTGCACAGTCAACTACAACCACTCATTGTACCACTCATCCACCAGCCAGGAAGTAGCATTGGATTGCAAGCACTGATGTGCATAAGTGTGTAAAAGTGTCCTACGCTCTGCTGGCTCAACAACTGCACAGTTCCAGACCTCGTCTAGCATTAACATCAGCACAAAAACCGTGCGCCGTGAGCTTCATGGCATGGGTTTTTGTGACGGACCAGCTCCTGTAGGATGTAACGTGTAGGTGGCCCAGTACTTTTGTCCAAGTATATTTACATGAGAAAGAATCTCACAGACATAAATACCTGCCTTTAGTGCTAAGTAACTAATAAATAAAATTTTACTCACCTATCTATTTTCATACACTTATGCATTACTTTTAGCTAACTGTTTGCAGTCTTTCTATGTATACCTTTCCTACTCTATAATTACCCCTGAAATACCTGTAGCTTTTACTACTTACTCCTTGACTTTTGAAACACCTCTAAAAACTGTGTGCTGTTTGCTTGGCTCTGGCAGCAGCACAAAGTCTAAGCATCAGTGTCAAAATAGTTTCTTTCTGTGAGCTTTCTGGCCCTTACACATCAAACTCGCCTCCCCACTGCTGACAGCACCAGCAGGTAGCAAGACCCATGGAGGCTCGGACATCTGTTCTTCTCTAGCTGTCTGACTCTTCTAGCGAACTTTAATGTTTATGCGGTATTATCGCGAGCATCTGATGGTTTTCCTCCCCCCGTGGCCACCAATCACGAGGGCCTGACCCATTCACCTCAGGGCGTAAAAACTTCCCTCGCTCGAGCCCTCACCTTACCGCCCGCCATTCAAAAGGGGGGATTTTACAGCCGGCTTCCAGTGAAATTCCCATGAGCTCAGCAGTCGTATAGAGAGGCCCCTGCTTGCTCTGTGATCCTCGCTGTCCTCCATGCTGCAGGCGAGAGATACGGGCCCGGAGGGATGAGGTCAAGACAGATGCAGCTTCTTATGCGCTGTAAACAGACAGCAGGGCGAATAAAGCGGAAGCTCTCGCAGTCTCACACATAACCTGCTTACCATTTTCAGTGTGACTAAATATGCATATGCAGAGAAACACAGAGGACCCCACACACACTCTCTCACTTAAATGCGAGGATGTTTGTGCACGCTCCGCGTGGATGATCTCTGACAAGGCAAGAACTCCTAACAAATGATAAAGGAGACTTTTCTTTTTTTCCCAGTTTATAGGGAAGCGTATGGCACAATTTTCACATCATCCTTATGTCACATGTTAGATCAATCCAAATATCCATAGTATCGATACCAATACCAGTATTGGCATCGGATCAGTGCTGTTCTGATTGGAGCGATAAGTTCAGTGTGTCACCCAATTAATTGTGTTGAATCTTTTTTTTTTCAAACATGCATTTGCAAAAATAGTGTTGACTGTCACATCTATTTTATTTATAACCTAATGCATGTTTAAACAAAAGTGGACCCAAAGTGCTTTAGAGAGGCACATTTACATTCAGGTCTCCAAAACACATAGTTTCAAAATACATGAAAAGCTAAAAGGAGTTATTTATAATTTATATTATTGTGGAAAGTAACAAATCACAGTGATTTTGTGGTAAATAAAATTTGCAGCATTGCACAGCACTAGGTCTCAGTTTCACAAAACAACACAGGCAGCAGCAGCTTTGGATAACTGCACATGTCTCATCTTTCATTTTCAGGCTCTATTTACACAGGTTTTTCATTGTCAGTGTAGACTTTTTCTGTCAACATTGAAAGTGCTTTATCCTGCCATGAATCATAAAATTGACTGTTTGCCAAACCGGAGCATGTCTTTCAATAAAACCTGTGCTTTTTTAAAAATGTATTTATTTATTGTGACTGTGCCTTACAAAGCTACTAGCATGTGACCTAGAACAAACTCATAGGAGGCAAACAAGACACGTGAAGAATCAGCAGAGAGAGAGATGAACAGACAGACCAACAGAGCAGCAGGCAGCACAACATAGGTTGCATAACAATGACTTTTTTCCTTTTTTTTCAGTACTGTACAGCCGGCCTGCCTGTTGATATGTGGGCGCGGGTGACTGCGGGACAATGCGAACTCGGCGTGTGCTGGAGAGCAAATACTACGCGAGAGAATGTTGTTGCCATGACAAGAGATAGAGAGAGAGAAAGAGGGGCAAGCGAGAGATGGAGAAAGATGAGTAACAACAGAGAAGCAGAGGCTCGAGCCGAAGCAAAGAAGAGGGTTTATCCACTTGCAGAGCGAGGAGAAAGACGGAATAATAGATGAGTCAGCTGCTTACACTTTTTTTTAGTGCCGAATCAAACAGGCGGTGAAATTACACTGTACAGCCAGTAGCGATGGAGCCGAGCCAGGCCAAGCATGAGATAGATAGAAACACTCCTACATACATGTGCTATGGCTCTTTATTGATATCCGTGTCTGTCTTTATCATTTTTTTAAACCCTTCCTTTCCCTTGCGCACGCACAGCTGTACAGCACACATCAAGGGACGCAACCCGATGTGTGTGCTCTTATTTCCCCTCCTTCAATGTGTAGAAGAAAAGAATACATTCTCGTCTGGGAAAGCTCAGATACCGTTTGCGCCCCGGGAGGATTGCCTCACAGCTCCATGCTGGATGTCTGGCTTCCTGCGAGGGAGAGAGAGAAAGAGAGAGAGAGAAGGCAGCTTTGAAATCGCCGTGCGCGCTCGCTGTCGTGCACTGCTGACTGCACTGTCTGTTACCTGGTGGTCATAAGCTCATCATCATCATCCACATGCTGTCTCATCAGTGCAGTCACACTCACTGTAATCCTGACAGCTCCTGCGCCTTCGCCCTGCAGTGTAAATTCATGTAAATGTCAACTTCTTTAATGCCAAAATGAAAGGCTCAAATGGTGGCATACATTTCAAACCAAACGCAATCGCACCCCCCTCCCGCGCAAGCGCTTAAGCGGGCCCTCTGTGACACCTTCGTGTAAATAAAATCCCTTTCTGACTGTCAGTGATTGATGTGACGTAAGAATGATTCAACCTTAAGCTAATTTACAGACAGACCTTGTTACAGTAGATTTGCAAGAAGCCATAGTGTTTGTGGGGAGAGAAAAACAGCAGAAGCAATAAATATTTTATATTGGTCTGTAATCTTGCACAGTCAGACATCAATCTTGTCAAACTCGCAGAGGTCTGAGGAGAGTCGTGAAAACTGACCTATACAACAACTGGCTGTGATATGGAACACCTGCCGTTGGAAACAATGCAGGCTACCTGTTGGATTCAATTATAAGTCGGCGCTGTGGGCTGCCTGCATCAACAGCTCTTTCAAAAGAATTTCTGCACTTTCCCTCAAAACTGGCACAACATCGACTGAACACAGCTTGCAGCAAACTTTTTCAGCCCCCTGCGCTAATCCGACCAAGTCCTCCAGCAGGATCATATTGGATTTTTTTTGTTTCTTACCTGTGTTTCTTACATTCATGTATTTTCAGTTCAAAAGGGGGAAAAGCAGATAGGTGGAGTGGAGAAGGGATTGACTTACCTTACTTTAATCCTGGAAGCTTGTGTTGACCTATCTCCCGGGAACAGTTATTTTTTATTTATTTATTTTAAAGTTTTCCGTCTAACATGCTGCTCACTTATTTCTCACTTGCTTTTAGGTGAGATTAAGACTGTATATGAAAGATGACATCATCCAGCCTTCTGGGTGGGGCCATGTTTGTTGTGGTTCTTTTGGTTTTGTTTTTTAACTACAGGGTAGGGTGCTAGGTCATCTGTAAACACTAGTAAGCTTAGTTAGCAAGTTGGAAACATAAAATAATAATACAGGGAGTGCAGAATTATTAGGCAAGTTGTATTTTTGAGGAATAATTTTATTATTGAACAACAACCATGTTCTCAATGAACCCAAAAAACTCATTAATATCAAAGCTGAATGTTTTTGGAAGTAGTTTTTAGTTTGTTTTTAGTTTTAGCTATTTTAGGGGGATATCTGTGTGTGCAGGTGACTATTACTGTGCATAATTATTAGGCAACTTAACAAAAAACAAATATATACCCATTTCAATTATTTATTTTTACCAGTGAAACCAATATAACATCTCCACATTCACAAATATACATTTCTGTCATTCAAAAACAAAACAAAAACAAATCAGCGACCAATATAGCCACCTTTCTTTGCAAGGACACTCAAAAGCCTGCCATCCATGGATTCTGTCAGTGTTTTGATCTGTTCACCATCAACATTGCGTGCAGCAGCAACCACAGCCTCCCAGACACTGTTCAGAGAGGTGTACTGTTTTCCCTCCTTGTAAATCTCACATTTGATGATGGACCACAGGTTCTCAATGGGGTTCAGATCAGGTGAACAAGGAGGCCATGTCATTAGTTTTTCTTCTTTTATACCCTTTCTTGCCAGCCACGCTGTGGAGTACTTGGACGCGTGTGATGGAGCATTGTCCTGCATGAAAATCATGTTTTTCTTGAAGGATGCAGACTTCTTCCTGTACCACTGCTTGAAGAAGGTGTCTTCCAGAAACTGGCAGTAGGACTGGGAGTTGAGCTTGACTCCATCCTCAACCCGAAAAGGTCCCACAAGCTCATCTTTGATGATACCAGCCCAAACCAGTACTCCACCTCTACCTTGCTGGCGTCTGAGTCGGACTGGAGCTCTCTGCCCTTTACCAATCCAGCCACGGGCCCATCCATCTGGCCCATTAAGACTCACTCTCATTTCATCAGTCCATAAAACCTTAGAAAAACCAGTCTTGAGATATTTCTTGGCCCAGTCTTGACGTTTCAGCTTGTGTGTCTTGTTCAGTGGTGGTCGTCTTTCAGCCTTTCTTACCTTGGCCATGTCTCTGAGTATTGCACACCTTGTGCTTTTGGGCACTCCAGTGATGTTGCAGCTCTGAAATATGGCCAAACTGGTGGCAAGTGGCATCTTGGCAGCTGCACGCTTGACTTTTCTCAGTTCATGGGCAGTTACTTTGCGCCTTGGTTTTTCCACACGCTTCTTGCGACCCTGTTGACCATTTTGAATGAAACGCTTGATTGTTCGATGATCACGCTTCAGAAGCTTTGCAATTTTGAGACTGCTGCATCCCTCTGCAAGATATCTCACTATTTTTGACTTTTCTGAGCCTGTCAAGTCCTTCTTTTGACCCATTTTGCCAAAGGAAAGGACGTTGCCTAATAATTATGCACACCTGATATAGGGTGTTGATGTCATTAGACCACACCCCTTCTCATTACAGAGATGCACATCACCTAATATGCTTAATTGGTAGTAGGCTTTCGAGCCTATACAGCTTGGAGTAAGACAACATGCATGAAGAGGATGATGTGGACAAAATACTCATTTGCCTAATAATTCTGCACTCCCTGTACACTGCATAACACAGATATATCCTAATAAGTGTTGGCCAAATTAAATACTAACTAATAACTATTAAGTTGTATTTATTCTACAAATGTGAAGCACAAATCAAACATAATGACAGATTGTATTATTATTATTATTATTATTATTATTATTATTATTATTAAATATGCTTCAACAAGCACCAACACCACAAACATGGTAGAGAGTTTCAGTTTAGTGACTTACACAGACGTAACTTATGCATTAGTAAAAATCCAAATGGTAAAGTTGTTACAAAAGGAGAAATTTGCTATAGAGACCATTTTTGTAACAGCTACCTTAGATTAAGCTAACCTCAAGGCCACTTGAAGCTAGCTTTTTTGCGGCACTTTGGTGCTGAAGGTTGCTGCTTGAATATAGGTTTCAAAAAATACTTGCTTAGGGCTAAGAAAAGCTCTTGGTCTTAGCATTGTTTTCAATAAATATGATTAATTATTGCTAAATAACAAAAAAGTGCTAGATATCTAACTAAATTCATCTTCATGTACGCTGGCAGAAAGCAGGCCTTTATCTATGGTTATAAAAAGGGGCGTTTGAAGGAAAACACAAGCATAAAATATTCAAAAAATTTAATTTAAAAAAGGTCAAAAGCACAGCAGCAAATACCTTACGTGATTCATGGCTCCAGTGTATGCTTTCATTCCACATATGATGTTTCTAGACAGCGTTTTACAGAAAGATATATTTCACTAACCTTTTCTTTTCCTCACACACACAGGGTAGTAGCACATGGCAGCAGCAAGGCATTTCTGTGTTCTTTTGGTCAATAGCGAGCCACCTACAACAGAACACCAGTGAAATGAATAGGGAAGCATATGTTTTCTGTTATTGTTACTAGAGTAAAAGCTCCGGGAGAGGATTACATCCCCATACAGGATTATGTCCAAAGTCAACAATAAATACTTTCATTAGCATCCAAATTGGCTACTTCAGACACCACAGAGGGTTTTTAGTTATTTATTTATTTGCATCATGACAGTGGGAAGACTTGCCAATTGTACAATAATTCATTTCCCAGTGTAAAAGTAAAAGGTAGGTTCGAGACTAAATCGCAGTCTGCTATTTTAGTCCAAATAAAAAGACCTACTTTTTCTTTTAAAAGTAAAATGTAGTTAAAATGTAACCATTTAAAGCATAAAAAGCCCTCTCGAATCTTCCATTTTCACTGTATAAATTGGTCAAATAATGGGCTGTTAACTCATTAAAAGGTCATTGATTGTGGTTGCAGTTTATTCAGCATGTCCTCTGGATTTCCTACTAATTGCACTCAAACTGCAGATTTTGCAATCAACTGTGACCACGTCTGCTACACGGACATGCAATTTACCAGGTTACCCCCTTGGTAAAATGGGTATAAAATAGTTTTCTTCCACTGGCACCACCATCATTCTAATCTTTCTGCTCTTAGATAAACATACTTTTTCTCCTGGCCTTTTTCGTAATCTCTAATATCCTCTATTTGTGCTTGAGGGAACTTTAACATCAATTTTTCATATATCTATCTTTTTCAAGACTCACTGAATTTTCCAAATAGTTGTGAGTCGATTCAGTAAAAATACTGCAAGATTTTTTCCTAATTTACACTATTGATTCCCAACTGCATCTGATTTATTCTCATTTCTTTGTATGTTTTGGTTGCTGTAGCATTTGGTAACTCTCTGAGCAGCAGGGGAGAGGAAAGAAAACTGGCTGTCACTGGTAGTAAAAGTCTGTCGTGACCTCTGAGAATCAGTTTGCTTTGGATCAGCTTGGTGAAGCACTGTGACCACACCACCAGACTCCCACTGCATCCCCTTTTATCATCCTGACAGACATCCCGGTGACAGCTGTCAGTCATCCTGGTGAATGGGCTCACGGTGTGGTGTCACCTGGGTGCCTTGTTTGTTTCTGAAGTTCATGTGTGTGTTCTTTTTCACTAAGATCATAAAGATGAGAGGGTTTGATTGTGATGCATGCTGGTTCACAGTAAACTAGGGGAGAATAATAATGGGATCTATCACAGCAGCACTGTATAATAGATAATGTTTATTTATTCATTTTCTTGAATGAGGCAAGGTTGCTCCCTATAAAGGCAGACATTTTCTTGTAAGTAAACAGTCATAATGATGAAATCCTGATGCAAGTTTCCATCCCTGAGCCTGGTTTGGAGACAGGTTTAATTTCTCATAAAAGACTTTATGGGATGGCAGTGGAAATGCTAGAGAATCATCCTGTTTTAAAGAGCTCTGTCAAGTTAATCCTGCTGTCACTCCTTTAGTTTGTACACAGCAAATAGGAACTATTAATAATTACTTCTGCAAGCGTCAGTTCCCAAATTAATAAAAAAATATGGTGAATGATGCTGTTGTTGCTGCCACAGTTCAACTGAAAGTAACAACAATTAATCATATGTGCAGTCATGCAAACTCATGATAAGACCTGTTCCTTCCTTGGATTAACCCCACAAACGGCGATAGGGAGATTAATTAATGCTACTATTATCCCAATTTCCTCTCAGACTCCCAGGTTACTTGCGGTTGCAAGAATTTCCAAAAGTAAAATGGGAGGCTGTGGAACCAACTCCCAGTTAGGTATGAAGAGAGAGACACCGACTCTTACTTTTAAGCTCAAGCTTAAAATTTACATTCTGATGAAGCTTGTAGTTAAGGCTGGATCACGTGATTGTGAATCATCCCTTAAAGCTTTTTATACCCACCACATGATGCTTTGCGAATGGTACCTTGACATTAAAGTGACTTCACCGTGCCTGCCGGTGTTTCTCAGCTGTGCGCCTCTCAATTTTTGTCACCTGGCTTGAGCTGAGATGAAGTCACTAATAGTAGTTTACCACCACTTTAAGGATATATCAGTAAAGAAGCAGAGAGACACAGATTATACAGAGGAAGATTTTTCAACACTTTGAAAAGATGTCAAAGCTTTATTTCCAGCTTTGACTTCTTCACTTCCTATAACAGTGCAACACCTATTGTTACTTCAGCAGCTACCTGAGCCATAACAGCGAGCATGAATGGATGTGCATTAGGGCTGGGCCATATCATACCGTTCACGGTAACACCGGTATAATGTTGGGCAACGATAAGAAAATGAAATATCGCGATAGAATATGGGTAAAACGTGCATGCGCAGTACCTTTGTTTTCATACGCACATGGCGGAAAAAGCATGGCGGCGACGCAGAATGAGAAGGGTGAAAGCGGGTCGTTGAATGAAACGGATGAACCAGAATTGGTTCGTAAAAATGCTGCAACTTCAGTGGTGTGGAACTGGTTTGGCTTTCGTTCATCAAATACACAACAAAGCACTATTTTTGGTAGAGCATGCTAGCGGGCCGTCGTTATTACCATCCTTTGATTTTTCTGAAAATCAACAGTGCCCCTTATAATCCCGTGTGCCTTATGTTTGAATTCTGGTTGTGTTTACTGACCTCGAAACGATTTTATGTGGTACACGGCGCTTAAAAATCTGTCAAATGTTTCAGTACGACTTTGCTAAGCTACGAACCCGCACAGCTTGATGGATTGTCGGAGCATTACGGCTATCGTAGGCGGGAGCCTCGCGGAGTGATACGTACTGTGCTTCAACATAATATTACCGTATTGTGTGTGTATAACGTCTTTTTAAGTTTTGTGGATATTATACATGGTTATGCTGAGGATATGTCGGCCAATTTCCACTGGAAACGCCTTTTGGTTAAACTGTCAGCGAGGAATTTGCATTTGCACTGTTAAATTTTTATATAACTTTAATGCACATGAAAAACAGCTGCTTGTTTAAGGGAAAATACATTGATGATTTTTTTTTTTTGCACTAATAAAGTTGTGGAGTTTTAAAATATGTTGTCTAGTGTTAATTATATCATCAGTTATATCGTTATCGCAAATTTTCAAATGTATATCGTGATAGATATTTTTGGTCATATCGGCCTGCTCTACTGTGCATGTGTGATGACGTTACTGGCAGCACGTGAAGCAACCAATGCTGCAGATATACTGGGGCCATAAGTTATGCCACGGCATTTTCCATGATGCACTGAGCACTTCAGAGAGAGACACTACTGAATGTCTGCTCTCTCCCTTACTTTGTGTTTTGTCCTGCGTGCTCTGAATTTTCATCCTTTCTCCTCATCCTCCAGCCGTTTGTGGCGGATGGCTGCACCTCCCTGTTCTGGTTCCTGTTAAAAGGGAGTTCTTCTTCCACACTGTTGCCAAGTGCTTGCTTATAGGGGATTGTCTGAGGGTTCAGGTTCTCTTTGTAATATTTTAAGGTCTTTATCTTACAATATAAAGCCACTTGAGGCAGATGTTGTTAAATGGCAGCATATATAAATAAAAATTAAATTTGAGTGAACCAAAGCGTTTACATAAAATCACAATTTTAGAAGGGCATGACTGTCATTTGCATGACTGTTTCATGGAGCCGAATGAGCTCATGGCAGAGGGTAGGTGCACCTGTGCTTTGATGGGGTATTGAATTTTACAAATGTGCTCCTCAGCTAGACAAAATCCATTATGAAATGAGAAAATTGTTGACCCCAGCCATTTTGGCCTCACATGAAAAATAAAACAGCCTACCAGCTTTTATCTTGAGAGAGAGAGAGCGAGCGCTTCGGGATCATAACTCAGTTCTTCGCTGCTGTTTCTTCCTTAGTCATGGTTGTCTCTCTCCTTCTCTTCCTCACAGTTTACCCCTCCCGCCCGCCACAGCCTCACTTTTTGCAGTGAAAGTCATCTCGCCTTAAGTGAACCCGCATTGCCAAACCCTTACAGTAAATCCCAAAGTATTTAACCGACAAGCGCATCATCGTCATCTGTGTATTTGGCAAGTCCAATAAATTTCTCAGAAAATGACTCAACCTTGCATTTTCCAGGCCACTGTTATCTATCCAAACTAGGAAGTGGGTCCATGTTTCATTTCACACAACACCGTGGGACATTTCATCACATCAAGGAATCTCGTGTCTCAGTCTTTTCTAC
The DNA here is from genome assembly GCF_900408965.1 of Simochromis diagramma. Classification (NCBI taxonomy): domain Eukaryota; kingdom Metazoa; phylum Chordata; class Actinopteri; order Cichliformes; family Cichlidae; genus Simochromis; species Simochromis diagramma. The sequence continues at coordinate 536,679 of NW_024386789.1, read as the reverse complement.
AACGCCTCACACTGGCTCTCACTTTGATGCTCTTTTTAATTGTCTCCACTCTCGCCGTACCTTGTCAGTCACAGTGTCTGTTAAGAGTGCGTGCGGTTTGAGCCTGCGCCAGGGCTTAAGTGTTTAATTAGTAAGAAGAGAACTTGCTTCGCTTTGACAATTGAGCTGTGCAGATTTTAAGGACTTTGAGCTCACCCTGTGACTCGAAACCTCGACGACGAGATGAAACAGGGAGAAAATGACTCGAGGAAATCGATGTTGTCGGGCTGAGGCTTCACAGTTTCCCCACCTCAGTTTGCCATCTGTATGAACACCTTTAAGAGGTGCTAAAAGAAAAGCGAGAGGGGGACTTGGGAATATCTGTCATGATTAGGCTGTGTGCAGGCAGGATGAGGACCCAAACGCAAACTCACGGGAAAACAGGACTGAACACAAAATACAGCTTTATTGCTGACAGAAGATAAAGGCGATACAAAATAATATGAAGCTAAACTGGGAAGTTCCAAAGGAACTGACTCACGAGGAAACACACGGAGGGGCGCACAGTCGTGAGGGAGAACACGACACTGAACTGAGGGAGACGCGGACATAAATCCACAGAGGGTTAACGAGGGAAGTGGGAGCACACGGGGAACACAGCTGACACAGATAATCGTAACGAGACACGGCAGGAGTGAACACAACATGACGCATACTGACGAGAGACTGTCAAAGTAAAACAGGAAGTGCACAGAGGTTCAGACAGGAGGAGAGAGCACAGGGAGAGCACGGACATAACGGGCTGGGGAAAACATGGAATAAAACACAAGGAGGGGAAACGAGGGCTCACAGATACATAGAGGGGCACACAGGGGGTAATCAAATAAGGAACATCTTAACAGAACAACCTAGGAACCAAGGCATAAATACAAAACACACGAAAACTAAGAATACTGGGCCAATATGGCCCAGGACCATGACAATATCCATGTTTTCCTTGTCTGTTTGCCCTGTATTTTTTACCTTAATGATTACCTTTTTTTGTCTAGCTTCTTTCGATATTTACAAACCATCCTCATATCTCTGTCAGCATCGTTTGAGACGTTTTCTCTCTTTTCTCCTCACGTATCCTCTCCATTTTCCGCATTTCACTTTTTCCACTCTAATTCCTCACTCTTGCTCTCTTGTCTCGTAACGTTTACTTTCCTTCTCAAATTATCAAGTGACAGCATTGGGGCTTTTAAGAGAATGTATTCACTTAGTAAGTATACCTTTGACTTCAGTAACAGGAATTTGCAATTATCTGTCAGGCTCAGTGCAGCGAGAGAACAATTCCCACATTGTGTTTTAACATTCGGCTGCAGTTTAAAGTCAGACTGTGCAGCTCTGGTAGAGCAGTTGCCCATTTCTCAACCCACTGCACATCTTCTGAAATCTAATTATCACTTATTTAATTAGAGGAAGACATTACAGTTAGCCAATTCTGCAATACTGTAATTAATATAAGACATCTGCTACTTCCTACACCATAAGCATTAAGCAATAAATAAATAAATAAGGGAAATGCAGTCACATGCTTCTGTGCAATATAGCAATAGCGAGATGAAGTGCTAAAAGTTGCCCCAGGATTTATGAAGAGATTAGTGAGTCATACTTAACTGAAAGTAACCGGACAAATTGTTAAATTGAAGCTAATTAAAGGTAATGGATAAATGTTTAATTTGGCCGACTAAATATAAGGGATATGTAGTTGGCTGAAAATAATGGATAAATGGTTGAAATTTGAAACACTTAAAATAATAATATGCAATTGAGCGAATGACTAAACATAAGAAAGCCTTAAAAACATCGACATACAATGACTTTCTCTGTATTCAACACAGTTTACATGCTGGAAAAGAGTAGGATGAAGTTTGCTTATTTGATTCTATGCCCCTTAAGACTATTCAGTCATTTACAATCAATGTTCGTTGATATACAATCAGATAATATACATGTATAACTATAGACACACATATAATACACACAAAAAAACAATATAAATAAACCAAAACAACAAAACTACATTTTTACATCAAGCTATAAACCGTGTGATTAACACTCCTCTTAATCCCTGTATTTGTTAAAAATAATCTCTTTATATTTGTTTTTTAAACTGACTTTAACTGAGAATTTGTTCTTTCATGAACCTCTTTGAAATCCTCTTATTGTACTTCAAAAGTTTCTTCCCATGTTTTAGGAAATTTACTGAATTTTTCTTCCATTACTTATCTGTATTCACCCTCTGCATTATGGACGGGCCCCGGGGGTCCAGGCTGGTCCATAAAAGTGACTGAGCTACCTCAGCTGGATACAACTGAAGTCATTTGATAACTATAAGTAAAATTAAGTCTAATTAATTTTGTATTGAAAATAGGAACAGCCGTGCCCATGTTAAATATTCTGGTAATAATTGTACTAGCTTGACTGAGGAGGGCACTGATTTTGGAGCAAGTGCATGTCAGACCTTGGGATGTCGTCTGGCCTTTATATAAAATATGTCTCTCAGGAAGTAAAGTAGGTCATCATTAGCTCGTGAGGCTCACTTAAAACTTGAGAAGAACAAATATACTATGCACTTACTGTGGGTTTATTGTTAATACATATAACTGTTCATTATGTAGTTTTAAAGGGTTTTCCAAGTTTGCTACCATGTTTACCACTATAAACATGGTAGCATTAATCTGCCCACCTTTGTTTTCCTTTGTTTTCTTTCGTAATGAAATAGCAAAGTGAGCTGAGTCTAATAGCCCAATGTCAAAGTTTGTCACTTGTCCAGTCCATCTATGACGCAGTCTAGCAAACTGATATAAAACCCACCTAATGCTTAGTTTAGCACACTCTAACTAACACTGAGCAAATCCAGATGCGGCTCCACAGTCGATATTCCTTAGCTAGACCCACTTCTGCTAACTATAACTCTAAAATGTCTGTGTTATAAACAAAGAACAAAAAATGCTGTTCTCTTGGCTGCAAAAGCATCCCATTAGAACTGATGCCTGTTGCTTTCGAAGGACAACAGTTGTGCTGTGATTTCAGCTCATTTACATGTAATAAAATCACTCAGAAATCTAAAAAGAAAAGAATGTCTTATTGATGTGACTCAGGCTGCAGTCACGAAGGCGTAGAGACTGGTTAGCAACCACCTGGTGAGCACCAGTTGGTAAATCTCTGCTGATTTAGAGAATATGCTGAAGTACATGTGATCAAATGATTCTGGAGGGTTGGCATTTGAAATACAGTCAAATAATATGAAAACAGAAAAAGCTCTTTTTATGATAAAAAAAAAAAGTCTAAAGGTACCAATAAATGCTTGATTTATTTCCTTTAAGTAACTTTGCACTCACTGAAAAACTTTCAATCCTATAGTCCTACAGTCTTTCAAGCCTATAGTCAAAATCAGGAAATGGTGCTGTAGTAAATGAAAGAAATGTGACTTCACAACTTTTTGGGCTTAAGCTGTAAGAAATATATGTGTAAACTTACAGAGAAAGTTCTGGTAGCTCATTGGCCAGACTGTCTTGTTGTTATAAAACAGAACATTTTGATAAATTCACAAACACTCTCCTTTTTTTGTTCCTTTTTAATCTTGTGGACCCGTTGTAAAAAGGAGACATTCATGTAGCAGATAGGGAAAAACAGCAACTTTTCTGTCATCCATTGTTTATCTATTGCAGACTTCTTTAAGCTAGCATGAATGGCGATGGGGGAGGTCTTTATCAGGCAAAGCTGCGAAACTTATTAAAATGCATTTTAAAGCCCAAACTTAGACCCTCATTCACATTTTCCAAATCTCTCCAGGGGGCCAGATTTGAACCTGTGCTGGGCCCATTCTGGGCCCCGAGCCTCATATTTGACATTGCAAGACATTGCAATATTAAAGCAGTTCTGAGACAGACAGTTCTGAATCATGATGAGTGAGGCTACATAAAGGACCTCTGAGAGAAGTAGCACAGTCCAACTGGCAGATTTAGACTAATTCATCAGATGTGCAAAGAAAATCTCTGGACCAATAAAGACATTTTTTATTCCAGGAGGAATATTTCAGTTGTAATGGTGACATAAATGTAAGAGCGTGTCATGGAAATCTACTGGTAAAATCCCAAAAGATAGAAATGAGTGTATATTAGTTGAGAGCAAGGCACAAAATATCTCAGCCAAGAAATCATGTATTAAAATAATAATTTAAAAAAAGAAATTAGGTTATGTAAGTAGATTCTGGAAAATGTGAATGAGAGTTTCACCAATCATTTGACCAGCGAGGGCTCCTCTGGTGCTGGACTGGAGCTTTAAATGTTATTGTAACCTTGCGCTGTCTCATGTCCCTGTTCACAGAGGGTGGCCAGATTAACAACAACGTGGGACCGGCTTCAAACATGGGCCAGCAGCACCCTTACCCTGCCCTCGGCCAGCTGTCTCACGTCTATGAGCAGCAACAGCAACAGCAACAGCTCCACCAACAGCAGCAGCAGCAACAGCAGAACAAGGATCTCAACAAGTACGCCTCTCTGAAGGCTGTAGGTGAGTGACTGCCAAGTTTCTTTTTTTTTTTTAGTGGAGGGGAGTTTAGATGAAGGAGAATATTTTTACAGTTTGTGGTAGGCAGTAAGCCTGATGTCGTTCTGTTGGTAACTCTTACGACTATAGCAGTGTGTAGATTAGCAGTGAAACCTAAGGCTGGGCCTGCCTTGTTAGTAGAGTCATCTTGATTCATCCCAAGTTGGCAGTGAATTTCAAGAAAAAGGAAAACCTAGGCTCCTATAAGTGACTTTTTTTGTAGTATAGTTTACTGAATGCTTTTTGAGCCCCTGAAACACAAACTCAAATAGCACCGGGTGGTTTTTTTACTCTGGGAAGGCTCTAAACAACAGCAAGCACACTGCACACATAATTGACAGTGGTTTTTTCACTGCATCTCTAACCTGGATGTGGTGTAAGACATAAACGGCTTATACATAAATATTTTTCTCCTGCTTACTGGGGATTTATTTAATGGGAAATTTACACCATAGCTACGCCGCAACCTCAAATTTCTTTTGAAATCGTATGCCGTGCACCTCCCTAGAAATGTAACTACACTTCAGGTCAGTCCGCAACTACTGTGACTGATCTGTTCAGTGTTGTTAATGCCTTCTGTGCATATCCAGCAACTTTTTCGCCACTGTTTTTGAATTTATCAGTGACAGAATAACAATCGGCACCTTAGTATAAGGAATAATAATCATAGCATCAATGTAGGGACTGAAAAATCTCAGCAAATTCCTGGATTTAGAATTCCAAAGCTATTACAATGGACAAGAGGAAATGTAGCCTATAGATTTACCAGTTTAAGCAAACGTATTATACAAAAATATCACATAAAAATGCCTCACATCCTTAGTGGTGTTGTGCCAAAAAATCCATGTTTAGCACAACACCACCAATGATGTGAGCCACTCACACAGGTACAGTAATGTCATAGGCTCTGCAAAAGCTTAGAACTTAAAGGGGAATAAATATAGTCATCTTCTACTCCACGTGTTCCTTGTTGGACTCTACAAGATGGGAACATCCTCACAGTTTAAGCTCCCAGTTCAAAATAATCCTTATTTACCTTTTAGAGGGCTTCGGGCAGCCTCCCCATTGTCTAAAATCAGTTTCCTTCCCCTTCACTTTAAGCTGACCTTCTCCTGATGCTGGCCGTGTTTAATATCAGCATTTTATATTTTAAATGACAGTGGATACACTTTCACGCATGCAACCAAATCCAGTGAGTCAGCGGCTGTAGCAGCTGATCTAAAGTTGCCTCATCACCATACGTTCTTTGGCAGTCACATTGCTATTTCATAATCTGAATTCATTCGAGGCCGACACGCAAGTGCTTCCAGCGAGCGTTTGTCAGCTTGTTTATGCTAGACAGGTACTCTGCCTTCACTAGATTCAGAATTCAGCCCACTCACGACAGATACAATCTACAAATGCATCTAGATGTCTGTGTAAACAGCTACGGGATGCTATTTGTCTGCATTCGCTCCCTTTTATTTGAAAAATGACCGGATAGATCGTGTTTTGTTCTTTTTTTTGAAAAGCCTATCTGTCCAGCATGTCCAGCAGCACAAAGTAAAACTGATTGTGATGACAAATGCATCCTGGATTGTCAGTGGTATTCCCTACACTACTGTGGCCCTGACTCATCTCCAGACATGTTACAGTAATAGATTATCCTGCTTGTTTGTGCTGAGTAATACTTTGTGCCCCTGAAGCAAGAAGAAGACGTGTCATTATTATGGTGGCAGTATATGTAACTGCCAGCGAAATTGACAACAGAGAAAGACTTGAATGAGCAATGAATACCAAGCGGTAAATGAACGCATCACTTTTAAGCTTAAAGGATTACACCAATAAAAGCACAGGAGTGAAAATAGTGGTTAATGCTGTCATGCCTAAGTCCTGAACTTGGCAACTTTATTGTTTGATGGTCTATTTTTATAATTCCCAGAGAAGTGGCCGAATATAGACATCAGAGGATGCCTAGATATTTTCAGCACAGCCACAGTTGTGTTTGATTGCAGGAAATTGTTCAGTTATCTAAAACGCCAGCAGAAAACATCTTGGTGTCAGTCTGCGAGAATCCAACCATTCTTTCTTAACTCAAAATTTCGTGCCAATATTCAACGAGGAATAAAAATTCATCAGACAAGCCAATTTCCCCTGAACACATCTGTGCACTGCAACCGCAAACTGTGCTGCATTTTGAGTGCAGCATACAAACCCACTGTTTCTCAAAAAGTTTTTTCCTTCATCTTACTGCACATAAACCCAACAGATGGATGCAACACATGCTCTGGGGATTGTGCGCGGCATTGTGGGAAATGAACGAAATCTCTATCTGTTGGGAAAACAGATGAGGCAGGTTGATGGATAATAGGTACAAGAGAATTCTAGCAGTGTTATGGAAATTTATGCTATAAGAATACAAACTGAAAAAACTGGTTTTAAAACTGTTTCCTTGGAAATGTTAAAAGTAAATGTAAAAAAAAAAAAAAAAAAAAAGCGGCCTAAAGACATTCAGCCTGCATCTATATCCTGTAAGTCCAACATTAAGAGATGACCAATACCCAAGCATTTGTATTGTGAATAGTAATAGATTATCCTGTATAGTAAATTTTATTTTGTTTTCTCCATTAAGAATTATTCCTACCAGAGAGGCTGGTCTGACTCGTTCAGAGCCTGCTGATCTACTTGAATCTTTAGGGAATGGTCTGCAAAAGAGAAAATATCCAGTGAGCAGCAGTTCTCTGGGCTTGTTGATGCTAGAAGTCAGAGTAGAAAGGCCAGACTGCTTTGAGCTGATAGCAAGTGTCTGTTGGTGTCACTGTGCTTTGATACCCAATGTTTCCAATTGTGCAAGAATGGTTTGCTGAACAAAGCAAGCTTTCGCTGTAGTCATTTACCGTGTGACCAATATAGCCTCACCACTTTCAACCAGCGCATATAGTATATGTAAAGCCCAAGAGCAGGTGCACAACTTGTGGTCCATTTGCGAACCCTAGCTGTCAGTGCAGCATATATGCTTACTTTTTTAAAGGGGCCATTAGTCCATGGCGCTATAGTGCTGGACTCACCTTAAATGAGTCATATGGATCTGCCCAGTTCTATCCCCACTAGCCGCAGGGTGGGCTATAGAGGTCTAGTACTATGTGGATCAGGGCAACGATCAGGGGCAGAGGCCTTGCCAGTTTAATCCCCAGCTGCCAGAACTGGTAGACAAAAGTGGTTCTGATGGGGGGAGTTTCTACAAAAATGTAGCATTTTATGAATCTATTGCAAGTCCAAATCAATTTATGATTCATTTAATACACATCCAGTTGGCAAATCTAATAAAGGTCTTGCATGGTCTCTACCTTAAAATATAAAGCGCCTTCAGGCAACTGCTGTTTTGATTTGACGTTAAAAATAAATAACGCCAAAATATAAATAAAACTGAATTGAATTAAACAGAGGATACACAATATAAGTTACTTTGTCTGTCCTCTGCCGCTTTGCCGCTGTAACTACAAATCTACAGCCATTTCACATCTGCAAGCTGCTTTGTAACCCACCTTCATCCTAGCCCCCATATTCATGCTGTTTCTGATGTAATCAATGCGATACTTGTTGTTATTTCTGCTCTTTTCGGCCGGAGTGTCTTAATATTCCTGTCTTCTGCAGCTTTTTGTGGTAACACAGAAATCTTGTCACATATAAACTATTACAGATCTAAAAATAAATAAATAAATCATTTTACAAACTGAAAGGTCCTGATGAAGTTTTTTAAGTCTTTTTTAAAAAGTATTAAAACTATATGTGCTACATGTTCAGTAAAAGTTCTGGGTTTAAACCTCTCATCAGCCAGGTTTTCTGTGTGGAAGTTGCATGTTTCCCCTATTTGTGCAGGGGTCCAAATCCTCATGCTTCCTTCCAAATTCCAAAGACATACATATTAGGTTGACTGGTTACTCTGAACTGAGTGCGGGGTGACGATGACCATGAATGGTTGCCTTTTTAGTCCTGTTAAGGACTTGGAAACCTGTCCAGGGTGGAGATGGGTCGCTGTAGTTGAGGAGGTAGAGCAGGTCGTCCACTAATCGGAAGACCAGTGTTTCAATCTGCTCCAGTCCGCATGGTGAAGTATACTTGCGCAAAATACTGAACCCCAAGTTGGGATGTGAATGCTTGACAGAAACCACTGCATGAATTTGTGTGAATGTTGTATGAAGAGCTTTGAGTTCTCAAGAATAGAAAAGCATTATATAAGAACCAGTCCACATTAGCCCATTCACTATATCCCATTCCAGTATATCACGACAGAGAACTTTAACTACAAACAGAAAAGGTTGACACAAACATCAGCGTTCAGTGTCAAACTTGTTGTAGAAGATAGGAGGCAGTTACGCGGTGTTTTATAAGAAACACAATGCAGAACTCAGCAGGATTCTCTGGCTTTTTATCTTTAATGAAAGCACGGATCTGGGTGCATTTTGGATTTGACAGCTTAAGAATTAGCTTTGCAAAATGAAATGTCATCACCCAAAGGCTAATACGACTCCAGCACTAATAAACAAGACTGGCCAACCAGCACACACTGGCACGCTTTACAAAACTTCCAGCCAGCTCTGTTCAGCCAAAGGAAATAACTCTGCCCACAGTTAGTCGTAATGACATCCGCCAGCAGTTGGGGATCATTTTTTTTCTTTTTTTCTTGGAACAGAAGCAGTTGTTTTCCTGTGATTGAGAGATGATACACTGCTTTACTATACTGTAACTTTTTTTGATTTGAAAGTTGGGGTATGTAATCCTTTTTTATTGTTGGCATGTACAAGAAAACTTCACACTTTTCCTGTTTAGGTTTCCAACTATAACTTCATTGATTTTATGATCTCTATGGTGAATTGTTTTTCTAAGGAAGTATTAACTCTCAGCAAGTTGACTTTTTTTAATGTACTGACACGGTCTGAAAGCAGTGACAGCCTGTGGGCCATAAAATCAATATGAAAAGCTGTGCAGCATGGCTCTCAAATTGTCTGGAGGTAACATAAAGTTTCATCATTTAAGTTAATGTGATAAAATGTACAAAACTACTCATGAGGTTCATTAACAATAAGCACTTTTATTTTATTTGGGTTTTTACAAGCCTCTTTTTACTTTTCTTCACTCACCTTTCTGTAGCCGTCGTACTCGTCCCTCCCACCGCTCCCATTTCCCCATGAACTCCGTTTTCTTCTTTATATCAGTCCCTTTATCAGCCATCTCCTGCCCTCTGCATTTTTATCTCATCTTTGCTTTTTGCTTCTTTTGTCTTTCTTTCCCATTATCTCTTCTTCACCCCGACTCCACCCCACCCTCAATTCATCAAGCTCCATATCGCTCCTTAAAGAACCATTGGGCTGCTAATCTTGATCCTCCTTTACAGGGGCTCATATTTGATTCCATTTCTATAATTGAACGGAGGTCTCTTCCCTTCAGGCTCATGGTTGACTGACAGTTTTCCATTTTCCAAGTAGTATTCAAAGATTCACCTATGAAATGATTGGAAACCTGTACACACAGGCACCCAGGATTCCAGGAGGCAAAATGCCATTACCTTGAGTTCAGTGATGGGAAATTGACACACAAGCTATGAAAAATGCATGTGAGGGGGAATAACAGAGACAAAAAGAAAATGTGCAAGTGGCAATCTCGAAGGCTGAAACACAAAACGGCAGAAATGACAAACACTGTTTTTGCTAAAGTGGACACACAGCTGGCCCTAAAAGCAAATCAGTCAGCATTACCTTGATATTAAAATACACGGAGGTTAATCAATCTAATCTAAATCTGATCACTTCAAACACCAAGATGGTGAGTAGTCCACAAACTAGTAGTTGCATCCAAGCTAGAGATCGGAAATAAATGTCAGCAAAAGAAATCTGAATAGTTAAATTATTCTCCTCTGATACATGCTCTGGAAATACATGCTCTGGTGTGCTCACTAACTGGAAATGGAACTAGGTCTTAAGCACTACTTTCCCAGCATCCCCCATAACAGCCTTTCCTCTTGTTCTTTAATTGCTTCTGCCATTTTAATGGCCGATGATCCAGTTGAGAAGGCCCTCACCTGTCAATCAATAGCCATCTCCACTGTCCCTCTGTGCATCTCTATAAGGTCACTTTATTGAGTTCTAACAGCAAACAAGGCAAAAAGCAACCAAGAACGATCCCTGGATGCAGGCCTGCAACTCAGCCTGAGTACAAATGACCAATTATGGCCCACTTCTATTGTACAAATGCTCTGCTGTAGTTAATGACTGTCCTACATCCAAGAAGATTCTCTTGTTCTTACATGCTGGCTAATAAGTCAATTTTCCAAATGCAGCAAGCACAGTAAATCCTAGGTAATTAGGGCTAGTTTTATTATTATCATTTTTTTTAGACTTGCACATAAGTCGACAGAAATCAACAGAACATCTAAAAGCATTAACATTTAGTTATTTGTCTTGTGTGTCTTTCTTTCTTTTGCCTTTTTGTCCATGCAAACGCGCAGCTACGTTAAGCGCTGATTTTGAAGCAGATTATTTGTTCTTTGTTTTTTCTTGTATTTTTTTAGCTGATTGTTGTAGCCGCACTCCACATGCACATTCATTTTAATGAGGACACTTGAGACACATCCATGTTGCAAGTGCCAGTTATATGCTAAGATGCCGGCTTTAATATACTGTGATGTAGAATACATTTAATAAGAACCTAATAATAATCATACAATTATGTTTTCATATAACAAATGAAATGACCACAGTAGATATTCAGTCTTACTCGAGTACTCAAGATATTGAAATGTCAACCGCCTAGCATCACTAAGGAAAAAGTCATTTGGCTTCTTTTGGATACCATGAATAAATCATGATCAAAATTTGATTGAAATCCATCCATTAGCTGCTGAGGTATTTCAGATTTCATAATCTCTCGGATTTTATAATGAGGCACACGTAATTTGCATCGCCAGCTTTAGTCATGCACTACAATTACCAACCCTTAGTCACTTTGGGAGATAGTACCGTTTACCGCGGCAGAGATAGTAGCTAATAGAAAGCACAGGTGTTGATTGCGTCTCAGTGATGCATGGAACACGGTGTTATTTTGAAGGAGAAAGCAGTCTAACATCATTGCACAGTTACAAAGAGTTTCTGGAGTGGGAAAAAAATAAACCTCACAGACAGAAAACTCCATTTAAACCCAGACTAATGGATGTTTTTTGTTTAGGATGGCAGCACTGTGACAGCAGGATCCACCCACTTATAGTGAATACTAAAAAAAGGTCTTCAAATTTGGGTAAACCATTGGAAATTTGAAAACGTTTTAGAGACTTCAAGAACTAATAATCCCCCCAGTAAATTGGCAGTAGACGACCTAATTGCCTAACAAAAAGCAGATTGATATACTGGTCTAAACCTAATAAGGTTTTTATGTTGCTGGCACGGTGGGACTTCACGAAGCAGTTCTCGGTTTTTCCCCCTGATGTATAATGTGTGCGAGTCTCTGCAGGACACTGCTTTTCTCATGCAGAGGCATGCTGAGCCCACGCTGCGTAGCAGTGGCATTTTTCCGTTTCCACTCACGTACGCGGCTGGATGCGTGTACCATCGAGCTGACTACTGCCGGATTGATTCACCTGTCGCCTGAGCAAGTTTGATCCCCAGCGGCAGTCTCACAGCGACTCAGCTAGTGAGGCTGTGGTCTCCCACCACTCCCACCCTTACCTACAAACCCCCACGCCTGCGCTTGCTATCCGCTCGCAGGCCCGCGTTAGTTATTTCTCTTCAGCGTTCGCACAGCGATAAACTAGATTTATAGTTACAGTGGCAAAGCAAACTCACTGAGTGTGTTAACTTTATCTTCAAGGACGTAGCAGCAACAAGGGACTGAAGAGTAATGACTCAACTGTGAAAGTGAATCTGACAAAAAAAAAAAAGGTCACATTTCGCAGTGATAAGAGAGACTGTAGCTTGGTGACACTGACTGACAGAGAGAGGAATAAATGTGAGCCATTAACGCTGACTGCTCCAAGGCTGAAGAAACACACACGGATACACACACACAGATATAGAAGATGCAACAGATAGAGGAGTCTGGAAGTCAGGAAACAGACACATTCTGTTTTGGTTGACTTTTTGTTCATACTTTTGACAAACAATTCAACACAATGGACTCTAGAGTATAGAAGACGTGTTCTCTGGAGGGAGAAATAATACTTCTGCGTCTGGCAAACCGATTGGTTGCCAGGAGAACTGCACCTCTCTGACTGCACTGTGATGATGATTTTCCTGAATTTGGAAAACACTCTGTCAACTTTACTGTTATGTTATGTTACGACATTAATGTGAAAAATTTATACTTTAAAATATAAAATTTGCATCTGGTAGTTCGTTTAAGCTAGCTTTGTAGCACTTACCTTTGCTTTAATGATGAATAATTTTGTGTTCGTTACCTCCCACACAATAAGATTGTTTACCCATCAAGATCAAAAATACATGTAGCTGTCCATACTTTAAACGTTTTCATCCTGGCAGCAGTGGAAGGTGAGCAATTTTCTACAAGATACATAGATGTCACTGAACTGGAGCTTTGGCGAGATGTCGCCATTTTTAGGGATTTAAATTAAGCTGTCGGAGAAAAATACGGATCACAAGTCACCAACATTCATAGTTTCTCTTCATATCTTTGCTTTTCCTCCATGGATAGATGATCCAACTAGTCTTGTAGTACACTTTTGTCTTGCAGTACCAGGGACTATCTACTATTGTCCATCATGATGCTGTAATGTTTTGCTGGCCTGGTTAGTTAGTCGGTCACATGACTGAAAACTATGGATGGATTAAGAATGGATGTCTCTCAAGTTCATATGTGTGTACACATGTGTAAAGGCAGATAACCAAATACTTTTCAAAACATTTGACTGATTTAAAAATACTGAATGCAAAAAAAATTTCTACAACTTTGAAGGCATTCTCAAAAATGCACTAGTTGAGCGTGCACTGAGGTCTGATTGAAATCTTTCCTTAATCTTATGACATAACTGTAATAAACTTGCACCGAGTTAGAAAAAAATCACCCATGTCATGCCTAGTTATTAGCCTCACAACTTTCTCCCAAAATTTCTTCCTTCTTTCTCATGTTGAACTCCTTCCCACCATGCAAAAATTGGATGTTTTCTTGGCTTTAAAAGGGAGGAAGAGGCGAGCTGGAGGAGAGATTCTAGGCTTTTCTTTTGATTTCACTCCTCCAGTAGCAGCACGGGCCTCTAACTTGCAGGCGTTAGCAGTAGTCCTGACACTCTGCTTGGTCAGTTAGGTGAGGCTGACTAACAAAGTATAGGGGTTTGTTATATGACCTTCTTATACTGTGGGTGTTAAAACTGACGCAATATCTATATTTCTGCTTTCTGTCTGTGTGTGCTCATAGTGATGTGTTATCTTATGGCTGATCAGCAAACTGCTGAAAGTGTTATTTTTTTGATCCATTCAATAAAAAAAAATCTTCCATGGTGGCAAATGGCCAAATTTAAGAAAGTATATATCGTTTAATTCAAGATTTAAGCTCTGCTCTGTAGCAATTTTTTGTGCCCACTTAGTGTTTCATTGCTTCTCTTACTCTTTCTCTTCTTCTCCTTTAGCTGCCAAAGTACAACGGCGAACTGTACAACAAGCGTCGCCTGATGGTAGAGATGCCAGCAAAAGGACTTCCTCTGCAGCCCATGGGCAACTCCCGACCGTCCATGGCGTCCATGGCGTCCATGGCGTCCATGGCGTCCATGGGCAACATGTCATCAGTGACTCCTCAGATGACCACCAACCCCATGGCTTCAAACCCTATGAGCGCCAACCCTATTAACCCCGTCATGACCCCAATGACTTCAATGACACCCATGACCTCGCTCACCCCAATGACTTCTATGACTCCTATGACTTCCCTCACCCCTATGACCTCCATGACTCCTATGACTTCTTTGGGTCCACTGACTCCAGAGCCAGTGGCCACTTACGTCACCGAGATGCCCAGCATCTCCTCTGTCTCAACCCTGCCGACAGAACGGCACATAGCCGCTGGAGGAGGAGGGGGACACAAGCCAAACGGCCAGAAACCCAAAGTCAGCCACGGTCACACTGCCCACAGCTCTCACAGCTCTCACAGCTCTCACACTCATCTTCACAGCCACAGTAGCAAGCCACCAGGACTTGGGGCTACCTCCCTGGCACACATGGCGGGGACCATGCCAGGTGGCACATCCCTGGGCATCTCCAGGGCTGCTGAGACTGTCATTGGCCACGGCTCAGCTACAATGGGCCGCCCACTGGCGTACAGTTCCAATACAATTGCGTCCTCACATGCGATGGGGCTGGGGCTGAAGGGCTGGGACGGGACTGAGACGGTGGGCCGGAGGAAGACCTACGGGCACAAGAGGCCTCAGTGTACCATCCTGGAACCGAACCAGCTCCACAGCACTAGAGGCCACAGCCACAGCCAACACTTCCTCCCCACACAGCCCTACTTTGTGACCAACAGCAAGACAGAGGTGACAGTGTGAGAGAGAAAGACAAGAAGAAATAAAAAGAGAGGAACAGGATGCATGTGGAGTGGTGACACGAGTAATCTCTGAGTGGAGATACAGTACCAGCTCTTGAGATGTTCAAACGTGCAGATCTTCACGTGTGTTTGTGTGTAGAAGTCGAGGGTCGTTGGTTTACTGTCTCCGAGTGGTCCTTGTTTCACAAACAAAGTTCACGACGAAATCTCTCTAAAAGACCTTTGCTGTCAAAAGGACGGCCCCTGAGTAGGTGGCATCTGTAACCATACTAACAAAGAGCCTACAGAGCAGGGATGTCTTTACACTTGTGGTGATATTAGAATGTTGTCTCACAGCTAATATCTACTCCATAATGATACCGATATTGGAGAATTACAGTGCGACTACTCTCAGATGGGAAACTGCTGATAAAAAAAATGGATTGGTTTAACAAACCAAACCTGAGAAGCAATATAAGGGATCAGCTGTAGGCACTGAAGCATCACGGGTAATGAGAAATACAGCAATTACCCATAAACCTCTTGACAAGAGGTGTGCTCACCTGTCCAGCAAAGTACTGAAGGGTTTGGAAGAAAAAACACTTCCTCGTGATTCACACCCAAATCTCCCGAGGGCTTTACAGCAGACACACACAATGAGGGCCCTGGGCTTTGGACTGCAGACATGAAGGCTTTGTACTGTGGCTTTTCACACGCACCTCCTTGAGCTGTGTGGCTGAAGGTCTCCCTTTTCCACAAGAAACTCCAGCACAGAGAGCGGATGCTGTGGCACTGGTTTTATTTTGTTCTGATCTCATCTGCGTGATGACAGCTGACCCAGGGGAGGGACAGGGAGGCCGGGACGAAGCATCTGCATGATGAAAATGCACACATTCAGAAATACACGGACACGCAGAGTTACCACACAGTTGGGTTTTTAATTATTGATGCCAGTGAATTTAACTTCCATCAAAATTAAATAGGTTTGAAAATGCTCTTTTACGTGACACTTTTGACTTTTAGTAATGGCAGCTACATCAAAAAGACCAATGTAATCCATGCACACACAGGAAACATCTTTAAGTTTTCAAAAAACATTAAATTGCACATTTAAAAAACATTTTAGACAACATGCTATGTGGTATATGAGAAGACTGATGCCACCTCTACATGTCTCTGTGTTAAATTTAATGCTAGAGGCAGCAGATAATTAACCTAGCCTAAAAAAATAAATAAATATATGGAATGAATGTTAGAAACAGGAGGGGGAATCATTAGCCCAGTTCTGTGCAATCGAACAATAATGAAATTGCCTTCAGGGACCTCAAAACATCACTAATTAAGATGTTACATCTACTTTATTTATTCTGGAAAAAAAGAAACCTAAGAGTAAAAAGGACATCCTGTGGTTTTAAGTGGGGGGGGTATATGTCAGACTTCACACTAGGTTGCCAGGCAACAAACTGTTGAACTATTCCTCTAAAAGAATTAATAAATAGTGCAAAAACAAAAAACCCCAACCGTGTTCTAATGTAGCCGTGGGGAGGATGATCACGCTGGAAGCAGACAAAATGACTAATTTAATTTAGACTTTGTGTGTGTGTTCCTTTTTTCTGAGTGTGCAAAGATGAGACATGCCCAGACATTTTTACAAAGTGGACCAAATGTAAGAGTTTTGACCTCTCATCGTGTTAGAGTTTACAGAGCTCTGGGATTTAAAAAGTCCTAAAACTGCCACAAAAAGAGCGCAAAGAACAAACACCTTGCTGTCGCCCGCGAGGCACTGCCACGAGAAGCTAGTCTCGATCAGATCACTAACTGTACTCAAGCTCCAGCTGAAAAAAAGAAACCCGGCACAACCAGCTGTAAGAATCTATCTGGGTTACATGACTCAAACATAAAAATAAATCCCCTTAAATCTGGCAAATAGGCCAAATCTTCTAAGGGATTCTCAAAGCCTATTTGCTTGTTTTTTTCATGTAAGATATATTAGCAGCAGCAGCCACTGTTATCATGTAAATCTTGTCTTCTAAAGTGCTTCATCCACCTCTATTAATTCAGCGAATTAAGATGCTTTTTAAGTGATCAGACTGCACTAAAAATGAGAAGCATTTGGCAGAAGCGTAAACACAGTTGACAGCAGACAGCATCCCACTAACAAAGACAGATTGTGAGGGCATTTTTGGATAGAGAACAAGGAAGAAAAAAGCCGGGGGGTGTTTAAAGTAGGAAAACCTGAGAGGGAGAGGGCCACGTGACAATCTTGTGAGAGTAAAGGATATGAATATCAGCGTATACCTGAGACAGTTTTTTGCCGGCATCAGCTGCACTGCAAGCAGTTTGGGCACGTTATGGATGGAGGTGTAAAAGGAGAACCTAATACTGCAGTAATACTGCAGGTTCTAAGTCAGACACGAGAAGAAACACCTAGGCCAGCTGAGCGCATAGATAAGGGGCTCTATGAGGGAATATTTTTCCCCTCATGCTGTGGAGCCCCCTGCTGCCTTCACGATCACGTGACTGTAACCCGAGGCCCGATTGAAGGCATGGAACAGGATTTAATAAGTCATCAGAGCATTAAAATGTGTCACCTACACACTTAACACACGCACACACACACACATGTGCGCACGCATGTCGCGAACACATTACAGGGTGGACTCTGCTTTCCTTGTGTTCCCACAGTGCCGAGCGGCAGGTGTCATCACAGCAGAGAGACCAAGAGTCGGTACTGTTACTGCGCCTGTTGTACATGAAAGACTGTGAAACTCCAGACCATGGCCCTTTGTAGCGATAACTGATATTATGCTTTTTATATATAAATATATATAAATATATATATATATATACATATAAATTTACATAGCCTTTCTCTCTTAATCGATTTCTTTTCATCCTTTCCTCTTCTACACTTTTCCCCCTCCTCTTATCCTTTTCTCTGTCAGTCTAAGGAGAAAGACCTTCAGAGTAAATATGTGAGAGAAAACAAAAATGGGGCTGCGATGAATCTTTTCTGTAACAATAAAGTTCAGGCACAGTAAGACTGTGAGTCATAATAAGTTACCTTACCTTGATAGACGTGATTGGTTTCCCCGTGCACACTGTTCTCGCAGGAACTCCAAGTGATCGAGTCTGCGATTCCAGAAAAAAGTTATTTTGTACAACTGCGTGTCCTGTTGAACACTGCACACATTTCACTGTTCACAAAGTGTGTGTTTGTGTGTGTGTGTGTGTGTGTGTGTGTATCCAACCCTGGCTGATGATTTTGTGATTATTGTCTTTGAAGGAGTCAAATTCAAACAAAGTCATATTTAAAAGGGATTCATAAGACTACAAATACATATATTTGTGTTTGGTGATGCTATGCAGGATCCCCCCCCCTTATATGTTCCTGTTTCCTGGCAGATTGTGTTGTGTAGGACAGAGTTGAGAAACAGGTCAGTGTTCGCTGGACGTACATTATCAGACCCAATTGGCTTAATCCAGCAAGGCAGAAATGTGGAAATGTGAACCCTCCATGCAACCTCTTGCTGGCAAATCTTTGAAAGCTCATCCAGCTCTGCGAAAGCAGCCAGCGGAACAATTCGTAGGACGGTGGAAACAGTTGGCAAACAAAAAAGCAACCAACAAACCCCCCACCTCCCCCATTACTCATTGTAACAGCCAAATAAACCTGATATAAAGGAGGGAATTTGTTTGAGCTGGCTGTGTCATGGTTGATAGGGTCAGGGCCACAGATGAGTGGGTTCAGGAGGCAGTCATGTCTGACATTCCTCATCAGACGAGTCAGCCAGACAAAAAAATGCCAGAGCAGAAGGACACAGGTAGTCTGCAGGCTTAAAAAAAGAGTTCATTTATTAGTGCAATTTTTTTACAGTCAGTACTGGCTTAACATATTGCAATAATCTATACGGTATTAAAACTGCTGCATAGGGAAAAGTAATTCAGTGCAAAGTGTGGAAGTTTTCATTAACTTGTGGGTTGATGGTGCTGACCAACAGAAAGCTGCACAGTACATCTTTTGCATGAGAGTTGTACTCTCATTTCAAATTCTAATCCTAATAGGAAATTGTACAAAGGTATTTCAAAGCAAAATATTTTATTCCCTTGCCAACTGCATTCGCTACATTTGTTTTAGACCTGCAAATTTTCGCTGGTCTTGATAGACGGCCATTGTTACAGTAAACTACCTGTGTCAACTGCTTTTTATTAATGAATGCATTGTTAGCGTTCTACCCAGCCTGCCCTGTAGGCCTGGTCAAAAGTTGTGCAGTGTGACATCAGTGCTGCATTAAACTAATTTATTGATGAACTGACAGTAAACAGCAGCGAGCAATGATCACAAGAACTAATATTGATAATCAATCTCCAACCCTTCACGCCCAACTGGTCGCAGCAGATGGCTGCCCCTCCCCGAGCCTGGATTTGCCAGATGTTTCTTCCTGTTTGAAGGGAGTTTTTCCTTCCCACTGTCACCAAGTACTTGTTCATTGTTATTGTACTACTTTGTTATTGTAGGGTCTTTACCTTACAGTATAAAGCACATTTAGTGGACTGTTGTTGTGATTTGGCCCTATCTAAATAAAATAAAAATGAATTGAATTGATGCTATCGTGTTGAAAGGGGCTAAAGGAAGAGCTGACAGGCAAGCAAAGAATAACTTACCCACTTACAAAATAACCTAGAAAAGTACTAGCAGCCACAAACTGAGTATTATAAGAGCTTGGGCCACACATGCGTCACTGAAGGACAAAAGGAGGTGAATGCGTCTGGGATATAAAAATTGGGGATTAAAGCCCTCCCTCCCCTCTCTTGTTTTTGGAGTTACCTTAATAACAAGTTCTCCTGTTCAGCAGAGCAACCAGAGTTTTAGATAGAAGCACTCAGCAAAATATCTACAAAGGGTATTCAGTAAGAGACAGAAGAGGAGTTGCACTGGGGCCTGTGGCCAGGGGGCTTTATTAGTTCTCACTGTGGTCTTTAATCACCAAAACCCAAAGAAATGTGGGAAGGAGCTTTGATGCTGCAACAGGGACTCCACAGTCCACAGAGGCGCACAAAGACAGAAGAGGGAAATTAATGTCAATAGTTGGGAGAAGCTTTGAATTATTGATACAGTAAAAATGGTGGTGCATGGCGCATGAGTGCTAACAGCTGTGAATCAAAGACAATTTGTTGGATCTCACACACACAAAGACACATACATATACACAATCTCTTCTTTCCAGTGTTTTGCGTTGCTCAAATTATTGATTATTACTGCAGCACATGCAGCTCGATAGATTCTCGCATCAAAATCGGCTATGTGTATGCACTGGAACATTGTGTTAGCTCCTTTGGGCTTTATTTTTACACTGTGTCCTATTTAAGCTGAAGATGTGAAGCATGGATTGTTCTTGATGTCAGTCTAAATCAGGAAAACGCAGCTGTCTGTATATATTAATTTCTTAGTGGCAAAGTAGTAAAGAAAGACCGCCCCAACCCCACCCTTTAATTAGAACAGATAAAAACGCGACGTGCTTGTTTCGCCGAAGAAAAGACAGAGCAGGGTCATCAAGACTGCAAAATGGGATATGTACAGTTCATCAGAATGACATAAAAGGGCTTAAACACAAGATACGTTTTTCTCCACTCTTTAATTTCTCTGCTCTTTACTGTTGTTATTTGCTGGGCTTAGTAGTGTTGTAAACATGACAGCTAATGGAAAAGCAGCATCTTTGTGACCATACATCCCGAGATTACCGTGTTATCAAAGACGGTTCTCGTCAACTATGTTTACAACTTTGTATAGCATCAATCCTTATGTGCAGTGTTTTCTCCACCTGGAGCTATCTACTTATGCACAGAAGCAGAGGAGATGCGGTGTTTGTTGTCCAGTAACGCTCAACATTTGTTTTAAAGTGGACCAATTACGCTATTCCTTATTTTATGTCATGTATATACAATTCTCATATTAAACCGGGGCCACGTATCAATTAATGAGGACAGCATATGTGAAAGTAATCCCTGTAAGCCAGCTTTTGTTTTGTTTTGTATGACGTCAAGAAAATCAAATATCTAGGGCTTACTGAGGGCAGAGAAGCCCCTCCCACCTGCTGTTGTTCTTTTATTTGGGAGGGACAGCCAATCAGAAGAAAGTTAGTTTATAAGGGAGGCTAGCCTTAAAGAGACAGGCGCTAAAAAGGCTTGTTTCAAACAGTAGATAAACTGGGGGCTCATGTATTAGCTGAAAATCAGATATGTATTGATTATTTGAGCTGTGAATCATGCTACTCTAGTGAAGTCCAAGAATAAATACATGGAGCCTGAAATGAGCACAGCAGACCGTTTTTTCTATGGCTTGCGACTATGGTGGATTTCATATGTAGGGTTTTTATCAGAAGGTAATTTTAAATATAATCTAATTGCTATTAGGATTCAAAGAAATACTTCAGTGACAGTGCATTTAAGTGTAATCTGCATAGTGACTTCTGCTAGGGCCCAAAGTTAAAGGGTTTTCCATCAGTTTTGAAGATTCAACAAGTTATTTGCAGTAAAACTATGATCCATTAGTATATCCTTTTATAGAATAAGTCACTGATTAACTCATTTTAGTGTTAATCAAGCAGTACATACAAAGTTACCTATAGGAGGTCCGGTTTTCTATTTTTGATGTCCAGACCAGTTTGTTGTACTTATGCATATGTGTTTATGGATAAGTAGGGCCCCAACACTGCATTTATGCGTAACGTAAAGCATATTTTTAATGGTAGAGCCCCCATCTCCCACTATTGTTTGCAGAGTAGCTTATAATATGCACCGTGATGCCCCATTGTCCTTTTACTGTTTACTGACTTTATAATTTGTGGAATTAAGTTATGAAAAAGCTGTATTTTGGTACTATTCAGATATTGTTAAGAAAAAAAAAGAGAAATATAGCAGATGTATTGTCCCAGAAATATATTACCATAGTGTTGCTATGACTGTCTATTTTTCCTTCTTTTTTTTTTTCGCAGGGGGGGAGGGGTTGATAGGGATATTTTTGTTCTTCTTTTGTTGTTGATTTGCCATCTGACAGTACAGTATATCACCATTGTTCTATATACGACTTTCTTACGTGGCAATAAAAGATGACTTCTGTAACAGCGCTCCTCTCTTTGCCTTCCTTTGGTGTGTCTTTTTAATTCTCTTTTGTTTCCTCGTCTTTTGTCCTCAGGAAGAGATACTGTACAGTGCCTCAGCTCGTCTTTATTCTCCCATGCTTCTTTTCTTTATAGTCCCCCTCCCACTTTCCTCCTGTCCATTTCCCTTGGCTCTCGCCTTCCTAGCAAACATTTGATGTTATTAGATGTTGTTAGGACACTGAAGGCTAACTTTAGAAATGCATTTATGCTGTATACACGACAGCAAAGTAAAAGCTGAAGCAGCGCTCATACATCAGCATCGGTTGTGGCTTTGTTCCTGAGGCTGACAACTGAATTTCTCACAGATGTCAATTCGAAATAAATCTGTTTGTCTGTTTCTGTCAGTTTAATGCAGCTTAATTAGCAGTTTTCTCGTCACAATAACAAAATTGACATGTGACAAAGTGGCTCAAGAATGACATGCAAGATCTGGTTCAAGGCTCTTTTTGAGTTTAATAAGTAGTGATTTTAAACATATATAGAAACATAAATTATGAATCTCCCTCCCACCCCCCAGGAGGTGGTATGTGTGTGCTCTTAAAGCTGAGCTCCTCTATCAGAGGCCTGTGATTTTGAAGGTTCAGCACAGCATCTTAACTGTTCCTAGGACTGCACCCCTCTGGACAGAGACCTCTGATGTCGTGCCTGGAATCTGCTGGAGCCACTCTTCCAGTCCTAATGCTACTATTACCACTGGGACCACTTTGGACTTTACCTTCCACATCTGCTCCTGTTCCCCTCTTACCTCCAGGAGCCACTATTGGAAAGTGTTTACCAGAACTGTGCATTATTCATCACTACCAGCCTCAGCTGGCCAGAGTGGTGGCCCTAGATTCATCAGTTCAAGCACTACAGTATGAATAATGCAAATTTCCATAGGCCACATCTTTATAGTGAACAACAGCACGTAGGGCCATTATCTACAAGTTTATCCTATGCACCTCACTAATAAGGTTCTCTTTAAATATATATAGACATCAAACAGCTATATTTTAGCATTTTCTGTCATAGATTTTTCATCCTCTGATCTTATGTTGAGTTTTATTTAGCAGGGCTCATTCTAAATCTTTCCATACTTGGTTTGATTTTCAGGGGATCGCAGCTAGAAACTGTAGACTTTCTAACTTTTCAAAAGCTCTTAAAGACAAAACAGATGGAATTTATTATTATTACAAGTCAACAGGGACCTGTAATATTCAGTCATGATAAAATGAAAGCGCACCATCTGTCAAATTTAAGGTTTTGCACATCAGGACATCATTTAAAAAGATCGAGCACTGCTCAGATCTTAAAATGAGGCGAATACGCCCTGCGATAGACAACAGCACATGACATATTTCATTGTTGCATCAATTCATTTAGGTTTGTAGACATATTTATGCACAGCTCCCTCAAGATCCTGTCACAGCATTTTAGCATTTAGGGACTAGCGTTTAGGCCAGGGGTGGGCAACTCCAGACCACAAGGGCTGGTGTCCTGCTGGTTTATATCTCCCTGGGTCAAAACACCTGAATCACATGATTAGTTCATTACCAGGCCTCTGGAGAACTTCAGGACATGTTGAGGAGGTCATTTAGCAATTTAATTCAGCTGTGTTGGTTCAAGGTAGAGCTGGGCGATATAAGATTTTTTCATATCACGATATGTTTTTTTCATTTCAGGCGATAACGATATCTATCACGATATAAGCCAAATAACTATATTTGTAAGATTTAAATGTGCCGTTGCTCACAAGTAAAATGTGAAATAATCAGCAGCTTGTTTTTATTTAAATATTTATTTCCCATAATAAGTTCATCCATTAAGCGGACGCGAATGGATGGATGAAGTTCAACAGGGTAGATGTACTTAAGGAACGTGAGACTTTTTCAGATAAATAAAGGCAAATATTGCAAACTACACAAAAGGCAGCCGCTAAAGTGTTTAAGTTTCAAAATAGAACAAACGAAACAGACTACTAAATTGTCAATTCCACTTAGAAACAAAATATTAATTCTAAAAATAAATCTTAGTTTGTTTTACAGAAGAACAGACAAAACTGACTAACTTTTGTCAATATCAAATAAACTGAGAACTAAAAGGAAATTCTCAATCTCTCCTTGTTGTATAGCTTAGCTTTTCAAACAGTTTTAACAGTTACTTTAGTCTGACAAAAGCCGAATGACGAATTAGCGCTTCCAGTCAGAGACTGAGGCTACGTCCACACGTACACGGGTATTTTTGAAAACAGAGATTTTCCGTTTTCGTTTTAAAAAATAATCCCGTCCACACATAAAGGCAGAAATGAAGGAAAACGCTGCTATGAACATGCCAAAGCAGCAGGTGGAGCTAGATTCCTAACCGTGCAAAAATGTTGGCCAATCAGAAGTCTAGAAGCCTCGGTGGGAAAAAGTAAACAAAGCTGGGGCACAGAAGCAGAACCGAGTCGTATGTGTGGACGGACAGTAACTGTGTGTATATGTAAGCATTTAAACACTGCAGAGAGTAGAATTAACAGTAACAGTATTGTAGAAATTCATTTCACCGAAACAATAACGTGGCGCACAGTGTGACGCATGCACCAGTTTATTGTATTTCCAGACTTGCTTTCGGCACAATTTACAGTGCACGCTACTCTGTTTTTGTCAGACTTGAAATAGCCGAAATACCTTCACACTACGGAACTTCTATGGCTCTTCCGTTCGACAATCTCTCCGGCATTGGAACCATCATCTGTTTTCTCTTCGGTAACCTTCGGTCACGCTCGGTTGATTTTTCCAGTCGGCACACTCATTTCCTCCATTACCCGGGCGGTACGATCGCTGGCTGCTTCCCAAACAAATACACATGTGCAGCTTGGCACTTGTGCTGTACTTAACAAGTCACACGACGTGACGCTGTGGCTGTGATTGGTTCGGCTCTGCGCTACTTAATTTGGATTGGCTGACCTTTTTTTTTTTTTAAAGAGGACAAGAGCGGCGAGGTCTATCGCGATAGTTTAATTTCTCTATCGAGTAAAAGTTATATCGCGATACATATCGTTATCGTTCTATCGCCCAGCTCTAGTTCAAGGACACATCTAAAACCTGCAGGACAGCGGCCCTCAGGGCCTGGAGTTGCCCACCTCTGGTTTAGACTTTGCCTGGACCATTATTTTCTTTTTTAGCCATTCTGCTGCAGATTTGCTGCTGAGCATGGGATTATCGTCCAATTGCATGATCCAATTTCAGCCAAGCTTTAGCACTTGGCCTCCCATTAAACTCCGGAGTACATTGGTGTAGAGACGCGTTTGTGATCGACTCAACTTCAAGCTTCCAGGCCCTATGACTCAAAGACAAGCTCAAATCATCACACTACTACCTATCAGTATGAAGTGTGTCTGCTGGTGTTCGGCTCTGTACATTATGGTCAAGCGTCTCCACTTTGATCTCATCTGTTCAAAGGACTTTTTTCCAGAAGTGCAGTTTGTTCAGATGCTCCGAATACTCCAGACCGGCTTTCATAGAGGTGCTCACAGTTGCTGATGATCAGTTAGAGAAGTGCATTTGATTAGCAGCAAGTGACTGCTACTAACTCTCTTAATTTCTATGGAAGTAGTAAGAGTGTACTGAGTTTTCACACACTGCTTCTGCATTTTCAGTTTTTGTTAAGTTAATAGTGGCACAGAGTTGTATGTGATGTGTTGTTGTTCATAGGGAGTTGTATTTACCTCATTGCGAGACATGCTAGGGCCAGATGATTTTTATTATGCCTTGATGTAGGAATCATGTTTACCTTTTCTTATGATACGACTATGCATATATTCTTGTCTTCTACAATCAAGCTACAGTCTTTCAGATTTTCACGAGTTCAGACTACTTTTTGTGTTGTTTTTTCCCCACAGTAATCAGTGATTGAATTTATTTATTTTAAGTCTTGGTTGAATGGTCCATTGATCCTGCACATGATCTAAATTTCCTTCCTTGACTTAATCAGACTTACTTCAGCCTCACTCTGTGCTATTCACTCTTTTACTGTATCAGAACTGCTTTGGCTGCAATGATAATCCAGCATTTTCCTCTCCGGTTTCTTTGCATTAAAAACTGGAGGTGGTGAACATGATGTATATGTATTTGTCATAGAGATTAGTGATGATAATTACGATCAAAACAATGAAATGATAAATTGCCCACAGATTAGCTTTAAATATTGCATGGAGTAAATCCTAATGGGATTAAGCAGTCATACTGACCTGAAGATAAGGAGCAAATGACTGCAAACTGCCAACTGTTTTGTGCTCTGCTGCATATTTGGAAAATTACACAGCATGAAAACAAATTACTGGGTAACTGAATGACGATAAACGGCACATGACTTTCTTC
This sequence comes from Simochromis diagramma, assembly GCF_900408965.1. Taxonomy (NCBI): domain Eukaryota; kingdom Metazoa; phylum Chordata; class Actinopteri; order Cichliformes; family Cichlidae; genus Simochromis; species Simochromis diagramma. The sequence goes on along the minus strand of NW_024386789.1, from coordinate 510,101 downwards.
TGACTTTTGGGAACAGGACTGAAATTTTTGGAATATAACCTGAGTTTTAATGTTGTGCTTGGTCTAAATGTCACAAACTAAGGACCACAGATATCCCACAGATATTTAATAATTTTTACATTTGATTTTTGCCTTTTATTAATGATAACGTCACAGATAAAAGGTTCCAGTGTAGATGAAATGTGCCTTAGTCTACAAAGCCACAGTGTTCAGACAGATATTCAATCACTCTGCACGCAGAGCTGAAGCCTGAGAGCTAATGTGTCCTTTGGCCTTCAGTGGGACGTCGTTGCCAGAGAGAATAAAACCTTCAGTTTCAGTTGTAAATGTTTCCTTTATTGCCTTCAAATGAACTGTGAAAGCAAAGTATAAACAACAAAACAGGTAAGCGTGTTTAAACCACAGGCAAGTGTTGTCTTCACACCTATCCAAATACAAAAACACAAATACACATCATAACCAGACACACCCATTCACACAATGCGAGTTTACACTAATTACTCAGGCTGCCAGTGCTGTTGGCAACGAGGAAACAGTCCAGGGAATTTCACCCAAAACAAAGCAAAACCTGCTTTTCCTCCTGCTCCCCTGCCAATCCCCCTACCTTCTCAAATTCTGCTCAGCAGAGCGGAGCTGTACAATGAGAGCTCTCTGTGTGTTTAAAGCCATCTGGCACTGATCTCTGCTTCAGCCTTTAGGGGCATCGTCACTGTCGTCATCGTTGTTTTTTGGTAGTTGTTCTTGTTTGTTGTTAGCTGCTGCTACTGTGCTTAATTAAGATTGTGCTTATCAATAATGTCAGTAATAGTAGAGTAAAACTTTTCCCCGAGTGCGATCTGCTTTGAGGGCAATAGTCCAGCACACACACACACACACACACAAACACACACATACATACATATATGTATGTATATATATATATATATCTATATATATATATATATATATATATATATATATATATATATATATACCACACCAGGCAAGACCCCAGGTGCAGGCTGTGTAAAGATGCCCCAGAGACAACCCAGCACATAACAGCAGGGTGCAAGATGCTAGCAGGCAAGGCATACATGGAACGCCATAACCAAGTGGCCGGCATAGTGTACAGGAACATCTGTGCCGAGTATAACCTGGAAGTCCCAAGGTCAAAATGGGAGATGCCCCCAAGGGTGGTGGAGAATGTCCGAGCTAAGATCCTGTGGGACTTCCAGATACAGACGGACAAAATGGTGGTGGCTAACCAACCGGACATAGTGGTGGTAGACAAACAGAAGAAGACGGCCGTAGTGATCGATGTAGCGGTTCTGAATGACAGCAATATCAGGAAGAGGGAACGCGAGAAGCTGGAGAAATACCAAGGGCTCAGAGAAGAGCTCGAGAGGATGTGGAGGGTGAAGGTAACGGTGGTCCCCGTGGTAATCGGAGCACTAGGTGCGGTGACTCCCAAGCTAGGCGAGTGGCTCCAGCAGATCCCGGGAATAACATCGGAGATCTCTGTCCAGAAGAGCGCAGTCCTGGGAACAGCTAAGATACTGCGCAGGACCCTCAAGCTCCCAGGCCTCTGGTAGAGGACCCGAGCTTGAAGGATAAACCGCCCGCAGGGGCGTGCTGGGTGTTTTTTATACACATATATATATATGTATATATATATGATACATTTTTTAAATTTAATATTGGAGAAGCGTGTACTAGACTCCCTGTCCCCATAAAACAACCAGGTCATCGTAGTCTAAGGAGCTTGGAAAGAAAAGCGTCTGGACTTCTTGAAGTTGTTTGAAGACGTTTCACCTCTCATCCGAGAAGCTTCTTCAGTTCTAGGGTCAAATGGTCGTGAGTCCCAGATTTAAGCCCTATGGGAGTGATCCCCAAGAGAGACATGGACCCCCTGTTGATCCTCTACCTTATCACATGAGCCAAGGTGTAAAAAAATGGGTGTGAACCCGCATATCATGTGATTTCCTGAGGTCAAAAGGCCCAGGATGTGAGCGGGCGTTAAGGCGTCTGGGAAGGGATCTTAAAACTGGATTTTCAGTAGACAGTTGGTGTCGCAAGTCACTGCCTCTGTTCAGAGATGGCCGTTCACAGTGGACATAGATAGTTTCTTTCACTCCTCTTTCAAACCAGACGTTTCCCCGAGGGTGAAACGTCTTCAAGCAACGTAAAAAGAAATAAAGACGCTTTTCAGAGGCTCATTAGACTACGATAACCTGGATGACTGAGAACCTTCACAGAAAGGGATATGGTTAAAAATTACTGTCTGAATTTATTAGTATTCATTTTTGCAGAGACCTCAAACCTTTTCCCTGACAAAACTTGAAACTTGAACTCAACATCTAAAAGATGCTGAGGATCTGAAATGATGGTTTGCACCATTAAAAAGAACCTTATTGTGCATGGATGCTGAAGTCTATTACACGTGGCACTGGAAATCTTAAAGCATGTCACGACATATCATGATTGTGACTGTTTTCTGGTTAAATGTTAACATTTAACCAGCAAATCATAGAAAATGAAACCATCAGTGAAAGAAAAATAAAACATTTGCATAAGTGACATGTCTTCAAATTTTGCAGCTTCCTTAAAAAGGCTAACTTTTTTTTTTGCTATTGTAGCATCTACACTTAAGTCAAAAAATCTAACTTAATGCCCAAATAATATTACTGCTGTAATGGCTCAAAAAGTTTGTGAAAGGAGTCCAATGCAAGTTGTTGAGTCAGAGAAGCTCATTTTTGTCTTATGACTGGGGTATTGTTAGCTTATTGTTAGCTTATAACTAGCTGTCGTTGTTTAGCTAGCTCTTTGTTAGCTGTGCAGAGACAGGAGGGTCACATTTCTAATCTGAAAAGAATAAGTAACTGGGACAATATCTGCAATAAATAAGCATGTTTATGCATGTTTTCATGTGTTAGAGATTGGTTGCATTGTCTCTTTCCTTTGTGTTTTCTCTTCTTTGGTGAAGAGGATCCCTTCTCAGATGATAAAACATAGGTATGAACCTTCATATCTTGAGAGTAAAGGTGCAGATATAAATTAAAATTTGCCTCCATGGCACACAAATGCTCTTCTCCAACTTAGTGCACCAAAAATGTCACCGGCTTCTAGCTAAATATGTAAAACATGATGAGGCAGAATGACCATGCCCATCTCAGCCACTATATTCAAGATGGTGGGGCAACATGGCAGTCTCCACAAACTGGTGCAATGTGTTTTTAATGGATTACATTTATAAGAACGCACCCATTTGTTGGAAGATGTAATTACACACTAATAAATGTATATTAATGAATGCATACAGCACACTACTGACTGTACCTTTCATCAGGCTCGGCATGGGAGGAATGGGCTTCCTTTTAAAACAACACGTTCTCACTCCCAAAGCCACATTTATTTGAAGGATGGACTGGTCATCCTACACTCATCAGCATACTTAGGAAGAAACTGTGATCTGTGTGTACAATTATCAACCTTTTATCTCAATGTGCATGCATTAGTAAAGATTCATATAGATGCATTATATTACATTAATATCAAACAGCTGCATTTTTTACTGTAATAACTGAACACTGATGAGTGTTTTCTGTTTATGAGTTATTTGCCTTTTGCAGTGTTCCACTTGTGGGAAAATAAAAACCATGTACAACAAGCTCTCCAACTTTAAAACTACAACATGATTAAATCTCATAATGCCAATTCAAAGTTTTGTGCTTAAAACAACAGCAAATGTCAATGTTGTTATTTATTTTGTCATTAATCCTTTAAACATTCCTCCGTCAACATTTTGTGACCTCGTCAAAGTCATGAGTTTTTCATGTGGGTATTTAATTGATTTTCCCTGAGAAGCGGTTGAACAAACTAACCAGCAAAGAAAAAAGAAAGAAAAAAACAAGAGCAAAAAAGAAAAAGGAAAAGACCAAAGATTCCTCGTGTGATTACATGATGTTTAGATCAGAGTTCTCTTGGAATCAGAGCACGTACTGCAGAAATGGGGCAGGAAAGGAGAACTTGCTGTTGCCAGTATTTGAACCCGCCAAATAACCATAATGAAGTTGGAGGGAAAACTGGCCCAAAGATAAAGCAAAAGTAGATTGAAACACGGATTCTTAACATAGAGAAACCTACCTCAGTCAACATGACATTGCTCTTCCAAAAACACAACAATTTACTTACCTGGGCAGCATCATCCAGCCAGACAGAGGAGCACAGAACAGCATCAAGAACAACTCAGTTTCTAATCAGTTTTATTTATGTAGCCCCAAATAACAAAAGTCCCCCTCTGAGCAAGCACTTGGCAACAGTGGGAAGGAAAAACTCCCTTTTAACAGGAAGAAACCTGCCGCAGAACCAGGCTCAGGGAGGAGCAACCATCTGTTGCAACCAGGTGGGGGTGCGGGGAGATAGACAAGACAAAATACATACTGTGGAAGAGAGCCAGAGATTAATAATAACTAATGATCAAATGCAAAGAACAGGCTGTGCATGAGATTGAAATGGATCCAGTAAACAGCTCCAGTAAAATTTCATCACCAAAATTAAACTCTACAGGAGCTCCTTAATGTCAACATGGAGACTGGATCACCAAACAGAGGTGGAGATGGATTGGCCACGTTGAGGGATGATGCCACTAGAAAGGTGACAGTTCCCAACATGGTTATTACCACTGTCAGCTCTGGGATCTTATAACTACACAGATAATAATTTGAATTAAAAAACAAAACAAAACAAAGCCTATAGAGAGTTTATAATGAACCTTTTGTCAGAGCAGAGCATCTAGACCATGATTCTGCTTTCTAAAACTGGCAGACACAATCGCTCAAAGAAAAAGAAGTTTCATGCACCCCTGAGGCAAGCTAAAATAAGGAAGACCAAAGAAGAAATGGCAAAGAACAGCTGAGCAGGAGACAAAGCAAGATATATATATATATATATATATATATATATATATATATATATATATATATATATATATATATATATATACCGGTATATATAGGCTTCCACTGAGAGGCCAGTTAAGGACAGACAAAAATGGACCCTAAGTGCATTTCAATAAATTGCTGCACCTATTTTTTATTTTCATAGCAAAATATCAAGAACTGAGTGATGAAATGGTGGGAGACCTTTGCATGGTGCTACATGACCCACTGGTAATATCAGTTTGTGTGTCATTTGCATTACAATATGGTTTTTATTCCAAACATGACAGAAATTTGTCAAAATAATGAATGTCTGCTGGCATCAGAAAAAGTACATTAAAAGATTTGGGTAATAGCAATAGTGTTCCCTTTATCAAGAAGAAATATCTATATCATTGTTTTCCTTTTGGAACTTTCCTGCTCAATCTTCCACAGCGCTGTACATCAATTATATAGTAAAAAGAGCACTCGGCTTTTTAGAAATCGTATATGTTATTCTCATGGCCCAAGGCGGCAAAAATCAGCATCTGTGAAAATGAGCCATTCCCTTCCAATGCTTCAGACCAGGAGGAGTCACACTCTAATCTGTGAAGAGAAAGCGATGTACAGCCTGGAGGGATACGTCTGACAGTGATGCTGGGACTCACTTTGTCGTCTTTTACGCTGTTCAGATCCGACGGAGCTTCATTTCGTAACATGGTAATGGTGTCAGTTAGAAATTGGAAATCCTGCCTCATAGTCAAAATCATTCTTCCTTCTTTTTGGATTTTTTTATTTTTCCATCAGTTACTCCTCCATTCTGCCAGTTCAGGTTTTATCTCACATTTCAAATTAAAAGCCATTAAAAACAAAATAAAGAAAATATAATAACATAAAGAAAATAACATTCTTCTGTAAATTACTGTACATATTTATACATGTAAATAAACAAAAAGTACTTTTTGTTAAACTTGTCTTGAGTAATAGTTCCCCAGGTTTTTTGAAGAAATGTCAAAGTTCTTCTTTGCTTTTTCACGCATTTTCAGTCCAGTCCTTGTACCGGACCATTTTCAGAGGAATGTTTTTGTTTGTTAAGCCACAAAACACCGACCTATAAATCATTCAAGCATAAAAAGCACATAATTCAAAGAGTGAAACAGTGCTGTGTCTACACACAACAGCAATTGGACCTTTAGGCACTTTGTCAGAAGCAGCATGTCACAAAAACATACAGTTCATTCTCATTTCTTTTAGTTGAAACAAGAAAACATACTAAACATAGCACATTTTACAGTATAAAATATCATTTTTTACATCACCAAGGAGATTATCAACAAGCTCAGGAGAAGAGTGGATGCCAAGAAGCTCTTCTTAAGGAAGGGAAAAGGTGAGAAGACACTGAGGTGTAGAAAATTACATAAGAATTGTGTAATTTAGCCCAATTCATTGGGGCTAAAGGAAAGAAGCACCATTACGCTTGATGTTGGTGAACATGGCGAGGGTAACGTGTGCATCTGCAAAGGCACCATCAGTGCTAAACAGCAATTCTATAGGTTTGGGAGCACCATGTTCTCCCATTCAGACAATCTTTTTTCAGCAAAGTTTATACTCACTTGAAGATAGTGCCAAAAACAACATTCTGAAAACAGCAGCATGACTTTGTACCAAAAGAGTTGAGTTGCTAAATTGGTCTGCCTGCAGTCCAGACCTGTCACCCACTGAAAGCACTGGGCCCATTTGGAAACTTGAAATTTTCACAAAGGAAGCCTCTGTTGTTGAACTGCGGAGGAGCTGAAATCCTATATCAAGCAAGAATAGAAAAACATGTCACTCTCAAAATTGTAGCAATTGGTCCCCTCTGTTTCCAAACACACACACACACACACACACACACACACACACACACACACACACACACACACACACACACACACAGTGTCGTTAAAAGAAGAGCTGATGCAACCGAGTGAAAAAACACAACCCCGTCCCAAACTTTGTGAAACATGTCGCCGGCGTCTCATTTAGAATAAACTTCCTTGCAGTTTCCACACTGGATGCGTTGTATACTGTTTTATATTAACATCTTACCCATCATCCTAACTTTTTGGAAACAGTGGTGACCCTATAGAAAGAAAGAAAAGAAGATCAGCATCTTAGAGTGCATTTATTATAGAGTGCTCTTGTATTACAGATGAGGGGCCATCTTGGCAAATAGAGGGGGAAAAAGAGGCGAGGAAAATGTTGAAGAGAAAGATGTTATGAAAGAAAATATTATGACAGAAATGGGGGATTAAAGAATCCACAGAGAGAAAGCGTTGCATGAGGAGGGGTGAAGAAAAAGGAGACAATGAAGAAATGTCTAATTGAATGCGCATAAATTAACACACAAAAAAAATCACACAGTCACGCCCTACATCACTGAAACAGCTGACGCATGCCCTCTGGCACACTTTCGCCAAATCGCATTTTGTGGCACTCGTGAATCATGACTTCACATGTCACAAAAATCCTTCCCAACCTTTTACCCTCAGCTCTGATTTCTATTTTTTGTGCTCTATCCCAAAGATTCACACGACCAGAAGAAACATCTGCAGTCTGAAACACTCCTGCTCCATTTTTTCAGAGTGAATTTAAAGCTGAACCAGAGCAGCTTAACTAACTTTTTAACTAGCTTCAGCTCATTTTTGTATGCAAAAGGCAGTAATATGGGACTATCCTCTACACAAAAGTTCAGTGACTCATCTGGACTGACCTGCCAGGATCCTATCGAGACTCATTCTCTGTCTGTCTCTGTGTTATGATCGCACAGTAGTCAAAGACACAGACGGAGGCAAAGTGGGCTCTGGGCTCTCAGGGATAAACGCACTATACGCTAAGCTGGGCTCTTCTCTATGCTCTTTAGAAGAGGTATAACGTGGAGAAGTAGAATAGATAAGTTCTCTTTTTTATACCTTTCTTTGTCAGACTCTCCCTCTCATTTACAACAGCAGGACGCTTGACTGAAGTGCAGTTACATTATGAGAGAATGTATTGCTCTCCACTGCACATCTAGCTTTGTGAGAACCAGATGATTAGTCATTTTTCTTCATGCGTGGTGTAATATGACATGCTATGTCACTGTTCTCATATCGCCCAAAATGTTCAGGCTGAATATAGAGCACTGCTAGCTATAGCAGTTTAATTACATGATTTACATAATCCACAAAGACTTACATAAAGGCCGTTTCTCAAATTAGAAGACCGTGTTTAAGGTATTTATGAATATCTACATATAAATGGCAGAGATAGTAATCTGATTACTTTGTTTTAAAGTAACGAGTAAAGATAGGGATTACTATTGCAAAAAAGTAATTAGATTACTGTTACTATACCGTAAGCACGCTGCGTTACTGCGTTACTAAACTGTGATTTTGTTTGTGAAAGTGTCTCATGACACATGCGACATCCGTGGAAGCAACAGACGTGTGCAGATCAACAGTGGATAATATGGAGTGCAGGAAATTGCTTTGAGTTTGATTCCGTATAAAGTAACAAAAAATTAGCGTCCGCTGTTCACTCTGCGTGGAAAGAAAACTTCTTTCTACAGCGAAAAATTTAACTTCATATCTGAGCAAGCACCTAGCAAGCCGCCACGGGAATGTGAGATCCACAGAGAAACCCCACCACTGCACCCCCGCCTGACATGACCGCTGCAGCACCGGGTAAACCTCCACCGGCCCCACTCCTGCTAAACAGGTGAAAATAGATTTAAGAGCGAGTAATCTGTAATTAGTAACTAATTACTTTTTTCAAGTAACTTGACCAACACTGGTAACACAAGCAAGAAAAACACAAGCATGCTGGTACGGGGCTCTAGACTGACTCAGTACCTGATGATCACGCTGTGTGCTCCAACAAAAGCTAACTACCTTAGTAGGTCAACTGATGAGTTTACAGTGGGTGAAGATACATACACGCACACAGTAGGGAGCACACAGTGTATTACGCATCCCTTGAAGACTATATCATCCTTCCAGAGTTTTTATTAATTGCGCTTTGGAAAGCAGAAAAAGAGCTCCATGGGAAGTCTTTGCACTTTCTGTCACTTGTTGTGTGGAACCTAAATTAATTTGTTGGTTTTGGGAAAAGTAATATACGCCCGTCTTACAGCCCGTCTTAGGGACCCAGACACGACATGAAAAAAAGGCATCCACTTCTCCAAGTCCCAAGCAGCCATGGAAACAGTGTGTCTGTTATAGACCAATGCCGCATTTATTATTCAGCAAAACGACAAACACAGGAGTATGAAATTCTCAGGGTGAGGATTAAGAGTAATGAGCCTGCAGGTTGAAAACTTCGAACTTAAACTTTATTTATCATTTTAATTTGTCACAGCATAAAAAGAGAAATAAAACCGGAGCAAAGGCGAGAACCATGAACGACCCAGCAGCAGTTATTTAGGGACAGAAACATTAATAAATGGAAAGAATAGAACAAAAATTAATAAAATCTAGACTCATCAAAATAAACTGCATGTAAAGGATGGACATGGCTACCACAATGTCACACACTGACATCATTATGTTGGTTCTTTGGAGCCAGGAATGATCATATTTGTCACTTATTAACCAGTGTTAACTTTAACTGCATCTAACGAGTGTAGAAGTGCTTTGCACAGACAAATATAACAGCAAATGAGTACAAATGTGTAAAGTGGTTGGGTTCAGTGGTTCATATTAGCAGAAGGGAGGTCAATTAAAGCAACCGTTATCTTAATAAGGTTTAAAGTGTGACACAAACCCGAAATGGAGACAGTTGAGCTTCAAAGTAAAAGCTGCACCTTTTGAAACATGCTCACTACAGTTTCACTACAGGTCACGGACGGTTGGCAACTCAGTATTTTACACCCAAGCACTGCAACCTGCTAGCAACTATAGTGAGATTTCTTTTGGTTTAGCATCCGCTTTGGTCAGGGAATGCATTTTTCCTCTACTGGTGGTTGCCGTGAGTCACTAAGGGGTTTGTAAGCCTGTGTGACTGAGGCCAGAGAGATGCCAGCTATTCCAAAGATGGCAGTAATTGTCATTTTAATACTTACTTGTTTATTAATTGTTATATTTCAATAAAAAATTAGGCTAAAAGGGCTTGATTTGGTGAAAAAAAAGTTTAAACTGCTTGCTGGAGAGTGACTTTTTGAACACATTAGCTATATATTTCCCCTTGTAATGCCTATATCATGGACTAACCAGGCAAAAACTCACTTGGTGTGTATAACATGCAGCCACTTTTGCCCTGCTGTAGCATTTATAGGTCTATAAGTAAACATATGTCCTTTTTCATGATATTGCTGTTTTCCTATTTTTTTATTTTTAAGTTTATTTAATTAACTGTCATACAGATTTCTATAAACAGGACTGTTATGAACAGAATTGCCAAACGACCACCATTACCCCAGCCCTCCCAGCTCTTTTAAAATTAGCTTTAGAGCTATCACATTATGTGTTTTTGGTAGGTTCTCTGTTTGTGTGTCCAAATTGGAATAAAAAAACAAAATAGATGGCAACAACAGCCATGGCGGAATCATTCCCGATGATGAGATTACCGAAGGAGACGAGAACAAGCTGCCTCCGGAGGTCAAGTAGATTCCCAGGGGTAGAAGTGACTGGAACAGACAGATGTCCTTACGAGGATAGAGCTAACAGGAAAGAGACAGAGGGAGAAAGAGATAGTAATGCACCTGGACAACAGATGGTTCATCAGCAGGTCTCGCTTTGTCCTCACTGACAGGAAATGGATTGCTGAAGGCCAGACTGTTACCTAATTACTACAGGGCTACACGCACACAAACAGAAAACAAGCACTGAGAGACTTACAGTCACATAAACTCACACACATCTGCACACACACACACACACACACACAACTATATATGAGTCATACTATACACAAAGCAGCAAAAATACACACATGGCCACTCTCATGCTTTTATATGTCAGGGTTCACCCCGCGGACTGAAGCACAGGGCACAGTGGAAAAGTACAGAAGGTTCAATGGACAGAATTGTCCAATTAGGACAACAAGTAACTTTAGCAAAACTTAGACTGAGTGTCTTAAAACAGTGTCTTCACAGGTCTTCAGCAGAGGCCAAACACAGGTTCAGATTGTGTCTCAATGTGTAAATGGACCCATCCTCTTCTCAAACTTAGATCTGCACTCCAGCACTCTGACTAAGGCAGGCAACTTTAGTGAGCGGGATAAAAGTGGGTCAGGCATGATTACGGTAGAGGTAAAGCAGCTACCTTCCAACAGGTTTCCACTAGTGGAGGATAACAATTTGGCAATCTGAAGGTGGAGCAGCTTAAAAGCTGCGTCGACTGTAGATGGGTAGCAGGTGCAACATCCTATGATAACTAGAAGCCACACCCGAGACTGCAAGACACTGGGTAGTTCGACGCATACCGACAGGAAGACAGGAGAGCTGGAGCAGCAGAGGTAAGGCAGGTACTGTGCCTGGAGGACGGGGCGACCATGACACTTTGCTTTCCCCAGAGTGCATTTCAGCACAGAACTGTCAGATGACTCTTTATTTCCACCTGTCCCTGCGTGCCCTGCCAGACCTCCCTGCACACACAGTGACAGCACCGTTTACACACACACAGGTACTGTAAGCAGCAGTATACATAAGGGAGCAAACACATGCACACTGAGTTCTGCCATAAAACCCCTTTACCAAGATAATTTAAAGTGCTGCTTGAAATGTCAATTAAAACTTCTTTAGCGCTTACTCATGCACATATATGCACATACCTTCAATTTCTTGTTGCTTTCACCACTGAACAGCATTCCTTTTACAGAAGTCACATGGACAATCATCTCTTTAATAATCAAATAACATTTTAAAGGTCAGTGGATGGATGAGGAAGAGATAAGACCAGAGGCGGGCAAGAGCCCAGCAAATATTGTTTTTATATTGCATGCTGAATGTGGTGATTTGAATTATCATGGTATCCTCTCAGCAGATGCACATTCTGCCTATAAACTGTGACTGTTTATCTCCAAAGTTATCATTTATTAAAGTGAGATTATCTGATCTTTAGATCAATTAAGATTATCTCTAGAACTCATTGATTAAAAGTTGAGTCCTAGAAAAGCAGCTGTTTGAATAATTTTACAGCGTGGAGAGTCAGAAATGTTATGCTCCTTCACAACCACATCGTGGTTTGGTCATGTCATGAATAACCACAATAACTGAGGTTAACTGAGCAGAGACACACATCGAAATATATATGTGTTGTATATATTTGTTGTAATAGTTCAAGGTTTTCCCAAACTTAATGTAGAAATTGATATGCAAGATTTGATTGTGCTAAAAAGTGAAAACACAGGAGAACAGATGGGAAAGAGACAAACAAAAAAAGAGGAAAGTGAAATTAAAGAGTAAGACTGTGCTTAAGATCAAGGGAAGAGAATAGAAGAGAAGATGCTCAACAAGCTGCCACACTGTTTCATCACTTATTAAAAAACACAAATAAACAGTAAACAGAAAACAAAAAAAACCTGACATGGAATCCATTATCCTTCATTTAGCGTTCAAATGAAACGTTCTCTGTTTGACCTTTCAAAGAACAAAAGAAAACACACTAAAGTGGAGTTTAATGACACACAACAGGTATCCTTGGTTGAAAAGCTGTAGTAGTGACTTGACTCATTTTGCCCTTTCGGCGGTGAGTCTTTAAACCAAATCAGCCTTCATTTAGAGCGGAGGAAGGAGGTTCGATGACACACTGCTGCCTCCAGCTGAGTGTTTCCACTGTGTCGCTGCTTCCTTGGCCAGCAGTCTCTGTAATGTGGCAGCAGCTTTTCTCAGCTTACACTCCTGGATTGCATGGTGACGCAGCCCGTTATAGCGTGTCAGCAACATCTCTCACTGAGAAAGTCTAACACAGTTTACCATCAAATACCAGAATGCACATGCAAAAACCACCAGTAAAAAGCTGCAGGCCTTTCAGCTTGCCCAGCTCCAGTCATTGTTAACTAGAGATGGAGACGCCCTCAAAATAGAGAGAGCTGCCGTCTCTTATGAAATTAAAATACGCGCTGCTTTAGGTGACAATAACCGACTGCGGCCACAAGATGAAAGTAATATAAAGGCTGGATGTGCACATCAAGTGACAGCAAGGAGCTTTATGACACTGAGGTGAAAGGAGAGATGGCTTTACTTATGTATGTTTTAATTTCTGTCTATTTTTAGATTTAATAAGGCAAGTACTGCTTGCGTATTACTTATCTTCTTTTAGGTTTTAAGATTTTGGTAAATGGACTTATTCTTATAATCACTTCTAAACCATATTTGTGCTCTTATGGCACTTTACACAGCATGTCTCATACTACCTTTTATACAAGCACAGCTAAGTGCTTTCTATCTAACATTCACGCTCCGATGAAATGTTGCATAAAGTGCAAAATATTCCTAAGCCTAACCTGCATGTCTCAGATTTTCCTCCAAGTATTGTGAGAATGGAGAATTTGTTTTTCCCGACGGGAGCAGGCAACATTCAAATGTACAAAAGCCTTAGCTATTTGGATAATGACAAATTTTGTACTTTTCCCTCTGTAGAGAATCACAGTATAATTAATTCAAGCTATTGAGCTCTGAATGAAGTGCAGGTCGTCAACTTTAATTTAAGGGCTTAATGAAAGTTGTGCATTAAACATTTTTATACATATCCTTCCATTTTCACACGATGAAAAGTAATTGGAAAAATTACTGGCTAACATTTTCATGATAAAGTGAGGATTTCAGTTGAATTCAATTTTATTTATACAGCACAAAGCTGTGAAGACCTAATTCAATTCAACTTGCATTTGATAGCTTTTTACTAAAATTGTCAATATGAGCAGTATTATTAGGCTGATAAACTAAAATAAGCCCATTATAGAATCACTAATTTTGCACAGTCATAAAAAGAAGTAAAGTCTAGCTAAAGTAGACAATTCTTTTTTGGTTAGGAAAAAGTGTGTCCAGACCACGCTCAGGGAGGCAGACATCTCACTGTCAAAGTCAACAATGAAGACAAATGAAACTAACATGAGATTGTACCTGAATCGCGCGAAGATCGGAAGAAAAACAGAAATAGCTCATAATCTATAACAGTATGCCACATTATGCGTCAAACATGGCAGAGGTAGTGTTATGGTTTGGGCATGTATATGGCTGATAGCTGAATCAGGACACTCGTGTTTACTGATTATGTAACAAGTGACAGAAGCAGCAAGATGAAATAGAAGCGACACTATACTACTATATATTATACGATGCTCAAATTCTGTCAAATGCTGCAAAACCGATCAGACAGTCCTTCACAGTGCAAATGAATAAGGACCCAAAGCAAGTCAAGAGTTTCTCAAATGAATAGAAATGGCACATTCTTCAATAGCCAAGGCAATCACGTGATCTTGATCAATAGAGCATGTTTTCCTATTACAAAATAGAATGCAGAAAGAGTGAAAAACAAGCAGCAACTGAAGATTCTGCAGTAAAGGCCTGGCAGATCATCAGGCAGATCATCAGTATTTAGTGATGTCCATGAGTTCTAGACTTCAGGCAGTAATTGACTGCAAAAGGATTTGTCCAATTAATTTGGAGCCTCTAAAATGTGGGGGGTTGTGTATAAAAATGTCTGTAATTCTTGAAAAGTTAATGCAAAATGTTAGTGCCATTCTCTTTTATACCAAGAGATATGAGTCATTACCCTTATATACAATGTTATAGAATTTAACTGTCAAATAAATCAAAAAGTGTTTATTTGGTTTGCTGCTGATATACATACGAGAAGATGCAGTTAAACACAGAGTGCATACATATGATGAATAAATATAAAAGCCTGAAGCTTAAATATAAAAGATCACAGGAAGAGCACACCTGTCTGATAGTCATAGCTGTGACTGTGTGCATGTATTATATATATCATTTTTTTAAACAGACACAAACACACACACACACACAGGCTACTTTTTATGCAATATTATTCATTCATAGTTTTTAGTCATGGGGCTGGCACAGAGAACTGGAGAGTAAATACATCATTGGAACATACTGGGGACTTCACAGAACTGCAGCACAGGCCTGTCAATTTCCCATCTGTTTGCAAACTATGAATATTTAGACAAACACACACAAAAAGACTGAACTTCCTGCCATGGTTCAACCTCAGCAATGCTTTACATGCATTTTGTGAACAACCCCTCCCCTGAAAGTGCCACCAGGATGAAGGTACAGCTAGGTTTATGTATTATGAGCTTAATTAATTCTGGTGTAGGAGAGGTGAGGTGTTAGCTAAATGGCTAATCCATTGATTGCTAGTTTTAGGGGGATCAGTTTAAATGATCAGGCACCAATAACATGAATTGCCCCTGAGAACAGAGAAGTGTATGGATTTGGGCATGATGGAATGTTATTACTACCCAGGAATGCATCTTTATTTTAAAGTAAGTGTAAAACGTTCCTTTTTGATAAAGCTAGTCGGAGGTTACCATGAACCATCTCTTAGTTATGCTCCTACATGCACAGACTGCTGTTGGACTTCCTGTGATACACTGTGCACTCCATCTCACCTCTTCACTCCTAACATGTAAAAACCAGTGCAGCACGTCATTATATTTTCATGTTCTCTCTTACTTGCACTGTTTCATGTCTCCCTATGCTCTCATTTGCTGCCCCCCCCCCTGACTCTGCTTCTGCTGGAGGTTACTTCCTGTTAAACAGGTGTTTTTCCTTCCTACTGTTGTTTTCTCCAGAATACTGTAGGATCACCTACAGTTCACCCTATAGTTTAAAGCACCTTGAGGCGACTGCACTGAACATACCTGGTAAAGAAAAAACAAAAAACTACCTGGTAGCAGAAGAAAGCTGTGTTTCATCCTCTATGGTAGGTTTTACTGTAATAAGATGACACTTCATAAAAGCTTTGAATGAAACAGTCTAGTCACTGATCAATCAGTTAGGAATTTAAAACACTGCTCTGCAGCACTAATGGAAGCCAAGAACTTGATAGGATGCATTACATTTGCTGAGATTAGTTCTAATGGCTGTTTTTAAAAAAAGAAAGAAAGAAAAAGCTGAAGATAAAAAATTATTAGCACACAGCAGAAGTGATTACGGGACATTTGCACAATGTAGAGGAGAAAAAAATTAAAGGGTAATTTTTAAAATATGCAGTGTTTTTGCACTTTTTCCCCTTAATGCATTTATCAGTGTTATGCTTTTTTGCCGGATTAGTATAGTCAGACTAATAACCATAATACATTATTTTTAGTTAAAAAAAATAACAAAAAAATTATAATTGTAAATGAGTGCTTTTTCATAATGCCAATTTGTCTAATGTGTGAGTGCCACTCAGCAGGTGTATTTTGCCTCCTTGGCATCCCTTTTACAGACGTACAACGGTCACATTAGGAGGCTGTGACATAGAAAGGTGAGGTCACTTGGACCTTTCCGTTTTACGCTTTTTCTCAGAGGTTGCTGGAGACATCTCGTTTTTCATTTTGACGGACAGAGTTGTTAGAAATTGTGTTGTGATGTCATTTTACTAGTCATTTTTTTATTTTAATGATAATGGTATGCGTGTAATGCCTTCCATCTTCAAAAACATCTTGATCACAATAACTAACAGAAAAGAGAATACATTTATAAGGAAAAGAGGAGAAAACAGTGGTCGGAAAATGTTTATAGTTGTGCGAAAACACTTCAAGCTGAGAAGTCATTCAAAGTCACTAAAAGTCTCCTACAGGGCAACTTTACAATCCCGCAAGCAAAGAGGAAATCCAGAAGTAGGAGCTCCTTCTGCATGAGGGAGCAGCTACACCTATGGCCCTGTGTAATGTGTAATTAAAAGAGACCCTAACCCTTATCTGACCGACACTGCTGGCACTATTCTTAAAGGTATGGCATGCGATTTTTTTTTTTTCTTTTAATGGTACAGCAGCTAAACCGCCATGTTATCTGTCATAATGCCACAGAAGTTTACATCCATTCTTCATGGGCATTAATGTCACTGTAATTTGGGACTTTAAATCGTTTCTTTGAACTGTTCTTTTTCCAAGTTGGAATGATTGCACAACAAAAGTCTTTAAGTGGAAATATTATCTGAATTTCAGGAGTGGGACCACACTTCATTCACGCCCCTTCTGGCCTCAGGATATATATGGTCCCTTCACCAATACCTGCTGTTCTCATTTTCACGCCCCACCCTTCTCCCTCCCCTTTTCCTTCTTTCTTCTCTTCTTCCTTTCCTTCACTTCTCGTTAGTACATGGGGATCTGCCCGGCCCGGGAGCCACTGCCAGTCCCCTTCCAGGCCTTCCCCAAACCGCAGCACAGGGAAAAAGGTCCCTCATCCATCATTGCTCATCGTAACTGAGCCTGTGGTCCCAGCTGGTGAAAGACTTTAAAAAACACAAGTTTGAATTTATTTTGAGTTTTCTCTAATCCACACAGTCAACAAATATATATATGTTGGTCTCTTCCACAGTTTGCCTTTTGCCCCCATCTCCATCCCCTCACCCCCAATCGCTCATTGCAGAGGGCTGCCACTCCCTGAGCCTGGTCGTGCAGGACGTTTCTTCCTGTTAAAAGGGAGTTTTTCCTTTCCACTGTCACTATGTGCTTGCTCACATGGGTTTGCTGCATTTTGGCATTTTCTCTGTATTATTATAGCATCTTTGCCTTACAGTATACAGCACCTTGAGGTGACTGTTGTTGTGGTGCTATATAAATATTATTGAATTGAACAGAATGTCAATAAATTCTGTATGATGAGGCATGCAGACCTTGAGCTGTGAAATCAGAGTCTTAAAAGTTGCAGAGAGAAGAGTAGTCAAATATCCAGCCAGAATTATGTCAGAAACTTGCCGATGGCTAACAAAAGAGTCCGGTTGCGCTGCAACGAGCTGAGGGCCATTTAAGCAAATATTAATGGGTGTGTGTGTGTATACTTTTGAAAGAAAATCCAAAGTAAATGCAAAGTTCTTAAAGTCATTAAAAATGTATGTTATATGATAATCCACTCTGGAAAAAGAACTCACAGAAATCTTTAAAAGCCCAAAATTACAAAGACATTTATCTCCATCATGAGTGTATGTACATTTTTGACCACAGCTGTATTTATGGACACAGGATTTTTCTATCAATATTGAAATAACTGTCAAAATACTCAGGTAAAGTGGTGAACAAGCTGGTGAATTGTCTTTAGGTGTTAGGTAATGGAGTAAATGTTTGGGGAAAATATGTTCCTTAACAAATTTAACCCTGCACATTCAAAACTTATGAATTGTGAGTGAAAGACCCATCTCGCTATTGCTGTACCCAGCAAAAGACGAGTCTTAGACAAAACAAAGTCTAGAAAAACTTTAAGTAGGCTGACATTTGAGCCCTTATACATCAGGTATTTAAATCATTTCTATAATTTGAGCTTATTTAAAGAGGATGTTGTTTTCTAACTTAGGAACAAAGCACATTACATATGCGAGGAGTACTTGTGATAAGTGAACTGGGCTGTGTAAAATCTTTCACATTTTTCATCATTGTACCCAGCCTGTCACAATAACAGCGAGGATAAGAACTAATCTGTCAAGATGATACCGAGAGACATCCTTTCAATAGTCCTGATATGAAGCAAAGACAACGGGGGAAAAAATCCATTGACACTCAGACAAAAGACTTGAAACAATTGTACACTGACACTCATAAACGTGATCAGCTGCCATTGCACTGATGCCAGATTTTGTCCTGGTAAATGTATAAAGTCCCATTGCCTGCCAGGCTGCCAAAACACAATCCCATTAGCATGACATCTCTAAAGTGCATTTTACTCATTGGCACAATACATCCTAAATGTCAAGTCTCCTGTTAGTGTTGTAATAAGCCTCTCAGTTGCCAACTGGCTGCTGCGCCTCGCAAGCGGCGCTCAGTTTCAGCACCAGCTGTGCAGCATTAGCATTTGCAGCAATATCTGTGTTCCACCAGCAGGAGTTTAGCAAGCAATTATGGGCCCATGAGGAGGAAGGTGACATGGAGCCACTTGTCTCTCCTCAACACCATCGTGGTGGATTTTTATCCGAAAGTCAAACAAGTTCTTTGAGAGTCAGCCATCAGACCAAACAATTTCAGCCTCACTATTAATGTTAAACACTATCACAAGTAGTGTCCTACTTGTTTTAGTAAAAAAGTCTTTTAGTTTGTGTAACGTTTTTTAAACTATTGGCTGCATGTCTCAGCCAAGCAGGTTACCATGTTGCTAAAACTGCTTTAACATGCCAAGGCATGAGCTCTGTAAGAACGTGCCTTGTATTATCTGGCATCGACACACTAGCAACTGTAAGTTCTGTAAGCATCCCAGATCAGACTAGTTCCAGCACATGGCCCAAATAACTACTGACCCTGTCACTGATCAGTAATTTGTCTGTTCTTGGAGTACGGTAGGTGCTCACCAATTCTGACTGGGGGACTCTATAACCATTACTAAAATGGTGCAAAGTAGTCACGGCCAGGTCAGTGGGTCACTCAGATTGTTGCACATGCCTGTTTTTTTTTCCCACACTCAACATACTAACTTATATCTCTTACCATGTAATATACACTCACTTTTGTTAGGTGTATATCTGTCCGTTAATCCAAGTATGTAATCTGACAGTCATGTAGGAGAAAGCTTTTAGGCGTGAACACATGGTCAAGACAATTTGGCCTGTCTGAGTACATCTGTAACTGCTGATCTACTTGGATTTTCCCATGCAACCATCTCTAGGGTTTACAGAGAATGGGCTGAAAAAGAGAAAATGCCCAGTGCCTCATCAATACTAGGGCCTAGACTGCTTTAAACTGTTAGGAAGGAAACAGTAATAAAACAACTACTTGTTATTTACAAGGTATGCAGAAGACCATCACTGAGCGTTGAACACTGAAGCTGATGGGCTACAACAGCAGAAGAGCACACTGTGTGCTTCTTCTGTCAGCCCAGAACAGAAAACTGAGGATACAGTTTTCACAGATTAACCAGAAATGGACAACAGAGGATTGAAAAACCATTGTCCAGTGTAATGAGTCTTAATTTCAGCTGCAGCATTTGTAAGATAGAATCAGAATTTGACACAATGCATATGCATGGCTCTGTCTTGTATCAGCGCTGTGTAATGGTGTGGGGATATTATCTTGTCACACTTTGGTCCCTTGTTACCAGTTAAGGATCATTTAAACACCACAGCTATATGAGTATAGTTTCCAACCATGTCCATTCCTTTATCTTCTGATGGCTGCTTTCAGCACAAACTGGTTTCTTGAACATTACAGTGAGTTCATTGTACTCACATGGCCTTCACAGTCAGCAGATCTCAATCCAACAAAGTACCTTTGGGATTTGGTGGAATGTGAAAGTCGCAACCAAGCAATTCTGCAGCAACTGTGTGATACTATCGTGTCAATATGGACCAAAATCTCTTAGTGGAAGCTGCAATCTGATGAATTTAAAAAGCTGTGAAGGTTAAATTTCATTTTGGAGAAGACGACAGACTTAACGAAGCAAAATCTGTGGAGCAGAGAGTCTGGTGAGGAAAGATTACGTTTTTACTCCGCATGGAGTCTCATGACACACCACAGTTTAGGTCGCATGTGCCGAATGCTTTCTCTCAATTTGTTACAACCTGAGCCTGAATTCATTGTTTACAATCCAAGACTGTTAAAAAGAAAGAAGAGTAGCATCTTTCTAGTCATGCTCATCACCCCATTTGCTATTTTCAGTCCTCTACCAAAAACGGCTCTTACTGAAGGTCTTAGCTGGAGAGCCAGCATTTATTACAGGACATGAAATGATATTAAAGCTAGGTCAGTTAGGTCAAACATCAGTTTCTGAAATGAAGAAGGCAATGAAGCTGGTGTTTGAGGTTCATGGTTAGATCACAGAGAGACAGGCCACCTGTCAAAACAGGACTTCCAAGAAGCCTTTAAATAAATACAAATAATTAAAATGCAACACAAAGTGTGGATTGGCCGTGCTTAAAGAAAGTATGGTTTTGATTTTTGTCAGCCATGATACCTCATATGTATCAAAAATGTAAAATAAAACTTTAAAGTTAACCCTTAACCCTTTAAAGTCTGAACTATAAATTTTATGAAATTTAAAGTTCTATTGAACCTTTGAGTTTTAATTTGTATCATATTTGCTACATTTGTTTCCACATTTATTGCTTAAAAATGTATTTTGCCATTTTTTTAGGTTCTTCAGGGCAGACTTTAAGATTTCTACATCAGCACAATGATGCAGAAGTCTCAAAAACTCACATAAACTGGTGTATCAAATATGATGCACTAGATATTAAGGGATTAATAACTTGTCACGGTGCTTTTGTTATTCCTTTAAGTTCCTGCAGTTTCTAAGAACATTTGTCTTCTACCGTTTTAGTTTGATGGAACAAACCTCGGAAATATTCAAAGATGATAAAGGTCTTCTTTAATCATTGCAGCCCAGTTAATGTTACATTTAAGGCTTTAAGTGCTGTAGCGAAGCAAAACACTGCAGCTTAACAACCACAAAAGCTCCGAGTTGGCCCTGATAAGCTGCATCAACATTTAAGCGATTTCCAACCGATGGATAGCCTCTTTCTGACCGTGGTCAGTACAAGCCGCCTGGAGTGGACCGGAAAGAGGTGCACTTCCAACAACAGCCTGGAGGAAAGCCAAGCGTTGCCACGGTGACAGAGCTGTGAAGAAAATCTCTTTGTATTGTTACCAAGGCAACAACTGTGGATAGGTGGGGAGGAAGGGAAGGATAGATGGTTGGCAAAAAAAAAAATTGGGGGGGAGTCAGGGAGGGAAGAGAGAGAAAGAAGGGAGGAAAGGGAGTCACTGGGCAGAAGAGGGAATGTAAAAATAACAGGAAGGAGGTGAAAGAAAAGGTGAAGCATGATGAGCTGTTGTCTGAGGGAAGAAGGCATGAGCTCACCCTTTATTGTTCCTCCATCTCTGCCTTGTTTGGGCAGGATGATTCTCGACTGCGTGGGAGAATTTACAGTTTGCTGTAACCTCATCCCAAACAAAGTTACTCAGCAGATTCTTTTGAGTCAGATGGATGCAGCAACGCTGCTTTGAGACGGAAGCTCAGATAGGACACAATGAGTCAATGGTTCCTTTACCTGGAGGCACGTTTAGCACCTCTCTGCTATGGCTGCCTTTTCTCACTATTGCACGCCGCTTCTTCCTCCTTTCCATCTCCTCTTGCTCTCTTTGTCTCTCCGTTTTCCACGCAGCAGAGAATTGAGTCCAAGATTTTTTACATTTCTTTTCGCTGCGACTTCAAAACATTTTATTGGAGTCATTTTGATAACTTTTGAACTGTGTTGCTCCAGGGTTTCACTAATTCCCACTGCGTTTGAATAGACTGCATAAATCTAGCAGGGGGAAAAATAACAGTGCTTCTTCTCAGCATTTCTCAATTCAGCATGCATGTGTGAATGGGTGTGAGGCACAAAATAAATTAATAAATGGAAAAAAAAAACAGTCTTTTAAGGGGCTCCATTGCAGCTTTAGCTGCACCATAATAAATATGATGAAGAATGTAATAATTTTACATTGTTGCAAGGCCAGAACAGTCCTCAGTCGACAGAAAGACTTGATAGGGAGAGGATGAATGACTTTATTCCGCTATGCTTCCAGATACATTTGAGTTATGTATGCAGATTTATGCAACCCTCCCTCTTTGAGGCTGCTCGTCACTCAAAGGTAACTGGAAATCGCCCCAATTCTGCACTTCGTATGCAGAGCCTCGCATTATAATGTGCATGAGGGAGCGATTAGAGGCAAATTGAATCAAATCAAACCCCCTGAAATTGCACAGAGATTGAAAAGATCCGAAAGGAAAGGTGTGCGTTATCCAAACAGCAACTTCTGCATCTCATCTTTACTGATGGACTGAAGACAATCAGTGATTTGGCAGAATAGAGGACCTCTGCTTGTCGGCCCCTTTTATAAATCTGCTGGTACAAATTCAAACATCCATCGCTTTGTCCACACGAAACGTGTCCTTTTTCCCCCCACAAAACAATCAGGCCACTGGAGTGACAGAAGCACAGCGGGAAAGCAGAGGAAAAGCTGCCTCGGCTCTATAATTGACATTCAAGGTAAGAAGTCGGAATATTCAAATGTGAGTAAGCTCTGTTATCTCACTTGGGAGTCGGCAGAGATTAGGGGATAGGTGAACGAGCGGCGCCCGGGAGGTATCACACTGCTTAAACTCCTCGTATGCAAACACACAAATTTGCACGAGTGCACTCATGCGTGCTCTATCACAAACATGCAGACGCGCAACACCAGACTGGCAGTCCACCACACTCCTACAGAGACGTTTCTCTAACACACACACCTGCACTCAATCACAATAGAAACTTAAATGAACACACACTTTATCTCTGTATTCTTATTACACATGTCGTGCTCGCAGGTAGGCTGGTGAGTGAAGGCTATTAGCTCAGCAGAGTCTTTCCTGCTGTCTGTTTGGGCTCAACTACAAAAGAAGGATTGCTGTTTCAAATCGATACCGCTGTGGCTGGATGCTGGCTTTTATAAAGAGAAAAGTTTGTATTACCTCTCAGCTAATATCCCATTCTAACAGCCTCTTCCTGCTCTCGCTCTTGTGTGTTGACTTACTTAAGTAAATACATAGTTATTATCCGCACAAATCAGACTCAAAGCTACTTTCAGCCGCTCCCTTCTTCCCAAGGGGTCGACACAGCGGGTAACCCCATGTGTTTGATTTGGTTACCGTATGTTTTTCCATCTTCATTTCCTCAAAAACAAGCATTCTTTTGCCAAAATGACCCTGCTGTGGAGAGCACAAACTGAAAGCGCCTCTCATCGCCCCTCTCAAACGCTCACGCACGTGCAGAGGCTGCTTGAGGCCCATCTTCTCTGCAGGCCATGAAACTGATCCGCAGGCCATCCCAGCTTTTGAGATGCTCACACAGTTCCACCGAGGCTTCCTGGGAAGACAATGAAAGCACAAATAATCATGCAATCGTGCAACACACACACTCTCACACACTCACATACACACACACACACACAGTGTAAACACCTCAGACCTCCTACTACCAATGCACTACAGGAATATATGGTTTATTCCTTCACATTGTTTTTGCTTTTCAGCTGTTTGAATACAGGAAAAAATTTGCACAAATGAAAACACATATTATATATTAATGCAAAGGTGAGACAAGGAATGTAGCGCTACATGATGAAAGCATGCTAATTTGCATTCTGCTGGTTGTGTAGTTCTTCAGCGTATGCCAGGAGCCTTAATCGTGTGGTGCAGTATGTGTGCATAGCTGGTTTCTGCTTCAGCTTCTCCCCATAATATGCAAAAATAAGGCGTAAGGGAAAAGCTGTGTGAAGAAAATAAAGGTGTTATATAGGAAGTAATTTCAGCTTCTCAGTTAGGTTTACAAACACACACTGAAGGACTGATGAAAAGATTGGGTTCTCAAATTTTTATTAACTAAGTCCCAATTTGGGCCAGCAAATATAAAGTAAATGTGGTTTATCATTGTTTATAAAGTGTCTGTGCAGAGAATCATTATTTATTCTTTCATGAGTTCTGTGATGCTTGTCAGGGCCGGGGTAAGTTGGGTTACTCTTCGGTTTTGGTTTCTTTCAGTGAATCTAAGTTGCAGGTGGACAAGTGGATTCCTTATGGTCCTGTTCTTTTTGCACCTCCTGTGAATCAAAACGGGTAGCCGTCAGATCATCTTGACTTCTGTAGCAGTAACGGGGCTCATTGAGCTAGCAACCAATATTCCTGCTTCTTTGCTCCTTACCTTCTTTGTCCATCTGCCTTCCAGTTTTTACCTCTGTGTGCTTGGATTCCGTTCCGTCACCTGTTCGCTGCTCCCAGGTGATCTGCACTGCCTCAAAGGTTAACGGCTAAAGAGAAGAAATCACCTGGAAGACTTACCTGCACGACCACTCATTTAAAACCCGCTCTCCACCAGACATACCCCCTACTTTGCCTTTGCCTTCCTCGCTATCAAATAAACCGATCTGCTCCTTTCCATAAACACCATGTGATTCCACCTGGACTGCAGCAAATCCTCTCTCTCTCCTCCCTCTGCAGAGAACCTATTGTTGGTCCCATTACAGTGAACTCAAGCTCCTCTTTACAGTCGCCTTTGCACTATTATCTCCAACCATACCAAACATGACCCTCCTCTATTATAATATGACATTAACTGTGCACGATACTGGAGTGTTTTTGCAGGAAGTTTTTTAAAACTGCTGTCTGACATCAGGACATGATGCCAATGTGTAAAACTTAAATGTTCAGTGTAGAAGTTATGACAATTTTCTTGTAGTTTGATTTCCTGCCCAAAAAAGAACATTGACACTAGGGGAAACAGCAGTTTGAGATGGTGGTGTGACCAAAATTATTGCAACAAATTTGCAATCTTGTTGTCTTTGAAATGGTTACATAGAAGACAGAGACCAGATTTGCGATCACTCGCAGTGGTTGGTGTCTTCAAAGAGACTTTGGTGCATCAAGACAGCAATTACAGCAATCAGGTGGAGCTGGTTTGTGATATTACAGTGATTAACTGTGATAAACTGGTATAAAAGCAACTCTTTTGCCACCTAGATACAAGGAAATTCACACTGAACACAAACCCACATTACCTACTTACATTCAGGAACAACCAAAACCTGCAGGATGGCAATCAAACTGCAAAATTACAGAGGTGCTCGGCATGATTAAGCTTAATCATGTGTGTTGAGTGCCAAACCATAATCATAAAAAACATAATATTCACATTTAATTTTAGTTTAAATGTGAATATTATATATGAGCGAGTGGTGAGTTTTTGGGTTTTTTTTTTTTTAATGTTTTTTTAAGGTGGCCCTGCTACGTCAATTCGAAATAAATATACCCACCAAAATTGGATATGGTTAAATTATTTATTATTCCAAGTTAAGCAACAGTTTAAGGAAGAAGTATTAACTTGGAGAGAGGTGCTACTGTAGTCTCTAAGCATCTGTCTTCAAGTACTTCTACTGAATTCAGTTGGGAGGCAAAATGAAGCAAACAAACCAAGCAACGAGGTATGAAGTGTCAGGAGTTTTGATTCTTGTTAAAAAGGTGAGAGGACAGAAGCACCCACGAGTTACCAATTAGAGTTTAAAAAAATTACTTCCTGCCATGACAGCAGTGACAACAACTTGTGCACCACAATAACAGGGAAAAAAGTAAAAACAGCAATAATAACATGAAACACACCGATGACATTCCACATCGAGTCTGACAGAAATATTTCTCAGGTCTGGCTCGCTGTGAAGAAGTCCGACTGTGACTTCATTGTTGGCCTGTTTTAATGAGGTTTGCTGGTATAGGGGTAGAAAGTGCAGGTAGATCCAAAGATAATGAAGGCCCTGTAGTTAGCTTTACTTCAAATGAAACCTTAAATGAAAGGTCTGTGCTCGCGGTGCGGCGGGGAGGAGAGAAATTACAAATGACAACAGTCACAACAAACAGGGTTAGATGACATTTTTGTGGAGCGGCTCATTTTGAAAACTGTGCTTCGAGCTATTTAACACAGTCTGCCTGCTTTTCATCACTGCCATCACAGCAAATTTTAATCTTGGAGCAAAGAATTCAAACAAATCCTCCTGAGTGTCTGGACTTTAAAAGCACACCTTTCATCATTCTCACTCAGATATTACTCATGAAGTAGTCAGTTGCTCTCTGTGTCCTCACTTTCTCACTAAGTTGGTAATTTACTGTCAGTTTTTGCTGGATTGTGAGTCTACACAGGCATACGATGTGCGACTATATTAAGGCCGTGCTGTGGACACCGCTGGTTTCCGTTTTGTCTATCAGGACACTCTACAGATTCATAGTCGAAAACAGTAGGGCTGTGCGTGAAGCCTGTGCTCTGCCCATGTTGCTATTGTGCGTTTGATTTGAGAGTGAAGGCCATTACACATTTTCCAGTTTTTCATATGCAAATACATTTGGCACAGTGTCTATCAGCTGTCTGAAATAGTGGTCAAAGTGAGCTT
The DNA here is from genome assembly GCF_900408965.1 of Simochromis diagramma. NCBI lineage: Eukaryota > Metazoa > Chordata > Actinopteri > Cichliformes > Cichlidae > Simochromis > Simochromis diagramma. The sequence goes on along the minus strand of NW_024386789.1, from coordinate 483,138 downwards.
TGTGCAGACTGTAATCAGCTGACCTGTGCCGTTCCTGCTGCTGCTCTGAAGTTTACTGCTCTCTGTAGATTTAGAGTAGAGTAGAGCAGAGTTAGCATATCTCAGTTTGTTTTGCAGCACATTTCACAATATGAAAAAACATAACTCCACATCTTATGCAGAGCCAGTATCAGATATCAAATGTCACTGAGCAGTACCTACCGTCTCTTCTTTCTCTCCTTTCTTGTCTTTTTGTACATCTCTTTTTCCATCTCTGCGAAGAAGTTATCTCTCATTCCTTTCTCTCCCAGCTGGGCCTCCAGCTTGCAACAAACTGCACACAAATACTTTGTGTGTTTGCTGATATTTGTTGAGCTGATAGAAATGTTCCATTTGAAATAAGCTGCCGCTTAAAAAACGTTTTATGCTCGCCTCTCAACGTAGTGCGAGGTAAGTGCTGAAGTACCAACACAGACACATGTAACACAGATTGTTCTGGCTCACTTTTACCCCGGAGCGCACTGCTATAAATGATTTGTGTATTTTTGGGCCAAAGACCCAAAATACTGGGTCAACTCAAAATCTTCAGTTTATTTTGTATTCATGATTCTTTCCGTTGCATTATGAAGACATTTTAAGTTCAAATTTATGCAGATTAGTTGGTTTAGTTCTTTTTATGTGTCTGAATTTATTTGGATTTCTGCTTCATGTCTTCTTGTCTTTGTCACATCTCTGCGTCTCCTCAGTCTGTCTCATTGCCATGTCTATTTCTCCCCCGGACCCGGTGTCAAGCCCGTATGTCTTAGTCTGCGTCTCAGTGTGTTTCCTGTTTTATTTTGACAGCCTCTCGTCCCTGTTCAGTTTCACTTCCCCCACCTCATTATGTTTATTCATTCCAGCTGTGTTCCCAGGTGTTTCTACTTTCCCCAATCACCCTTGTGTATATTTATTCCCTCAGTTCCCCTTCATCAGGTTGTCTGTTCTTCTTGTCTCACATCACAGGTGTTCATGTTCTATATCCATAGTGTTTGGTATTCAGTTTTCCCTGTTTGGGTTCTATTTAGTTTAGTCTTAGTTTCCTTCTACCTTTTATTTTTGTGCTCACTTCTGGGTCCTCACCACAAAATACACCACTACTGTTCTGCACTTTGGTGTTATTACAGCATCTCGTGCACCTCCCAGTTTTTTGTAACTTGGATCATTTGCATGAGGATTCCATTATTGTACAGAGAGTACTACATCACCTGGAAAAAACGAGGCGAAACATGATCACTTTGTTTCTGTTTGGACTTCTTCTATTCCCTTTCTAGTGCTGAAGCATTTATGAGTAGCCTGCAGCCAGTCAAGCACTCCGCACGCAGGATCACAAAAAGCCCAAAACAAAATGCCTCTGAATGAAACTGGATATCCTTACAGCAAACCAGATCAAGAAAACCTCTACTGTAGTTGTGAGTGATGACAAAATATCAGTATTGGTGTGTTCAATCTGCCCCACATTACATAAACAATTAAGATTTGTCTGAAACAGGCAAGCCTCATTAAATCTTTTTCAACATGGAGGGTGGCATCAGTGCATATGAAACACGAGCTCTCAGATTCATCTGATTCCAAGGCCGGAGGACGACTACAACATCCGAATATCTGCCTTCTGAAGCTTTAACAGCACATGTTTTAGGGAACAGTTTATTTAAACATTCAAGAGATACAGCACATCACAGGAGCTTTACTCCCCTTGCTCCCAGACTAAACCAAGTTTCATGAAATTCTCTTCTTGGCAGAGGAACAATCAAAAATCCATGAAAATATACACGCCTCGGAAGAAGAACTAAGCTCAGCCAAAAGCTGATTTTTTTATTTATTTTATTTTTTATCTTTTTTTGGATTTAATGAATTCCCATACAGCCAGGTTAAATATTTCAATGGAGCTAAGCATGACTGACCTCACTCTTTGCACTTAATGAGCGGTGTTCTTAACAAGCACCTTAACTCCAACCCGCTTAAATCTGCTTGTTATAAAAAAGCGGAACAATAATAATGGATTAAAATCATTAACATCTTGGTGCAAAGGCAGGATTAAAGTCAGCAAAGAGAGAACTAAGGAGATAGCTGGGAAGCGTGACCTGACAGACAGTGAGTGTCAACAGTTCATTACATAAACTGACACTAATTAGCAATGGGGAGCAGCTGTGTGGGCACAGCACAAAGTCAGGTGACAGGTGAGAGCAGCAAACCAATCAGTGGGGACTTGTGGACAGGTGGAGAAATTCCAGCGACAGGAGACAGGTAGAAAAAAATGACACACAGGAGTTGAGGGGGTGAGTATTAAACCATGACCACTGGGTCTGCATTTTATTCCACTCTGTTCTCGATTATCCAAAAAATGGAGATCCAATTTTTCCATAGAGCCTAAAAACTCGTCTTTTTTGCATTTATTTACTGCATATGTCTAGAATGCATTCCTATCTCTTCCCAACAAGCTTAAATTTGCAGGGAAGAGGCTGCTGTTTGGTGCAGGCTGAGCTCAAATAAGCGAATCCCAAACATGCTCTCGTTGACTCAACTCACTTATCTGCTTATGGATTTTATCAGCTATTAACTCATTTTTATTCACTATGTCACAAAAACACACAGAGATAAACACACACACAGACACACACACACACACACACACACACACACACACACACACACACACACACACACACTCTCGGGGTCCCTAACTGCTCGTCCGTCCTGTTCCGGGCACGGTGCCAGAGCTCGCAGATGGCATTAGTGGAAGATGAAGTGCCCGTCTCTGCAGCCAGTGAAATGTGAATGCCAGTTAGTACCCTAACTGCAATGTGATCAGCCTCACTGAGTGTCAAAGACTTGTTGACAGAAAACAAAAGGAGCTACAGGTATTCTGCAAATATTTCAACAGTGAATGTCAGATTTTGTATGGATTGTGCAGAGGACGTGAGGTGTGTCTCCTAGGTTTGTTGTTGTGACGATACTTTTTCAGCGGCTATTTTTTTTTTTTTTTTTTTTTTTTTTTTTACCCCTTTTCAGTTCACATGTAAATTTCTGGCAGGAGAGCCAGATACTTGCACAGGGTTTCAATGAATATTATTACACATACAGTTGAAATTAATTTGCCGTATTTGCAAACATGTCTCGTTAAGACAGGTGAGCTTGGAAACAGTACTTAATCACTTCAGTGCTTCAAAAGGTTAAATTGCTGCATTTATTATCCATTTATCCATTGCCTTACAGATACAGGACCAAAAGCATTTATATGGTACTCTCACTCCATACAACAGGTCGCATATCACAACAGACCCTTTGACACCGGTCTAATCAATAACACTATTACTGCACACAGTTTAAGTCAGTCACAAGCAATGTTGGTCAAGTTACTTGTAAAAAGTAATTAGTTACTAATTATTGTTTACTTCTCCAAAAAAGTTACTCCAAGTCCCGTTACTTTACTGATTGCTTATTTTCAAAAGTAATTAGTTACTTAATTACTTTTCAAAAACATGACACACAACCTGAAAAAAGCAACAGACCTTTCAGCCCAGTTCTATCCGGTTGTTCAGTCTGACGTCACTAGCCGTGTCTGGACCTAAACTCCGCTGCAGGTCCATATATCAAACGATCACTATGGCATTACTGAGAGTTGAAAAACTGTCTAAAGTCTTTCATCTTTAATAAAATGATCAGCGTTCTGCTCTACCAGGTGTAACAACTGAGTTTAACATCCAGGCATCCATGAAAACGGAATTTATGACATTTAACGGGAGTTAGTTAGCAGGAAGTTAGCTCACTAGCTTCTATCTAAATACAATATAGCATGTCCTGACTGCGGGGTTTTGGAAACAAATTAAAACGTACAGCTCTGTTATCACTTCCAACATAAATGAAGACAGAAAACAGCAGTGACGTTTGTAGGGTTACTGAAGTTTGGCTAGCTGGTATATAATGATGTATTACGTGACCACTAGCGACACAGCTATGTTAGCATAATATAAACAAGCTAACTTTTTTTCCACTCGATAAAAGTTAACGTGAGTGTTCTCGGTGGTGAGGAACAAATGTAACCGCATGGCAGGATGCTGTAAAAGGACCAAACTTCAGCCAGGAGAACAACTGAGATAATCCATCCACAATACGAGGTTAGTCATTCATATACTGCTGCATGGGCTGGGCTGTAGTTACATCCTAAGGTTTTAAAAACTGATCTTAAATAAATGATTAGCGGTAATAAAAGCCGAGGGAGGCCAACAGTGTTTTCGTGTTTACGCTCACTCTTTCAAATAGATGCAAGTAAAACACAGCAAAAAATAGATAAAATCAAAGATTAAGCGACACATAGTCCTGTCGCTCTTAAATCTATTGTCACCTGTTTAGCAGAAGTGGGGCAGGTGGAGGTTTGCCCGGTGCTGTAGCGGTCATGTCAGTGGAGGGATCCACTATGTTGGGGGTTCAGTGGCGGGGTTTCACTGTGAATTGTGGCTTGTAAGTGGTTGCTCAGATTTGGAAAGTAACAGTAATCCAATTACTTTTTTGCAATAGTAATCCCTAACATTACTTGTTACTTAAAAAAAGTAATCAGATTCTCTGGTCATGAGAGAACATTAACTTTTAGGAATGTCTTTTAACCACCTTCATCGTGAGATGCAGTCAGCAGAAATCCTCCTCACTGTAATGAGTATTTATAATTTACTGAATTTCATGTCATTGACTGCACTGCAGTCATTTATCATCATGCATTACTTCACATCACTCGTGTGTGTGTGTGTGTGTGTGTGTGTGTGTGTGTGTGCGCGCGTGTGTGTATGAGTGCCATTACCTAGCCATCCATATGTCCGGTGTACTTTAAACTTGGGAGGTGCATCACAGGGGACCCAATTAAAAGGCACTGCTGAATTTGAGGTATTTCATATAAGGGCCTCATTATATGTCTGTGTGGGTTCTCAGTCATCCAGGTCACTGTAGATGAAAGCCACTGGACTTATTTTAGATTAGGTTAGTTTTAAAGATCTAAAAACAGATGGAGAGTTCCCGATATTTGATGTAGGTGTGAATGTTTTGTGTCTTACACGTGACCCTTTACTACTCACACTGAGTCAAAGACTATTAAGACACACTGGCGTTTTAGTGCTATGTTCCAAATATCTTGGATAACTTGGATATCACATCTGAGTTGGCATGATCCAGAGAAAGTGAGGAAAAACAGGATTTGTCTCTTGAACATTTGAGTTTTAAGCGCGGTAGAGCCATTCAGGTATCTGAGTCAAAATGGAGCAATCCCTGTTTTGAGTTTTTCTCATTGCTCGGTCCATGACTTCTTTAATGAGTCACAAATACACAACAGTACAGAGGCAGTACAGATTAAAGGTTTACACCGTGTCAGTAGTGCTTACGTTCAGTGCCGCCATTGTGGTTTGGTAACTCGGGCTCTTATAGTCCCTATAAACAGGTCTGACTCACAACAATAGTGTCTGCCTGCATCAATAACACTGCACTAGCACATGACACGGAGCCAGAAAGTCCACAGAGGCAACAATTATTCAGTAATATCTGCACAGTAAGCAATCAATATGGCCATTATCTTTTCCTTCAATACAAATCCATTTGACCATTAAAACATGTTATCAGGCAGATGTGAGGCACCTATGTTTATCTTGCAGAAGTAACTATATCTTATCTTATTTACTGTTTCTAATGCCACAGGCTTATGCAGTGTCACTGGTAAATTACTGAAGGGGGCTCGCTGAGATAAGAGTGCACCCAACAAGAATAATGATGCTGCTCCAGCTAGCAAAGATGGCCTTCTCCAATTATTTTGAAGCTAATAATAACAACAGTGATAATAAGGCTGTGCATTTTAAAAAAAAAAAAAAAAAAAATCCAGACATAATAGTGCACAGAAAATGCTTCTAATGAACTCTGGCACTGGGTGCACTGACAAAAATCATTAGTAGGATGTGTCTCTTATTTCATTTTTTTTCAATGATATGCAATGGTCAAAACATTGGGTTGTCTGATACAGTACTTCATTTTTTTTAAATTTCATTTCACTTTATGTGCTTGACGAATGCGAGGCCAGCATTAGGAACATGCACACTTGTGATTGTTGTACATTTTCACAGTCGTGTGAAAAGTGAGTCAAGGCAATTGGGAAATGACTGTGACTGCCAGGCACAACCACTAATCAGTGCAAGGCGGTCCTACTTGCAGATGAGAAGTGGGCTGTTTGTGGTTCCAGAGCAATGCGATTGGCTACTTCTCTTTTATTCCTTCTATCTCTGCTGGTTAATGCCTGATTATGCGTGACTGCGTGGGCGAATTTACAGTTTGCTGAAACCACGTCTCTCTCTCTCCCCCCCCCCCCCCCCCCCCAAACAAAAGTTGCTCAGCAGAATAACGAATCAAAAACATTGACCAGCAGTGCATCTTTGAGGCAGAAGCTCAAAAAAATAAAAAATACAGTCTGAGTGTGTGCTTTTCTCTCTCTCGCTCTGATTCAGCATATGTCTCCAGGTTGGCTGACAGATTATGTGAGATATTTATGATGAAGCGTACTTTTTTTTTTTTTTCCCCTCTGAGATGACTGTGTCTTCACACTGTCAGAGATCTTCTAATAAATCCACTCATTCTAGAAGGTCACTGATTGCTAATTACAATGGCCTCATACAAGAACTGATCCCTTCACATTACAGCAGAGCATGAGTCTTTTCCACTTCTGCTCCAAAACACACACACACACACACACACACACCTGTTGCTATGGCAACACACACTCACACCTGGATAGTTTCAGTTGTTCAGCAGCTTGGCAAAAACCTTCCAGATGGGAATGGAATAATACACTAATAAGGCAGGAAGGCCATGGAGCCATGTGGCCAACACACACAAATACACAGATTCCACTGGTCCAAACACCAGAAAAGCGAACTTCTGATTAGATTGGTGGTTCCTATTTTTAACCTATTTCCTGATTCCTTCGTCTCAAAGTTGTAGGTGTTCAAGAGAAAAACCTGAACCTTGCGGATTTATTTAAAAAGAAATGTATAGTCTCTCTTTCTGTTCTCCTATATTTCTCTCCTATGTTGGAATTTTTATTGATCTCTCACAGCACTCTTAGGCTTTGAAGGTGATGGGTCACAAGAACGCTGGCAGATAAGACGGCTTTCACTTTTCGAGGAAATTGAGCTAAAATTACTTGTTTGAACTTTGTACCGAGTGCACTTCTTCTACTGCTCAGCTCTCCTGCCGACTCCACACAGTAATGGCTGAATACAGAGGTCACCCACCCAACATCAAATCTATCTGCCATAATGGTCTCTCAGGTAACCTCCTCACCACCTTCACATAAAGGACTTTGGTTAAACCAAAGAGCGGCAATCTATTTTCTAGAGCCTACTGGTTTAAAAGTACAGCAAGTAAATTTTTTAAGGTTATTTAACAGAAAAAAGGAATGTTATACTCATAAATATGCATTGATTAGTTTATATAACTTAGAATTAATCTATCAAGAATATACAAGAGCTGGCGCTGGTTTGCAGAAGCTAACATGTTGCCCTTAATCCAGAGGCATTGATGTTCCATCTAATCTCTAACACACAAAAGCATACATAAACATACTTCCCTATATTATCATAATCATCCACAGATTACAAGGTAGCAGAACAACAAGTTAATTGTTATAAGCTAACATTAGACCAGCTAATGTCAGACTGGAGTGTCCTAAAAATCACACTTTTGATAAACTGTTTGATTACATTGTCACAATGAATGACAGTTTATTCCCCAAGTGTTCAACAATGTAAGATCTATTTGAGAGAAAGTTTTACTAACATTGACAAACATCAGCTAACACGTTAACAGCAGCTAGCAAATTAACATTAGCTAACAGTGGCAAAAACAGCAGTGCTGCTTTCAAACAGAAAAACTCAAGATATCCTCAACAACTCCCATCAGCATTACTGTCATTGGACAGAAGTGAGCTTCACTGACTCATCAATGACTATCGGACTCCTTTTACAAAGTTATACATACTCCTCGACAGTAAATAGCTGTGCACACATATTGGCAGCTAGGTAAACAGTCGACTGACAGGCTAAACTTAGCCAAAGATGTCTGTCCTACACCAGTGACCGTATCTAGTAGTGCTTTTGATATCGATCTGATACCAAGTAAATACAGTCATCAAATCAAGCCTGTCTTAAACCAGAGACAATGGTAAAGGCATGTCACCTGGGCTAAAAAAGAACCGGGTTGTTGCTCAGTGGTCCAAAGTCCACCTTTTAAATGAAGGTAGATTTTGCATTTCTGAAGGAAAACTGGAGAGGCACAGAATACAAGGTGTTTGAAGTCCAGTGTGAAGTTCCCACAGTCTGTGATTCTAGGTGCCACAGCCTCTGCTGGTGTTGGTGGTGGTGGTTGGGCCACTGTGTTTTATTACATCCAAAGTTGAAAAGGTTTTCAAGCACTTCGTCCTTTCTTCTGCTGGCAACCTTTATGGAGATGCAAATTTCCTTTACCAGCAGGATTTAGCACCACGGTGCTAATCCAAGTGAGAATCCATGGCCTATTGTCAAGAGGAAGATATGAAACAACAAATACAGACAAGCTAAAAATCCAAGACCATTAAAGCAACCTGTGCTTCAATAACACATCAACAGTGCCAGAAGCTTATTATCTACATGCTACCCCACAGTGATGCTGTAATTTGTTGTAAACTTTTTAGAAGTCAGATATTGTAAATCATTTTTTCATTAGGAATTCTAGTAATTTGAAATGTGCGCATGGCTGATTTTCATGAGCTGTAAGTCATAATCATCAGAATTAAAACAAAAACAGACTTGAAATATTTCACTTCAAACAGGATGAATACAAAATACATAAAAGATAAATGACCAGAATACAAAAGTTAACCTTCGTTATATTAAATTCCAAAACTGAAACTTTTTCACAATATTACAATCGTTTGAGATCCTCTGGTATAGTCCTTTTATAAACCTAACAAAAGCAAGCAGATATGAATGTATGAATTAATAATTTAACCCTAAAATGAACTTATTATCCACTCTGAAGCGTTAAGCGTAAATTCAGCTGTCCTGCACTGAAGAAGGGCACTGAAGTTTGGTGCATACTGCATTGCTTGGCAGATGGCAGCAGAGGGAACAGGATGGATGGCTGGATGACTCAACTCCCTGACGTCATCACTGCTTGGTAGATGTTCGATCGCTCGGCGGGTTCTCGGCGCATATATTCACATGCTGGAAGAATATCCCAAACTCTTACTAGACTAACTGGACTCACAATCGAAGCAGTTTTATGACTTTTCTTTAAGAACCAGTGGCAACATCTGGTTTAGAGGCTGGTTTTAAAATCTTTAACATGTACAAGCATCCAAGGTTTACATTCTGATTGGAAGCAATATTAAGACGTGTCCATGTGTAATCTAGTCCACTCGGAATGATGAATTTTTAATGGGATCTTGCTGTCAAAATAAAGGTAAAGCCAAAATATGCCTTTCTTTGTACAGGCAAAATTGTCAAGTCAGGTTAGTCGATTCTATTTTTGAAAAACTGGGTCTTCATAAGGATTTCTATATTTTACACCTATCTATCTGTTTTTAATTAAAGTTTTACTGGATTTCTCCTAGAGTGCATTCTGGAAAAAAAGCAGGTAAACACCCTTGATGAGTCATTAGTCTGGCGCAAGGCCCACAGACAAACCAACACACTCATTCTTAGTGGTGATTAAATTTTTGACATTCACCTGAGTGCAGGGTTTGGGATATGCAGAGACTGATTAATGCAAGTACAGTGGAAGTTTCCAATAAAGCTTTGCTGTGTTTTTTCTTTCCTTTTCATTCTTCAAATGCAGTTTAGTTTCACACGTATATGCTAACCAAATCTGTCTACATGTGTTTGGATTCTCATGACTTCCCTCGTCAGCACAACTGCAACACAATCAACACTTAACACAGAATGCTATCAATATAATGGAGTCAGGCGCAGAATATTACTACACAAGCTTTCACACTTTTCATTCAAATGCCATAAGGACTGGATTTAGTGGAAGTAATTAGTGGCAATATTCCAGCGACGCACACACACACAAAAACATACAAACACGCACATGCACTGTCCTAGAAAAGTAAGTCTTTAAAAGCATTGTGTCTGTTCTTCAGTGACATATTAACTCTTTATTTTTCCAGAGGACAGATTTGTGAATTACAACCAATAATGCTTTGATCGATGGGAGAAAAAAAGTAACGGCCCCATTTTCCATCCGACAGAAAAGCAGCAGCATATGTCAGTGTCATGGCATGTTTCGTAATTCCACGGCTCTGAAAATAGGGAGGAGAAAACATTTGTTTTGTGTTGTCTTAGAGGTGTGTGGAGTCACCGGTAGAAAATAAGTCTGGTGCAAGAAGTTTCAATTTATTAAACAGGAATATGGAGCAAACTTTTTTATCCATGCTAGATATGCACACACACACACAATTTATTCGCACATTTCTGTAATCATTTGTGTATCTCCTCCAAGAGGTATTCTTTAATTATAATGTAACAGGATGAGTAAATATGAAAAAATAAGACCTTTTCATGTCTTATAAATCCTCTTGGCAAACGTATTCACTCACCCATCAGTTGTTTAATTTCATTGCTATTAAATATTCCACCGTCAAATGTTAAACCAAAGCATTATAACAAAGTGGAAGTGATTGGGAATGACAGCAATTCAACCATGAAGTGATTGGCCGTGTAAAATTACAGAGCGGGGTCATACTCCCAACTTTGTAGGAACAGTTTGGGGATGGCCCCTTCCTGTTCCAGCATGACTGCACCAGTGCACAAAGCAAAGTCCATAAAGACATGGATGAGCAAGTTTGGTGTGGAAGTACCTGACTGGCCTGCACAGTGTCCTGACCTCAACTCAATAGTACACCTCTGGGATGAATTAGAGTGGAGACTGTGAGCCAGGCCTTTGGTCCAACATCGGTGTCTGACCTCAAAAATGTGCAGTTTTTTAAACCGTGTGGAAAGCCTTCCCAGATAAGTTGAAGCTCTTATAGCTGCAAAGGATGTGCTGATGTGAAACTTTTTTCTTTTTTTTTTTTAACCTCTTAAGCCCCAACGCCCCCTGATACGGGGGCAAAAGGCATGAGATCAGGTAGGCTTGGGGCTTAAGAGGTTAATATATAATGTATGTATGCACCTATGACCTCAGCATCAACTGAAACTTTTGTTCCAGTAAATACAATACATAGATGGACAGTCAAAACATTTGCCTACTAGCTTTGTGGAGCGTTTCATCACATCTTCAACATGAGCTTGAATCTGCAAAGGGTCCATTCGTTGCCTGTGTCAAAGACATCTTGCCCCACTGTGGCCCTAAGGGCTGCAGACTCATGACGCTGACATCACACATCATGAAGACCCTGGAGAAATACAACCAGCTCCATCTCATGGTCAAGCCACAGATGGACACCCTTGGAGCTGAGGACAACATTCGCTTCAGCACCATCAGACCAGCTGTCCTGGTTAATAAACTGAAAGCAATTAAGGTGGCTGTGTCACTAGTGACTTGGATAGTTAACTATCTGCCTAGTAGACGATACTGCGTGCGCCTGTAGCACTGCACATCGGATCAATATCACCACAGTCCTGCAAGGTGCCATCCTGTGTCCCCCTCTCCTTGCCCTGCACAGAGATCAGACACCTTCAGGAGTTTTCTGATGACCCAGCTACACTGTTTGAGGAAGACCAGAACACCAGTGATCCCCCCCCCCTCGTTCCATCGATGCGGTCTGTATTAAAGTAGTGAATGACTACAAATACACTGACAACAATCTGCAATTCACTAAAAACAAAATGCCTTCAACAAGAGGTTAAAGCCATCTCTGTTATAGCTGCTGAGGTCTTTGAAAATATGCTCAGACATCAGCAGACTCAGGGAAAAAAAAATCTACAAGGCCAATTGCATTGTGGGTGTGGAGCTTGACTCTCTTGAGTCTCTATCATGTGCTTGAGAGTTACAGCAGCACATTGAGTAATTCATTCCACCAACATGCACCATAGAAAACCACAGGAAATCACTCCTACTTGTGACACCTGGATTATTTTCACTGCCATTATCTTGTAGCTGTACATAATATTTGGGGTATTTATTTGAACATACTGCGATTTATGTTTTTCTATATTTCAGAATAAATACTCTGTAAAGAATGTAATTAGGATACTCTGTTTATGACTCTGATTCAAAGCGAAAACAATATTTATTTTATGACTTATTGCGATCAAAGGGCCAGCTTCACCAGCAGCTGCTTCTCTTGCACTGGTTTTTAGAAAACATGACCACCGTGGCCCCAAGTAAGGAACAGACAGTTAGCCTATTAGCTTGACTGCTCAGTAAGCCACAGTATGCTGGAACACAGCTTCTGATATAGTAGCAAGGGCAGAGATGCCAGTGGAATATGAGGTGGCAGAAGATGAATATGGATGATACTCGAACAGCTGCACACAGTGGAAATGTTATTGGCATGTGCTGCTTAGTGTGCCAAAAAATGCTGTGAATAGAAACCACCATGTGGCTCATTGTGCCAGTTGGAACACTGACTGTGCGCAGGATGGAGATTTTTGTTGTTGTTGTTGTTGTTCTTAACCCTCCTTTTTAGTTAATATGTCTAATAAGACAGCTTCTCCTGACTGAGCCGACTGCGCTTGACTGACGTCTCCCTGAACCATATTCTAGTTTGCATATTACCAATCAAAATAGAACAAGTTGTACTTTTCAATATACTGAGCACCGTGACATCAAGTAATTTCGAGGGTACGATCGTGCACCTCCAACCGATGCAGAAGCTTAATTAGCCGGAATAACTGAAAACACTTGAGCGGGTGTGAAGGATCCACACAAGTGTTATTAAAGTTGGGAGCTCAACGGCGTGCGTACGAGAAGCTGTTTATGGAAACAAATGTTTTGGGGTCACAACTGAAGCTTCATGTATCCTCCCTCTGAAGTTCCTGACTTCTATCTGCAGGATTTTATTGGTCCGACATCATGATTGGCTGATTAAGTATTTTCATTAACATAGGCATGTGCACACATTTCTACATGCTAGTTTAAAAAGGACAATTGTTTAATCTTCTCTTAAATCAATTTGGAGATGTGTTGCATCTGGAAACATTATTCTTTTTACAGCTTAATTTATTTGCTGTCTAATATATATATATATATATATATATATATATATATATATATATATATATATATATATATATATATATATATACCCCAGGTGCAGGCTGTGTAAAGATGCCCCAGAGACAATCCAGCACATAACAGCAGGGTGCAAGATGCTAGCAGGCAAGGCATACATGGAACGCCATAACCAGGTGGCCGGCATAGTGTACAGGAACATCTGTGCCGAGTATAACCTGGAAGTCCCGGGGTCAAAATGGGAGATGCCCCCAAGGGTGGTGGAGAATGACCGAGCTAAGATCCTGTGGGACTTCCAGATACAGACGGACAAAATGGTGGTGGCTAACCAACCGGACATAGTGGTGGTAGACAAACAGAAGAAGACGGCCGTAGTGATCGATGTAGCGGTTCCGAATGACAGCAATATCAGGAAGAAGGAACACGAGAAGCTGGAGAAATACCAAGGGCTCAGAGAAGAGCTCGAGAGGATGTGGAGGGTGAAGGTAACGGTGGTCCCCGTGGTAATCGGAGCACTAGGTGCGGTGACTCCCAAGCTAGGCGAGTGGCTCCAGCAGATCCCGGGAATAACATCGGAGATCTCTGTCCAGAAGAGCGCAGTCCTGGGAACAGCTAAGATACTGCGCAGGACCCTCAAGCTCCCAGGCCTCTGGTAGAGGACCCGAGCTTGAAGGATAAACCGCCCGCAGGGGCGTGCTGGGTGTTTTTTTTTTTTTGTGTGTGTGTATGTGTATGTATATATATATATATATATATATATATATATATATATATATATATATATATATATATATATATATATAATTACTGTCTACTTATTAAAGTTTACTTTTTGTTAATTCTTTTATCAGGACCTTGGCCCCTTGCGTATCCATGGTAGATCCGGTTACAGCATTTGATGAAGTTTTCAAATAAATTTGAGCTCACATCAAAGAGATTCTGTAAATGTTAGAAATTATTCCTTGACACCGAGCGCATGATTACTCCAACAAGTGGCTCTCATTCACTGTCACACACTATCAGAGGTGCTCCTGATCAGTTTTTCCACGTTGTAGCTCTTTGATAGTACAGATGTGAAGTGAGAAAGGTGGTTTTCATAAACCAGTGCAGGGCGAACACACGGCTGAATGATGATGAGTCGCAATGTGACGAGGCTGACACGAGTGACTTCAAAGCCACCGGAGGGGAATCTACATTAACTTCCTGACAGCATTTCTGCATACGGCTGGCTGTGCACTGTGCAGGCGGGGCCGCGCAAGAATTGGCATGCGCACGGGCGACACATGCTCATACCCACGGAAAGCAAGAAACAGGCAAACAAACAGATACACGAGCGCACAAACACCCATCAATCTCCTTCCTTTCACCGCTGTGTCCCGTCTCTCCAGCTTGGCTTTTCCCCGCTCCATTCTTGCTTTCACATACAAACACACAGCCACTCAGGTGAGGTAATTGAATGTGACAGCAAATCCTGAGAGGGTTGTTGACGGGTTATCGGGTTAACCTGTGAAATATAACCCACCTGACACCAGCGGGATGGCTCTGACACCTACAGCAGAAATGGTTGAACCATTCCAGCAGAGACTCCAGGGTAAACACGGTGGGTTCCTTTTCTTCAGCAGATGTATTTTCACTTGGCCCGAGTTCACCGTAACCTCCGAGTAATAAAATTAACATAATCAAGTCCATCTTTGCCATAAAATGCTTAAAAATGGAATCCACACTAAGGCCAGCTCACAGACCGGAGTACAGCACCAGGAAAATTACATTCAAGCTTTAAACAGAAAAACAGATATTTAGTTAAGACTTCAATAGCCAATAGTTCTGACACTGCATTCTGGCAAAAGCAGGCCCTTCTTCCTCTGCACCAACTGTTTACCTGCATGCAGCCAAAGCCTGCTCAAACATGACTGGTCAACAGAAGTCAGATTAGAAGCAAGATCCCAACAGATGCTAGAAAGCTTTGAGTACCATTAGTCTTGTGGCTTGCCTGGAGATACCTTTTGACACTCAGGCTCTCCATCAAAGGTCCACACTGTGTCACAACAGTTTCATAATCATCATCTCGTCAGGAGTAGGAGTGAATTAGGTTACTGGTATGCTCTGCGCCTGTTGCTCTATAACTCTAATTAACAGGTCTTTAGTTGAGTACTCCCATGTCAAATGCTGCAGTCTATTAGAGGGCTTTGCCATGTAAGATAGGCTTACGTGGCAAAGTTGTATTCTCTCCACTCAAATCTTACACCAGATTAAAGGAAGCACATGTGTAGCCTGCTGGAGGTCATTTTGGAAGGCTCTGGCAGTCTTTTCCTGTTGCTCTTCACAAAAAGGAGCAGATACCGGTCCTGCTGCTGGGTTAATGCCCTTTCACGGCTCTGTCAGCTCTCCTTGTGCAATGGCCTGTCTCCCATGATCTCCTCCATGTTCTTGAGCCTGTGCTGGAAGACACAGTAAAACAAAGAGCATGTATTGGATGTGCCATCCTGGAAGAGCTGGACTACCCGTGCAACCAGAAGGTTCTGCAAGTGCTGCTTCATGCTAATAACAGCAACTAGAATAGAAAAAATCTGAACTAGAGAAACATCAGTCACCTGGGATCAGGAGAGAACAATGGTGCGTGGCGACCACCTGCTAAACCGTTCCCTTTTTTAGGGGTTGTCTTGTTGTTGCCTCTCCAGTACATGTGCACATAAAAGATTTTCATACTAACCTCATTCAACAGGTGGATGCTTCTTTATGTTTTCCAGAGAAGTAAAAATTCAGCAAATTTATTTCTCCTTTTTTTTCCTGTGGTAAAATCTCTTGAGGAAGGCTTACGTCATTTATGCATCTTTCCAAGTTTGTTCCCGACATAATCAGAGACCCGTGAGTGGGAGCGATTCTAATCAATGATCAAGGCCGCATAATCAACTAGTTGCAGCAGAGCACATGTGTCTGGTGGCCACAAAATCAACCAAGATGTGGGAAAACATTAATCAAAATTCAGGAAGGAAGTGTAGGTCATGTGCGTGGAATAGCATGAGAAGTGTGAGAAGCGGCCTTAATTTTATTTGCATACACATATTAAGGCCTTAGAGACTGAGGGTTCTGCACAGCATTCATGCTGTTCTATTACTGCATTCTTCTCAACAGATATTGCGTTGGGAATCTGCCGGAGCTCCTCTCCCACTTTGCTCCTTTAATCTCTTGCATGCTTTTAACTTCACCTTTCACATCTAAATGTGATTTTGAGTAGGGTTCAATCACAAGTTATTAATAATCAGAGGTGTGGACTCGAGTCACATGACTTGGACTCGAGTCAGACTCGAGTCATTAATTTTATGACTTTAGACTTGACTTGAAAAAATGTTCTAAGACTTGTGACTTGACTTGGACTTTTACACCAATGACTTGGGACTTGAATTGGACTTGAACCGGTTTACTTGAAAAGACTTGATATTTTACCCCAAATATAAAATTTAACATGCATATTATATAGAGATTGAAAATGTGACGTCATTCACGGGTAGAACCGCAAAGGATTCTGGGAACTCGTGGCAAGCGGTACTAGCGCACGCAGGCTTTCAATTAAAATCAGTTACACAGCGATAAAAAGAAACACAAAAATGTCAAGAAGCTGTTGTATTATTAACTGCAATAGCCGGTCGCATGACAGCCACGGGAAGCCGACGGGTAAAGAGATCGGTTGTTATCGGATTACGTCGTTGAGGAGAAATTGTTCGAGCCATGTTTCCGAAGTAACAAAGAGGCGACTGGATTGCAGCCATTCAAAGACAAAATATTACGTCCCAGAACACTCCAGCTCACAGGTTAGTCTGCTCCAAGCATTTCCACAAAGGTCAGTCTGCTGTTGTAGTTAATACGTCATTTTTCTTAACATAATTGGTGATATAGGTTACAAGCAAGTCTGGCGCTGAACAGAAATTGTCGCGCTATGCTCCTTTATTTATTGTGTTTATTGTGCATAAATAGTGAATTGTCCTGACACAATATTGCGTTTCGCTTCTGTTATTATGGTACATTGACAAAAACATATACTTTTATTCACAGGGTAAAACAGTTGTTTTGTATCGATGCCAGTATTACAGCATACAGTATTATTGTCACTGCTACATTTCTGTGATGCTACCAGAAATTATTTCCACTGCTAATTAATTACCATTGAGCTCAAAGGTCCTATTAATAAACGGTTAAGGAATGTGTATTTATGACGGCAATTTGTGAGACTGGTAAACTTATGATACGTACGATGGTCTTTACTTTCTACACGGTGCATTTCAAGGTCCTGCACCCATCCGTCGGTAAACTGTACCTGGGCTTGTTGCAGTGACCTGAAGTTACTAAACTTCACGAGTGTATGCGCTCACTCCAAGAACCGTATAATTATAAATATGCATATAAATATGCTACGATGAGATAGCTGACTTCATCTAACTAGCAAATGTTTTCCAGGCTACGTTGGTGATGCAGTTTTTTTTAAAATGATATTTTAAAAAAAATATCATTTATTTATTTTTAAAGCCGGTCCTACAACCGCATCCAAGAATAACATGCAGCTTATCTCAGAACTGTCGGTGAAAATTATTCTAGGAGCTAGGTTTAATTGAGCTGCATTTTAAAGAGGTGCAATTTCACAATTTGTGTATATTTTCTAAGTTCACTATTTTGTCATGTGTTGAGAAAAACACAGATTTAAAAATTACATGGTCTAATATTTACATTTAGCATATAACTGCAACATGCTTTTTTTCGTTTTTTTTTTTAAAGACTCGAAAGGACTTGAAATTCAAAATTTCAGACTTGTGACTTTACTTGGACTTTTACACCAGTGACTTGAGACTCGACTCTGACTTGCCTGACATTACTTGAGACTTGACTTGAGACTTGAGGATAAAGACTTGAGACTTACTTGAGACTTGCAAAACAATGACTTGGTCCCACCTCTGTTAATAATCTCTGGCTCTCTTCCACAGCATGTTTTTTTTTTTGTCCCGTCTTCCTCCCCTCACTCCAAATAAGATGCGGCAGATGGCTGCTCCTCCCTGAGCCTGGTTCTGCCAGAGGTTTCTTCCTGTTAAAAAGGAGTTTTTCCTTCTCACTGTCGCCAAATCATCTGATTGTTGGGGTTTTCTCTTGTTTTGTTTTGTTTTTCTGTAATATTCTTGAGTCTTTTCTTGAAAATGATAAATCTCCTTGAGACGACTGTACATGTGATTTGATGCTACATAAATAAAACTGAATAGAGTTGTTGTTTTTTTACTCGGAATTTTATTGGAATTTAGAATTTTGTCTAAATTTGTAATGTAAAGATTTGAAAATTTGATGGGATTTGATCTCACTGTAAAAACATTTTAAAATTGTATGTGTACTAGGTAATAAACTTGGGGTGTTTATTTGTTTTCTTTTATTCTGAAACAGAAGAAATGCCGTTTTCTCCTCTAAGCACAATACTCCGGTCTCATGCATATTAAATCCTTTTTGTGATGTTCAGTGCACTTCGATAGTAAGCACATACAGATGTTGCAGACAATATTGCTCAACGTCAGCATTTAAATCCCTCTTGTATCTGCTGTATGTCTCCTCCATTGGGGAGAGGATGTAGGTAGAAAGGGATTAGGGGCTTTATGCCTGAATTTACAGTGTCAGAAACATAAAGAAATGCTTTGTGAGAAGGGATGTGGTGAAATCTCAATTGTGCTTCTTGCTTGGCAGCAGAACAATGTAACAGTTTACATAGAGTTGCAGGTGTCCTTAACTGATGCAGGAGTGTGGTGATGTCTCCTGCCATAGACAGCCATCGCGAGTCAGAGACCTGCCACCGTGTTATTGACAGCTTGAGATTCAAAAAACACCTATAACCAGTCAGTCAGCAATTGTCATTTCAACTTTTAAAATCTATGCGCAAGTCTGCTGCTGTTTAACTGATACCAACAAAGCTCACGCATGATGAAATGCAGCGCAATCGCCAGGAAGGTGGTGCGTTCTTGATATCAGCCACTTCTTCGACACAATGAAAGCGTTTTAACTCTTAGGGCCACAAACATCAGTCAGTGGTCTTCAGTCGCTCACTGCGACTTTGATCTGCAACGATAAAGGTGACTTTGAGGCTATCTGCACGCAATCGTCGCTTGATAACACAACGATGACTGACAGTGTAATGACAGATGACGATCAGGAGAAGGAAAAGATGGAGGGTTGAAAGAGATAACTTTGCTGCTGATCAAAGCGCTACTCATGTGAGGGATAGAAAAGTAAGAAAACGGCCAACCCCCATAGCCCTACTTTTCTACCATTCAACCCACGTGCTGTTTTGTATTCACTGTTGGAGCCAAGTTTCCGTTCTGCCCCACATTCCCTTTGCCCGTATATCATGCAGGAGGATAAGTGAGTGTTTGATCGGGATTATATGATCATGCTGATGGTGCTCATTACAAAGACAGTGAATCCTGGACTCTGAGTTCAAGAGAGAAGTCTAAACATGTTCATTAAACCACACTAGGGATAGGGATATTGATCAGTCGCTTAGTCTGTACATTATTTCGGCCCTGACTGAAATATTTAAACAGAAACTGTATTCAGATTTTATTCATGTTCTCTACAAAGAGTCAATGTTAATCACATCTTAGTCACACTAGAGTAAAGCTAGGACAGCAATCTCCCTACTACTAGGAAAAAGTAGTGGTTGACTGATAAATGTATAGAGCCATCCATCCATTTTCTTCGCCTTATCCGGGGCCAGGTCGCAGCGACAGCAGCCCAAGCAGAGAAGCCCAGACCTCCCTCTCCCCAGCTTATCCGGGGGAACACCAAGGCGTTCCCAGGCCAGCCAAGAGATATAATCTCTCCAGCGTGTCCTGGGTCTGCCCCAGGGCCTCCTCCCAGTGGGACATGCCTCACCCAGGAGTAGGGATGGGTACCGGTGTCCGGTGCCATGATGGCACCGGTTCTGACATAAACGGTAGTAACCAGACCGAAAAGCAGCGCACATTTTGGTGCTTTATTTCGGTGCTTTTTTTTCCTGAGCTGTGATACACTTCTAGCCAATCATTTTACGTTTCCGAGGATAGTAGGCGGGTCCAGGTACGTACGTTCTTTTAGAGCAGAGCTACAGATTAAAAATGTCCAAGGCGAAGCGGTCAAAAGTCTGGCTGTACTTCACAGCAAAATATGCAAACTCAGCAGCCTGCAACAAGTGCTTTAAGCTGATACTGTGATACTGTCAAAGGAGGTAACACCTCAAATCCGATGAAACACCTGGCGACGCATAGCTGGTTTTTTTTAAAGCCCAGAAATGCGCCGTATTTGATAGCTTGCTGCGAGACCTCACACCGAGCGCATCTACTGCGGGTGGGTTGCCTGTTATGCAACATCCCCCAAAAACACGAAGAGGAGAGTCCTGGCCCCTAGCCCTGCCAGTGTAGCAGAAATGATGAGGATGATGATGCAGCAGCAGCCGTTCTTCTCTGCGTGAGTAGCTTAATGTTGTTCGTGTGTAATTTACGTTGAGTAGGCTAACCACGTTATTACATTAATGCATGTAAGGTGAACTAGCAAACATCATCATAGCTACATGCGGCTGCCTTCTTGTTTGATGGCAGATACTCCCTTCACCCTGGCCAAAAAGGCTAAAATGACCAAAGAAAAAGTGGAAAACAGTTAAACATGAGAGGTTTTGGACAAAGTTTGTGTTTTTTCCATTGTTTAAGCACTGCTTCCAGCCAAGAGTGATACCATATATGCCCCATAAGGCAGAAAAGGCTAACATTGTTATCTTTTTACAAAAAACAGCTGAACATGAGAGGTTTTTGGACCAATTTTGTGTTCTCCATTCTTTAAGCACCGGTTTGAGCACCGTTTGAGCACCGTTTGAGCACCGGCACCGTTTCAAAAGTACCGATTTGGCACCGGTATCGGATAAAACCTAAACGATACCCATCCCTACCCAGGAGGCACCCAGGGGGCATCTTTGTCAGATGCCTGAACCACCTCAACTGGCTCCTTTCGATGTGGAGGAGCAGCGGCTCTACTCTGAGCCCCTCTTGAATGGCTGAACTTCTCACCCTATCTCTATGGGAGAGGCCAGCCACCCTTCGGAGGAAGCCAATTTCTGCCTCTTGTATTCGCGATCTCGTCTTTTGGTCACTACCCACAGCTCGTGACCATAGGTGAGGGTAGGGGCGTAGGTCGACCGGTAAATTGAGAGCTTCACTTTTACACTCAGCTCTCTCTTCACCACAACAGACCGGCACAGCGTCTGCATCACTGCTGCCACTGCACCAATCCGTCTGTCAATCTCCCGCTCCCTTCTCCCATCACTTGTGAACAAGACCCCGAGATACTTAAGCTCCTCCACTTGGGGCAGGGTCTTGTCCCTGACCCGGAGTGGGCACTCCACCCTTTTCCAGCTGAGGACCATGGCCTCAGATATGGAGGTGCTGACTCTCATTCCCACAGCTTCACACTAGGCTGCGAACCGTTCCAAGGCGAGTTGGAGGTCATCACCTGATGAAGCCAACAGAACCACATCATCTGCAAAAAGCAGAGATGAGATCCTGAGACCACCGAAGTGAAAGCCTTCCGCCACTTGGCTACGCCTAGAAATTCTGTCCATAAAAATTATGAACAGAATCGGCGACAAAGGGCAGCCCTGGCGGAGCCCATCGCCCACCAGGAGCAAGTCAGACTTATTGCCGGCTATGCGGACCAAGCTCTTGCAACCGTTTAAGTTTAAGACTGAATGGCCCATAGCAATGGGCCAGACACCCCATACTCCCAGAGCACTCCCTACAGGACCCCCCGAGGTACACGGTTGAATGCCTTCTCCAAGTCCACAAAACACATGTAGACTGGTTGGGCAAACTCCCATGCATATCCTCCTTGAGTATCCTTGAGAGGATAAAGAGCTGGTCCAGTGTTCCACGATCAGGACGAAAACTGTATAACCATATAAATGTATAGAATTTCTTTGAATTTGACAACTAATTGCAGTTAGTTGCAGACTAACTACCTGGTAGGTAGCAACCAATCACTCAGATTGATGAAGGTTTACAAACTGCTATCTAACTCATTAACGCAGACAGGTTGCCAACAAATTGCAATCAGTACGAGTCAGTTGGTTGCCATATGGTTGTAGTGTTTATATTGCAGTTAAATCTCTGTCATGCAGCAACTACGTCACTATTTGTTGAGGAATTTATGGTTCATATCTATAAAGTTCTGGCAGGATTCAGAATACAAGAAGTTAATGTGAATTTCTGTGTACCGACATGGCAATAGATTAGCAGTTATGAAGATTTTCAACAGTTAATTGTCACTGTAGGAGCCTTAGATGCAGTTTGTGGAGTTTATATGATTAACATGATTTGGATTAATAATTCAAACTAAGTTATGGCTCACTTGCTTAGATATTGGAAGTAATACAGATTGACATATTAAGAATAATGGAATATGTTTGTAGTTTCATTTCTTATGCTTAAAACCTTTATTTTGATAGTCTGGTAGAGACAGGAAGTTGAGTGAGTGAGAGGAGAGTGGAGCCACAGTTCTTTAAGCTCTCAATCTCTCTGCATCCATTTGAACTGAACTTTGTAAGCCTTTGATAATTCTGGATTCAGTTACAAATGTGCAAAACAGGTATACTGTGAGTTAATATTTAAAAACTATATCAAGGACTCCTGTCGATTTTTGGATAAGGAAAAAAGGGGCTGGTGGAGCGTCATTCACTGGAGAGCTACAGTCACAATGTCAAAACCAAATTTGGTTATTGTTCTTTAATCCTGCCCTGTCAGAGTTGTTGTGAGCTATGAGGTCATCATGGTGGTCCTGAACTTGGCACTGCAATATGAGCAAAGAAAGATACAATAGTACACAAAACACAACGGTAGTTGAATAAAACACAAGAGAATTAGGGGGAAAAAAGTCTCACGAAGCACATCTGAAGTGTTTTTTGGGAGATGTTAATATGACGGAAAAGCTGTGGAAGTGACATGTTAAGGATCACAATGAGATATACTTAAAAAAGCGGAGGATTTTTCCATGTTGTGAGGGAGGAAACAATGCAACGTATTGTATGTTTTAATCGCATTACTCAAATAATACTGTAGATACATGTTTTCTATTAGCCTATTACTGTTGGCTCGTTGCTAACTTTACTCTGTGTGTGTGTGTGTGTGTGTGTGTGTGAGTGTGTATTAGAAACTATGGAATCACCAAGGGAACGCACCATGAACACTAAGCAGTTTAAATCCATGTATATAGAGAAAATGATTGCACAATATGAGTCAGCTGAACCGGTTTATAGAACATGGCCAGTTCAGCAGCTCAGTTTAAAGTTAAAGTAATTAATTTGTTTCTCTTCTGTTTTTTAGCATTGAATAAAGTATCTGGTGATCTATATGTTTTTTATGCTGTGTTGATGCAAGCAGGTTATTTTTTATGTTATATGTTCTAAGGCAAATACGCTCAAACGCCACCAAATTTGCACTTTGCCAACTTAACCCCATTCAATCGCAAACTAATTAACAGACAGACTCGGCCTCATTGCCATTATATTGACATATTGATGCACCAGGGTCACTTTGAAGATGGCAACTGACTGCGAGTGGTTGCACACCTGATCCCCCGTCTTCAAAGCAACCATTTCAAAGGCAAAAAGGTAACAAGTTCATTGCACACAGTTGCAATTATTTTGCTCGTGTTGTAATCTGTTACCAAGTGTGACTGCAACATAGGTGATAGCGTACAGGCTGCCAGTCCTGCTTTTAACTTTGCACTAGTATTAGCATGATGTCAACCTTAGTAGACAGATTCAGCATTTGGTCACCACGTCAATACTCTCACCTAACAATGGTTACACATAATATATTCTACATGTACCCCCCGTCATGGCCGCGATAGCCATGAGTTAGAGGAGTGGACCCAAAACAGATACGGGAGAGAAAACGAAGTATAACAAAAAGCGAGCCGTTTATTAAGGCTGATATCAACAAAAGAAAACAAGGCAAGGCAAACTGGGGAAAAACTGAACTAAAACCTAAACATGAAAACTATGATATGGACCGTTAGACTTGAAGTAGCACGACACAAGACAACACAAGCGACACGACACTGAACAGAGGGAGACAGAGTGGAAACACCTGGGGAAACACAGCAGACGCAAATGAACATGACAGGGGAAGCAAAAGTAAACACAGTGAACATGGAACACAAGACCTTCAAAATAAAACAGGAAACATGGAGAGACGTACCCCGGGACGCACAAGCTTGACACAAGAAGGAGCAAGAGAGGGAGAGGGAAACTGAACGACAGGGGACATGAGAAAGAAGGAACGAGACATGACGGGCAGAGGAAACATACATGGATACACGCAGACATGAAATGCATGACAGATTGGGGAGACACGAAACGGAAGGAGAGACACATGGGAACAGATAAGGGAAACTTACACAGAGAACAGACAAACACTCGAGTAAAGAGACATGGATGATAGCATTGACTAGACTAAGCCCTAACTGAAAATAACACAAGAACTTAACTTTATTCCAATCTATCATAAGAAATCAAAAGTACAAAATAAACTCAAAATGCTGGGTCACAGACCCGGCCCCCTGACACCCCCTTCCTAATGTAGTACCTTTGGGCATAAATTTAAGGCGCTGTATTGTGCCTTAAATTTATGTTTTTTAAATTAACTCAGGTGTACATTACTGCCTTGTATGTGTAGAATTTTGCTGTAATTTTTTCCCCCGCAAAAAAAGTCAGTTCAAGCATTTACAGTTTAATTAGTCTAATCTCTCAGCAAAATCAGTGGTGGGCAGGTACGCTTGAATAGGCAGCAATTTGAGTGTGTGTGTGCATGTGCGTGTGTGTGTTTGTTTGTTCCTTTGCAATTAATATTCTGGTTTCCAAATGCTGCTGTGAATCCTTTCATAATTGTGCATTTTTGTTAAATAAAAAGTGGCTATGACCTCTGAATTAACCAAAAGCTCAGCTGGATCTGGTCTTGCTGATCAGGCTATACTTAAATCCCTCTTCACAAATGAATGTGAGCGTTGTGACACTATGATATTTCCTCCAGTTCCTCACAGGAGCTCATGTCTGATAGTCATTGATGTGAGCTCCAAAGAACAGACTGCAAACTTTGTACTGGAATGAATTCTCTGAATTTTTCTATGCATAAAGGAATTGGGTGTTTGAGAGTGGATCACAGGGGTTTGAGAGATAGATATGGCTCTTTAACACAATTCTGTACTTCCGTACTTTGCGTACACATACATTAATGTGTAGCCAAGGGCAGCTGGCTCCATTCCTATTCAACGAGCTATTGGTGGCTTTGAAGAGCCATGTGGATTTTGCATATGCATATGTAAACATGCACTCACAATGCAATGCTGATTAAATTTTATCTGCATCAACAGTGGCTTACAGATACTGCGTGGAGCTCCAGAGTTTGTAGTTCTGTGTAAATATACTCACATCGCCTTCATTTATTTGAAACTGCAGGTCTATTGTTTGTCGTAGATACTGCAATTTGCCTAAAATCTGACAGACTTTGTTAGCTTTTGTGTTGTGTTTTTCTGCGCCCACATGGGATTTTGCATATCTGTGTCCTTTTTCTTTAGCACATTTGTGATTTTGGGATGTTTTGCTGTGAAGCTCCTTGCCTGCTAAGATGCACTGATTACATCTATATAATATAAGGCTACAATATACTATAAAATGGATCATTTTTATTATACTAAGTGTTATTTTATTCCTCTTTCAAGCAAGTAGTTTCATACAAAGCGTTCAGCTCCATAACTAATTATAAAGACATTATGTCGTCCTTCTACCCCTGGGGCTAGTGTACTGAATATGATCCTGATCAAAGTCCACCAAGTATCTTGTAGCTTGATTTTCCAGAAAAAAACAAGATTTCTGATAACATAGTATTCATGTGATTGTTGCAGAATTAGGTTTATACCCTGTGGGATGCTCACATGAGAGCATCTGCTTCCACATTACTGTACATAACAGACAACTATAGAGGAGCACAGCAGCCTGCGTGGATGCCAGCTTCTTTGTTTTGGCTTTGATGTCCATGTGAGGCAGCACTCCCGCAGGACATGCTGCGCTCACTCCAGTGTGGATTGGCATTTCTGGCAGTAATATACACAGAATTATTATTTTGATTTCCACAGAGGCAAAGGGAAAATGGAAATATCCATGTGTCTATATAAGGTGGACAGACTTTATATTTGTTTGTACTTGCATAAAAGAACGTGTGAGTATAGGTTCAAAGTAGAAGCAATAGACTCAGCAGAGAGCCTTTATGAGCCATAGAGTGCAGAGACACACTCCAGGGAATGTACAGATGGAGTATTTCTCTGTCCTCTGGGATTGACACACATGTAACATGTGCACTACACTGTCTAATACGGAATTTGTTGTGGAAAGATTCAAAAGGCTGTTCTGAGGTGCTTCATAAAAAGTAAGTTGACGAGTAAGACTTGGAAAATCATCAGTAAATTATTCATCCACCAAGAAAGTCTAAAGAAGTCAGACAATAATCAATAATCAATCCTACTCTGGGTTTAAACCAGCGTCTTGCTTTTTTTTTTTCATTCACACTTAACCTCTTTCTCTTGGTTAGTTAGTAAGTTGAAAATTTCAACTTACTAACTCAAAATTTTGAGAAAATAAGTTAAAATTTTGAGTTAACGCTGCCAATCACAAAGCTAAATGACACCATGTCTTTGTTATCCAGAAACAAATCGCACAGACACACTGAAAATCAGGTAGCAAAAGCATCAGTGAGCTACCAATGTATAGTAAACATGAACAAACTGCATACAGTCGTTGTAAAATGAAAGTACATCCTCTTACATATCAGGACAGAATAAAACATTAGCTAGTCCATCCCATGTCTTAAAATTAAGTCAATACATTACAACCACAGATAAACAAATACATATTTATTAAATAAAAAATGAGCCCCACTGCAGAAGCATTGCTTCGGTTCATTGAGGTTTGCAAGTATTTATTCATGAACAGCTCTCCTAAAGTCTCTCTGGACTTTGACTCGGACATCTCAGCATCTGGATTCTTTTGTTTTTCAGCCACTCTGCTGTAGATCTCGTACTGTGTTGAGATCACGGCCCTATTTTAATGACCCAGGTTTTAGCTGCCAGGCAGATACCCTCACAATTGACTCGAGAATAGTTTGGTACGCAGAGGAGTTCACAGTTGACTTGGTGACTGCAGGGTGCCTAAGTCTTGTGGCTGCAAAATAAGCCCAAATAATCACCCTTCCACCAACCAAATTGTTTTTCTTCTTGCGGTTTGCTCAGATGCAATGCTGCAAACCTAAGCTGTGCTGTTCTTATAAGAGTGAAGAAGCTTTCTCCTGGCAACGCTTCCAGACAAGCCATACAGGTCTGTTTCTAATTGTACGTTTAACATCCTAACTGAGGCCTGAGCTGGAGATCTGAATTCCAGGCATTTGTTTGCCTAAGTTAAAATTATTATTTAATTATGATTTATCATTTCCATATTGTTTCCCCCAACATTTTTTAAAATGTTTTTACAATTTTGCTGAAGTTACATTACCATCGTTGTTCAACCAATTTTCCTAAAAGTTCAAGGTGGCAGTGTAATCGCTGCCTGAATTACTTTAATAAAACATTAAGCAACAGCTGGGATGTGCTGTGATAATAAAAAAAGCACAGCTCTGCTTTGTATCCTATGCTAAAAATAGCTTAATGTATGTCAAATGTTGAATCTGCACACAAAGAAAAATGGCAGTCTATGTCAAAGTCTGAATTTCCACTTCCTAGCATACAACAAGATCAGAAAGAGTATAAAGCATAATACCAGAGTTCTGGCTGCATTTCAAAAAACTTCTATGAAGTGTTGGAACATGAAGCCTAAAGGCAGGGAGTTATCTCGTTGGGTGGAAATAAAGGAAGCACTTGTTCTGCTTTGCTCAGTGATGAGACCTGTCACAGTGATGTATTGCTCTATAAGGAGTGAATTGGTGATGCTGGAAAGGATAACTTTTGTGATGATGCATTGGATAAGGTTCAGGATAGAAAGCCAGAGCGTCTTAAATGATTCAAAGCGGCACTAAGCATAGCGCTAGTCCAAGTCAGCTTTATCACAGTTATCATTAAAGTTAGGTGGGTGCTGTGTTGGTCTTCTAGGCGAGGCTGGACTAGGCCATTGGCTTTGAGGACCAAACTAGTTAATTTAAAGTGTGTTCTAGACTTCTGCTGTTTCAGTAACACTGCCCCAAAAACCCGACTGTGCACAATAATATGCTACTTTAATAAGAGAGTACCACTGTGCCTTTATATTGCATATAAAACGGTTGTTAAAGAAAGAAAGTTATTAAAGAAATACCAAACATGAAAAGAAAATTCAGTTTACAGCATTCAGGTTCCTTTTTGGCATTTTTCATCAAGAGTTTTGCGAGATGTGTAAGGCATGCTGAGAATTAATCCAGATTATTTTGTTGAAAAGAGTTGGGAAATTAATCAGCAACCAAAGTCAAATTAATTATACAGACTAAGACTTTTGCAAAACAAAAAAGACGTATAACCTCTGAAAATATTCACTGTTAAATGAAACGGCAGATGCTGTAATATGTAATCACACAGCGAAAACACACAAGGAGCTTCAAGTATAATCTAATTAGTATGGGCAGAAGATCTCAACACTTAATTAATCTGCGGTCAATTGCATATTGTATTACAAGTATTTGTTTTGATCAGCGTATAAATAATGAAAGGGACCAGATCATAAAGCCCACAAAACGTGTTGAAAATAATGTTCATTTTATAGAGCCGCCAACGCTGATCTTTAAGGTATTGAAAAGCAATCACTTCACTGAAAGAGTGTGGAGATCTGTCATGCTTTATAAAGAAAAAAGGTATTATAACAGAAAAGTCATTATTCCAGTTTTTTTAATAGAAATTCAATTCAGTTCACTCATTTATATAGTGCCAAATCACAACAACAGCAGTCGCCTCAAGGCGCTTTACACTACAGACCCAACAATAATGCAGAGAGAGCCCCAACAATGGCATGTTCCCTGTGTGCAAGCACTGTAGGAAGAAAGAAACCTGCAAAACCAGGCTTGGGTTTGGATACAGAACAAGAAAGCTGTTAGAAAGTAGGATCAGATGACTGATAAGTGACCGAATGCTCAGGGAGATCGGGCATTTGCCTCTACTACATTAAATTTATACCTATAAAAACTATATAAATAAATAAAAAAATCAGAGATTCTTTTGTGTTTGGCTCATTAAGCAAAGAGAAAGTGAAAAATTAGCATTATGAATAAGTTTATACATAATTCAATTTGCATTAGGACCTTCTGTGCACAGTGGATCGGAGCAGAGTCAATTTATTGCAGTCCTGCACCATCACTGATTATGCCATCATGGACCGAAACCTCTAACTAGCTATCATCTCCCAACAAGATACAGACACCCTCTGGATCCAAATTCTTATTCTGTTTGGGTGTTCCCTTGAGCAGTAGTCTAAAAAGGCCAGGAGTTATTTCCATTTTTATTGTGCTGCTTCAGTCCCCCGATGAATAAATCAAAGGCGTAGCTAATAGCCTTCTACAGATTCCTTAATAAATCTCTGCTTTAATGTGGATCATTAAGTACTCGCTTGCGTGCGAGGTGGCTCAAAATGCCACAAGTACTTTGTTTTCATTTGCTAAACAGTCATTTCAAACACCTTTCAAAGTCCTTCCTTTCTCTCTTTGACGTTTTTTGCCATGCCTTTACTTCATGGAGGCAGTCTTGGGGCCTTAATCGTGGTACTCTCCCTGATTAAAATCAGTGTACTAAGCCAATTAGCATGCCCACAGGTGGGCAATTAGGAAAGTGAATGTGCAGCACAGAGCTGAAGTGGGTCAGCCAAGGCTACAGGTTGGGGACACGTGCTCCTTTGATTGTGAACACTGCACCAACACCAGCTACACCAGTCTGTGCAGCAGTCATTAACAGCGGTGCTAAAAATGGCAATTGTTTTCTCTGCTACATGCTATCAAAGAGGCCTTACTTTTACGATTGTCCAGCCACTTTATCAGTCCCATCAGATTTGGCCGTTACCTTGACTACACGATGGCAACATCTGTATCACTGAAATGGATCCTAGCATTAAGTCCTTCACACACCACTGGGAGCACACAGACCAGACCTGGCTTGGAAACACTTCAGTTTAGTCCAGGAACAAAGGCCTGGATGGTTGGTCCATTTGGCTGGCTGTAGAAGGCAGCTCTGATGTAGTACATCTCAAATGAGATGCTGGACTGTTGCATTGCGCAAACAGGAGAGAATAGGTCTGTGATTGGTGACAGAGATGGCAGTTGGAGGTCCTAAATTCTCTGTTTGAGTGTAATATGCTATCCTCTGCTTCGCTCCTCTTTACCCATTTGCTCTCCTTTCGTTCCACCCTGTCCTATCAGAATCATTTTCATTTTCAATCACACTAACAGACACACAAACACACACCCTCTGTGCGTATGGGATGATTGTTATGGCACATCTGTTTGAGCAGTAGGGAGAGGACAGCAGTCAGGCTAATGCTTAATGCTATTCTATTGGTCCAGATACCCAGCTTGTGGCTTGGCTGAGAGAAAATAAACCCATCACACAAACCCTTAACAGCCTCTTCCTCCTCTGCTGCTGCTGCTGCTGCCGCCTTCTCCTCCAATACTGGAAGAGGGAAAAAAAGTTTGAATCCAGAGCCTTAACTTCCCTTTTAAATAATTCAAGCACTGGACCACAAAAGTTTTTGGAGACAGAAGCTCCTGCCAAGATTTTCTCTCCAAAGTCTCCTGCCGGGAGTCGTTGCGCAGCCTCAGGTATGCACAAAGACGATTCTCAGGAGAAACAGGTTGGAGAAGGGAAGTAAAACTACAGCCACAAACAAGCATCTGCGCTATTCAAAGAAGTGCTCTCCAGAGGACGTTAATGTAAACTTAAACTCACGTCCACGTGGTTCAGTATATTAACTTCAACCCGAATCGTCGCTTCTCAGGCGACCGCCAATTTGCTGCGTTTTGACGAGTGCTTCCTCTGATGTGTTCGGTATGATTTAATCAAGCAGAATCCAATTTCCATTCAGCTTCAAAGTGATTACTTTCTCTGCCAGTAAAGTTGGGAAAGAAAAGAAAAAGGTGATTTAAAAAAAATTTAGCTGTCGCATTAAGGGTGATTGTATCAGCATACCAAAGGAAACCGACGTTATCCTTTCACCAGCAACGCTTGGCACAGCAGACCTGACAGTGTTCATTTGTCTCTATAAAAATCACAGTAGCATGTTTATATTAAGTCCTCACACATCACAGTTAATTTGAACAGCTGCCTCAGAGCCATATCAGCTCCATGAGTGGACAAACAGCCCTCACTGCTGCAAATAACCGTCACCAGGATGACACTGGAAAATTGGCTGCGCTGTGGAACGGACCTCACACAGGCAGCCCACGGATGTTTGCACACAGCGGTGGTTCAAGCCTCAGTGGGTTTTTGAATGCTCTCATAGAAAAAAAAAAGAAATGACCCAAACTGCAACAGATAACTGGCATATGTTCACCTTTTTAAAAGATGCAACAACATGCTCAAGCAGTGCTGCAATGCTTTAGTATCCCAATTTTTAATTTACACTGGTTGCTGTCCCATAAAGGCACAAATGGTAACCACCACAACCTACAATCTGTTCCCATAGAGAGACAGATGTAGGGAGTGGGTCAGATCTACCTCAGATCCATATTTTGCTCAGAAACTTACACATGACTGTGGCGACCATATTTTATATACAGTCATGTTAAAAAGACTGTTTTGCTGCTAAAAACTCATGAATCCTTGGGTGTACTGTGCATAGAATCCTTTGCTTTGGTTTTCACCAGGCTGTAGAGTGGAGAAGCGGTCCCCAACCCCCGGGCCACGGACCAGTACACCAGTACCGTGAGTCGTTTGGTGAGTTGAGACTCGGGTGTGAAATTTATGGTTTTCGGGCCTTTAATCGTTAACTCTGTCTTTTCCTGTGTTGTAGTTGTGTGTCTTATTTTGAAAGAAATATTTTACGTGTTACCATAGCGACCAGAGAGCATTAACGGGCAGAGAGGAGGATGTCACTCTCAATGTTGTTGGCGCATTTCAGGAGGACGCTGCTAATAAAGTTACACAATTACAGAGTGAATTCGTGTTTATTATTATATTTACAAAATACAGGTTTTTGTCTTGGTCGTATCATTTATTTTGTTGTATTTATCCGCGACGCCTTAAAGGCCAGTCCGAGAAAATATTGTCGGACATTAAACCGGTCCGTGGGGCAGAAAAGGTTGGGGACCGCTGGGTTATGGGCTTGTTATTGCTTTATGAATTTAGTGTCTCGTGTCTGTTTGGTCTCTATGTTCATCTTTGATCTGTTTGGGTGTCTTTGTCTCAGTCTCAGTATTAGTTGTGTTTCCTGTTTTATTGTTATAGCCTCTTGTCTCATGTGCATTATGTTGAGTTTGACTTCCCTTGTCTCATTAGTCATGATTTACTTCCCGTGTTTCCCATGTGTCTCATCTTCCCCCAATCACCCTCCTGTGTATATGTTGTCCCAGTTTTCCCTGTTGTTTTGGTCAGAGTGTACTCTTTAGTTCCCTGTCTTTGGTCTCTAGTGGTTCCTTCTCCAGGGTTAGTCTATAGTGCAAATGTTTTCATCAGCTGTAGGGTCTATAACTCTTCCAGTTTCTCCCAGATATTCAAATTGGATCAAAACCTTGAGTAAATCTATTGAAGGAGTGTGTCTCAAACTTAAAACACAGTATTGTAAGTCACCCACCAGCATCCCACCTTTTTATTACTCCGCTTACTTCTCAGCAGTTTCCCTTTCAGACAAATATTTCATAGTTACAACTGGCTTTGGGAACTACTGACCAAGTTTTGACATTCATAAGAGGTGACCAGGGAGCAGGCATTTGGAGGAGCCTTAAATGAGATGACACCATTTTCAATCTAATCACAAATGCCCAACAGAGTATCTGCTTTCCGTGTCCACTAAGTGCATCGCGGCTAATTCAATTCTGTCGATCATCACGGTTGACAGCCCCGTGCTTCTGCCTCGCACCACCGCGGGTTGCACACAATCAATGAGGGGAAGGATGAAGGAGAAGCGGTCTTCACAGCCACCTGCTCAGAAGAGGATCCTCTATCATCATCTGTCTCCTAGAAAATGTGTTTATACCACTAATTTGCTTTGGCAAATACATTAATGAGTAAACATTAGAGCTCCCTGCCTGAGGCACTGCTTTTCTCAAATTCTGGTAATATTCTTACACTATGACACCAGAATAAGGCCACAGCAGGCAACTCTGATTACTCGTTGCTCGTAAACTCAGCGCAACATTAACATTCAATCAGAGTCCAAACTGGTTTACACTCCACCAAGACTTGATGGAAATACTTCATTAGATCTATTAAAGCCTTAGATATGTTTTTAGTTTGACAAAAAGAAAAAAACAGGTCATCTTTTGCTCCTTTATATTCTATATATAGCATATTTGTTACTGCCTTTCGGCATAGTAAACACTTTGTGCGAAATAATGCTAAAATTTCATCATAAACATACAAAGTACAGTTTAGCCTGGATGGTCCATTTAGTGACCGAATGCTTTCACAAGCAAGCAGCAGATAAAGTTAAATGTAAACTGTAAAGCAGAAAACACTTAAAACATCAAGTGGACCTGATTCAACATGAGCTTTTATCAACTTGTGCTGACTTCAGTCAGATTTCACTAAGATGGAGACACAAGTTCTGACAACTTGGATTTTTGTTTAACCTTGTGAGGTCACAGGCGCTGTTGGATTGTACCGTGACACCCCCGCCAGAGTAGTATTACAGAGTAGTGAAAGCATGCTAGTTGTTCACACAGCAAGTAAACTGGAAGTGCGTCTGGGGCGGTGTGTGGCCTGTGGCTCGGCTGCAGGGGAGGCTGAGACACACCGGAGCTCCATCGGCCAATTACGTCTCCCCGCTTGCCACGCGGACGGCCCCCTGATCCAACTCATTCCTGCCACTGGTCCATGGGCTGGGGACGCAGGTGGTCGTGGCCAATTTCCCCCTCCCCCCATGGGGGTGAGGGTGGAGGGGGGTTGGCTAGGTCGGACGGCTCCCCAACCTAGGTTGGGCGATGGGGTACGTGGTGGGGTGTGGCTCCATCAGCCAATTACGTCTCAAATAAAAACCAAATAAAACCAAATAAAAACATCAAGCGAACTGTGTGGTTGGTGCCATCATTCGTGTGTTATTTCTTTCTTCTAAAGAAATACGGCCCAATAATTGAGGTGATGCTCAGGCAAATGCAAAAGCTCATGCACATCGCACCCCCACCACAAGGTGGCGCACACGCATGATGCCGTTAACTGCAAGGCTTCCTCAAGGGAAACTTCCGTAGTCGTCTGTGTAACTCAGAAATCCTTGTCATGCAGCTTTGTGCAACTTCAAGTTTGTTGGACTGACAAGCTTTTACTTGCTGCCAGTGACAAATATTTATTTATTGAACATTTTACTGAGACTAACAAATACTAGTTGTCATTTTTACAGTGCAGACCTGATGACACAATAGTTTGAAAAGTAACAGATTGCCACAGTGCAATTCATCCTAAGAGAAACATTAAACTTTGAATTTCATTCATCTGGTAATTTTTCATTTTCCTCCTACTACATGCTCGTTCTGCTATGGCTGTTTATTACCCACTTGCTTCTTGGATCCATTAGTCTTTTTCTCTTCCACCATCTTTCCCAAATTCTGATCACCACTTACCCTGCTGCTTCTAATTCCTCCCACTTCTGTCTTCTCTCGGTTTCTTATCCCTCAGTCGTTTGCTCCCAGCCCTCCCAAAACAACCTCCAATCCCTCCGTGCTGCCTTCCATCTTCTCTCTCCCCTGCGTTTTCCCACACTGGCTGTTAGAAATGGCAGCAGGTTACATCAGACCTGAGCCAAGTTGTGCTGTTCCAGAATCTGCTATGCCTGGCCAACTGTTCTGCTCTGTTTGGCACACCTGACTGGGCTGGGATCTTTACAACAACCCCACCTTGAAATCCCCATCACGGTCATTCTGCTTCTCCTCCTCCATCTCACAACAATTAAACTGCGAGCCAGTCACTGAGCCCATTCTCAACTGCCATTAGCCTAATTGTCGCACTGCCTGCCTTGTTTTTTACTTACCTGAATGCCAAATAGTAGGGTTCAGTCCAACACCCCCATTGCACTTGGCTAAGGGAAAACTCACTGCTGGGCCATTACATCTTACTTATTCTCTTAACAACTCTGATTTTCCATCAGGGCTTTAGCACAAAAAGTCCCATATCTCTCCGTCCATTAACTGATGATTCTCAGCTAAACTGGACAGCACAGCTTTAATGTGAGCACCTCAAAATGTGTAGCAATTACACCACTCTGATTCTGCTAAATGTAATTTTTTCAAGAACATCCAGTTTTTGCTTGATGCATCTTTGACTTTACATTATTTGTCCACTGCTTTTAGGCCAGCATGAACGTCTGGACCAAGTTATGCAACAATCTGTCAAATAGTTGATAAGGCATATTTAAAATACATATATAAATAAACAGCTTCATTCTCACTAACATGAATTTCCTAGTCCTGAATTATTTGAGATGTTTTTGTTCCAAACAAAACATTGAAAATAGCTTAAAATATATAATTATTGCAATAATACTTGTCGACAGTAATATGGTAATAAGGTACCTGCAAACATTTTAGCACTTAAAGTAAGTGCAAATGATTTTTTGCTTTTTTTAGTAACCTTATGAATACTTTGTCTTCATGAAGTTAAAAACATTGGTATAGCCTACCTGTTCCGAGCATCTTGGAGAACTTGACACAGTTCCTCTGAGGATTTTACATTTTACGGTTAAATATTCCTTTTTGCTTTCTGTCATATCTCCCTTAGCATATGATGCTCTGGAATATTCTTTAAGAAAGTGAAATAATGCCATCCCAGCACCATCCATCCACATGTCAAGATAACATAAATCTAACTATTATGTTCATAGAGGCCAAGATGGTAAATGAGCCGGTTCTAATATAGCGCTATTCTACTCTATTCCAACACTCAAAGCACTTTATACAACACTCCTCATCCACCCAGTTACACACATTCATACTGTTTTTTACAGTTAAGTGCTGTCTATCTATTTCATTCACACCCATTTACTGATGTGTGTCTGATGGATGCATCTCAGACCAACTTCGGGTTCATTATCTTGCCCAAGGATACTTCGGCATGCAGAACCACTAACCCTCTCATTAGTAGATGACCTGCTCTACCTCCTGAGCCCCAGCCTCCCCATCAAGGGTCAATCCCCATAAAACTTTGAAACAGAGATAAACGTATGTGTATAAAAAAAAACATCTTCAACCCGTCAGTTCAAAGAGAACTAACGGCTAAACTTTTAATAAACAAAAAATGATATTTTCACTTCTATCTCCACATTTTGTGTTTACTTAGTCACTCTAACAAGTTGGCTTTTCAGTTTTGTTTTGTTTGTTTTTTTAACTAGACTTCTACATTAAGCTGTAACCTGTAACCAAAACTTTAGCCTCCCAATTTAGTCAACTGTGAACTATAGATGCGCCACGCTAAGCTAGCTTATGCTAGCATTAGCTGAAAACTTCCCTCCACTTTGTACTAGCAGCACAGCATTCTTTGCTTTAGCCATTTCAACCATTTTCTCAATGATTTGGAGACAGAGAGAAGACATGTAAGCACAGGAGGAACATGCTAACACCACACAATAAAGCCCTAGCCTGCTAGTGGATGTAAACAGAATTTTCCTTAGGATTTCTTTTTTCATTGATCCCTTTTATTATTTTTCACTGATGTCAGGAAAAAGTTAATGATATACCATAAACCATAAACAGAGCATCTCCTGTCATTTCTTCATTCTGTCTGGTAAAATACTGTTTAAACTTTTTTTTATTCTTTTTTAAATCTTGGTCTGCAGATTGAATTTGACACCACTCAGATCTTTACCAGGTGTTGTGTGATCGATAAGAACCTAAACATATATAGTGCATATAACTTTTCCATAGTATTCTATCATATAGTGGCTGCAACAAAAATATTTGCCTAACACATTACTCTGTATGCTAAGATAATGCATTGTTATTCAGTATTGCGTTAGTCAATGGTATAATTCCATAATCTATTTTTATAAAAATCATGTAAATTACACCATTATATTTGACATTAAGCAGCAGTGTTGGTCAAGTTACTTGAAAAAAGTAATAGTAACTAATTACTTCCCCAAAAAAGTAATCCCATTACTTTACTGATTACTTATTTTCAAAAGTAATTAATTACTTAGTTACTTTTTAAAAACATAATTTACAACCTGAATAGGTGATAAAGCGATAGATCTTTCAGCCCAATTCTACATTATCTGCATAATCCATCATACAAAATGTAATCAAATGGAAAAGTGTCTTTTTAAAACTTGTTTTTATTACTTTTAATCTTTTAACTTTATGCATCAAGCAAACATTAAATTATATGCAACATTCACTGACTGGAAGAAATTAGTTTAACATTTAAATCTATTTTCTGCACATTCCAGCACATAAAATAAAATATTTTTTTGTGTTTACACTCAGTCTTTCAAATAGATGCAAGTGAAACACAGCAGAAAATAAATAAAATAAAAGACTCAGTGGTCCTGTTGCTCTATTTTCACCTGTAAAGCAGGAGTGGCGTAGGCGGAGGTTTGCCCTGGGTCAGGTGTGCCGCAGCAGTCACTGGAAGAATCCGCGAGTTTGTCTGTGAATTTCCCATTACGTGGTAGCGCACTGTCGGTACTTGCTCGGAAGTTTAGGGGTTTTTTCGCTGTAAAAAGAAGTTTTCTTCCCACGCAATGAACAGCGGACGCTAATGTTTTTGTCACTTTTTATGGAATCAAACTTCAAGTAAGGTCAGTACTTCCACGCTTTAAACGCTGCACGCTCATACTCTCTCCGCACTCGATATATTATCCATTGTTGATCTGCACACAGCTGTTGTCACAAACGTTGCACTCGCTTACGTCACTGTCATGAGACATTCTCGCAAAAAAATCAGGGTTTTAGCAACGCAGTAACGCAGCATGCTTACGGGAAGTAACGGTAATCTAATTACTGTTTTTGCAATAGTAATCCCTTACTTTAATCATTACTTGAAAAAAGTAATCGGATTACAGTGCCCATCTCTGTTAAGCAGTGTGGTTTTACTTAGCACTCTATTACACATTTAACATTTGCAGCACATAATGAGAAACATTGTTAGCTGCAATTACAACATGATCATTAGCTACATTAGCTGTTACATTCTATCTGCTGCCGTAATGCACAAGGAATTAGTGTTTTTGCATTTTGTTTTTATGTGTGTGGCGATTCGACTTTAATGTCAGGACTCAAGGGCATCACAGGAAAGGAGAAGAATGGGAGGAGACAGTGGGAGGGCTGGCTTTGACAGGTGGAAGGATGACAACGCTATCTACCTGTATATGAGCCTCTCTACGCTTTGATACACGGCAGACGACTGATTTTCCAACAGACAGATGTTATCATCAACAGGAGATACAGGTGACAAATGACTGTCTGGGAGACGGGACGCGGGTGTGGGTGGAGGGGTAAGATGAAGTGGCACATCTAGGATGTATAGGCAAGTGAAGCTGAGGTGAAGTGGGAGAAGTTTCAAGGAGAAGGGAGAAGGGTTATGCACATTAGCAGACAGTCCAATAAGTGGCTCAACACCTGGAGGAATACATGTGCACATTTGGTGACAGGTAACTTGAAATAGAGTCAAAAATGACAGAAGCCACAGAGGGAGGATGGGGAAGAGAGTCAGCGGGATATGCCATGCTCGGTAAACTGTGATAACTGGCTGGATGAGAGAGATGTTGTTAGGCAGAGCAGAGCTGCTGCTGTATTGATCAATGCAAATTAAAAAAACAAAACAAAAAAGAAAATGACATGGGGAAGACAAGAAAATAACAGTACATTCACGAGGCAGAGCAGCCATTTGCAGCAGTTTCAGATGTCATTGATAGTCAGCCAGCGTCTCTCGTCTGCACAAGCTGACTGGAGACGTGTGGTAATATTCCAGTTATCCTGAAAAGAAACCACAAACCTGCTGCACTCTTTTACCCTGCGCTGCTGTCCTCTGAAGCATGAGACGCAGCTCAGTGCTTGTGAGCATCACAAAATGCAACAAGTCGAGCTGGACACACACACACGCACACACGCAAAAGCCCTTGTTGCTATGGAAACAAGGCCCTCAAAAGGGGCAAAGAGTTTTGGAGGATGCAAAAAAAAATACCCACCGAGGTTCTGACTTGCAGGAAAACAGCAATGTTAGAAACGGGGAAAAAATGTTAGCACTTACGCCATCAGCCGGTTATGACAACGTGTGTTTGATTTATCTGTAAGGTTAGGACGGCTGCTCTGTGGCATTTTTTCCTCAGTGATTATTAGCTTTTCGGCTCTTTCAGCGCACTGAATATGGTTTGGAACGCAGCACGGCAGCAGCCCACTTTGTGTTTCGTTTTTCTCTTCTGGCATTTGACTCGACAAAAGACATTAAAATAGATGTCTTATCCTCCTATGTTCACGTCCTGTCACATAAGCACAGAGGGAGATGTGTTCACACGAACGCGCACACCGAGGAGAGACATGTAACTTATTCCAGGATTTCAGACAGACCATTGTTATTTAGAGAGCTCCCACCATCAGCCACACCACCCACACGCACACACACACACACACACACACTCCAGTCATACCCCTCCCACACTGCCGCCCATCATCCTACCTACATCACCACGCACAGAGACACACACAAAATCAATGCATCCTCCAAATATTTCACTCTTGGCAGCGTGGCCAATCCTTCAAAGCAGCATTTAGACATGAAATTCAGAAATTGGGACAAATTTTCAGTTAGTAGCTCTTTAAGAAATATCAACAAAAAACCCGACAACTTTACAATAACCAGGGGAAAATCCTCACACACAGACACACACCAGCCAGACTACCCCGCTCACCCATCCGGCAGCCAAACAAATTAGCGAAGGAGGCTTGACCCCTGTTAAAAGAAAGGGCATCGCCAGGAAATTGGAATGCAAAACTTGATTAGAGACCCCGCGAGTGCCACGCACAGATGCATGTCACCGATATGCTACATCGCCCCCCACGTGTTTAGGGCCCGTAATTAACACACACCACCGATGCTCGTCTGTGACAATGGACATGGGCCAGGGTGAGCAGATTAATTTTTACCCATCAGAACATGAATATGCAATTGTAATCAAAGCTCTCTAATTACTTTCTTTTGGTCCCGAAGCCTCCGGAAAGGACGGAAAGGCTGCGAAACTCAAGAGTTCAGTCCATGTCTGAAGAGCTGAAATGTTATTAATGTTCTGTTTAGCTGTGTAGGAAGCCAAACAAAAATCTGTTGCTGTTCCGCCCACAAAAATTATTCTCAATTCTACCTCCCCCCCAAAAAAACAACAAAATAAAAGTTCACAATCCTCGTTTACCAGAAAGTGCACAATCAAGCTCTCCATTTTTTTATGTAATGGTTTTGTCAAAATTTCTGTTAACTGCATCTTAACATATACCCTGTTTCCACATTTAGCCCTTTTTCAGGTCATTATGCCCTATTTTGTCAATCTGCAGTCTATTGTATCCATCCCCGCGTCTCTCCAGCCACGTCAGAGTACATAAATGCCAGCAAGCAATGAGGAAGCAGGAGTGTTTCTAAACCCGAACAGACAGATAGATTTTGGCTGCTTATTCAATCCATTCGTCTTTGGATTGGCATTAATGAAAGAGCTATTAGACTGAGAACACATTAGGCTCTCCATATATGTGTGTGTGTGTGTGTGTGTGTGTGTGTGCGCGCGCACGCAAGTCCACAAAGAGAGAGAACATGAGATGGTATCGGCCACTAAAGGCCAATAGTCTTTAAAAAAGGAGTATTAGTCCTTATTACTGTTGAGCTTTTCTTTCAGCAGTTCTCCAGGTGCTATTAGTGTAACGTATCACATTACTGCTTCCTTACACACTCGGTGTGACTCATCTTCGCAGATGGGCAAAGGATGTGAAGATGGGTCAGGTCTGTTTGCAGACCTGCGCTAATTACAGT
The DNA here is from genome assembly GCF_900408965.1 of Simochromis diagramma. Lineage (NCBI taxonomy): Eukaryota > Metazoa > Chordata > Actinopteri > Cichliformes > Cichlidae > Simochromis > Simochromis diagramma. The sequence goes on along the minus strand of NW_024386789.1, from coordinate 441,747 downwards.
CTTTAAATGTTGTAGTATGAGCTGTTTACTCCAGTAAAATGAGCCGGGCGAGGCCAGCTGTTTTCCTGTCACTTTAGATGAACCACGCTGCACTGCTGCTTCATTCCCCGTTGACATTTAAGAACAGATGAACCGAGCTTCCCTCTTAAGAAATAGGCTCCTCTATTACCTCCACCTGACACAGCGAGTCTGCCCGTCCCTGTCTCTGTCTGCTCCTCACACCACTGCAGTAGCAAACTCAATAAACAAACCACTTGTTCCTGTTCTAATCACTATCCATCTTCCTGAAAAAATAGAGTGTGACTTCAGTGATTGTCTCCAGCTGTTTTGGTGTCTTCTTTCCCCCCCAAAACCTAATTCACTTTAGACTTGATGATATGCTTGGTAAATTGGAGTCTGAATTAGGAATGGAAAGAGTGCCGGGTCAGGTAAAACGTATCAGTGATTGCAAAGAAACAAGCACTGTGTTATCTAAAACGGCTCCCATTAGGGCTCGGTTAAGTTAATCCAACAGACAGACTTAAATGTTTCATCAGAGCTTGAGGTGAGGTTTGGATACTGAAAGAGAGGATCATTAGTCATGCCTAAATGTCTGTTCAAGTGGTATATAGTAGCAACAAAAAAGATCAAGAGGAAATGAGGAATGCAAGGTTCAAATTTGCATATGGAGAATGTGGGAGTAGATGGTTGAGTAAACAAAATGTCAGACTTCAACACAGGAAGCCATTGTTCGCTTTATGTCTGCCAATTGTTAACAGAAAATGTCTTTATTATTGACCACATACGGTAATGCTCCATGTGTATTATTGCCATCACAAGAACAGAGATAAAATGATCTTGGCAAACACAGTAGCAAGAATCACGAGCTTCCTCCGAAGGCTGTCCAGGCCTGTAAAAACAGGATAGCAACTTCTTCCTTGCAATTTAGACAAACTGGAGGTTGTTTGGTGATTGCTTTGAATCTTTTTGCATGTAGCAACCGATTGCAAGTAGTGAGAATGCAACATTCTCAACAACTTTTGTTCAGAATGTGATTGCACAACAGGCAACCTGTCTCCAAACAATTGCAGTCCAACTTGGACTGATTGCATTCACCCTCAGAGAGCCTGGTGAAGGTTTGAGTCTCTTTGCAATTGGGAACGCAACTCAACTGGTTGCCAACTTGTTGCCATTTTGTTTCTATTCCTATGTCAAAGCAAGGTTGCTGAGCACTTGTGCCAGCTTAATTGCTATTCTTTAGCAACTATGTCACTCTTTGTGGAGGAATTTCTGAAGTTCTTATTTTTTATGCTTTTTGCTGATTTATCACAGTAAATCAGTCTCACAAAAAGAGTGGATGTATTTGCCAACTTGACCCCATTCAATCATAAACCGATAGCAGACTGTCTCACTACTATTTCTCACTGTTCTCATGCACTAAAGTCACTTTGACGACTTGGACTGACTGTGAGAGATCGCAGGCATGACCCCATCTTCAAAGTAACACTTTCAAAGGCAAGAAGACTGCAAGTTCATTGCACACTGTTGGCACAATTTTGGCCGTGCTGGGGTCTCTAACAACTGTTAGCCCTAGTTTGACTGTAGTATTAGAGATAGGGTGAAGACCTTAGTCATTCACGAGAGGCTTAGAGTAGAACCTCTACTCCTCCACATTGAAAGGAACCTGTTAAGGTCCTTTAGGGATTGAAGTTGGATGACTCTAAGGTGAGGTGCTCTGGGCATGTCCTTCTGGATCGAGGCTCTTTGGCAGACCCAGGACTCACCGGACACCCAAAGAAGAACTGGAGGAGGTGGTGAGGGTAGACGGAGATTTGTGTAATTGTGTTTAAACCAGGGGTGGGCAACTCAAGGCCTCGAGGGCCGGTGTCCTGCAGGTTTTAGATGTGTCCTTGATCCAACACAGCATATTTAAATGGCTAAATGACCTCCTCAACATGTCTTGAAGTTCTTCAGAGACCTGGTATGAACTAATCATTTGATTCAGGTGTGTTGACCCAGGATGAGATCTAAAACCTGCAGGACGCCGGCCCTTGAGGCCTGGAGTTTTCCACCCCTGGTTTAAACTGCTGCCCCATGACCTGGACCTGGAGAAAAAATAAAATAAAATGGATGGACAGTTGGAAGAATTCACTGTCACACTGGTTTTGTAATGAATGTTACTCCAACATTAAGTCTTTCTTTTTGTGCTGGGCAGCTTTGGTTTCGAAGAAAACTGCTTACTACACCAACTGGACTTGGAAGTTAATGTCCTGGCTGCAAACAGATAACAGCAGGGACTGCTGACATCCTGTCTGTGAGGTGAGACCTTTACCAAACCAAAAGTATGGCTGAAAAGAAAGTTTCAACCAGGCAAAAGCACACTGAGGATTGAAATGCCTCAATGCCTTTATAGGCAAATGCGTGTCCTCATAAAACTTCAACAACTCACCAGGCTGTCTGCTAACTGACTTTCTGTGGTATGTCATTGTCAGACTTAATGTGCAAAGCAGTGTCTCATGTCTTACAAAATTAGACCTTAATGAGTATCTCCAGCCCCCGAAAAAGGTTGCAAAATCCTCCGAAAACTTTCTCCCCTCTAAAACTGCAGACACGCGGACGCCCTCGCTGACAGTACATGAGCATTTGATGAGCTCTATTGTCAAGGCGCTACATGATTTTACAGTGTCTCGCGCTTCCCTTTTGGCAAGCTCTCTTCACCCATCTATTACTGCATGTAACATCATGGACAAGCTGCTTTTCCTCCTCCTCCCTCCCTCCACTCCCCTTTTCTCCAAAAATGCCTCATCAAGGTCTGAGTCAATGTGAGCCTGTGAGAAATTAAATTCCCCTAATTAGGCCAGCAGATTTGCCTACTTTATCCTTCTGCCTCCCAAACCTCCCCTCATCGAGACAAATCTTTAATTAATCGCCGCATGCTGCTGTTGACTATACTTCAGAGGCCGGGCCTCAGTGAATAGTGAAGCTTCACTCTAGAAATAGGATTCTAAAAAAGGCTATTATAATCAGAGCTCTTCTAGTATATATGTGCATATTCTCTCAAGGGTTGTTCAGTGTTTACATCAAAGGAAAACTGATAGATGGCGTAACTGGTGATATATATATACATATGTGTGTGTATGTGAATTTAGCAAAGGCTTGTGCATGTTATATAAACCGTGCCTCCCTGTTCGCGTCCCATCGGCCGTGATGGACTTTTGAGTATCTCTGGAAACACTGCATGTGGACAAGATGGCTTAATTGCAACAAGAGGGCATAAGATGGGGGGATTTCTGCAGATTTCTTCAGCTAATTAAAGATCAAAGTTGCTGGTCCAGACGACTTCAGAAGTTCAGATTGCTAACAACTATGTCATCAGCGCTTCATACTGCTGCTTCAGATCTGCAAATAGGAAAATAAAATCATTTTCTTAGAGGAAATCTGAGTAAGTGAGTGAGAATTTCTGCTAGTTCAGTTCATGAATACTTCTGCTGGTTTCTTTTGTGTGTGTGTGTTTTGAGGAAACATGTCAGGGTCTCCTTTCTCTCTCTCTGTATTCTCAAGTGGAGGGGTGGGCCTACTTGTACCTCCAGCTATGGGCAGAGCTGCCCTTTCCCAGGCTTTAAAGCACACGCCTGCAGTGCATTCACTCATTAAGTCTGTGTAATGGTGTCTTCCCAGGTAAACACTACGTTTCAGTTCACTTATTTTAGAGCAAAATTTCAATATGGGGGATAAAAAAACATGGAAATATCAGTTTATGCTCATTGCCAAGGGATCAAATACCAATGTTGGTGTATCACAGATAAGCACAAAGTTGCCTTTGGGTTTGGTTGCACGGTGAGACAGCGCACTCTATGAACTGGTTACATGGGGATAATTGCAAAGGTACACTTAGTGTCACATTTAGGCAAAACATGTAGGGTTTTGCCTAAATGTGAGTCATGCAACATACAACAAGTAACCAGTGGTGAGAAGAAAATAGTCCAAAATAAGACACACACTGAAATCTCCTGGCTCAGAAACCTCCAAGTGCAGAAGTTGCCACTCTAACCATTATGACCAATATGACCAATAAATTTGCCAAATAAGATCTTTGTGAGACCAGAACAGCAGTGTTTGATGCCAGGAGATGAAAATGCATTGTCAGCATCCAGAGTCGTGTTCACTTCATTAAAGACAACATTAGATTTCTAAAAATGTTTATATGTTTAACACACACAAGCAAGATTGTAAATAGTTTTAATAGTTTTTGCGGGTTGGTTCACGGGTTGGTGGTTGCTCTTTTAATTGTATTGTAACGATGGTTAAATGTTATTTTACAGTGACAGGTTGGTTATCTCTGCACGCTGTTGTTATTTCTTTAAGATACATGTTTGGTTGTGCTGCAGGAAAAAGGGAGTTAATGTGTGCAGGAAGGGGAGGGGGGTCCTTGTTGTTGTGTGACTGTATGGGGCTGAAGTGAGGTGTTGTACGAGATCAAAACGTCTGGTTCTTGAGAACGTTACAGTATTAATAGCACTCTCTAATCCTGCCACGGTGTCTTGGGCACCAAAATAATTTCTTAGCGGTATCAGTTCTTGACTTCTTTTGTAGATTTTCTTTCAATGTTATTTCTAAACTTCTAAAACATGACCGATCAATCAAGCATAAAGAAAGTTAAACACAGGAACTGCTAAAATCAGAATCAGAATCAGAATACTTTATTAATCCCTGGGGGAAATTATTTTTTGTTACAGTGCTCCATTTTAAACCAACATTAAGACAAGACAGACAATACACTAACTAAGAATAGTACAATATATACATATATACACATACATACTTCACTCATAAATAAATAGTTGGAAAAGAAACATGTGTAGCTGTAGCAGCAAACAGTGTGTTAAGTGGATGCGTTGTACAGGGAGATGGCCACAGGCAGGAATGATTTCCTGTGTCGTTCAGTGGTGCTTTTCGGTAATCTCAGTCTCTCACTGAACGTGCTCCTGTGACTGACCAGCATGTCATGGAGTGGGTGGGAGGTGTTATCCAACATTGTCTTTATCTTGGACAGCATCCGCCTCTCCGACACCACCTTGAGGGTGTCAAGCTCCATCCCCACAACATTACTGGCCTTACGGATTAGTTTATTAAGTCTGTTGGCATCTGCGACCCTCAGCCTGCTCCCCCAGCATGCAACAGCATAGAGGATCGCACTGGCCACAACAGACTCATAGAAAATCCTCAGCATTTTCTGGCATATGTTGAAGGACCTCAGTCGCCTCAAAAAATAGAGACGACTCTGGCCCTTCCTGTAAAGTGCTGTGGTGTTTTTAGCCCAGTCCAGTTTATTGTCAATGTGTACTCCAAGGTATTTATAGTCCTCCACGATGTCAACACTGACCCCCTGGATTGAAACAGGGGTCAAGTGTTTCCTGGTCTTCCTGAAGTCCACGATCAGTTCCTTGGTCTTTGCCACGTTGAGCTGCAGATGATTCTGCTCACACCACGTGACAAAGGAGTCGACCACAGCCCGGTACTCTGTCTCATCATCCCTGCTGATGCATCCAACCACCGCAGAGTCATCAGAAAACTTCTGAAGATGGCAGGTCTCTGTGCAGTGGCTGAAGTCTGTGGTGTAGAGGGTGAAGAGGAAGGGGGAGAGGACAGTCCCCTGTGGTGCCCCTGTGTTGCTGATCACCTTGTCAGACACACACTGTGGGAGACGTACATATTGTGGTCTTCCTGTCAGGTAATCAACAATCCAGGACACCAGAGAAGCATCCACCTGCATCGCTGCTAACTTATCACCCAGGAGGGTCGGCCTGATGGTGTTGAAAGCACTGGAAAAGTCAAAAAACATGACCCTCACAGTGCTCGCCGGCTGGTCCAGATGGGTGTAGACACGATTGAGCAGGTAGATGATGGCGTCCTCAGTTCCGAGACGAGGCTGATAAGCGAACTGAAGGGGATCCAGATGTGGTCTTACAATGGGTCGCAGCTGGTCCAGGATGAGCCTTTCCAGGGTCTTCATGATGTGGGAGGTCAGTGCCACGGGCCTGTAATCCTGGGGGCCACTGGGACGTGGCGTCTTTGGTACAGGGACGAGGCATGATGTCTTCCACATCACTGGGACCCTCTGCAGACTCAGACTCAGCATAAACAGTTTATGAAAGACTCCACTCAGCTGGGGGGCACAGGTCTTGAGGACGAGGGGACTCACTCCATCTGGTCCAGCAGACTTGCCTGAGTGAAGTCTCCTCATTTGCATCTCAACCTGGTATTGAGTGAAGGTGATGGGTGGGGGAGGGGTGTCAGGAATCTCAAGGGAGGCAACATGTGAAGAGAGAGGCTGGCACAGTGGTGTGGCTCTGGATTCCAGGCTGACTACAGGTGAGGTTGTGGGGGTGGGAGCAGACACTGTGGTGTCGAATCTATTGAAAAACAGATTCAACTCATTGGCTCTATTCTCACCTCCCTCAGCTCCCCTGCTGTTGGTTGGCCTGAATCCAGTGATGGTCTTCATGCCCCTCCACACCTCTCTCATGCTGTTCTGCTGGAGTTTCCACTCCAGCTTCCTCCTGTAATTGTCCTTAGCCTCTCTAAGCCTAAAACAAAGCCTAAAACAAAACAATGCTAATGTGCAAACTTGCTGAACAAGAGTCTCGACTGAAATCCAGTCCAAGACGTGTCATTTTATTACTGCTTTCTGTAATCTGTACCTGGGAAATGTCAGAGCAGGTGTCAGAGTGCTCTAAATGTGCTGCTTTAAAAATAATTTTTTCTAAAAAACCTTTAACTCCTGTAGAGAATTTAAGAAGATACTAGTCCCACTGATCAGCCAAAGAACCATGAAAAAACCTGTGTGACTTTGATTTACAAGCAAATACAACAAACCAATTCCTATCTCGTCTCTGTCCTGCGTAGCACTTGTTTAAAGATGGTGACTATGTAGATATAGTAGGTGTAATGCATAAGAAAAACCAATATCCCATACCCCACCCCATACATCCTCACACACACAACCACATACAGTCACCTGCTGTTTACCCGGGGACTGCTCCTGTCCCACTAAACCTCAGTTAGAGAGCAATAGAAAATTCATCTCAAACTCTCAGCTAGTCCAAAGCAATCAGTGAGATGGGATTCAGCTAGCTGCTGGCTTTACATATTCAATCTGTCTCTATCCTCTTTAGATAAACATGGCTTGCCAGGGTCTCCAGCTGCAGTCGCAATGTGGCTTCACTGTAATGAGTCGAGGACAGCTGACAGCGATGAGGAAACGGAGACCGTTTCGACTCGTGCACTGATAGAACCGTGTGTAGCTGTAGGTGACTGCTGGACTACATGGGGGGAAATATGTAGGGAATAAATGCCTGAGCAACTGAGAAATCTGTGTACAGTCAAAGTATGTGAGTGTAATCCATCTTGGAGAGGGCCCATGCATACCCATTTATGTGGAAAAGAGGCACATTTCACCTTTAACCTCCAAACACAAACAGACAAACACAGAGAAGCCTGAAGTTTCGCTTGCAGCTGCCGCATCTGTCAGAGGTTAATGCATTTCCTATGAGTGCAGGGGAAAGACTAAGAAAACACATTGTGTAGATGCATCCTTGTAACAGAAACACACACACATGCGCGCTTCAGATGCATGGAAATTGATTTTCCCAGGGGCCGTCTGGGCGTTTCGTGCTGCTCGACCGTAGTGTTTCTGCAGCTAACTGTTCATTCACGTGTGTCGTGCAGGGATCACAGCAGCACTCTGAAGCCGGAGTCTTTGTGAAGTTCTCAAACAAAATGCGAAACAGTGCCGCTTCCCTCTCCCTGCTCATGTGAAAGTCAGTAGCTGTCCATAGTTATTACTGCAGCAACCAATCAGCATCCTTGGAGGTTTGCTGGACATCACAAATCTGATCTAGCATACCGTTAATAAACACAAACAGCACATCTGTTTGCCATAATCACGCTGATCCAAGTGTTTTTGAGGTCAAAGTCAGTCATTTGCTTGGATATAAACTGGGTTTTCTCATTTTGTCTTAATATCTTCAAACAGAGGGCGAAATTTAATGAACATCAGCGTTTCCATGGTGATGCGCAAAGGAATAAAAAAGCCCTGGTTGCCATGGGGTTTGAGGCGTATATTGAGTTAAAAGCTCCCTAAATACACTGTCAACACACTCAGCAGTCTCCCGGGACATAACAGGGAGGATCCCTCCCTCTCTTTCTCTCTCTCTCTCTCTCTCACACACACACACACACACACACACACACACACACACACACACACACACGCACACACACACGCACACGCTGGCTGACTGACAGAGACACAGAGTGAAGACACTTAAATGCATGGGCACGTCAATCACCAGGGGGAAAGACAACAGAACAAATATAATTATTGATTTCCATATAATTATCGGTTTGTTTTAAAGTTGCTCCTTACTTCTTCAGTTCACAGTTGCATGTTATGGTGAAGAGAAAAGTGGGGAAAAGTGTGCCTGTTCTGTAACCTTTATTTAATTGGACAGGAGAATAAATTGCTCCTAACAAATGGCGAACGAAGAGTTTAATTTGCTAAAACAAATGTGAAAAAATTCAAATAAAAATGTGGTTCTCTTTATCTTCTTTCTAAATGAAAGTATCTCTGTTTTTTTTTTCTATTCTGCGGCTGTTGTGTACTCTTTAACATGCAGGACAGGGAATGAGATATGAAAAAACAATTAAATCCTTCAGTTTATTTCATTTGTATAAATCTAATTCATTTTCATATATATATTTAATTGAACTTTTTATTTTATTTTCTGAGTCGCAGTAGAAACATTTCAATTTTAATTTTTACTATATCCTCTCAGCAGAACTCACTCTTCATGCTGCCAAATGCTTGCAGACTGTTACGACCCGGCTCAAAAGCCGCAACATAAAAACAGAGATGAATAACAGAGTGTGGGTGAGAAGAGGTTTAATCCTAAAATGGAAAACCAGGTCGGCTAAAATGGCTGGTGCCACCAAGGCAACGACTAGTGCCCTGCCGGGAAGCTTGCCTCAGGTATGCTTTTATCCACACCTGACTAGGTGTGGCCAATTAGCACCAGCTGAAAACACTGAGACGATTAGAAGCTGCAGAGGGACGTAACACCTCCTCCCTTAAAAGGGTTCCTCTAGGACCCCTAAACAAATTAAAAGTCCCTCTGAAGCCTTGATCCCTCAAAAGTAAGTTGGCATCTTTAAGCATGGATGCCCCTACATGAGGATCTGAAGTTGCCACACCGAACAGACAAAAAGTAACATGTGACCAACACAAAGGAGCACAACAGTCAAACCCAAAATGATTACCTGACCTGCTACAACACAAAACCAAAAGTAGCAACAAATAATCACAAGTGATCTGTTGTCTCCACCACACAGTCACATACAAGTGGCCCTATACCACAACAAGTTACTCTAATCCAAAAAGTTCAGTAAATCAAGCACACTAGTGACCAACCACAAAATGGAGAGCTATGGCCACACAATGATCACATCAAGGGTGGCTCAGCACCCCACAGTGTTATTGCCATCACCTGGCCAACAACACTCACAAGTGATCCAACAAAATAGCCATATTCCCCACAACACTAAAGGTCACATCACAAAACGCTCACCTAACAAGGATCTCATTAGCATCTATCAACACTGACATATGCACACACATGGTGTACACACAATGCCAACTTAAAAACAGCCTACCTGCCTCAGCTACAGACCATAATCATGAATAGTCTCAAACCTCCTACCAAGTTTGGTGCCACTGATTCACTATGTGCAACTCCCAGCCTAAAACACTACAAACAACAAAACCCTTACTTTTCCTACCCTAGTCTTCAGTGGTGTACCAGGCTCGAGGCAACTTTAAACGCGAACTCGAGAGCAGGCAGCAGACCAGAGATACAGTCTCCTACCAAACTCTGAAGCGTACCCCCACCCAGGATAGCCACCAAACACAATAAACTAAAACAATAAAGCAAAACAACAAACAAGTACTTCGATGGAAGGGCAGCACAGCCACCCAGCTGAAACACACTTACTAGAGGGAGTTTGTACAATTACACTGAACACCATCACTCACCCACTTAAAAGCAAAACAAAAGACTGATATTCAGTCTCCACTAAAATGTCCAAAGATCCCGGACGAGCCCCCACTTATGTTACGTCCCTCTGCAGCTTCTAATCGTCTCAGTGTTTTCAGCTGGTGCTAATTGGCCACACCTAGTCAGGTGTGGATAAAAGCATACCTGAGGCAAGCTTCCCGACCCCCAGGTCGTAACATAAGTGGGGGCTCGTCCGGGATCCCTCATAGGGGGTCTTTGTTCCTGGGAGTGGGGGTTAAAAAAAAACAAAAAAAAAAGGGGGGGGTGCGAGAGGTCCTGGGTTCAGATCCCGGACGAGCCCCCACTTATGTTACGACCCGGCTCAAAAGCCGCAACATAAAAACAGAGATGAATAACAGAGTGTGGGTGAGAAGAGGTTTAATCCTAAAATGGAAAACCAGGTCGGCTAAAATGGCTGGTGCCACCAAGGCAACGACTAGTGCCCTGCCGGGAAGCTTGCCTCAGGTATGCTTTTATCCACACCTGACTAGGTGTGGCCAATTAGCACCAGCTGAAAACACTGAGACGATTAGAAGCTGCAGAGGGACGTAACACAGACATCACTTCTTGCCCTTTTTTAACTGTAAACTGTAGCCATACTGTCCTAACTTACACATTATAACATATGTATTTGTGGTGTTTCCGATTGCTTGCTCAGGAACATTCATACCAATGTCCAGCTGGAGGTCATTTTGTAGCTCATCCCTCTTTGTCAAAGGAGCTTGCAAAGAAAAGCGTCTGGACTTCTTTAAGTTACTTGAAGACGTTTCACCTCTCATCCGAGAAGCTTCTTCAGTTCTAAGGTCAAATGGTGGAGAGTCCCAGATATAAACCTAGTGGGAGTAACCCCCCACAGAGGGACAAAAGGACCCCCTGATGATCCTCTAATCGCCTGAGCTAAGGTGTGAAACTCATTGTGCTCATTGTGAAACCTGGCCCCACCTTATCATGCGAATTCCTGAGGTCAGATGGCCCAGGATGTGAGTGGGCGTTAAGGCGTCTGGGGAGGGAACTCAAAACTGGATTATAGATGGCAGAGAGTTGGTGTCGTAAACCACCGCCTCTGTTCAAAGATGGTCGCTCACAGTGGACATAGATGGCTTCTTTCACTCCTCTTTCAAACCATCTGTCCTCTCTGTCCAAAATGTGAACATTGGCATCCTCGAAAGAGTGTCCTTTATCCTTAGATGCAGATGGACTGCTGAGTCTTGTCCTGTGGAGGTGGCTCTTCTGTGTTTATCACAGAGTATCATCAGGGGGTCCTTTTGTCCCTCTGTGGGGGGATACTCCCACTAGGTTTATATCTGGGACTCTCCACCATTTGACCTTAGAACTGAAGAAGCTTCTCGGATGAGAGGTGAAACGTCTTCAAGTAACTTAAAGAAGTCCAGACGCTTTTCTTTGCAAGCTCCTTTGACTACGATGACCTGGATGACTGAGAACCTTCACAAACTCATCCCTCTTTGCACAAAGGAGCAGATACTGGTCCTGCTGATGGGTCAAGGACGTTTTACGGCCCTGTCCAGCTGTCTTAGAGTAACTGCCTGGCTCCTGGCATCTCCTCCATGTTCTTGAGGCAGTGCTGGGAGACACAGCAAACCTTCTGGCAATGATACGCGTTGATGTGCCCCCCTGGAGGAGCTGAACTCTGTACAACCTCTGTAGGGTCCAAGTATCACCTAATGCTTCCAGCAGTGACACTGACCTTAGCCAAAAGCAAAAACCTACTGAAAAAGCAGTTAGAAGAGACAAGAAGGTGCATGTGGAACCACCAAAAATGGGGAAAAAACATTAATATTTGTCTATTCACAAGAGAAGAAAAAACATGAGTATTTGACTTGTATTTGATAGCTTGAACACTGATTTATTTCATCCCATTTTTCCAGTATTGTTAGTATTCCAGACTTTATCTGAGGATTTAACATTTTCTACCTACACGGGACTCAAGACGGGGGACATGGACCCGTACAAAGCCGCGTCATATAACGTGCGGAGGGCGGTGAAAGAGGCGAAGCAGCGCTACGGGAGGAAACTAGAGTCACAACTCCAACAGAGTGACTCTAGGAGCCTGTGGCGGGGACTAAGGACAATAACGGACTATAAAGCACCAACAACCGGTATGACGAACGCGGCCGTGACTCTGGCAGACGAGCTGAACACTTTCTATGCTCACTTCGAGGCTGCAGCTAAGGACTCCAACGATGCTAGTGTTAGCGGCGCTAACGGCTGCAGACAGGAAGATACTGCCAGCACCGGAAACGTGCTCGTCATCTCCGAGCATGAAGTAAGGAGAGCCTTCAAGAGAGTGAACACCAGGAAAGCAGCAGGACCAGACGGCATCCCAGGTCGTATCCTAAGAGACTGCGCATACCAGCTAGCTCCTGTGTTCACTGAGATATTCAACATCTCTTTATCTCAGTCGGTGATCCCCACATGCTTCAAAGAGTCCATCATTGTTCCTGTCCCGAAGAAACCCCACCCTGCTTCTCTCAATGACTATCGCCCTGTAGCCCTCACCTCAGTAGTGATGAAGTGCTTTGAACGCCTGGTCAGAGACTTCATCATTTCTTCACTACCAGACACACTGGACCCACTACAGTTCGCTTACCGTCCAAATCGTTCCACAGACGATGCCATCTCTCATCTCCTCCACACATCACTCACTCACTTGGACACTAGAAGGGGGAATTATGTTAAAATGCTCTTCATAGACTACAGCTCTGCATTTAACACCATAATTCCCTCCACACTCACCACCAAGCTGGAGCATCTGGGACTCAGCTCATCTATGTGTCTGTGGATCTCCAACTTCCTAACTGGCAGACCACAGGCAGTAAGGATGGGCGGACATGTCTCAGCCTCCACCACTCTCAGCACTGGAGCCCCCCAGGGGTGTGTTCTGAGCCCCCTGCTGTACTCTTTGTACACATATGACTGTGTGGCCACTACCAGCTCCACCACCATCATCAAGTTTGCTGACGACACCGTCGTGGTGGGCCTGATCTCTGATAACAACGAGACGGCCTACCTGAAGGAGATTAGGAATCTGGAGAACTGGTGCCAGAGGAACAACCTCCTTCTAAACGTCAGTAAGACAAAGGAGCTGATAGTGGACTTCAGCACTAAGCAGGAGAGGAACTACCAGACCCCTGTCATCAACGAGTGCCCAGTGGAGAGAGTGGACAGCTTCAAATACCTCGGAGTTCACATCACGCAGGACCTGTCATGGTCCTGTCACATCAACACCGTTGTGAAAAAGGCCCGTCAGCGTCTCTACCACCTCAGACGCTTGAGAGACTTCCAACTGCCCTCCAAGGTGCTCAGGAACTTTTACTCCTGCACCATAGAGAGCATCCTGGCGGGAAACATCTTAACCTGGTTCGGGAACAGCACCATGCAGGACAGACGAGCTCTACAGAGGGTTGTGCGGTCAGCTGAGCGCACCATCCGCTCCGAGCTCCCTGACCTGCACTCAATCTACAGCAGGCGGTGCTGGACCAAGGCCAGGAAGATCGTGAAGGACCTCAGCCATCCCAACAACAGACTGTTCTTTCTGTTGAGGTCAGGAAAGCGATTCCGCTCCCTGAAGACCAACACAGAGAGACTGAGGAGGAGCTTCTTCCCGCAGGCGATACGGTCTCTCAATCACACCACCACACAGTACTGACCCACACATACAGTTCTTACACTCACACTGGACATTCTGGACATTGTTTTCACTTCATTACTTAAATCACGCTGCTGTTATTGTGTATATGCTGCTGTTATTGTGTATATATTTATTTATATTTCTTCATACATTCTTATATAGTTCTATATTGTGTATTTTGTTGTACAGTTATTTTATTTTCAACTTTAATTTATATATTTTATCTTATTCTCCCAGTTAAATTTACCCTTCATTCTAATTTGTGTTGTACAGTTATTTCATTTTTAACCTTAATTTATATTTTATTCCTTCCTAGTTAAATTTACCCTTTTTAATTTTTCATATTTATTTCCTATCTTATTCATAGCCTTTTCCTTTTTTTGTTTTCTTTAGGTCACGAGCAGTTGTCCAAGCATTTCACTACATATCGTACTGTGTATGACTGTGTACGTGACAAATAAAATTTGAATTTGAATTTGATTTGATTTACTTCTTAGGTAGATAGATGTAAGTTTGCTTAAGATGCTCCACCTGTGACTTTCTGAGCAAACACCTCACAGATATTTCATAAAGACCAGGTCAACGGTCCTCCATAATCCTCTTGATTTCTTATTCATTTGTCTTATATCGTTAACATGCTGGGCTGTGGCTCAGGTGGTAGAGCAGGCTGTCTAGTTAGTTGCAGGGTTTGCTGCCGGTGTCTGACCCTTCCTTTCTATAATCTGAGGTATCCTTGTGCAAGTATTAGTGGAAAGTTTAAATCCCTTGGGCAACTGTTCGGGTAAAATGAAAGTATTTATTGCCAGTAAGTGCCTGATATCTTTGTTTTCGTGATGTTTTCTGATGGGCGAAAAGAAAAAGGAGATATTCTTGTTTTTGCCTTGACCTTGTCTTTGAGAGGTACATTTGGGAACTGAAGCAAACCCGAAATAATTTCAGTAATGCACATTATTCCTGCAGTAAATATACTGCACAACACAGGGGACTATCCAGCCTATCCACTTTACCACGTTGCTCTTGTTGACACATCCGCCCACGGCCACAAAGCAACCCAAATATGAATTGTCTCCGACCAGCTGCTTCTTTATCTGCTCTCAAATCCCATGCACCATGTTGGAGCAGAGACGTCCTCTTCCCGCTGTAGGTGGAGCGGTGGCTGTCTTCCAGATCAGACAGAGAGATGACACCCTCTGCCCTGGGCCACATGTAATTACTCCCACAACAGAAATCACAAGTGGGCAGAACAGAGGCTGCCAGAGATTTGTCTTCTCGCTCCTGACTGGCCCACAGTTTTGTCTTTTTCCTGATATCGTCTCTCTAACTTTCTCTCCTATTTTTGTGTCACCCACGCACAAACGTTAACAATAAACAGTAACAACTTCACCTAAATGTCCACCGAGTCCAAAGCGTACACACAACCCGGACACAGTCAAGCGGATTGCCAGATACTAACAACAGCAGCACCGCTGGGAGTGCTGAAGGTTATGGTTCATGGAGAGATTTATGTCTAGGCAAACAGTCCCAGAACAGAAGTGTGCTCTCTAGTGTCACCGCTGGAGCTACTGTACTTCCAGAAAAGCATCACTGTTTGTTTCTGGGAGTCAATACGAATCGCTTAAAAGTTGCTGAGATTTCGAACTTTCTCTATAATCTAGATTTGAATAAACCTTGTTTGAGACGCTCCCAATCCCCCCTCTGGATTTCCACTTGCATTTCAGCTGCTTAACAAAGGAGGATGAGAAATCACTGCCAGCGTGGGATTTTAAAAAAAAAAGTTTCTTGCAAACAGAAAGAAAAGAAAGTGCTCTGGGATATCTACTTTCACTGCTATAATGTGGATGTATTCATGGGTGCTAGATGTATAGTTGCCAGTCTGCATGGAGATGCCACCTGTTCTGCAAAAGCAGCCACAAACTCGCTAAAAATGGAAGCGAACAGCTAATCGCCGGCCGTGAAAGACCTGTGAAAATGAGGCGAGCGGGCTGACCGACCCGTGATGGTGTAATTGTTGCACTTCTCCGAAATAGCAGCAGTCGCCACTGTTGCTGAGAAATGAAGATAATTAGCGCACAAACAACAGAAGGGAGGCGAACGGAGTTAGGTGTGCACATGAGCAAACAGTGGCATCTTCCTTTGCAGTGACACTCGCGCGCACATAGACGCACTTACTTCCAGCAAAGCACCGACACTTAGAGGCATGTGAGGGAAGCCTTACGTAGGCGAGGAGGGAATCTACAGTACCGACAGTGTGATATTTCACAGTTTATCGTGTCGTCTTTCATGGCACTAAATCACAAGGATTCCACCTGTGACTCAGCAGTAAATAAAATTCTGCCATTAGAGGATAAATTGTCACTTTCTTGAGCTGAAGAAATTCTCAGTACATAACTCTAATATTAATAACACACTTAGCATTCATTGTGAGTTGATGGGGGGCTACATGGAGCAGATGCTGGCTGCTTTCAAGATGTTTCTAACCTTGAAGTGTATTGGCTACAACTGCTCCATACTTTTTTCATCTGACGGACTCCCACAACCCTGTTCGACAGACTCAAAAATCCCTTTCTACTCAAAACCTTTTATGTATGAATCTGTTCAAATAAATTCTGATTTCTTGTCTGGACAAAAGCAGATTTGCTCTTGTACATTTGACATGTTTTCTGTGGTCTATTGTGAGTAAAATGTGGGTTTATGAGATTTCCAAATCATTGCATTTATTTTTATTTGGATTTTACACAACAACCCAACTTCTGGAATTGGGTTTGTACACACACGTTAGGTTAGCTGGTCTGAATCTGTTTCTGATGTATTAGAGGAGCTCATCTTTCCATGAAGCCCCCGTGATGCTTGTAGCTGAATGAACGTCAAACCGACATCAATGATGTTTGTTCAAGGTATGTCTTTAGTGTTGCTTAGCCGTTGTTGTTAGAGCTTCAAGTAACAGAGGAGAGTTGGGTTTTTTACTACTTTTTCTACCAAAATGAAAGAAAATAAAAATGTTTCTTGATGATAAGTTCACGAAAACTCCAACTACTTTAAGGGAAATAGAAATTGAAATAAATTACTTAAGTGTGTTTTGTTTTGTTTAGAGAGGCTGAGGTGTACAAAGAAAAAATGTTCTAAGGATGTCTGTTCATATCTGTGCAAAAAACTGGACAAATGTATTCCCTCATTCTTTCTTTGCAGTAATCTGATCTATTATCTGTTCCTCATTTTGTAAGAGACTACATGGAAACATCAACATCCGTCTGTGGTTCTGTTTTTGCTATTGTACCGCAGTGACGAGGGAGATGATGTAGGTGTTTCAACCATATGTATGCATACACAGAGAACAGAATGATTTAAGGTTTGATTGTACTTTGGGAATATTATTCTGGCCGTGTGTTTCACCTACGCGTCTCAGCACTGGACTTTTATAGGATCTGCCAGTCTGTGACTGAGTTGCTGTGGCTTTTGAACGCTTCCACTTTGAAGTAATACCATTTACAGTTGATCCTGGAAAATCAAAAAGCAAAGAAATTCCACAAATGGACTTGTTGCAGTTCAATGGCCAAATTCAGCGAGCTCCTCAGAGCGACTCATTCGTTCACAAATGTTTGTAAAGGCACAGCGAATGGCTAGGTACTTGATTTTTAAATACCTGTGTCAGTGGAGTAAAAACATGACTTTACACTATAGGATTCAAAGATTAGGAGGTATCAGCTTTCGTCAGTGTAGTGTTTCTAGAGTGCCTCTTGATCAGTTCAGTTGTGTAGAAACCTATAAGACCTTTAAAAACCTTCTAGAGTTAGAAGCAGTTGGTGAGAAACTGGGAAACCTTTTGATTTTCTAAAAAATCTACATTATTATCTTATCCCCTCCCCTAAAAACATTTGACTTTGAATTAGTTGTATTTTGAAAGTACTCTTTGGGTTAACTTTGGGTTCCAGGCATGCAAAACTTGCCTTTTTACATCAGCCTTGAAAAGGCTAAAAAGGCGAGGACTTCCCTGAATGCTGTCAAACCATGTTATTTTTCACCACTGAAGGCCATCCTGTCACTTTCTATTCATATGCAGCGCTGTAACGGCAACACCATTATGAATTCATAAGAAGCACCTGCTTGGCAGTCAAATATATTCCTTTCTGTCACCTGTGTGTCTGTTTACTGGTTACAAGACCTCACAAGATGGGATCAACCTTCATGTTTCCCACTGTGGACAGCCTCATCACTCTTGCTTTTCTCGCTCTCGCGCTCTCTCATCACATGAGGGACCCTCTTGTCTCTGTGAAGAACAAATGAGGCTGACCTTGTCTGAAGCACATGAGATGGATCCAGTGTGGTGCATTTGCCAACTGCGACTTTGAATTCTATCTCCTCCATGTGCTCCATTTCCATTTCTGAAGAGGGTGGTAGGTGGCTAGCTTCACTCTGTCCACTCCTTTTAATCTTTGCCTCATTCATGGGATCTCTACTTTCTTCGGATCGTTCCACCTACTGTCCTCTTCTCAGTTCATTTCTTGTTTCCTCCTGGTCTTGATTGGTCCTTAACCTCTTCTCACTCTCTTCCACTGCTCGCATCTTTCCCCCCCCTTCATCCTGTGAGCAACACATTTTCTCCTCTCTCTGTGTCCTTCCAACTTTGGCTCTTTTTTTTTTGTCTGTGTGCAAAGAAAAGACATCTCAGAAGCAATGACAGGGGTCATAGTCCAGGGTCAGCAATTTCTGCATGGAGCTAACGACTGAAACTGTCAAGCAGCCAGAATCTTGGCTAAAGTAAGACAAAGAAGAAAGAGTAAGTGAAAGGAGGAATTTAAAGGTAAGAGAGAAAAAGTAAATGTAACTTATGTATACCTGTATGTGCAGTCATGCTGCAAAAGGGTGATTAAAGCCAGTCTTCTTCATCTTTTTCCTCCTCCACTAGTACATCCACCCCTTTCTTCCATTAAGGGCCATCAGTTCTAACTGTGAAACACCACTTCCTGTGATTAAGTGTCCAATTAAAGCCCCATTTCAGTGCTACGCCTTTTTTTGGCTCATTGTATGAAAGCAGATTTGAAGTCATGTCTGAATGATACTCCAATATGAAGAAAAGCCCAAGTAATCACTGACTGACTTCACCTGACTCAGATGTATTTAGGACATTCACGTGTTCTAAGGTAATTTTACCTGCTGGGCAGAGCTGATTGTTCCTGTGTGCGCCAGTATGTTTATTTGGAAATTAGTACCACGTAAGTGCTTCTAATTTTGCAACACTCTGCCCAAATCAAAGACTGTGCAAAAGGTGGTTTGGCCTCTGGATCTGAGAGGTTGTAAAAGTGCTTCAAACCTCCTTTCTGCCTGATAACCAGCAGCAGGCAACTCTTCTGAATGAAAATGAAAGTCTGATTGTGTCTATGACAGGATGAGGTGAATTCTTAATAAGAAAGGACACATTGTACTAGCTCAGAAGGACCAAAAGGCCCCAAAGACCACAGATAACGACTCAAGTGCATGACCACAGAATTATTTTTATGGTTAAGACATAATTTCACAACGTCTAACCACGTCACAGTATTCAGGAGGCTGGTGCATCCCTGTCAAGGTCAACAATTCAGAGACACATTCAAAGGTGCAATAGGACACGGTGGACTGATATTGCCTGTGTATTAACTCTACTCTATATTTGCTGTAGGAAATGGGCACTAGTGTGGGAGTGGTTTTATGTGTCTGACAACTGCTGTAAGCCAGGTTGGGTTAACTGAAGACAGGTTTGCTTACATTCACAGTCTCGTCTACTTGTCGCCCTCACTGCAAACGCTGTCTGTGGGACTGTTTCTGTCTCTCTCTGCAGGTATGTCATGTGGTTTTCATTAAAAATATTTATAATGGACAACTTGTTACTCTGACTTTTACAATGAAGATACATTTGAAGGTGAGCATCATCTCTTTGTGCAGGCCAGGGCGTATTATATGCTGCAGCCTAAAGGCAGATTTGGCTTACTGAGGCTGGGATGATTGCCAGCCTACTACTTACAGGGTGGTGGCTGTTTGGTCTTGGGTCTTGGAGGACAACTGCTGTTTCCTGTCGAAGTTGTCAGCATGTGAAGTGTAACTAATTTGTGGAATAGCTGGCCGTGACCCTGGACTATGTGTTTTTTCCCCTTTACAAGTGGGACACCGGGCTGTTATAGATTATATTTTAGAATCTTATCGGTTGTGGTCTTTTGCCCACAGCTGAGGCTGTCGGTCAGACCTAGACTCTGTGTGTGTTACAGCAAACCACCAGCTACACTCAAGCACAACAAGGCCAGATCAGGCTTTTCTGTAAAACATGTCGAAGAGCCAGCGCTGCTCTGTAATTAAAAAAAAGATTGAAACAGAGGAAAGCAAGATTAACTTGTACCAGAATGAAGAGAGAAGTATAGAGCAGGAGAGAAATGGCTCACAGTCAAATGCATATCATTGGTCAGAAGTGTTTATTAATGATATGATTGCAAGGGGTTTTCATTGAAGTATTAAAAACAAACCTTTATATTGTCTAAGGAGCTTAGAAAGAAAAGCATCTGCACTTCTTTAAGTTGCTTGAAGACGTTTCACCTCTCATCCAAGAAGCTTCTTCAGTTCACTGAAGAACTGAAGAATTCCTAAACAGTTAATGCAAAAGGGGTTTAACAAAAACCCCTTTAATTAATGCTGAAAGTCGGCACTTCAAAAAAAAACAAACTGATTGCTAAAACTTAAAATTCACTGTGATGGCGTACAGAGGAAAAACTACAGAAACTTTGTCCAGTAGATTAGGGCCCTACTGTAGCTAAGTGAACATTGTTTTGCCAAGTTTCCAGTCATCTTCAATGAAGCATGAAGTTTATTTTGTAATTTAAGATCCCACTGAAATTGAATTAGACAACAAAGGGTATGCTTGAGGGCCCGGATCCTGTGTGATTGGCAAGTCCAGTATTTTTTTCACTTTAGGCGAGCATGAGCTCCGAGTCTGACCTGGATAGTTTATCTTACTTTTGAAGAAATGTTTGGTAGATTTTTCTAGGGTCAAGCTGTTAACCTTTGTGGGTTCAATCATGCCTTTCCATGTTCACATGAGTTTTCTTTTGCAGTGACACTGACAGAACGTGTTTCTATCAGTGACCAAAGCACTGATAGAAAGCACATTTTTCTGCCTCACCAGGACCATGAGTGTGGCAGCCCACTGTAATCTTTGATGTAGTTTCAAACACACAGTTTATGTTGGCATAATTTAAAAAAAAAAATACCTTTCATTACTGGCTTGAGTATACCACTTGACCTTAGCTATCCATAGCATGAAGTAGAAGACTAGAGAGGAGCTCAGATTTTATTTTTTGTACTTTACACCCAGCTGTGATCTGTGCACACACACTTTTTGCAGTAGCGGTATGAGGTTGTCTCCTTTAAAGCTTTCAAGAGCTGACCTTGAAGTCCACAAGTGTGAATATAACCTGTGTGGTGGCCAGTTATGAAATGACTGTGTCTGCCTCTCCAGTGGAGTCGCCACCTGCCAGGTGTTTCTGTGCCCTCCACACAATAAATGCCAAGAATGACTCCAGCATACGTATCCCTGCGAGAGTAAGGAATGAGGGGTCGTCTCTTTTTATTCTGAAAAATCAAACAGTGATGTTAGTAATATTTGTAAATGTATTTTGGGGTAAAAGTATACACATACAAATAATTACATTAATTTGCATTTGTTTACTGAAGTGAGCTGTTATTTCTATGCAGCAGAGGTCAGTTATGCTGTTGAATGCAGCACATCATCAAATGCGGTTTGCTAGCTGTTATATGCTCTTAAAAGCTGTGGGAAGTTGGGCAAAAAAAGACAGGCAGGGGACAAAGACATGCATGTTAGGTTAATTAGTGACTGTAAATTGTAGGTGTAAATGTGAGTGTGAATGAAGTGTTGTCTGTTCGCCCTGAGATAAATTGGCAACCTGTGCAAGGTGTACCCCGCCTCTCACCCCGTTGATACCTGGGATTGCCTCCGACACAACCATAGCTCTGAATGGGATAAGTGAAAGGAAGTGGATTCATCGGTGCTTTTGGAAATCTGTTATTTCCTATTTCTGTTGTGTTTTGTGTGCTTTTGCAGCGTTTTCCTTATTGCTGGCGTTTCCTTACGGTAAGTTGCAGTCCGTTTGGCCTCTCAGGGCCACCGTACATTCTCTTTCAAAATGTCTGCAGAGACTAAATGCTAGCACCAAGCTAGTACTGTAGCAAAGAACCTAGGACCCTGAATGATGTTAAAGCTGAGTGCGTGCTGACCTGAGATAATTAGTCAGGCTTGTATTATTGCAGCTTCCATTTCCCACCATACTCGCCATGTACTCTATGTGATACAATGCAGTGTGTGTTTGGTGGTGGGTACAGCAGTGTAACAGCATTTTTGCCCTCCAGGGCTTCACACCAGTCGCATAACAAAACTATGAAGTAGTGCGAGACATTAAAATGTCCTCCATTGCTTAACATTGCAGTCTATTTAGAGAAATCAGCATTATTTCCACCTCTGAGTTGGAACAAGTTCTCAGACACCTTCAGAAGTCCTTGCCAGCGCTAGCAGCTGCATCGTTAGCGCAACGCAGGTCCCTCTCACCTCCCACTTCCTCCCCTGCTGCAGTTTAAGCACTTCGAGGTGTTCTGATCAAGCTTCTGGGCTGATTAAAAGAGTGCCATGGACTATTGTGGAAAGCCTGCGATAGCTTTGAGAGGCAGGTAAAGACCTGATTGCATTGTGAGGAGGAGGCAGGTTAAAGGAAAACTCAAATGAAGACAAAAACAAAGGAGGGCCTCGTGAGAGCTGTTGGTTTTCTGCAGTAGGAGCTGAATCCCAACCTGAAGCTGTGAAAACAAATGAGAAATTGTAAGACAATCCATGCTGCTTGTGTACTTTAAGCATTACCATGAAATTAACATACCATGTCGCATGCATATTTGATTCTTTTTTCTTATCTGGCCCCCAACATGATGAGAATCTGCACATCAGTTATGTAATTAACGCTGCTGCATGTTCCCTTCATACCGGAAACGTTTATAAACAGCTTAGGGATAAAGCACACAGTTTATTTCCCATGTTCCCAGAACTGATAGCATATTAATTAACATAATCCATTACAGCTTAACTTGGGATTTCATTTAGATAAGATACAACAGAAATGTATCCTCTGATCAGAGCCTTAAGTGATCGAACCCCCTGCTCCCTCCTTATAACTACAGGTTATGTGAACTTTGATGTAACAGGCAGGAGTCTGCGCTCAATGCAGAATAAATTGAAAAAGATGAAAGGAGGGGGGGAAGAAAAGCCTGAAACAATCAATTTTCCAAGACACTATTTGAAGATTCAGCGACAGACGGCAGCAGGGAGAGTTGAGAGGAAAATCCTCCGAAGGGCTGGTTCACTCTGTCTCTCCTGCCTCATCGCCGAGTAGGTAATAAATAGAGGCGGCGAGTGACTAGCTGAGTAAATACAATGTGCCAAGCAGGCTCAGTCTCTGAGGGAACAAGGTATGGCAATAGAGAGAGAAAGGATGAGATTGGAAGTGGTGGAGGGCTTGAAGAGACAGGAAGGGATGGGAAGCAGTGTGAGAAGGATAAAGGTAGTCTTAGGGTTTGAGAGGCTAGAGAAGAGCAGGATAAAATCAGCTGCCTATAGGTGGAAAATGGAAGAATGGAAGAAGACATTGAGAGAGTGAAGATGAGGTGGGGATTGGAGAGCACTGTTAGAAATGAACATCCTCTGAGAGAGGGTGAGGGGCTGAAGGAGGGCAGGATGAACCTGAAGAAAATCAACAATGAAGGAAAAACGAGGCAGAAAAAGGTATTAAGGTAAAAGGTAAGAAAATAAAAAGACAAAGGTGAGAGAGGGAGCAGAGAGGAGAAGAAAAGACTCAGAGAGAAAGAAGAGAATGAGAGAGCAAAATTTGAGAAGGTGCTGTTCATTGGCGGTGCAGAGGAGGGGCATGGCCCACCTGCAGGGATACAGTGAACATTTAATTTAGCTTCTGCCAGCTGAAGAACAGCAAGACTGAACACACACACAAAAAAATGCTCACGCTCAGATGCAGGTCGTGCTTTCTGACAAATAATCAAAACCTCCAAACACTGAGAAACACAAACAGCCAAGCTGAATCACAGGCTGCAGGGAACTGAAAACAGTAATAATTGCCACTTATTAACTCGTGCTAATTGAAAGGGCTTATTCTGGTTTTGGCATAATAGAAAATTCTCTGCAATCCTAAGAAGCACAGGTAGGGATAAATAAATACAGTGGAGAGGGATGCTAAGTAAAATGCAAAATAACTATGGTGAAGGGTAGAGTGGGGTAGAGGTGAGGCTGTTCCATGTCGTTATAAGTAACATGCGATCTGATGCCACGTGTGTCTTGTAGAGAGAGCAGTTCTGCTTATACAGTGATCTTGTTCAAAGCAGGGTCTCTGTCTCCTTGATTCTTCTCACAAATGTAATAGCTGGGTAATTACATGCTGTCCTGTAAAATGATCCCACGAGGATCTGTGTCTTCAAGGAAAGGCTGGAGAGGCAAAGAAAAAGTGGACGGGGGATGAAAAGGTGAAAGATGGTACATTTCTTTATGAAATTTAAAAAAAAAAAAACAGGAAAAATGCAAAATTTGCAAATAAATATACTAAATATCTCCCAAAAAGACTTTTGGGAGAACAATGTTGTGCCATTCTCTCATTTCATGATGTAACAGATGTTTTCAACCAGTAAAAGGTCTGCACTGCAGGCAAGTTTGGACTCTTTGACTATGAAGCCGCACTGATACACTGAAAAAGATGTCATCTGGATAGGAACATGTGTCATCCTAAAACATGTACATACCTTCCAGCACTGATTGTACCTTTCAAGATGTGCAGACTGCTAATTCCATAGATAATGATGCATCTCATCAGAGATGCAGGCTTTTGTTTTACACGCTTATAACAAGCTGAATAACATGTCTCCTGTTTTTTTTGTCCGATCACGTCACAGATTTTTACTTTGAACCAAATCTAATTTAAAAAGAAGGAGATGGAGAAGTTGGCAGTGTTTATACATATGTGGCATTTCCATTGCATGACAGAGCTTTAACCTACGTTTGTGGCGAGCTGTGTTCACAGACTGATTTCTGAAACTGTTTCTGAGCCCATGCAGTGAATCATGCCTGATTTTAAGGCAGTGCTGCCTGAGGCCCCAAAGATCACAGGCGTCCAATACTGATTTTCAGCCTTGCTTTGGATTCTCTGACTCTTTTGATTATTTCGTGTACTATAGATGATGAGATATTCAAAGTCTGAGACAATCTGCGTGTCTAAGATGCTCTTTTTATACCCAACCATATAACTGACCAATATGACAGTTGAACTAATTCGTTGCACAATTTTTCTCCAGCTGTTTCCTTTTAGTACCACATACTTTCTAGCTTCTTTTTTCTGCCTGATCCTAACATCCCAAAGGGGTTCAGTCTGGTTAAGGTGAAGACTGTGCAGGCCAGTCAAGTTCTCCCGCACCGGACTTGCTCATCCGTGTCTTTATGGACGTTGCTTCGTGCACGGTGCGCAGTCATGTTTGAACAGAAAGGGGCCATCCCCAAACTGTTCCCACAAAGTTTGGAGCATTAAATTGTCTTGGTATGGCATGACTCGAATGGCATCCTGGTACCACGCTGGAATTCATTGAGCTTCTAAGAGCGATCCATTCTTTCACAAGTGTTTGTTAAAGGTGTTTGCAAGCCTAGGTGCTTGATTTTCACATGTAGCCGTGAAAGTGAATACATTTGGTAATATAGTGTATATGTAAAACACAGGAACATCCCAATCGTTCAGGTTTGCACCACTTAGGTTCTTTAATCTCATAAAAGCCAAAGCCAAGCCCGGCAATTTTATTCCATTAAAACAATAGAAATGTTAGAGAACATGTCTCGTGCTCAACGCTCGGTGTTCTTGACTTACATGCAGCCAAAGAGTGTAATGTTTAAGCAGCCATCCACATCCTAAATGGGCTTGTAACCAATTTTCCGGTCAATGGGCGACAAGCATTTTGTACACCCTTGCTGTTCTTTTTTTAAAATTTTCCCTCTATTCCAACCGAGCACAGCAAACCCAGAAACGGGGAACTGTGTTTCCCAAAAGCTCAGAGAATGCTTAGTGAGCCAGTGAAGGTTAAGTATTCATTAAACCAAGAGGAAAACAGATGCAGCGAAAATCAAATCCACAGCATCCATCCATGTATGCATACGGTTCACAGAGAGAATGTGATGGGAGGACTGATGAGTTCATCTCGCCATATAAACACATCTACGCTTTACTACACACCTAATCTGTATTTAAATTGCACGCACACACCATCTGCATGCGTGCATAAATGCACTCTGACATGACTTCGCATTCTGAGCTTATTATGCAACAAATGTAGTGGCCGATTTGCTTTCATCCGTGAACGCGAGCGACAATGTTAACAATGACAGTAAGTGACACAGAAGTGTTGGTAGCGTAGATGCGATACTCTTTATTGTTCAGTCCCTCTTTGCTGTGACAGTGATGGATAAGGCCAGGCCGCCGACAAAAGGCAAGGACAGAAAAGTACATAAGAACAAACGAGGCATACTACAAAGAGAACAGTTTGGCTGCAACTCAATAAGCCAATTTCACTTTCTTTGCTTGTCATCACTCTTGTTACCAGCCTCAAGGTGCAGCAAGCAATTACGGGGGAAGGAGATGGACTCATTTGAAAGAATACTGATGTACTGAAAACTCTACCCAAAAAGAAGGGAAGCTCCACCACTGAGCATTTTAAGACTACCTGAAATACGTAAAGAAGTGTGTGATGTGCAGCAGTGGTCACAGAGTTTCAGGTTTAAAATAAGCCCTGTGGAGTATTGAGTGCTTTTTCTCCAAAATAAAATAATTGCAAAGCTTTTTTTTTTTTTATGTTTTAAATATACTGCATTGTTTACATCAACAGGAGATCGGGAGCCTTGGTCAAAATAGAAACAGCGTGTATATGGATGCTTCATAGTGCTATAAAAACCCCAAAGCGTATCAATCAGCTGCTTTAAGGGTTTCTTAAGTCTTAAATCACAAAAGCTTTTTGTTATTAGCGGGAGCTGCACAAATCTGATAAATTAGCTCCTTGTTTCTGTCTTTTAGGTTATATTAGCCACTAACAGCTAAATGCACCCTAAACTTCAACTGCAGCTGTGTGAGCTGTTTGATTAATGTGGGCACCATCCAGTCTAAAGCTCAGTGATGGTGGCTTTCTGATTGATGCTGCATACAGTTGCTGTACAGGACACTACCACATATATTGTATGAATATTTGTGCTGAAAAGTTAAATGATTCCCACCTTCACTGTAAAACTGATGAATGAACAGCTGCTTTTTTATTACTACAAGGAACACACGACATGTTTGCTAGCAGTACAGATTACACACAATCATGATCTGTGGGCTTATTTTCTATAAGGCAGTTCTGCACCTGCAGTGTTTTATTGTATCACAGTCATATAAAAGGAATGATAATAACTATCTCAGGGATTAAAAACCTGTATGTATTGATGAAAGTCGTGTGACAGTTTCCTGCCATGACTGGAGTGTTTAGCAGCGGCTCGATACTAGTGAGGGTCGTTTTTTGTGTGTTTTAGAATATCAACTTAATTAAAAACACACAAGGCTTATTCTGTTAACCTCCCATCAACAATAGTCAGGAGTGTTTACCACTTTTGCGAGCCGCCCCCTTTGATACAAGTTTCCCAAAGCCCTTCTAACACAATCACTCATTTGAACGTAGTCCGACTACTCTTGCGTAATCTATGCATATGCATGAGCTCCTGCTTTACACCACACTTGATGCTTGGCAGCACTTTGCTTGCACTCTAACAAGCAGCTTTTCTTCAAGTGTTTAGTCATTTTTAAAACATTCATTTGCAACATAACGCCGCATGAAAATCTTGCTAAGACACATTAGCAAAACAATCATTAAATATTGAATTGCAGTTCAGTCAGTCGACCTTTGATAATCACCCATATTTATGTAATGAATAGGAGGGTAAACCTCCAAAACACAGCTATTTCACAATCGTGTTCCCCCCTCCCAAAAACAAACCAGTTTAAAATATAATTAAAAACAGAGTGCAATGATATGCAAATAATTTAAAGACCCATATTTATTTGAAAATGGATGCAAGGACAACATATCCAATGTTATAACTGGTCATTTTTCTAGATATTTTTGAAAACGTGTCCGTTTTAAATATGATACCAGTCTCTTGTCCCAAAGACACGTTTTCCACTAACTTGCATCATTTTAGAACTGAGGACACCAGCTGCTGCAGTTCTAAAAGTGAAATATTTTATTAATCTTACTTTTTAAAAAATAAGATTTCTAATGTTTCACAGTTTAGAGCCTCCTTTGTCATATCTTTTGTTTTAGTTTAGTAATAGGTCTGCACTGCAGGCTGGTCAGATTAACTCCCCAAGTCTTTCACTACAGAGCCGTGCTGTTGTGACAAAATGCATTGTCTTGGAGAAATAATGGGTCAGCATTAATGGTGCTTTATAAATGTGCAAGATGTGCCTCAGTGCTTCCTGTGTACCATTTTCAATATCATGAAATCATTTGCAGATGATCACGTTCTGTTTATTAGCATTTTACAGAAAAGTCAACTTTTTCGGTAAAAGAGTTATTTGGTCAATTTTAGTGGTATTTTGTTATTTTACCGTTTTCTAATCTTAAAATATGTACGACACGAATTGATATTACACAAGGACAAATGTACTGGCCCATCTCATTACATCTATAGGAGCTGCTCTATCATGGGAACCGATGCCATGAAGCTCCTGGTGCACAGTTTCTAAGCTGATGTTAACACCTGCAGATATTGAGTCACTTTTATGCGCTGTGTGCCTCAGCACTCGGCAACACTGCTTTGTTACTACACATAGTCTGCAACTTTGTGGCTCGAGTTGCCGTTCTCATAATGCTTCCTCTTCTAAGTGATACCTCTCACAGTTGGTTGCGTTTGTAAAATTTGCAAAGGTGGAGCACACTGCTAGGTTCTTGATTTTATAGACCTGTGGCAATGGGACTGAAAACCCCTGAATTCGACAATAAAGAGGTGTGGGCCAATATTTATGTCAATATTATGTTTGCATTTACTCATAAAATGTGGCTGCTTTTATTCTAAGTCACAATCCTGGTTATCCCAAACCTTATAACCGTGCATCAAACTAAGATCACTGGTTATGTGATCATGTATTTTTGAGAGGACATACGAATTTACACTCATTTACAGCAATTCATTCATTTAGCAAGGGGCTATTCAAAAACTATGAAGGAAAGGAAAAAGGAAAGACTTTTTTTTTTCCATTTTTAAGAAAAACTGACTCCCCAGACATTTTCACAGTCTCTTAGATATTTTAGTTTACCAGTGGTGTTTAAACCAAATCATTACCGTGATTATTAAATTGAATTTCTAACTTCTTTTGATAATTACTGCACCCATGGTAACATTAAGTTATGTTACACATATCACAGATTTTCTATAAAAGTCATATAATATATCAGAAGCAGGAAGAAGGAATGCCCATTGCCTGGTGGTCCACGCCACTGATGGTGAATCAGTGTTGTCCAAAAATGTAATGGCACTAAAATGCTGAGACATAAGCAGAGAAAAAAAAAAAATCATTTCCAACCAAAGACTTTAATCCCCCCCTTTGACCTCCTTCACATGCAAACCCGTTCCCTACCAACCCAGAGCAGGAATGCAGCTACAAATACTGTAGGCACTGTGACCATGAAATACTTTCACTACAAAACTTAAGAAAAACAACATGTCCCCATCATCCCAGTGTGTTTGAGAAAATAGAGAGGATTCCAAGCTAGTCCATGTGCAGCTTATAGAGTCTTACAAAGAGTCTTGGCAGAGAGTCTTTCAGTCTCTCAGTGAGGTAAAAGACACTATTTGATTGGGTCCATCAATAGGCAGTTTCAGGGGAGCAATTCATCCCCTACTTAGCCAGGCAACACAAAGAAATCTTTTCATATTCTCCTAGAATTGCCTGCAGTGAAGGTTTAGGTGACCCAGGCGTTTTATCTGTAACGCCTTTAGTGTCCTTCAGATGCTCCAAATGTCCTTTCACACATTTGAGCCTGTGGTTCACAGTCCAGAGGCACTGCAACATCGTCCCCAGATCTGAGTTCGAAGGCCCTCGGGTTAAAGGTCACCACTCTGAGGTTCAGGTCTGGCTTCCTGGGTGTTCCTGCGGCCCAGTCTGGGAAAACGTGACGAAGTTTTCGACCGTGGCGTCTTGGCTCCGCCATCGTTGGCTTGGGGTGTGTCTCTAGATAAGAGAGAACAGCAGGAAGGAGAAGAAAGACACGTGGAGTTTAAACGAACATCTGCTGAAGTTTATTACCAAGTTTATTATTCAAACACACCACTGATGCTGCGTCTGGTGGAATAAATGCATCATTTCCCTTCTGCCACAGAACCTCTCCCCTTTGAAAACCAGCTAATAGATACATTTCCATTTTGCTTCTCTAATTGACTGTTTGTTTCCCTTTAGTTACTATTACTACATCTGCCAAGATTCTCTCTTGGATGGCTCATTTGCAGTTTACAAAGGATTCATTATTCAAAATTTGGAGCAATTTATGAAACATGAGGTCATTGCTTTTAGACAGAGGGTGACAAGAACAGACTTCTCATTTCTAATTAGTGTGGTTTTTTTCTGTGACTAACTGATTAATTCAGGAATACCTGTAATACATGGGAATAAAATTAAAGAATTGTTTTTCCAATTCAATGCTATTTTATTTATATTGCACCAAATCACATCAGTCGCCTCAAGGCATTTTGTATTGTAAGGTAAAGACAGTGAAATAATAGCAAGAAAACCCCAACAACTAGCCCCGCCCCCCATAAGCAAACACTTGGCGACAGTGGGAAGAACAAACTCCCTTTTAACAGGAAGCCAGCTTTTGTGCTGTAAAGCCACAGAGTCCTGTCATTAGTTGTGTAATTATAAGAAACGTGAGATCGAGTTCTAAAAGCTTCTTTTTCTTGGCTTACATATTTGCTTGGATTCCTAATCAAATCCTAAAACAAGACAAAATCCTTTAAACTGGATTACATAAACTTTTATAATATAAATTTATATAAACTTCTGCTACAGTGTGAAAAATGTTGCAGTATGTAAAGAAATCCATGGCTTGAGCTTTTGCAATGATTGTATAATCACTGTTAGTTTTACCCTTTTTTAATTTCAACCTGATGACATTGAACGAGAGCCACTTGTCTAACAAAGGAAATCAAAGGCAGGAGACCGAACACATCGAGTCGAATGCTTTCTCTGTGCACCTGTGTTCTCCTGCTCAGATTTGATTCCTTTCAGAAACAACCAGCAGCGACTGCAGCAAATTAATCATTATTTCTCAAATACAGCATATAAGCCAGTCACCTCTCACTGCTGCTGGTGAAAAAAACTGTGAACATTAAGTGTAAATAAAAAATGGGCACAGTCAAAAAAAGTCAGCCATAGTTTTTTTGATACCTTTAGAAGCTAAAATTCAGCATCTTGGCTGCTTCACAACAAGCAAAAGGTGGATCAGACTGAGAAATCAGGGACACTGTATGCTCATATATACTTGGTCAATTGCAAAGTGGCCTCAACCTAAAGTAGACCCTTGTTTATTGTCAGTTTTGGCCTAAATGGGACCACTATTTATATAATATTTTTGATTAAATACCACATGACACTAGCTTTAGGGCTTGAACTCATATCAGAAGAGTGTTTACTGATGTCTTTTTTGCAGTATCCTGCTGCACTTGGTTTCACCTTTGTTACCTGAATGCTCCATCTTTCTCATACACTCTGTGGCAGTGACTCTGTAATAGAAGCAGTGGGTTCAACTGTTCAAGTAGCAATAAGGAAGAGAGCATCTCCTTCTTGATGTCCAATTGGCCCAAATTAATGATGCACCACAGCTGCTGGAGGTATGATTAAGATTAGCGGGGACATCTGAGCTATTCAATGTCAGGGACTTTCATTTCCACTCGAACAATACGGGCTAAAAATAAACACACTTGTGGCATGGTGAATGGGTGGAAGGCAGCAGGGGCAAAAAAGCTTCATGGTGGCGGATCCCAAAAACTCTGTCATGTTAAAACAGATGGATACATAGAAGGAACAGTCACAGCACAGCCCTGCAAGCATACGTTTGCATTCAAAAATGCAGTATATAAATGCATGGCTCACAAGTGTCTGTGTCATAATCATCAAGATCAGAGAGCTTTGGGCTACAGCGAACTGCTTCAGATCAATTAATATATGGTGAATATTTTTTCCCCCCTCTGGCATAACGTACATTTAGCAGTGGCTCAAGTACCACTTATTCCCAGACCTCCACTGCACCAGGCAGACTCAATCAAACACAGTCACACTATTTGAATTTGACAACGAATGGGGGAAAAAAAAACTGATATGATGGGGAGTTTTATCAGCAAAAATCATACTAAATTGAGTGCAGCATGCAGAGTTGAAACTGCAAGCCACCTCATTTATTCATAGCAAACTGTGTAAAATAGCAAAATGTGTCAAATTAATTAGGCCTATAGATTTTTTTTCCCTGCCTCTCAGCATGTGTTTGTCCTCCATTTGGACACGATATCGATTTGTGCAGGATAATAACTTTCCCAGGCACTGTTGGAATATTAAAAACTTGAATGAAGAGAAATCTAATTAGAGTAAACAGGAGCACAAATACAAGCACGCAACTAAATGAGTGCCTAACCCAAAGGTAGGTTATAATAAACAGTACAGTTTGAATAATTATCAATTCTCGGCCATACACACACAAACAATGCACCACCGCAGTAAAAGGTTGTGTACTTATTCTGAGGTCAAACTGCCTGAAACTCCTCAGCAGTGAGATAAAGGTCTACAAACCTCTTTTTTCCCCCTGATGCAGCAGGTCAGTAAGGCGAGAGCCCAGATTGAGTACCGTGTTCTGAGTAAACTGCAAAAGTGGTGAGGTTGAGCTGCATACTAAGTGGTGGCGAATCTAGGAAGAGGTGTTACCTCGTCACTGTTCCAGACAAGTGAGGAAAATTGCAGCATGCAAGACTGGAGAGAGTGTGGAGAGAGACGAAGATCTGCGGCCAGATAAGTGTTGGCCACCAAACAAAGTGTGTGCCTTATTTCTTAAAAAAACACAACAACAAAAAACACACTGCTGTAACTGAAATGGTAAATGAACTGCTTTTCTATGGTGCTTTTCAAGTCACAAAGCATTTTACACTACAATCAATGATTCACACACACAAAAAAAAAAAATCACAGCTAGGTCTGCCCATGTTCGCCTCATCATCAACAATGAAGGACAGAATCACCGACCTTCTGACTGCTGAACTAGGTGTCTATCACAGTGAAGCTGGTCATTGTTAATAAAACAAGGGTACATCCACGCTAGCAACTTTATAATCCTGCTATCAATTAAGCAAACGTACAGGACATTTATTGGCTCTTCTGAAGTAAGCTTTCATTTGAAAAATGATCTTAAAAACCAAATCAATCAGTAAAAACTCCCATAAAATTGTGCACTTGAAAAATAGACTAAGCTGTTTATAAAGCATCTTCTGTTTACTTTTCTAAACCTTAACTTTAGCATTTTTGCTACCACCATGTTGGTTCATTGGAGCCAGAAGTCTCCAAACTTGAATAAGGTGCCTAAATGCCAAATTATCAACTGATGCTAGAAAATTCTGTTAAAATGCTCCAAAAAAGCTAAAGAAGTCACTTGAATTAGCTTAGAGCAGTGTTTCCCAACCACTGTGCAGCGACATATAGGTGTGCCATGAGAAATGATCAGGTGTGCCGTGGAAGATTATCTGGTTCCACCTGATTGGTACTCTCAGCGATTGGCTGAGTAATGGGCAGAACAATTACATTCTCTTCCACTAGAAGGCAGTACAGCTACCTGCTCTAATTAAGTGAGTTGCCAACTGCCAGTAAAACAAAAGAAAAGGCAGGGCATAATAGCGATAGCTAAATATTTAAAAAGAAAAAATCTGACCTGTGTCCTGGAGACAAACCGAGCTAATTCTGCTATACCTGGTGCACAGGGGAAAATGATCACTGTGCTTTTTGTGATATTTTTGTTTGGTGGTGTGCCGTGTGATTTTTCTAATGTGAAAAATGTACCGCGGCTCCAAAAGGTTGGGAAACGCTGGTTTAGACCTATCAGCTACAGCTAGTCAATCAAAGTGGCCACTGGACTCACTTTAAGCATCAACTAAATCCTAAATGGGTGAGTTAGAAACTAAACCCATTTTCTGGTTTTATTTAGTGAAGACAATCTTTTTAATGTGTTAGATTTATGCATTTTAACATGGGAATCTCTGGAAACAAACTCAGTTTTCCTTTTTTCCCCTTTTTTCCTACACTTCAACTCCTCATAAACAAAGTTTCAAGTAATATCAAAAAGCACAAAGCGTTTACTTTTAGAGCCTGCCTCATGTAACCACTCGAGGAACACTGCATGTTAATTTAAGTGTGTTGTGCAGTGAAAAAAACAAACAAAGAAACACTGAAGATCACAGAAGATACAGCATACTGACATCAGATAGGATTTAGTTACACGAACTCTTTGTACTCTTTGTTTCGCATTAGAGACGTTTGAGCCTCTGGAAATAAAGACACCGTCCACTGTCACTTTAAAATCTCATCCTGTAACAGACTGCTGTGATCAAATAGATAAGCGTCAGTGCTTATGTCAAAAATAATGCTAAGTAACGGGAACACTTCCAGCTCTCCGACACTTCAGACAAACCACAGGAGGAATAGTAGTGTTATAGCTGTTTAATGACTCACAGCCCATATCGAAAAGCGATGGTAAACTTATTTTTGGAGTTTGTGACAGGAATACGGTCCGTGCAAATAACCACGAATTTTCAGGTGTTGACGTCACTGCTTCAGCAGCAAAAAGCTGTCATATCAATTCTGGCTTTGATTGATGCATCTCTCTCATAGCGATCTGTGAGCCACTGAATTTTGTGTCTTTTTTCAATGCACTGCAAGATTTGTTATCTTGCATTTGTGGATCTTCAGTCTTAGTGTTTGCCATTGTATCTGCCAAATCGGCAACCATACCTGCTGGCATCTTGTAACCCCAGACATATATTGGCTGTGCACAGTTAACAGAGGGGGCGGGGAAACAGCTATTAACAAAGTGAGCTGAAAAACTCATGTGCACAGATGCACTGAGTAACTGAAACTGTGAAGTAAACAATCGAGAGCTACTTTTGAGGTGAAGGTCACAGTTTATGTTAATGTTTCTCTCTGACACTGTGGTCAGATAATAAAGTGATGCATGGTTTCTTTAAAGGCCGAGCGCTGCTCAACCTTGCGCCTCCTCCACCTCCGACCCCTCCCTCTTCCTCCATCAACAGGTTCATGACCACATTATTCAGGTGCTCATTCCTCACCGCAGAGGTTAGACATCATGAAAACACCAAAGGCAACATTATCAAGGGCTGTTGAGATGCACGGCCCCTTACAAACCCACAGGAGTCGGTATTATTGTGGTACAGTATGCTGATCTGAGTTGATGAAGTGTCATCTACAATTTCACTGAGTCGTGTGTAAAGATTTCAGCGTCACTACAAATTACAACAAGAAGACAACAGCTATTCAGCAACTGACATATTTAGAGGCTCTCTGCTACATGCTACACGTCTGCTTGCACACCGACTACAAAGCTTAGTTGTGCGATGGTGTCACTACGGTTACACTACAAACCAGAGTTTTTTTACTTGTAGTTTTAATTGAAAACCAGCACAAATGAGCTTGTCAGCACATGTTTGTTTTCCCTTTCTGCTCTAATACTTTGTTGTCTAAAAACCACACACAGAAAATATAAAATCTCAAGGACATGCTTTAAATGGGTACACACTGAGATGTACATCAGACACCAAATGACAAGGAAGGACTTCAGAAAGACTGCAGAGTTATACCACACACACACACACACACACACACACACAGACTCACTCCTGAGGTGAAAACAATATCATCCACGCTGGAAAAAATGTAGTCGTTTCATTTTGAAAGATGACGCCGATGTCTCGGGAGAAGAAACAGCATTCCACTCGGATGGCGCGACAGGTCATACATGCTGGCTGATCGCAGTAAGTGGAAACTGATGTGAATATTGACAGGAAACGACTGGAACATCTCATTTTGAAATGTAGCCTGGGCGGTAGGTGGGCATCTGAGGCATCATACATTTTCACACTTGCTAGTCTGAGAGTGTGTGTGTGTGTGTGTGTGAGTGTGAGAGAGAGAAAGAGGGAGAACATACTGTGTATTTTCCATGTGTGAATATGAGTGTTAAAGTCAGGGAAAGTTTGTTTTCCAGAGACTTCCAGGATTCTGTCTGCTCGCTTGTATCCTGTGCAAACTCTTCACACAACACTAGTGACAGTTAACGCTTCCTACAAAATGTTGTATATTACAATGATATAATAAACAGAGGCAAACGCCAGGAAGCTGTTATTTTTTTCTTTTTAGATGTTGTGTATGCAAACAGTGGTTAAACAAAACCTTTAAATAGGTAACCATGGGGACTATACTTGAGCTTCCTGTAGACAAAAAGCTAACACCTGCATTTGATGATAGATGTTATATAAAGGAAACTAGAAAATTATTTACATTACTCCCACTCAAATTAGGTGAGAGTTCATTCTTAGAAATTTCTGGCAAAATTTCTCTCGGAAGTTTCTATAAGACGACGCCAACCTTTAACAGACACGATCTGAACATGTGCTAGAAGCTGTTACCTGAATCTGTTGCACCTACGCACACAACTGCATGTCATATATTTAAGCTAATATTCTGTTTTTCAGGAGCTTATGTGTGACCACTTACTGACAGAAAGGCAGCAGCGACAGCAGCGTCTCTTTGGTGGGGCTGGCTGTGAACTCTGGCAGCGTCTGGATCAGTTTGTTCATCACCGTGCGAAGGTAGCCCTGCAGCTGCTTCCTTCTTTCCTCCACAAACTTGGCATCCTGAGACAGATGAAGAAGAGTTAGTCTGAAATAGACACTGAGGTTAAAGCTGCACCTGAATACATACATCATGGACTGCGTGTGACAGGATAATATTTCCTCATAGCACCGAAACCACACATGACTCTGCCTTAGAATTCATTTTCTTTTGGACTTCTGACCTGCTGATTTGGGTTCACTTTAACTGCTATTATCAGTATAGCACAATCCCACTGCAAATACAGCAAATTTTATTGGATGATTTAGCCAAGTGCCAATGAAGGTGGACGTTTTCAATGTTAGGTTTACTGCTGTTCAGCTAATAGTTAGCAAGTGCTTGAAGACTAGCTGGCATCTTACATGAAAACTACGTGTGACTGTGGAAACCTGCTAACAACCACAGAAACTCCTCTTCGTGACCGATTTCATCTAGTGACTCCCAGCAATCACTTGCTAACCAGTGGTTGCTCGTGAAAACTGAGGCCTAAAGTAATTAAAAAAAATAAATAAAGGAAAAAGTGCGTGTACGCCATTAGCAGAAATCAACTTCAACATTTGGAAAGGTCAAAGAGGACCTTTTTATAGAAACAATTGCAAATACTGTATACATTTACACATTTACATTTTTCTTTCTTAACTGTATTGGTGACAGGAAGTATGTCCATTTTTGCACATGTGTAAAGTGACATAGATTGTGTTGTGACAAGCTGACCGGGACCGTGGAAAGGTAAGGAGTTGCAAATTGTGACTTAAAGACATGTAACTGAAAAAATATGTCACTGGTGTGCCAGATTCAGGTCCTTTACAGGTATCCTCTGTGATGAATGGCTTTCAGCTTTTCTAGCATCCATACAAACCAACAGCACCCTGCTGACTCTCTGCCAGCGGCCAGGCTGTCCAATCCTTTCCAATCTGCTCTGACAAGAGATATTGCATAATCCAAAAAATAAAAAGCATTTTTTAGGATTACCACATTTATTATTTGTGTTGATTTTGTCGTTTCATTTCTGATGTTGATAAAGCGCAGTGTTCTGAGCATTCAGACCCGCTTCCACTGTGCGACTCTGAAGGCAGAGGCACAGAGCCACATGGCCAATGTGAGCATGGCTAATCGGCATCCAGCAAGGCTCAGAACAAAGCCTGGGCAATGCTCCGTGTTACTCTCTGGTGTTTGGGACTGGAACAAACAGCCATTGAAGGAGGCCAATATTTCCCTTTTTTTTCCAACTACTGCTTCTCTTTTGATCTCAAATCCCAAAACACATGTGATTTAATTGTTATGGCTTGAAATGCACATGTGGTTCTTTTGAACAAGAAGAATGAATACCAAGGCTGAATATGCAACCATGGGAAAACAATGCTTTATTTTAAGAAGATACAGCATGTGATAACACATCCAAAGAACAACTCACAATTAAAGTGAGAGCACAGGAGTGATACGGTCTTTCTTTTTTAAAAACATCTGGAATGCTTGGTGAGTTTTCTCAAAACTCATTTTCCAAGGAGCAGCCACATTCACACTTCATTCCTATCAATGCTTAAGAAATAAATATGGCAAATGCTCATAAATAAAGACAAAGCAAACACCAGGAGTCTTCCAGGAGTTTTTTTAAGATAGGAAACCGTCTGTATACCTGCGACATGATGCCTTACAGACAAATTGTGACTCAAGATTTGTTCCTTTCACGGGAACAAATCCACACCTCACTGAGAACTATATCACTTCTAGTTTGTTAAACAGTGGCACTGATGCTGATAGGACAGTGCAGAGCAGACAGAAAAGTGGGAGACTGTGAGAGAAAGACTCGTAGGTAAGTATTCATGTGCTGTTCCCAACTAAAAATGAACCCACCTAAAATCTCACATTTGAGTTGCAAGTCCTACATTTCAAAATTGATTAATTTAGATGGATAGTAAAAGGAAAAGAATTCATTTATTTTCCCATCCCAAAGTCAAATTAAATCAGTTTAACCCACAATACACACTTTCAGTCGGATCTTACACGCGACGCACGGCAGTGCTCCGATTACATCAATTAGCACAGAGGTAACAGGACGTGGAAGCTAAAACACTGAATCCTCACCGGTTTTGCCAAAATGTTATCATACATTAATTTGAATTCTTCCTATTAAATATGAGAATATATTATATGATTTAATACTGAAAAACTGAACAAACTCAGTTTGGATTTTGTGTTTGAACATGAGAGGCACTCTCAAACCTTTAAAATGTACTTTAATTATTTTTAGATTATTCTTTTATCCTCTCCTTCATGTACTTTATTTGAAATTGTTCAATAATGCAATGACTGGATTTTTCAATTATTACTACTGTGAACTACAGAAAAATGAACTGAGCTGAGTCCAGTTATCTCTTGTTTGCGTGTGCAACCTCGGAAAAGCTCATTTTATCATTTTAATAATAATAATAATAATAATAATAATGGATTGCATTTATATAGCGCTTTTCGGGGCCCTCAAAGCGCTTTACAATTCCACTATTCATTCAGTCTCACATTCACACACTGGTGGAGGCAGCTACAGTTGTAGCCACAGCTGCCCTGGGGCAGACTGACAGAAGTGAGGCTGCCATATCGCGCCATCGGCCCCTCTGGACATCACCAGTAGGCGGTAGGTGAAGTGTCTTGCCCAAGGACACAACGACCGAGACTGTCCGAGCCGGGGCTCGAACCGGCAACCTTCCGGTTACAAGACGAACTGCCAACTCTTTGAGCCATGATCGCCCTTAAACTGAAACTCACCTCTCTGTCAGCATAAAGAAGTTCACCTACATATTTAATCCCTCAGATTTTTCAAGATTTTTTTACTCACAAAGAAATCCTGTTGTAGCACAGAAAGAAATTGCTCAGCAACTCCTTGGGCTTAATTTCTCAGAAATAATAAATGTCCTTTTTTTCCTGTAGTCCCATAGAAAAAACAAAAAACAAAAACAGGAACACAAACTTTCCTGTCATTTGATTGTTTATCTATTTCGTTTTTGGCTTGGTGTTATATGATTGACCATGAGGGATCAAAAGTTGCAAAAAATTACAATACAATAAAAAATTTACAATTAAAAAATACAGTAGGAACTATAAAGTCCTTCAAAGCCATGAAGTGGACCAAATTACGGTGTTTGCCAGGATGATTCTGGCCCTTGGGCCTCATGTTTGACAGTCCTGTGGTAAAATATGTTTAGAATGAAGATGTTAAAGGTTGGATAACAACAACTGGTTATTATTATTTCAATCATTAATCGTTACTAAGATCTCTACATTTCAACCAGTAGTCTTTTTAGCCTTGAGTCACAGCAGAATGGCAACAGTAATAATAACCAAGCTAAGCTGAACTTTGAATAGTACACTATTATTGCATATTTCATACAGGCAGCAAATACTAAAGGACCTCTTTAGGTCTAGCACTGCTCGGCTTAAAACAATTTAAAGAAAATCATCAGCACTTTTCTCTGTGCTGAGTTAGTAACTGTATAAATCACTGCAATAAACACTGTAAATGTGGTGACAAGAAACATCCTCTGTGGGAGGATATGAGCTGCGTTCGGTGCAGTATTTTCACATTTTTCCTGTCTGAACCTACAAAAGTTAGGTAGATGATATGCAGGGCAACAGCTAGAGAGAACTTTAAAAAAAAGTTCATTGTAGCCCCAAATAGAGGATAAGTATGTAAGTTCAGCAGAGTGGGAGTGGATAACTAAACTCAGCTGCATGCTGGGTAAAGCAGACGGGGGTAAGAGCGGGTAAATCTGATGTGTCAGATTAGGCTGTGCACGCCAGCACGGGTTTCATGCTATGTCGACACAACAAGGGACACCCTGCCTGCTTTCACGGATGTCAGAGCAGTAATAACACTAATGGACATCATGACAGACTCATCCTCTTGTGGAAAAACAGAGGTTTGAAGAGAGGCCAGGTGCTGTGTCTTGTTTGCAGAGAGGAACAAGAGGGCAGAGCAGAAACTACTGTGGCATACTGATGCTGGTACAAGGCGGATGCTGTCCTCTTAAATCTGTCCTCTTACCTCCTGCTATCATAACACTGCTCTTTACTTGCTCCCCCACACTACTACACTCGTGTGATATCACAAGGACATATAAACATAAAGGTGGTGTTTTATGAGCATCTCAGTTCTAAGCTTTATACTGTGTGTCACACAGACTGTTCAATCAAGATGGAAAAAAGAAGAAGCAGCAAGACCGACTGTTTAGTAAAGTCAAAACTAAGATTTTGCATTTTTGTATGTTATAGAACATCCGTTCACTAGATATTATGAAGCACGTTGGTTTGGTACATCTAGAATAAAAGACTGATTAGAAGCAAGTCGTGCATCTTGGCATTGCCTTCAAGCCGTCATTTTAAATTCCTTATTTACATAAAAGGGGAGACAGCAACAATTTTCATTTCTATGGTCTGAAGGACTCGCATTCATGAAATCAAAAGACAGATCTGATTTTTAAAAATGGTTTTACATTTTGATGTCGCCCAAAATGAGATTCTTCAAAGCCCACAAGTTATAGTACAACTGCTACAACACAAACACTGCAAAACATTACAGCTTCATTAACTGCTCAGTGCAGAGCGCCGACACATCGACATCTGTGGCTCGTTCCACCACAGCACTAAACTAATGCCATGCTAATTCACATGAATAAGTTAACCAAGTGAAACAATAACTACACCTTCATATATCATTTCTGTGATAAAGAGCAGAGATGCCTTTTAAACCTCAACTGTGTATAAGTCAGTGTGACACTACGGCTGGCCCATATATTTCCAGTTTGGGCTGTTAGCTGGTTCTTTGAGGGCAAAACCAGGACAACCCTCATCTTCTTACTATTACAGAACTATCTCCTGTAGTTAGCCACATATTACCAAGCAAACTTTTCCCATCTGACTGCTCCTGCCACTGATGATGTAGCTGATATAAGAACTGACAAAGACTTAGAGTGAGTGATCAGCGATCTTAAAACATTTAGTTAGATTAGCTAAAGTGTAAGTGCAGTAACGACCCTGTTTCTGTCCTTTTCATGGTCAACATTAAACCCTTGTTTCTTCTCTGCTGTGGTAGTTAACTCAAGCAATGTCCATTAATCAGTCTCTAAAGTCATTTGTTGCAGGAGAAATTGGGGTTGTGTCAGAAAATGCAATGCAAATGCAAATTCCCACTACTGAGCCATAACGACTCAACAACATGGTCTTAAAGTGCAATCTAGATACATGACATTATAATAGCAGCACTAGCTAACATTTAACTGTCACTTTCCCTAGATGTAATCCTTGTTGTTTATTTGATTCTTAGTGTTATTTATGGTTTATTTTGATTTTCATTCATTGCTGAGCCTTTAGCTCTTCTCAACTCGTAGATCTAGTTCATGTTTTACATTTGTGGAGTCCCTTCTGTGGTTCCACCTTCTGTTACGTTCATGCATGTTCTATGGATCCTTGTTCCAGTGTGGTTGTTATTCGTCTGCTGCTTTGCTTTGCTTTGCTAGGCCTTCCACTCTTGTGTTTTGCATTTACTTCTACTGCCTCATTGACTTCACCTGCAGGATTATACACCCCTGATTAGCCTTCTGTGTATTGTCCGTCTCTGCTTTTCTTTGTCATCTGTAATCCTACCCTGTCTGTTTCCCTCTGTCTTATCAAGTGGATGTTGTTGCCCTGCAATTCAGTTTACTGGATCTTTTGTTATTGGAATTCTGCATTCTGCATCCTCTCACTGGACATCTACGCTGATCTGCCCCGATCGGGATTATGAAATGGTCATGTAATGACAGACGGAAAAGCTGAATATATAGCACACATATGTACACACAGCACAGCTAAATGTCACCTCCCAGAGAGACAGATAAGCAGGAGACAGGAGCTGCCAATGGAACAGAAGTGTAAAGTAGTCACATATGCGTCAGGGTCTCCACAAGTACTCTGTAAATTTGCTGCCAGCTTTTCGGTATTCAAGTCTGGAGGAGGGAAGGAAAAAACTCTAAATAGATAGTCGGAACGACGGAATGTTGCCTGGCAACAGAAAAACTCATTTAGAAGTGAAAAGTAACTACACACCCTACGGTATCAAACATTCTTACCCCCCTGAGATAAAATCAATGCCTTTGACCAAGACTTCGATCCTGCTTGAGAATCTCGAATTACTGTGTTTACAATGAAATAAATTCCTGTTGTGGTTTTTCCCCCCCTTTTAAAGAGAGAAAGGGCAGATTTAAGGACTTTATATGATAGAAGCCTCAGGCAATGCCGTTTTTTTCTCCCAGCAATTCGCATAGTTATTAGAAGCAACATTTAAACACAGTGCTTTGAAAGCATCTGGCACTTGGTGTCTATCAGGTATTTCCTGGAAAAGAAGGTTTTTCAGCACTACCTACTCAGGTGAAACAAAAAAAATTATCATAATGAGCTACCCTTAGTCATCACATTAAAGAAGAACATCAACCTGGGCTCTGATTTAGCCTGCAGTCCACTTGAATTAAGAGAAAGGACAGCAGTGGTACATGCTGGCAACAAAACAAGGTCAAAATGTTCCACAAAGTCAGCCCACACTGGACCACAGTGGGGCTGAAGAGGCTTCTCTCTTGATGCCTTGTTTAAACACTCTCAAAACTACGGGTCCGGATCATGAATAAAACATCGCATGCAATTCAAGAATGCCCATGCAAGACCTTCACAACGTCTCCTTTGTCATAATTAAAAGCATATAACATGCATATTGCATAATATGTGAGCACAACATACTAAGACTTGTTAATAATTCAGTGTGTAGTTTCTGATTAATTAATCAGGCCGGCCTCGGCACTCTACTCACTTTTTGTCACCGTATGCATAGATGGGCCAACCGCCACCAAGGGCCATGCTACTTTCAGGAAACCTAAACAAACGTTGAATGATTGTGATCACTGTTCACACCCTTGAATTCACATCAGACTGTTTTAGCATTTTGTGCATTTTAATGTATCACACACTGCTATAAATGAGTAAAGCTCATGACCTGGCTAATATCTGCTGCAGATTTGAGGTACGATCACGAAACCCAGCGTGAACCATAACTTCACAGCTGTATCTTAAAGATGTAGTTTTTATACATAAGCAAGGAGCTGAATACATTTGGCATCAACAGAGGTCATGGACAATATAAAGAGACCGCTTGCATGGTTTTAGTTGCAGGCAGAACACAAGATACTTAAAAATCACTTAAACCATTTGATGCCAGAGAAACACCACATCTCCCACCTACCCCATGCTGTAGGAGATTCAGTGCCATTAATCAGCAGCACACATGAAATCTGTGTACTCTGGTTCAAAGTTTCAGCTCTGTTGCACTTCTAATCATGCACAACAGTGGCTTCAGAGTACACTGCTTCACCTTTGAGTACACCTGTTTTTACTGCAACAAGGTAAGAATTAAAATCAGTGAATATAATCAAAAATTAAGCTTTTAAGGAGCTCTTAAGTTACACTTTA
Organism: Simochromis diagramma; assembly: GCF_900408965.1. Classification (NCBI taxonomy): domain Eukaryota; kingdom Metazoa; phylum Chordata; class Actinopteri; order Cichliformes; family Cichlidae; genus Simochromis; species Simochromis diagramma. The sequence continues at coordinate 397,495 of NW_024386789.1, read as the reverse complement.
GAGATACTCTTAAAGCTTTTAATTGCCTTTCTAATAACCAGTGTAGTGCTGTGTGTATATCTTGACAGACTGTAGGATTAAAAGTGACTACCCACCTCTACTGCTCTCTTAGTACTTTGATAATGCTCAATGACCACAGGGGAACTATCCTACTATTAATGCCAGGGTACGCTTGAAACAAGCTACCCTGACAATTATCAGACCTGTTTTCTGACCTCATCTGCAGGAAAAGTTTTCATAGCTCTTCAAAGGGTGCAAACTTTAGGATAACTTTTCCTCACAGGCATTCATGGGCTCGTGCTCATTTACGCTTCCAGAAATAACAGGCAAAGCATGTTGGTTTACTCATTTCAGAAAATCCCAAAACTGTGAAGGTGCTGAACCTCAGAAGTAAATCAGTTTACAGTTTATATCCTATAAAAGTACATATTTTGAACCTTCCTATGGAAAATATTTGTGAATTCCCTGCTGTAGAGAAACTATTTCACCCCTGGACTGTTTGAGCCCTGAAAAACAAACCAAAAAGAAAAAAAAGATTTGGGGGTCTGATAATAATGTCTCTTTGATGTCATCACTCTGCCTCCTCTGTGCCTCAACATTAGCAGAAGGGAGGAGGAAGCTGACAGACATGAACAGGGAACACTTAGGCTGTAAGCGTGGGCTGGTCCCTGACAAATCAGCTGTTTAAAGGCTGTCATAAGCAGAGAGCGTGCATGTGTGTTACATCTTCTGTTTTACTTAGTTAAACAGCTGGACAGTCTCACCTAAAGCATATGCAGATGCAAGAGTGGGCGGTGGGGGTGTCGCATTAGCTCAATAACAGGACTGAAGAGACACAGAATGAAAACAAAGACTGATCAGGTCCAAACTAGCACTGACTTTGGGTGTTGACACTAAAGGTGAAGATACCATGAACAATATTAAAATCTCTAATTAATGTTTGCCATAATCAACGATCTCTTGAAGACACCAAAAAACCTTGAAAGAGAAATGTAGTAGGCAAGTAAACCTACTGCATTAGGTTTGCCTACTTTAACAGACTTTGAGTCAGAGTTATGCAACTTAAATGTAACAAGACTCCAGGATGTAATTACAGTCTTTATTTTGTTTATTCCTGGCCTCATCAATCCTGCGTTTCCTTGGGACCTTGTTAGAACAAAGACGCAAAGGTAGGACTTACATGTAAAAGCTTTAGAGTAATTAATTTAGTGAAGTAAGAGGCATTCATCAAGTAAACTTCTGTTATTCACTGTGCAGTGAATCTTTAAAGTGATTATGTCAGAGAGTAATGACCCACCTGCAGCCTGACATTGGACAGGAAAAAGCCAGTGATCACATTTAAAAGAGACAAAAAAAAAAAAACCCCCACATGATTTATGTGAGGCAGATGAAAGTTACATAAGTGGTCCAATCAGGGTGCTAGTTTAACTGCCCAAAAAGCCAGGCACATACTTGCACATGCAGGGTTAGCTGTTACATGATAGAAGTATGTATCAAAAACTCGTCCATAAGTTTCCCAGCAAACATAAATCCATAGCGTAGCTGATGTTCTTTGACAACTTCAGAAACGTGTCTCTCTGAACTGTCAGTCACGTGTGTGCATTTATGTGCGCTCCTGTTAACAGGCATGAAACAGAGAGTAGGAGCCATGTAATACAGTTAGTAAGGGGTGTGTATTCACCCAGTTCCTCTGTTACCTGATATTCACTGACAGCCGCTGTGTTTCATCCCTAACACAGCGAACCACAGCAGAGCGCATATTCACGGTGCAGATAAAGAGCTTTTGAAGGTCTTTCTCCTTCTCTCTCCCTTGCAACACACCAAGTACCCTATTCCTAACATTAACATTTCTCCATCATTAGCTGGATATAATGGTGTGAGGCTCTGTGTGTGTATGTATCAAAGTCCGCTTTGGATTTGCAAAGTGTGTCTGTGATGGTGGAACCCTTGAATGAGACTAAAAGCACAACAGACAATAGGAAAAACAGATGGACTGGCAGCGTTTGTGAATGCGCGTTTCAATCAAGTCCTGGCATTGTAAACAGACAGGAGACAAATTAAAGGACAAACTACAATACGCTGTCTTAGAGTAAGGTGCCTCCACGCGCATCCAAAACAGCTTTAATACACCTTGACATTGATTTTTCAGGCCTCTGGGGCTTGTCTGGAGGGCAAAGCATCTGTCTGCTAAATGCAAGGTGGTCTATTCAGTGCCCTATGGATAGGAGCACTGTTATGCTAGAATATATCATTCCCATCAGAATAGAAATGTTTCATTAGAGTATTAAAGTTCTAAACGTGAACTATAAAGGCCAAAATGCCCCCATCAGCATAAAGGACCAAGGATCTCCTCACTGTAGGAATGAAGTTCAGGTTTTTTTCTTCCATGCATGTGGCTTATGACATTTAATCCCTCCATAGCCAATTGTTCTGGGAAAACCACTGTTGTTTAATAAAGTAAAACTACATATTCTGATAGCATTGAGTGGTAATCACCAATAATGACACATGACTCAGAGGGGAAATTATTATATTTTATCCCCAAGAAATGACACTGCAAAACATTTACATAATCTTTACATTTCAGCTAGATTTACAGCTTCCTTTAAGCCAGATGCTCTGACCACAGGACAGACAGCTACTTCACCTCACACCATATCAGGAGATTAAGCCCAATGTTTCTGCTAGCTAGTTGGATACTGACACATTTTATATGTACACATATTAAGCTCTTATCTATTAATTTGTTCTTTTTTTCATTAACCATAAAATAAATAAGGTTTAAATGCTGATTATTGCTACACATGTACCTATGAGGGGGTTAGACATAAGGCACATGACTTTTTATAGTAAGTCATGTGCCTTATGACAACTCCATGTAGAAAACTGTGCTACAGCTAAGCAAGCACATGATTGTACAGCCACACCAATCTCTGTTCAATATATGATTCATTTTATGATATATTTAACTTCAACTAGAACAAAATGTATCCAGAAGGTACACATCTTTTTTCAGCTTACAGTATATTTTCTTATTTCAATTTGGAACTATTCAATCCAGGGTGTGAGTTTGAGTAAACGCGCTGATATACTCCATTCCTGTTTTCAAAAGCAGCCCTGCTCTGTACTTCACCTGAGGTCATCACTGATACAAAAACTACAAAGTACTCCCAGGGAGCCAGAAACAAACGCTCACTGGACTGAAATAACAGGGAAACTCAACACGGCAGGCCTGCTGCTTACTGATACAACCAGGTACACAGGAACAAATACACAATAAATACACAACTAAATGCCATATACAAACTACATGCACTTACTTTCACACACACATACGCAGACACACGCACACATTTTGTTGTTTCTCTGCTTTGCTTGTACACAGAGACACAAACACTAACAACCACTTAATATTTATCATATTTTGAAGCGGTTCATCCCTCCGCCTGCTGCTGCATTTGATTTTAGTCAAGACCAAAGACTTTGAACTCTGTTTCCTCTCCCAACCTTTGTGCCTGGAACACCGGATTTTAGCATAAATGGTCAAATCAAATGAAATTTACAGACATAACAGAGGTCAAACAAAATGTAACTAATATGAAACAACTACATTTAATGCAAGCAAAAGGTCAAAGACTTTCAGATTTTGAATAAAAACAGAATATTATATATGCAAATCATTTAAACTGCATATCTGATTCAAAATAATCCAACGGCAACATAGAAAATGCTGGATTTGTGACTAAATAAAGGCTCATTTTAAATCAACAATGCCAGAAAACACTTTTTTTTTTTTTAAAAACTGGGCTGGGCACATGGTAATACGGGAATGAAGCCGTCTTGCATTCGTTGTTTTGCTTCATAATACACTTCTTTTAATGGGTAAGAAGTCTGGACTGCAGCCAGGCCAGTTTAGCACCTGCACTCTTTCACTGCTGTTGGAACACATTTAGAAACTAGGTTTGGCATTTCCTAAAAAATTCTGCCTAGACTGCAGTAAATGTTGCTCCAAAAACTTCGGTGTTCATAAAATCTTCACACATATGAGAGTTACCGCACTGAGTCCAGTAACACCCTCCCTGACGTTTGTGTGCCGATACCAACTGAATGAGCCATTTCCTCTTTAGCCTAAAGGACTATGCTTTCACAATTTCTAGAAGTATTTTAACATTAGCGCGGTAACAGAGTGAGAAAGATCTGCTCTGACACAACTTTTTGGTTGCTGGTGTCAAATTCAAAATAATAAAATGGGGATAAAATCCAAGCATTGGAGTTCTGTAGTGTGTGAACCACTAATTCGTCTCTATGTCGATTCACAGTTGTTGAAAGAGAAACAAAAGCATTTCTACTCATGTGCTGCTTCCAATTAAATATAGGTAATAAACAATATGTAAGTCATTGCATTCTGTTTTTCTTGACATCTACCATCCGAACTTTTTTGGAAGCATGTGTTTCTCTTCAAGAAGAAAGTGGTGTCCCTGCTTTAAAACGTGCTCAGAGTGTAACAAAGCCTGGACTACTTTTTCTGTCATGATGGGCGACTTTCAGGAGATGGTAAAAACCAATAATTCACACAGACTGCACTGTAATGGGCTTTCAAAGAGCTTTCCAGAACACGATGACACCAACTGTCAAGGCCTTTGATAGACACGTGCACTTCCACATGATACCACATCACAATGTGAGACAGACACACACACACACTGATGGCCTCCTGCTTCTTCTTCTTACATATGCAGTGCCTCAAAACACAGCGTTCGGTCCGCTTTCTATCCATGAAAGTGCGCCGTCTTTGAAGGTGGGAAGTCACACCGCATCGTTTTGGCTGTGGCAGCACTAAATCCAACCAGCCACAGAATTGAGGTCAGAGCCAAATTATCCCCCAAAGGTTGTAGGCAGACAGTGGAGAACAGGATGAAGAAGAGTAAGGGAATGGTGCGATGAGGAGAAAGGTGGGGGCTCTCCAACCAGACAGAAGGGACACAAGCTTTGAGAACCCAGGCGAGCAGCTGAAACCGGTAAAAGAGGAGGAGTGATAAACTGATGTGGTTGTTAAGGTTGCCTTTTTCCCCTCTACAGAGCTTACCATCTTAAAAGGCTCCAATCAGTTTTTACAGTCTGATATAAAAATTTATGAACATTATGCAAGGAAAGACCTCTTTTATGGGGTTTAATGCACAATATATTGAAATATATTTCAGTAGGAGTGCTTCCTATAATCAAATGAATTCGTTTGGGATTTTATTTGGATCGAACCTCCAAGAAACTTTCTCTGAAACAAAAAATACACATTTGTTTAAGAGGCCAAGAACACACTGCCTGTGTTTCTTAACAGCAGCCGATCCACATCATACTGTATCATACTGCACTGACCACATCACACTTGTCTGTCACCTTTTCATATGAAAAGGTGACAGACAAACACAGATTTCTGGATTTATAGTAAATATGCACTTTAATTGTTTATGATAAACAGCTGTTATTATTTGTACAGTTTTTATTGTCTTCTTCATTTTGGTTTAAGAATATTTTGGAGGGAGAAATGTCATGCTTCTGATATTTTTATATGCTTACACTTTAGCTCAGTTCAATTCACAAATTTTGAAGATTCATACTGACAGACATGTTTAGAGTTCAGTTTTTCTGGTTTGTGTTTTTTGCTTGCGATTCATTTGTTGCACGTTTCTCTGTGATTCTGCTGTGATGTGTTTCTGTAACAGGTTGTGTTGGGTTCTTCTGCGGCTCTGCTGTAATTGATTTTTTGGTTGTTGCTTGGTATTATTTGTGTGTCTGTTTGCAGGATTAATGAAAAAGTTATGGACAGATGTGAACAACAGTTTTATCAGAGGCAACTGAGCAATGATTAACAAAGTGAAACTGGACATTTCAGCTACCAAACAGCTTAGCAGGGACACACAATTCATCATTGCTGAAGTGGGTAAGTGAGAGACAGAGCGAGGGTTGAGGTGGCTGACAGTGAGACAAAGACACACATTATATTTACTATCAGCTCACCTTGTTCCCTATGGCTTTCTTGGGTGGGAAGTTGAAGGTGTCCACCTGAGGAAACTGTGATCTCAGATGATTGTGGAGCTCCCTGAATTCGGTGTAACGCCTGTACACATTCCACTCATTGTCCAGGATGCGGATATACACCTGCAGACACATCACCATGGTTGTCATCAGTATCAACACAAAGATAAGTTAGACTAGCATGTCCTGATTTTCAAAAGTTCGATATACAGTTTAGGACCTCCATCTATAATTAAATCTAATTTCAGTTACAACACTATAATATGTAACCTAATTTCTATATTCTTGAAAATGTCAAACACACCAACGACCCGCTGTTATGCAACAGCCATTCTGCAGTTCACATATTGGTCATCAGGCTCTTGACGGTGCTTTACAATAACCCTTGTAAATGTGTATTTTCACTTACATATTGCAGCACATAACAGAAAGAGTCTATAGACGTAGCTGTGCAGTCACCATTTCTATGCGCCATTAGCTGCTTTATTCAGACTCACGAGAGATAGAGGGAGCAGAAAGAAAAGAAAAGATGAGCCTATTACAAGAAAGAGGGGGAGTCGGCTTCCATTTTCACAGCAGAAAACGACTGCACAGACAAAAGAGAGAGCAGAACAGCTTTTGAAAATTCAATTTTAAAGTGGCCTACCACAAAAAATACAGCTTTGATTCAAGTATATGAAAACAGAAACTGATTTAAAAATCCACCAAATGAACTTCAGCATAGCCCCCCCACTGCCAAGCAAATCAACAAACGTCCAAACTGTGGTTCAATAATGAACCGCGTCCCTTTCAAACCCACATAATACTGAATGTGTCCATAATGGAAATCACGCTTTTATGTATAAAAGCTGTGATAGAGTACGTTAAAATGATAATGAACACTGAGGCAACCTTAAAAATGGAGAAATCCCGAGTAGAAACATCCACGCTGCAATGCTGTGCAAAAGTCTTGAGCCACCTCACATTTTCAAGTATTCTTCATATTTTCCTAAGAAAACTGGAAATGGGTTCAGTTTGTCATTGAAACGTGGAAAAACATACACAGAAGTAACAGCTTGTCATGCAAAAACAGAGTTTGAATAATTTGAACACATTTATTTCTTTAACTAGTCTTCAGGAAGAGTTCTCCAGACTTCTTGGAGGACATTCAAAGCTACTTTGGATGTTGGCTGCCTTGTGTTCTGTTCTGTTGCGATGACTGTAGAAATGGAAACAAATTGTATTGTTGCAAGATGCTGCTAGTAACAAAAGACTAAAGATATCATTTAAAACTGTTTGTCTGTCACGTCTAGACAACACTGAACTATCCTTTGAGTTAGGTGCTATTTTTATGCTTAAATGATTTATAGGTCAGTGTTAAGTGGCTTAACTCTGAAAGACCTTCAGAAAATCTGGAGAACTACTGTTCATGACCACCACAGACTCCTTCAGAGCAGATATAAAGAAACGAAAACATTTTGCAGAGTACTACACATTGATGGTTATCTTTAATGTAAACTTTGTATTTACATAACTCAGCTTACTAACTCTAGGTCTGTGATTAGCAGACTGATTTACAGCTACAGGAAATCTTTCTACATTTTGTTCATGTCGGCCTCAAAGGTGGTTTGACAGACAAAGGAGGGAGCAGATAATGACAGAATTTTTTTACTTTGAGGCAACATTTGCTTTACACCACTGAACTTTTGTCAGCATGGATGCTACCGTGCAGTCTAGACTACATAACAAACATAAGAAAATGTGGCACTTTTGACAGCCATTAAGAGCAAACCAGCAGCTGAAGCTCTCCAGAATGTTTCATGGTGAATATCTCAGCAACAGTAATAGGCAGGTCTAGACAGGGTTAAAGTTATAAAGGTAAACTTTAACTAAAACCGCATGATTGTTTAAAAATAGCATTTAATTCATTACAAAAGATATAAATGATAAATATCACACTATGACTCCATCTCCTTCACTTTGTTAATTGATTTTATCTACAGCACAATCACTGACTAGTGTGATAATATGCTTACAAAAAATATGAATTTAATACGTTGTATCCCCAATAAAAACTAGTTGGTCAAGGTTCTGTTTAAGTAGCTTGTTGTGTGGAGAGCAGCCGTGCACAAGCAACGACCTAAATCTGGTAAGTGACAGTGGTTCATGACAAGATGGAAGAAGACAAGGCCACTAATGGACCGAAGACCTGTCATCTCAGCACTTCACATCTGACCTACAGAAGCACATTTAAGTTTCCACCAACTTCGCTTTTGCAAGTTCAGAGAAGCACTGCCCCGATACAGTACGGTCTAATTGTGTGTGTGCGTTGATCAAAGTGGATGATGGAGACTCAGCTGACAAAACTGGGGCATGATGACGTCCTTATTCAAGACACATCAAAGATGCTTTGACGTTGTACAGGTCTTTTTTTTTTTTTTACGGTAGATATTCTGACAGCTGATGGGAAAAATACAGGTGTAATTAATCGCACATCAACAACAACAACAACAACAACTATTCTGCATTAGATGAGCTAGTTTCTAGTACCTGCTCACTGTCACTACTTTTGCTGACATAATGTGTTCAAGTATAGAAGTTCAAGTACGTATTGATTCTAACACATTATACATGTTGGAAAATGAGTGAAGAATACAAACGACTTAAACTGTGCTTTGAGCACACCCAACATATCGGGTGTCCTAGCCCAGCTTTCCTTACACAATAACCTCATAAATATTAGAGGTGGGGAACTTATACAACTAACAGGGCTGAGCATGTAACCCATATCATGCAAGATGATTGCAGGCCCTACTTTCTTTCCCACTTTTCCTGTCCACTTTCAAACTGTGAAATATAAGATAATCTTCTAGCCACATGCAATATTTTAGTTTCACATGCTTAATTGGCTTGCAGTTTTCTCCTCCTAGGACTGGTGTGAAAGTCTAATGAGGTTTTAGGTCATATTTTTGCAGAAATAGAGACATTCTCAAACTTTTTCACCAACTGTATTGTCACGTCTGAACCACAACAGCTGCATTAGCAACAAAAAGATGACAGAATCTGTGCAGTTTCTCAGCCATCACATGGCTCCTTACATATGGCTGTGTGAAGCTTAATCCACTTTACAGCGTCTCATTGGCATACTTATTTATGGCAACGCATTAGCCTTTGCACACAGCTACCAGCTCCTTTCCCTTGACAGGTCACAAATCTCTCTCATTATCTCCAACAAAGATCTTGGCACCATCTAAATTGTATCCCTAATGTTTGAGCACTGGTGGTTTGATATCTCCAATAAAACCAGTTTTCAAACAGTGACGTGGCCTTTAATGATGATTCAGATAGACCTTGTGGAAGAGAGGTGATGGGTTTGCGCTGTTCCTGAAAGCTTAACTGTGATGGACGCAGTCCTATTGTCAGTATTTGAATGGCTTAAAAGAATATCTGAGAAAACATAATAATACGCTTAATAAAAATACGCCCTCAGCGGGTCAACACAAAAAGGAAAGAAAAAGCATTTGGCTGCAAAAGCATAAGAAAGACTTTTTTGTTAGTACTAAAATTCATTCGGTGTGCTGAATATACCAACAAAATTAACTCAGTTACCTCAGTATTAAACTCCCAGCTTTGAGCTTCTGCCTTGAGAAACAGGCTAAAAAGTGCGAGCATTATTCATAATTCTTAACACAACCATAACTTCACATCTTTGCGTACTCTCACTGGTGCAGGTAGAGAAAGTTCCCTGTTTATGCCTGGAATTCCCACTTTTTGGGAACTATATGCACTTGATACAAAGAGCTTGTTCTGGGAACACATTTTTCTCTGGACAGATGCTAATTTTTTAGAAATTATTATTCGTACACAAATATAATAGCATTTTTTTTCAAGTTTGCTGCCATTATCCTGTGTACTTTAAGGTTGTGTTTAATTCACATAAATAACTTGTGTTACTTATTTATCTAATTTTCAAATCAAGAGCAGTTCGTCTACAGAAAGTGTGAACACTGCTGATGGTTAACGGTTTTCTCACAGCTGTTTAGACTCTTTTTAACATTCACCACAAGCGTGGTCACTGCTAAACAACTTTCACTATGCTTATATAGTGAAATTTGGTGTGCACTGTATTTTTCCAGAACATTTGTATGTCAAAAGGCTGCTATGTGCTTCCATTTATTCATTAACATCCCCTTTAACAGACACCTCAGTGACTGAAAGCTGGTCTGAGGTCCCCATAAGTCCACATATCCACAAAAACGTATTCAAAGTTTCTTACAACGTAAATTATCTAGAACATCCAAACAGCACACAGTGACAGAACCATTTCCGCAGTTTATCCAGAGTAGCTGACAGCCGAACATCTTCCTGTGAAAACGAGCCCTTGTATACTATGAAAACCCTTCGGAAACAAAGATCTGAAACAAAGTCTGTGAACAGATAATTGCAGCTATTTCTTTCCTTGACATTTAACTGGATCTTTAGCCTGAGGGTATTCCAACAAGCAGGTTGAAATGGGAGTAACTGTGAGCACAGCTAAGAAATGCAGAAAGTGCGGATGATAATTGATGTATTTCTCCATCTTATATCTTCCAGCACCACAGGAGACCCACAGAGAAAGCCCTGTTGCTCAATTTCCAGTTTTAACAATATGCAACTACAGGGCACAGAGAAAAGATGGCTAATTATGGCTTTCATTCAATGTCTGACATCATGAATATCACTGTTTTTTGGAGGCAGCTTAAGCGGCTCACACTTAAGCTCTGAAAGATGGACATAGCCACCCTGACATCACTCGTAGGATAAGTCTCAAAGTGAAGCCTTGAGCTGGTGGTTGTGGTCATCTTGGTGTACTAAGACCAGATGTGATGGGCTAAGGACAGGTGGATCTGACAGTAGAGGTGACATGTACAAAATGAACATGCTATCATTACATACTCATAAACTTAACACTAGTACTTGAGGTCATATACCCAACTAAGACAGCGTTTGCTAAGGTCGTACATCAAAGGTGCCAAACTTTTAAAGTCTGTTTTTCCAATAAAACACTTTAAAAAGAGGTTTAAGGCATTTCTGCATCCTTTTCACATTTCAGACCCAGAACCTCCATCGATCTGTAATAACGTGGTCTCTACAAACATACAATTTACAATAGCTTTGAGCAAAAACAGATGTAACAAAGACGTTGAAAAAAAACAAACAAACAAAAGTGCTTTAATTAAAAAACAAGTACCTGCAAGCTACACGGTTACTGTATGAATTAATGATAAATTTACAAAATAAACAACTAAAGAGGAAACAAATCTTTTGAAGCCTCAGAAAGACACAACAGACACCTGACTGTCATGAAATATTTGTGGATGTATGTTTGTTGAGAAGGGGAGAATAAGAGGTTTGCTCAAACCAAAAGAAAAGCAGCAGAGTTTCATATTATCACCAGTCTCTTGCAGGCCTAACCAGCTGCCCAATTAGGCAGAAAATAGAATCCATTTGGAGGCTTTAGAAGGGAGAAGAGCAGCGAAGGACCATGGAGAAAAGAGGACTAATGTGCCCTTCCCCCATCTAGGTTAGCAATATAATCTGGTCTCTTCGGCCCAGACTGAAAGTCCAGACTATTGGGTGGACTGGCATTCATGGTCCCCAGAGGATGGCTTGTAATGTTTTTCTTGATTCCTTAACCCAGAGGTATCAAAGATAAGCCTCGGGGGTCATACTCAGCCAGACAAAGACTCCAACCCCGTCCACACTGCTCTCCTTCATGTTTTCCAACATAAGGTCAAAGCAGGCTGTATCTGGCCCATGATGTAAAATGAGTTTGACATCCTGTCCTAATCTTTCCATCTGACATAATTATGAGGTTCGCACATCTTTGGTTTTGTGTGAAATATCTCAATAATGTACTCTATTGACTACTAAACAAAAGGATGTTTGTATCACCTTCATAAGTTAAAATGACAAGATGAACTCAAAGCACCACCTCCCAAAGGTAGCTGGTAAAATTTGGTCTATCAACAGAGGCCAATGAAAGTTTCTACGAATGGAGACGGGACTCTCCACTATATGAACGCATAAACTTGCAGAAAGTTCATATTTCTATTATGTTTTCCACATCCTTTTCCAGGACGGTTGGTCTCATTTAATCGCGTTCTGTCACTGTGATTAGTTTCTTTCAATTTTTTAAAAGACACGTAATTATAAAGTAAGCACAACTAACTGTTCTTGTGCCAGTTTTAATTCAGTTAAAATTTGAAAACAGGTTAATCGGAAATGAAAACTCATAAGTAATGACAATTTCAACAGCCATAATTCAAAAAACAAAGAGATCATATAATAAGACAGAACCATTTATGAATCTGTGTTACTTATTTATCTAAAAAAGGATCAAAGAAGAAGCAAAAACAAACAGAAGGTAGTGAATGGCTGATTATTGTCTTTGAATGCAGCAAAGGCGTTTGTTTTGGAGCGCTGGCATCCTGCAGAATTAGACGCTGAAATAACAAATCAGACGAGGAAGAGATAAGGAGGAGGTGAAGGGGAGGTAGATGAATGTTGGTGAAAGATTAGAGAGGAGGAGGAGGAGGAACTAAAGATGTTCAGGACAAGGGGCAACTACATTTAGACAACTACGAAAACAAAAATCAAGAAACAAGGAAACAGACGCAGGACCAGGGAAACAATGGTGACGATTAAGAGAGGACGGAGGTGTGTGGATGGAAAATAAACTATGCATCTCTTTGATGAGTGTGTTTGCTTTTAACCTGTTTAGACCAGATGTGACATGTTTGTATTAAACGATCCGATCACACAATCAAATGGGGAAATTAAGGTTTGACTGAATGATTGATGAATGACCCGGAAAGCAATGGGTGGTGAGAAATTTAATAAGAGATTTTATTTACCTGTTTTTTTTAAAACTAGTTTTGTTGATTTGGGTTTCATTTAAACATGGCCATTTCATTGATGGAAAAATGCATGAATTACTGCCAAACAAGCAAACGCTCTCCTCACCTTTAGGACCCAGTTGTTCTGGGTGCAAATCAATCCAGAATGCTTAATGTGGGTCAGCAAACACTGCAGAGGATGCTACAGTGTAGAAAGCTGCTATCTCAAAGACCAACAGCCTGCTGTGTACACTTTATATTCATTTGCATGGATTAACTGATGAAGCAAAGCACCTTTGCTGCCTCAGTGAGAAAAGTCAACAGGAGATAACTTGAAAAACAGGAAGGAGCTCGTATATATTTGCAACTGACATAAAGATTGAGGGGAATCAAGTTTTCATCATACAATATTATTTGCGGTGCACACATCAATAAGCCACTATTGTGTTGCTCCCATTAGCTGGTAATATGTGACAAAGCCAGTGTTTCATGTAGGATTCTTCTCATTAAAATATAATAACTGAAACTAAAGGAGCCTGCACAGGGAGGGCTTTTCCACCGATTTTACCAAGTACCCGAGCTTCTCTTGCATCTCTGTTTGAAGCAACTCTGGAAAAGGAAAAAGGGGGTTTATATTAAACAGTTCTGTTTTCTATTTATCTGTCACATCACTCAACAAATCAAAGACGCAAACACATTTCCATCTGCTACAGAGCATATTGATGCTTTAGGAAAACTAAATTACCTAAGCGAAAACTTGTTGGATTGCAGCATCTGCAACCTAATCAAACTGCATGTGGAGCCCACGCAAACACGGGGAGAACATACAAAGTCCATACAGAACTAGTCAGATGGTGGAGTTGAACTCAGGACTTTCTTGTAGTGAGGCAAGAGTGCCAACCACTGTTCCACCGTGCTTTTGATGACTAAAATATAAAAGTTGCTGTCTTTTTTTCTACTGACAGTTGCTCCAAACACTTTACAAATCATCTTAGTTTCCTTAACATCAAATGCAAAATTTCTGTTGCATTTTCATGAGAAACAGGGAGCACAGAAGCTAGTTGTACAGTTCCCTGATCAAATGTTTGCATTTAACCTTACTGCACAAGCAGATTACTTGGGATTGAATCACTTCCAAGTCATCCTGCCACGAGTCTCGTTTATATTCGCTGACCAAAGTCGCCGTACATTACATCAGTTTTTGTGCTCGTACATTCGTTTTTATTTAGTTATCGTCGTGTTTCTGTCAGGAAACAAAGGTTGTTGACAAAAAGTATGACGAAACTTACACTGATGGCACAAAGCAGCTTAAAAAGTTATAGACTTTTAACTCAGAATAGCCATCTCAAGCAACACATGAAAGCAGGGAGAGTGAATCAAACGAGGTAAAGCTGTGGGTCCTAAAACAAAAAGAATGAGTTCAAAGGTTTATAAAGCCTTCATAAAGCACAGAGCTGACAAGGGCAATGACCGGCGACCATTCTCTCCATTTATCATCAGGAACAACCCCTTTCACAAGTGGTCCTGTGATCTATTATTCATATAGAAAATTGGATCGTAGCAGCTTGAAAACAGCATGAGCCAAGATTTAAAGAGGCCTAATCATCTGTGACAAAAGCAGTAACCTCAGAGCTGAAAAATAAAGGCACAACACAAGAACCAAAAACTGCAGTTTCCAGTATCCAAAAAAAGTCAACCCTGATTAAACTCTTCAAACGGATATCTGCATGAGGAAGGGCACACAGTCTGTGTTCTTTGGTACTTTCTTCTGATCTGGGTTAAAAAACAAACAAACAGTAAATATGCTATAATGTGTAATTAGGTACAGGAGCTTTGCTTCCATTCTGGTTTCCACCTGGAGACCACATGCAGTATTGAGTTTTATTAATAACTCAGGATTATCAGGACAAAAGCTGCGACCAAAAACTAGCAGAGAAAAAAGCATAAGTGTAATATATACAAAGACAACATAAGCAGGACTTATATGAATACAGTTTTTACTTGTTGAGATGATATCAGTCCACTAATTAGAGCAGATTAAATCCATCGCTGAATATGAGCAAGGTCTAATTCTGTGCTCTCGCTGGTATTACCTTTCATCCTGGAAGTGGAAAATAAACCTCCTGGTTTTGTGTTACAGTGGGTGGACAGCTACATTAATTGACTTCAACAGTAAATTGCATCATAGCACAAACTTTTGCCTAGTAACATATGCAAGACAGGCAGAGTCGAATCATCTCATCCTTCATTTGTATGTATTAAAGGATACTCTGCATTCTTCTTCTTAATCTATACAGTCTGACATGTCCTGTACTTATGGATGCACCTTGCTAGCCAAGCTAAAACTGCACAAACAAAACTGAAACAAAACATTCAAAATGAAATCAAAACGGATGACACGAAAAGCAAGTAATAACACATGACAATGCCTCAGTGTGGTCTGTAATAAGGTGGTAAAACTCTTGCTATCATCATAAATGTAACCTAAGGCAAGGCAAGGCAAGGCAAGGCAAGGCAAATTTATTTGTATAGCACAATTCAACAACAAGGTGATTCAAAGTGCTTTACAGAGACATTAGAAACAAAAACAAATAAAAAGCATGATTTAGAATTGATTAAAACAAGCAAACAAACAAACTAACTAAACGCACACATTTCACACCTGTTCGCGCGATCTGAACCCTTATCGTAAGGGGAGCTACCAGTCCTTCTGTGGACGAGCTACTTTCTATTTTAAATTCCCTGAATTTAAAATACTCTCTAGACCCAGCTGGGGAGCTACCCAGAGCTCTAAACCCACTTAACAAACAAACAAACAAACAAAACAGTATATAAAATCAAAACAGATAAAATCAGAACAGTAGATAAAATCAGTAGTTAATGTAAGTTTTGAAATTTAAGCTTAACAAACAAACAAAACAGTATATAAAATCAAAACAGATAAAATCAGAAATAGATAAGATCAGTAGTTAGTGTAAGTTTTGAAATTTAAGCTTAAAAGTGTGGATTTGGTGCTTTATTCAAATGCAGCTGAGAATAGGTGAGTCTTCAACCTGGATTTAAATAAACTGAGTGTTTCAGCTGATCTGAGGCTTTCTGGGAGTTTGTTCCAGATATAAGGAGCATAAAAGCTGAATGCAGCTTCTCCGTGTCTGGTTCTGACTCTGGGAACTGATAAAAGACCAGATCCAGATGACCTGAGGGATCTGGAAGGTTCATACTGGGTCAGGAGGTCATTGATGTATTTTGGTCCTAAACCATTCAGAGCTTTATAGGCCAGCATCAGAACTTTAAAGTCTATCCTCTGACGGACAGGCAGCCAGTGTAAAGACCTCAGAGCTGGACTGATGTGGTCCACTTTTTTGGTCTTAGTGAGGACTCGAGCAGCAGAGTTCTGAATGAGCTGTAGTTGTCTGACTGATTTTTTAGGTAGACCTGTAAAGATGCTGTTACAGTAATCAAGCCTACTAAAGATGAATGCATGGACTAGTTTTTCCAGGTCCTGTTGAGACATCAGATCTTTTATCCTTGAAATATTCTTGAGGTGATAGTAAGCTGACTTTGTAATTGTCTTAATGTGTTTTTCTAAGTTTAGGTCTGCATCCATCACTACACCCAAATTTCTCGCCTGGTTTGTGGCTTTTAGATGTATAGATTGAAGTTCTCTGGTGACCTGTAATCGTTTTTCTTTGGCGCCAAAGACCTATTACCTCAGTTTTGTTTTTGTTTAGCTGGAGAAAATTGTGGCACAACCAGTCATTAATTTCCTCAATGCATTTACTAAGAGCCTGTACAGGGCCTCGGTCTCCTGGTGACATTGTGGTATATATTTGTGTGTCATCTGCATAGCTGTGGTAGTTTATTTTGTTGTTCATAACCTAAGACTCGTAAGGCCTATAGGAATTATTCCACCGTGTTTTCCAGTCCGATTTGATCAATTCCTAACACAGAACAGCCATCGACACGTCAGACATGGAGCTTTTTAATCACCAGAGCAATCAGCTAAAGTTTTTTTCTCGAAAACCGGCAGGTGGTAACCAGATATGAGCACTCAACATCGAAGTTGGAAACTCCCCAGGAGAAACTGAGTGACGCCACAGCAGGAGGAAAATGGGACACGCCGCGGCTATTATCGCCATCTTTTTAATCACAATTGCTTCCCTTACGCTGTTCTCTTCATCTCCCACTTCCTTCACCTGTCAGCGCTCTCCCTCCCACTCCTCCTATTTGTGTGTCCCACACCACCACCACCACTCCTCACTCACACACATACACTCGCATGAACAAATGAGTCACTGACAGTTTGTGAGAAAGGGTTTTCAGCATAGTAAGGAAGTCAGAGATCAAGTGATTGAAGGATAGGCCACACAGTGGATGATGCAGTGCAAATTAGAGCTGAATGAGACAAAAAAAGAGGGGAGGGGAAAGAGGAGTATCAGAAAAATGGAGCCAAGAGGGAGCGGCAGACAACTGGAGACACAAATAAATGTGTAAATATAAATTGAGGTTATCAGGGGAGAAGAAAGCAGGGAGATGAGGCAGTCTGACAAATTATGTTCCAGCTCAGAGATCTAATCAGATATCTGGAGGCTAAAGCAGAGATTACCACATTCCCTTCTGACTCCTTCCACCAAATGACGTCACCATCCAAATCCTTCCATCAGTCCAACCTCCCCATCACCCTCAGGGAGAAAGTTCCCAGCCCCCCACATCCCATTTCCACCTGCAAAGACACACTTTGAAGTGTTTATTGGCGGGTAGGTCACTGATCAAGTGCCGCAGCAGGGCTTAGCCCATACTGCTGGGTGCCTTTCAAGAGCTCAGTGTTGCTTTGCTATGTTTATAAGGGTTAAATCCAGAAACAGGTGCTGTGCAAGCCAAACAGTAAGAGGTGTATGATAAGACAGACTGGAGCCAATAGAACAAAATATTCTTCAAATAAAAAAAAAAAAAATTCAGCCTATTCTGAACTGCCTTCATAAAGCAGTGTGTGGATTGATCTTTGCAAATAAAAGTGCAACAATAGCTTTTTGAGATACAATATCTTTTGTTTGGACAGTTTTAGCAAGGAGGAAACTCCATCCTATAGTTTCTCCTGCAAATGACGCTACCCACAGGCACAGCTAGAGGTAAATCTCCTTCATGGGGGCTTGCAGTTATGATAAATAACGTTTAGTGCAGATAAAACTGAATCGAATAAAACTGCAAGTTGAGAAAATTAATCATCCTAATTCGTTACACCAGAAACCTTTTGCCTTTCCCATCTAAAGATATTTGTACCAGCTCTAGTTGAGGCGAACTGGTAATTCCAGTTTTACTCTTTTCCAATGCATTATGCAGGTGTTGCATTTTCTGTTCTCCCCCTCAAGTCAGAAGGTCACAGCCTCATCCCTACTCCTGCCAATGCCCGTGTCCTTCCACAGAAATGCATTTTATTTAAGTACTATTGAATGAGACACTGAAGCTCAACCTCCCCACTGTGAAATGCTCTGGATAAGAGCACTAACTTAAGTGCCTAAAATGGAAATGTAATGTAAATTACACTGATGCTGAAATTGATGAGGTGCCTGTGCTGCAGTGTACAGCAGCAAAAGCAGCCTCTGCGTCTTCCCGAGGGTGTTTAATCTATGACTGATGGATGTAAGACGAAGACAACGATTGTAATTATCATCATCATCTTTGTAAAACATTCATCATTACCATCATCAACATAACCGTTATCTCGCTCTTTCACCAACCAGCCATTATCATAACCATAATCACTCACGTGCACATCCATACAGAGTCCAATACGTGTGTGAGTGTGTGACAATACACACACACACAAAAATCCTGCAAGCTCATGATCAGCGATATTCATGTGTCTTTAAATGCAACACCAACAAACATGCACAGCTATCTGCACATGCTCAAAGATCACATAAATACATATGGATGTTCTATCTCATCTGCACAGGGAAAGCAGTCCAGCAATGCAGATTAAGCCTCCGGCTAATCAGAGCTGCTCACGTGGAGCAGGTCTGGATGTAGGGCATGCCGGCTCAGTAGCCATGAGTCTTCCTAGCTATATCCAGTGGATAACACAGAAATTAAAGGTGTTAACACGGTTCCCAGTTTGATTGTTTCTGGGGGATAGCAGTCCATTGAAGGCAGCTGTGCACACATCTGAAAGAGTTTCAAGGACGTATCAAAGATTCACAGATGCGCTGATTTATATAGTTTATATACATTAAGGTCTTTGAGAGAAGCAAGTTAAACAAGGTTTATGTAACTGCTATTTCTGTAATTGAGACTCTGCTTGAACAGGCTTGAAGATGAGCATACGCAAAGTAGATAATAACAAATATAATTAATGAACTTTAATGAACTGCAGTAAAATTAATGGACTTAATGATAATTACATATTACTTTTAGAGATGCATCCCTTGTAATCAGATTAACAGTCGATGTGGTCAGTTAACTAACAACCGTAATCTGTAATTTATCACCATCAACAGTATTTTCTGGGATCATTTTTAAGCATTTTCTGGCCTTTGTTACAGTTTAAAGTGGACTTGAAAGCTGAGAGAGAGCAGGGGGAAGACACAGGGCTGGAGCAGATGGCAGCATGGAAACGGTATCATCACTTTAACTTAGCTTTGAGTGCACAACAAAGCAGGTAAGGTTATATTTACTTACCGATGTTTTGAGTGTCTAGCATTGTTGTGTCTGCATTATCGTTGCTGTTTATCTGCTGACATTTGAGATCTGTTTTATTAGTTCCAGTTGCCATAAATGGCAAAGCAAGCTTTGTAGCTCAAGCAGTTTTAACTAGCTATGGTCTGTTTAAAAACTTCTCAGGAAAAGAAGCCTGTAAATTTAACTGCAAAACAGCTTTTCAACCCAGGAGAGTGGAGCAGCAATGACCAGTGGACCCAACCCGAGCCTCCCTGTTACCCAACTAATAGGAAAAAAAAGAAAAAAGAGCAACACTATTTCTCATTTCTTATGGTGTGTACAGTCTACACCTCATCTCCATCACACCCTCTTCTTATTATCTTGAGCTCAAGAAATACACAAGACCTCTGAAGCAGGCAGAACCTTCTGCTGAATAAAATTACCTCTGATGGCTTAGAGTGCATACGCGCGCACACACACACACACACGCACACACTCGCACAGCCCCGCTGCTTGCAAAAAATATATTTCATTCATAATTTAATGCCGTTTTGTGGAAAAAGAGCAACAGTGTGAGGGACAGAGGAAAGAAGAGAACAGTAGATGTTTCCAGTCAGATTAGCATAACTGAGTTTTCAGCACTGCAATTATAGGTGCAGCATTTGGCTGATCAAAGAGACGTGCTCCTCTTGTATGTGCAGATACTGTATATCTATTGAATCTATATGCGAAACGGC
The DNA here is from genome assembly GCF_900408965.1 of Simochromis diagramma. Classification (NCBI taxonomy): domain Eukaryota; kingdom Metazoa; phylum Chordata; class Actinopteri; order Cichliformes; family Cichlidae; genus Simochromis; species Simochromis diagramma. Next base: position 377,211 of record NW_024386789.1, on the reverse strand, counting down.
TAACGCGGACTGGAGACACCAGCTCTCAACTCCAGCATTTTCCATTGGACTCACTTCAAACTACAGGATGCTACATTTGTTCTTGATGCCTGGATTGTGTTTGAGTTTATGGATGGACCTGTGCATCTACTTTGCAGTTTTGTCAGTTTGCCGTCCCCCCTGTTCACGTTATCTTTGTCTCATCTGGGAAGTTGTATGAGTTTAAAATTATGATGCATTAGTATCAAATTGCTGTGGAGGTGGAAAGATCCCAAGCATTTTGTCCTGGACTTTGTCAGCAGCACTAGAATCAATGAATAGAAAATTAATAGGAGAAAGAGGATTAAACCAGTAAAGGAGAAAAATAGTAATTGGAGGAAAAGTAAAACAGCAAGACTGATGAAAAGAAAAAGAACAACAGATAGATAAAAAAAGCAAAGGAGAGGAAAGCAGAAAGAGCAATTTTTAAAAAGAGATTTGGAAAGGAAGATGATGAGGGGCTATATTCAAAAACTTTGAAGTGAACGGTGCATTTGTTGGACTATTTCCAGCTAAAACCCCAAGAAAAAAACAACTTAAGAATCTTCTTGCCTTTGGAGTTACAAAAGTGGTGTTTAAAAAGCTCCTTTTATGCAACTTTTCTCCTTCTTTTGATGTAAACTGAGGTGTAACTTCCCATTTTCAGCATTTTGGTTGGAAAGGTCCCAGACTAGCTTTCGCAATTATATGTCACAGCCCATGCAAATTTACTGAAGTTATTGCTTTACTGAAAAAAAAAGTCAGCTCATGATGATAATACCCGTTTCTGCTTTGTTAGCAGATAAAACTTTATCATAGCTAAATGCTGCTGTGATTCAAAGAGCATATCTTTCATCTACACCACAGGTATGACGCCTCATAATCAACAAACTGAAAGCTCCCATCAGACAGCAGCAAGCTTCTCAGCAGGACTACTTTAGAGTGTCTGACAAGAAATAACATAAAATACTTTTGAGCTAAATGGCACAAGGCTTTTATCTTTTATTGTATGTGAGCAAAAAATGAGCTATGGCGCCTAACCTAAGGCTAAAAGCTCCCCAGCTTCGCTCTTGTCACACTTTGCCATGAAAATGATGTGTTAAAAACTTTATTGCAAAAAGAGGCATAGTATGGCACAGTCGTAGTGCGCAGCACGTTGCATCATCTGATACCTCACAGATTGCACAGCAGACTGCAAGAGAACAAATATGATTGTCAGAATGTCCCAATGCAATGCATGCGATGAATTTGTTATTTCTCTATAGCCCCTGCTCTCATACCCTGACCCATCATGACACATCTTTATTACATCCTATTAGATTAATTTGTGGAACTGCATTGAAAACAACAACACTTATTTTATCTGGCCTAAGTAAACTCTCCAAAAGGCAGAGTAACTTTTTTTGAATTGAAAGATCAATAGGGTGTTATGTCCCTGAACATTTCTTGGTCAGGACCCGTAACTAGGCAACCAGTGAAGAATCCACAAAGTTAGTGCTCTCAGCAATGACAAAGGTGCGCCATTAGTTTTGCAGGTATTTGGTTGCCTGGGTCCACACGTTTTAATCCGTCTACTCTGATGTATCTGGCATTGTTAAATGTAACAGCAGTCTCTCCATTACAAAAAAAAGAGAGAAAAGAAAAAACAGTCCAATGAAAGCCGCAGACAAAAAGTGGCGGACCAATTTACCAAACCACTGACACCGCCATCTCCAGAGGCAAATACCTTACATTTAGTTCTAAGATGTCTTTCCCAGAGTGTTTGTTTCTTCTACTTTTCGCTGACAGCCTTGTTGCAAGTACAAAGATCCCATAACACACAAGCAGCCAGCACAGACACTTCTTTGGAGGAGAGTTCCTCATCAGCCTCTGACTGATGCTCTTTTCACAACACAATGCTGGTCCAGGATACACAGGTAATGAAAAGCACAGACGTTCACGCGCACACAGAAATCACCGCTTGTGCTCGCTGCCGGTGTGCAAACCATGCGTTCTCTCATTCTCTTTTAATAGCCTCTATTGTTGGGATTGTGTGGGAGCGAGTCAGTGATTTGCCACGGCCGGTATAATTCTCTCATTATGAGTTCAGAAGGGGAAAGTAAAGGGACGGAATGATGGAAGAATAAAGGCCCAGAGGCGCACAAAGAGCAGAACCCAACTTATAATGGAGCAAATCCATCAGTCTCTCTCTTCATCTCTGTCTGTCTGTCCAATGGCCGTACCACACTTCAGATGGAAGTCATTTTAGAAATCTTGGAGGGGAAAAAAGGGGCTCTGAGGACATGCAAAGACGAAAATGGAGTACAAGTAGGCTTACCCCTGTCATAATGGTATGCAATCTGGCAGGGGGAGTGAGACAGATATGCAGGCTGAAAAGGAGGACAGTGAGAATTAAGCAAGGAGGCAGACGCGCTATGAGATGCGATGGTTAGATCAGCCCTTCCACCTCTCTGGATGGGTTTAGCAGCAGTATAGAGCTCCTAGCGAGCTTATTTTCACCACAAGGTTGCCGTGACCTAACTCGGGCTCAGGCTTCTGAAATCCCATTCACTCTCCAAGCCTTACAAAAGCCAGCTTTGGCTATGGCTCATTGCTCGCATCATTGGTTCAATTTTGCAAGCATATGAGTGTGTGCGCGAGTGCAACAATGAAGGAAAAAAAGACCCAAAAAAATCTTTGCACTCGCTTGAGGGTAATTTAAAGAGACCCCTGCCATTTCCTCATGATACCCTCAGGTCTTTAAGACTGTTGGCTCAGTGTTCAATCACCACAACAGCCTCACCTTAACAACAATGACTCCAGTAACCTTGGCCATCCATTAACCTGTCTAAGAACAAAAGCCGTTTCCACAGGGAGCCATTAGTCGAATATAGCTCTGTGAATGGAAGTATCCAATACACCAGATGGGTTGTGCTTTATACCAGCTCCAGGGCTGGACAGTAGTCTCTCAGAGACCATTTTTCAGGTGGAGAAATTAGGCTAAATTAGCACAACACATGGAAAATGCTCAGCTTCAATACTGGAGTCCATCCATAAATCCGCAACTGCAGGTGGATGCTAATAATTGCCTGCAGCGCTGTACATGCCTGTGTGCGGTTCACCTACTTTTAACCAACCATTACATCGCATTCAGTTGAAAGCGTGGGATTCCCACAGGCAAAAAAAATATCTTTAGACTCTCGTAAAGACTACGACTTTTTTTATTGTTTGTTGAACAATATATTCAGAAACGAGAGGCTCAAACTGGGTGTAGTGCTTTAGAGTCTGTAATTATTTCTGGCAAAAAAAAAACAACAACCTGCCTTTATGGGAGCACAATTACAAAGCAGTCACCCGAATATAAAAGTTACCAACTGCACTGAACGACTCACTTCACCCAACACTGCACAGCAGTTTGAATGTGGGCCACTTTCCACTGAGCATTTTACTAGCAGCAAATGATAATTCTAAATTATTGCCATCATGTGTTTGGTGGTACATTTATTACTGCGCATGCATAATGCAGAATAAAGGCACTGCCCCGTGCGGCGTGAAGCTGCGAGCGGGTAGGAGAGAAATTAAAACAATGCGTCTCATTTGCCTTTGTCGCGCATCAGTCCTGCTGAGAGGACGGAGACAGTCTGGCTCAAAAAGATGTCACACAGCTAAAAGTTTGAGTCCTGAATTGGGAATTTACATCTATTATGTATAAGTTGAGCCAAGCTGAGATGGTAGCCAGTCACTCCTGCCTATCCGTTACAGCTAAGGATGTGTCACCTGTCTCTTCCTGTCCCATATGGTTTTCACTGACTAACATTACAGCTGTACCTCCTGGCTACAGAGCAGATAATACCAGTGTGTACACACATGCACTTTTCTGTCTGACAGGTGTATTTGTGCAGCGTGAAGAAGGTGTCCACTGTAGCAGCACTTGTGTGTGTGTGTGCGCATCAGTTTTTGTCTCATCTCCAATAGTGCAGGTTTGTGTAAACACCTGAGCAGGCAGGTGTGTGTGTGTGTGTGTGTGTGTGTGTGTGTGTGTGTGTGTGTGTGTGTGTGTGTGTCTGTCTGTCTGATGAAGCTCAACCATGGGACTTAATGTCTGAGTATGTGTGTGTTTCTGTCTCACATGGGGGAAGCAGGGGACAGCCACGGCGAGAGAGCTGAGGTGTAACACCTTGTTAATGTGACAGACACAGTAAAACAGCCACAGAGGGAATGAGGTGCCGTTGTCTACTTTGCTCGATAACTTGACAGATACAAGAAGCAGCAGCAGTTCGGTTTGTTAAGCTGCTCTCGAGTCCAGTTCCCAACACACCTTACTTAGATAAGTACCTGGCACAGAGCTCTGGAAACACTATTTTAGTTAAGTGGAGCTGCTTTATTATCATCGGTGTAAACGCTTAAAGTTCTGACCAAACTTGATTGCAAACTCAGAAATGGCAGGCTCGAGTGGGAAGCGCAGTGAGCATTCTGGGACTTATTTAGGTCTGCAACAGTTCTGGCAGGGCACCGATCGATGACGAGGGACACACAGCCATCTTGGAGCACAGACTGCCCCCCCAAAAAAAGCGACAGCTAGCCTTTTATTTCTTGGCATTTCTAGACAAACCTTTTCTAAGCTTAAAGAGCAACTCACAGGTTGAATTTGTCACAGGATTTATACTCGTATGTATGATTGCAGAAGCTCAGTAACTTTATGTTCCTGAAGATGGAGTTCAGATGTGATGATGATGAAGCCAGGACCATGTTAGATTGATATCCGGTACAGACGCCCACCATGTACCAACATTAGAAATGATCCCAGATTCATCGGATAATTAGTTTCAACAAAAATGTGAACTATGCAATTTTTTTCCTGATGTATGCCAGCTTCTACCTTAGTCATCTCCCCCTCTTTCTGATGAGGCACAGTATTGATTTATGTGGTCAACGAATCCCAGCTGAAGCATTCGTTTCTGTTATGGACTGTTAGAGTTGTTACAGTTTTGTATTTTCTGACTAGTTTTTATTTTTATTTCCGTTTTACTTTTTGTTTCCGCGGTGGATTTACTCGTTTCTGTTCAGTTTTTATTAATTTCAGTGTATTTTTTTCTAGTACTCTTGTATGGCGGGCATAAACCAATGAAAACAGATTTTTCAGTATTAAAAAACTTTCAAACAAAACAATTTGAATAAAAACAGAAGATCAGCTATTAATGCACACGTGAGCGAATGTGTAATTATTTCAGAGCTTTCTCATTTTGTTCCTTCGCTCTGTGCCTCCATGAACTTTTAACTTCTTGTTCTGTCCATTACTTCCTTCCACCGTTTCTATTCCAATTAAAACGTTATTTTTGTCTTATAACTACAGCAGTCTGTACATCAGACATCAAAGTCAATGTTTAAATCGGTATATTTTGATGAAATGACTCGTTTTGCCTGGTAAACACAACGCGTGGCTCAGACAGAGATATTAATGTGGCTGTGTGTACCTGATAGACGTGGTAGGCGTTGGCAGCTCTGCCTTGCAGGAACACCGAGGGGATCCATACGTTGATGAGAGCGCGATGAGCCCTGAGTGACACAAACAACAAACCGTTCTCACCGCCGTCTTCATTATCATCATCATTATCCCGAGCAGCGGCAACATTAACAGTATGTCAGCACTGTGTTTGGACAGCTACCATTGTTTGCAGTTCACTCTGGTAAAACACCTGAAAATCTAATTTAGTTGTAAACTCAGAGGAAACAGTGCAAAGGGAGAAAAAGGGGTGAGAGACATCAAACTATGAGAGGATAGAAAGGGGTGAGAGAAAGATGCGTTGGACGGGGGATATAGAGAAATGTTCTTACGTCTCAAAATCTGACAGGCTAGGGTCATCTGACGTCTGGCTTAAATCACCTGGAACCTGGGAAAAAAATGAATGAGAGGAAGAACGCTAAAGAGCAGGGAACAAACAAAAGGAGGACTTTCATTTCAAATACAGGACAAACTCCTGCACAAATATGTTATCAGATACGCACAAAAAAAACACCGAATCCATCTACCAGTGATCCCTACACCAGTGTGTTCCCTGTGTATGTATTCATCAAGCATGCATGCCTCCAGGTTGGTGAAGTAACCACATTAAACGTGCTACATGTTGGCCTTGTGGATGAGAAAGAGTGTGTGTGTACATGGCCGTGGGAAAGAAAGGAGACAGCAACTGCCCCTGCCCAACAATATGTAACAACATGCGAAACGAATAACCTAGATATACACAGCATACCCATGCATCCATACACGCAGGAAGTTCCTGCAATTCATACATACAGTGTGTAATTACTATGTAATCAATCTTAAACTTCTAATACTATTCAATTTACTGCTATTGTGCAACAATGTCCAAAGACTCAGACAAATTACATTTTGATGCTTTGGCAATTTTGTCTCTCGACACTTTCATGCCAATAAAAGCCTCGAGAAATGAAGTCAATCGAATTGAGAAAGAGAGTGAGTGTACTTGTGTTACTCATGTTGTGTGTGTGTGTGTGTGTGTGTGTGTGTGTGGGGGGGGGGGGGGGGGGGGGGGGTATAAATCTGTTTAGAAAATCATGTTGCCGGGATAAAGCAAGAGCCCGTAACAAAAATCATCAAATTTCACGGTGCGACAGCTTGGTTTTCATAAGGTTATGGTTGGGTGAGTAGTGCTTATATCTAAGGTTAGGGTAAGTCTCCAGGGAATCAATGCAAGTTAATGTAATGTCGCCTGAAGTGTTGGGAATATGATAGCTTGTGTGTCTTCCCCCAACCTGTCTCTCCCAGAGCTGGCATGTCAGCTATTCAGATTTCCCAGAGAGCCTATCTAAACCTGAGCAAAAACACTGTCACCACAGCCAGTGCAATTGGGCCGCCAGCCTCCAGGCTTTCATCAAACACACACACACACACACACACACACACACACACACGCACGCACTCACGCACAGAGAGAAGGTAATAGATGAGCAAGACCAAGAAAGGGATCAGTGAGGCAGCGACCCTGGTTTGGCTGTCTGCAGCAGCTCTGAGTTGTAGCAAGCACGGAGCACTTAGGAAACAGAGATGGACATGCACAAAACACACACACGCCCACAGGAGTCCAGTACAGCAGGGCTGAAGCTCAGGGATAAGAGCTCCTATCTGCTACCTGGGGCTCCCTTCACTGAAGCTATACCAACTCAAACTGTGGGCAGGCTGTGTGTGTGCACGTCTAGACAGCTTTAGGCTCTCCAGAGCACGACCAGACGTTGGTAATCTGTGCGTTTTTCTTGTTAGTGTAGAAAGTAGTGAGAAAAAGTAGCTCTGTCTGTGTACTGTCTAACAAGAACAATGGATACTTAGTATTAACATCGATAGCCATCAAGATCAGGAGAAAGTCTCCCGGAGAAAATCAAATCTCACCAACAGAAAATGAGAAAGAAGATAACTATTATTGACGCCACCGACTGTTGGGGAAAATGAACGGAGGGATGGACAAACAAACAGGACCAAGTAGAAATGAAAATCAAACAGAATCAGTGGGCGAGTCAAAGAAGAGAAAAGGAGAAAACCCGCAGAGAAATCAGACGAGACAGGATGCGTCTGTTGCTGTGTGCCACTCACCGGTCCTCTCAGGTCAATGAGCTCCTGTCTCATCTGGATTATGAGGTGGTCTTTGGCCATGAGCGAACGGTACAGGCGCTCATTAAACTCTATCAATTCACCATGCATCTCAGCCACCTAAAACACACACACACACACACACACACACACACACACACACACACAGGAAGAAAACTTGAATTAATCAAACCGTGGACCACTCTTCTGCAGGACACAATTATGTACAGTGTAAAATCATTTAAACATCATTGTAGGAGTCAGAAAACAAAAAATTAATTGTCAGTTTATATGAAAATCACACAAAAGGCAAACACACTCCAGTTAAGACATAATGGATAAGGACAGCAGGACAATTTCCAACAGAGATAGGAATGATGGAGGGAGAGGAGGTGAAATTAGTTCCCATCCTATGTGTTCTCCTTCCTCCCTGCTATTCAAATGTCATGAGCTCTAACTAACCTTGACACAATGTTATTCCGTGTGTGTGCGTGCGTGTGTTCATGCAAATACAGCCAAGCTATCCAGTGTGTCTGTGTGTGTGTTCCCCAGCCTGTCTGCCTAACCAGGCTGGACGCTGTGGACAGGTCTCTGTCAGGAGACTGACAGCTGTGACACACACTGTGCTGTATGGAGGACACCTGCTGTCACAGCCACTTGGAAAGAGCGCCGTTGCCGGCTGACAGGTGAGCTGAGCATCAGTGTTGCTCCAGTGCTGACCTTCATACATTAACTTTATCCCATCGCATTTAGAAGCCACACACTGCCATAAAGAAGAGGGGAGATTTCTCGAGCAATAAAGACAAGAGTGTTGACGACGATATTAAATCTGTGGTTCCCTGAATATTTTACAAAATAGTTTTATGTCAAAGTCGATTTGTGTTCTCGTACCAGGCAAGGTATATGAAAACTGCAATATTACCAAAGGAAAACAGTGAAAAGAGCAACAGGAAAGGCTCATTTCAAACAAAGGTGACAGTGAAAGTAGCCAGAAAATGTTTTTAACCAAGAAAAATGAAATATTGCAGCTTTATTTATAGAGTATGTGTGGCACTGAAAAACATTTACACAGTAGTTCTGATGCTGGTTGGCTGCGGTCTTTGCTGGCTGTGAGGACAACAACTCTGTTTCTCATTTAAGTTTTTCTTCAACTAGGTGAAATCGACTGAGGTTTAGGGGTGGGTTTTAATAATCGATTCATCGATTAAAATCGATTCTGGCTTGGAGAACGTGATATCGATTCATTAAAATCCTGAATCGATTTTTTTATATAAATTTATTTTGCCCAAAATTCCAGAATCTCAGGTGAAACGTCACAAAATTTTGACAACCACCAAACATTTAAAACAGTAAATGAGAGCAGGAACACGGCTTCTGCACAAAGACGTAAACACACAGCGTGGACCCGCGGATCAGAATCAGTGAGATGTCGGCTTTCTCACCCGACGGCACGGACACGGTCGGGGCTGAAAGCCGACAGCTCGCTGATTCCGATGTTTCGGCGGGTCCGCGCTTTGTGTTCACGCGCTTTTTGCGCTGATTCTAAAGCCGTTAGTTTTATCTCTCTCCAAACAATATTGACCGAACCAGCAGCAAAAGAAGATCCAAACTAAGCTTCACATAAACATCGTCATGGACTCCCTCTGACTTTTACTGTTTTGCTGCCACCACAATAAAATCACACTTCATGCACAGCTCTCTCTCTCTCTCTCTCTGTACTTCAAGAACAGTTTCCCGTCTATCCCCGAAATCTGTTTTCTGCATGATTCGCTTGCTTGTTACGCACAAGTCTACCGTTGTTTACAGCGCTGTCGGCTGATTTTTTTTTTTTCTTTTACTTACTTTCGAAAAGAAAACCTAATTTCTGCCGTTCAATAGGCTTTTGAACAAATTTAAACTTTTTAAAATTATACAAAATGCAAAACGCTGTGTCTCTAATAAAACCGCTGTAACTTCAGAGGTAATGTTCATAAGCTGATTAATGGTTTTCTTTCGTTTGTGATGTACTGCAGAATATTTTTATAAAATCCCAGGCCAGGAAAATCACCTTCATGTTTTTCTGTGTTTTATCTTCAGCTACTTTGACACAAAGGCATCTGCTGTGATGCTCACACCTTTGATAAAGTCTGGAAAGTGTCAGCTTCCTTTTTATAGATACAAAAATATGTAAATATACTGATCTGAGTTATAATATTTCTGACTGTCTGAGGCAAAATTTCCCAGATTCAAATCGAATTGAATCGAATCGATTCAGGACCTTGTGAATCGGAATCGAATCGATTTTAGAAATCAGTGACGATACCCAGCCCTACTGAGGTTGCAGCCCACTTTTACAAGCATCTGCCATTTAAACTTGAGTTTGTCACTTTATCGGTTTGTAACAATGATTGAAATTAAAGGGGCAGTATTATGATTTCTCTTCCTCAATACAATAGAGTAGATGTACTGTTACGACACATCTTTCGTGCTCTATAAGGTCATGAGAGTGGATATCACCAATTTGGTCTGAGAAACTGAGCATGAGCTCACAAGCCCAACCTACTTGCTGTTTAAACCTTGCATTTGTAAGAGAGAACCAATTAGGAGACAGCTGGCTTACAATCAGTGAAAAAAAGCTTGTTTTACCAGTGACTACCACTGCCAGAGACAACAGTGCTGTCTGTCAGGGAACAACTGACGCGTTCTATAGGTAATTTGTCAACATTTATTGAATGTTTCAAGATTGTATCAAATTTACTTTTCAGTTGCCATGACAACCACAAGACAACAGCAAAGACAGCAAAGCTGCAGTGGAGCAGAGACGAGTTCTGCCACAAGAACAAATAACGAATCTCCTTGAAATCTGACTGCATCCAACTGGACAAAAGAATGAAATACAAATAAATAAATGAAAAAGAAGAAGATCACGCAGAATAAGCTAGTCTTAAGTATTCAATAGTGATAATGGGTTTTTTCTTGATTGCAAAAGACTTTACAGATTTTGTCTCAATTGTCAATTGCTGTATTCATCTCAGTAAGGCCGCGGAGCACAAATCACACTCTGAGTCATGATGCCTGCCGTGTATTTGGTATAAACCGTGAGCAGGAAAAGATCATTTTGCCAACGTAGGTGGAGATGTTAAAATGCTCTTTTAGGTGATACTGCTGTTCACTTCTGTCACAGCTTTGTTATTTTCAGGCAAACAAATAAAGTCATGTGTTAGACTACTATTAGATTGAGAAAGACAACTACACAAAGTAGACACGATTCATTTTGTGTTATATGCACAATCTCAGCACATTTGTAGACTTCAAATGTAAAAAGGGAAACATGAACAACAAATGCACACGTCCAGGAAAAAATGAAGCCACTCCATGGTTTATTTTGATAAGTTATCGTGTTGACGTCGCCAAAGTTTGTGTTTCAGTTTTGCTATTACCTAGCACTCATTAGCATTAGGTGGTGTGTGTGCCAGTGTAGTCTATAGATGTAGCTTGCTAGCGTTAGCTCATAAATTTGTATTCTCACTTCTCATCCAAACATGGCCACTCGTGCCAGAAAAAAGGACTAAACTGGTGAAACTCTGATTTTCTCAAGCTTTGTGCCAGGGCTTGTTTTTGTTTTCAGGTATTCCACATTGAATAATTTTGGTCTGGCATTACAAATGTATGTATAATTTCAGAGATATTATCAGTACTGCAGATTTCATCCAGGGTGATGCAACAAATAAGTACTGTATGCAACTCTACAGTCACAACGACCGTTATCTACATAGTCGTAAAAGTATATTATATATATCTTTTTTATTTACCTGTGAAAAACAGCAGACTGTTAGGGGGGCTGGGTCGTCGACCCAGTGGTTTTGTGTTTTTTGGTCCTTTGATTGGATTAATTATATCTAATGGTTTGTAGGGTTGTTCTGAGTTTAGGTTCTCTGTGTGGTTTATGTTAGAGTTTTAGTCTTTTGGCTTCTGTCTGTGTTCCTTAGTTGCTGTATCCCCTTCTCAAGTCCGCATCTCTGTGTTATGTTTCCTGTTTTACTTTGAAGTCCGTATCTCGGGTTAATGTATCAGGTTTTGCTTCCCTTGCCTCGTTAGCCCTGATTTGCCCCAGCTGTGTTTCCCTTCTGTCTCTCATTCACTGATTGCTCCCTCTGTGTATTTAAGCCCCGTGTTTTCCTCTGTCCGTGTCGCGATCTACCCTCATTCTGTACTGTGTGTTCTGTTTGCCAGCCTGGTTAGTTTTTTGTATTTTTTCAGTTTAGTTTTTGGTCTGGTTCACCATTAAAGCTGTTTTCAAGTGCACCTTTTTCGTATCCAAGAATCTGCACTTTGGGTCCACCATTCCAGTCCTGCCTGCACACAGCCACACATGACACAGACTTATTTTTCTTCAGAATTCTGTTTGAGCTCGGTTGATACTCTGCCTTGACGCTTTTTGTTTAAGCAGGTATACCAGTGCTCTCAGTCAATATAAAAATGTCTCTAAATACCCGAGGCAGTATAAATCACTGGATCAGTCAGTGCTGCAAAGCAATAAAAACAGCTGATGCTAATCTTTAAACATAAAACATAACTGACAGTGGCTCAAAAATTAATCCCCCAACCCTTAAAGTTTCCATCTCTCTCCCGAGCCCAGACATTTGTGATGAGACGAGATTAAGATGCGACATGATTTGTACGAATGAGAAACACAAACGCACACTTTGAACTTCAATTTGATTTGGTAAGCCCAGGTCAGACAGGGAAGAGTAAGGGACCCCGCACATGTATGCTTAACACCTTTGACTGCCATGCAAGCCATTCATCACCTCTATTTATTTAGCTGCCATGACTCTTAAATAGGACATTATAAAGGAGGGAATTAATTTTAAGCGTGAGGAAACCCAATTAATTCTCAGTGAGAGTGTGCTAATAAGTTTTTCTCTGGCTGTAGATGTGTGCGTGCGTACAGTAGTGTATGTAGTATAGAGTATCCAAGTGTGCATGTGAAAATGTGAATTGCAATTTTACACGCCAAACACGGGTCTGCATTAAGCAGTAGCTACGTGGTAGCATTGCCAATTTGTTTCACCAGGCAAGGTCATCTCCTCTGTGTTATTAACGCTTCATTAAAATGCACAACTAAGTTTCAGCGTTCATTCACTCATATCTGGACCTCACATGCAATGGGCATTACTCAGTGGGCATTATCACATTCTTTAGCTGACCTTTCTCTAGACAAGGCCACCCAAAGCCTCACTTCAGTGTTGCATCAGCCAATAAATATCTACTGGGTAGCAGCTAATTAGTGGCTTTTGAAATTTCATCAGAAAAAAGACAAAAAAATCTGTACTTCATTATGGAGATTCCAGAAGTTAGCTTTAGAGTTCAATTTGATGCCGTAAATGGTTTAAAAGGAAAGTATATACATACGGTGTGGTAACATGCCAAACAGTAATAAGCAAACTAGGGATATGATGCAATTTAACCCTTGCAGACAGTGTACTGCTAGACAATACACAAAGAACAGCAATAAAACCACTGTTGCATATGTCGCCCATACTCTTCCTTGGCTGACCCGGGCTTAAAAAATCAGGTTAAAACAATGTCCTTCTGGCAAACCTCAGACATGGATTCATGTGGATGTTAGACAACCAACTAAACACTGCTGCAGACACAAGAGGACAGGACAATGCGCCTCACCACAGTACGACAACATGACATGACAAAGAGTCCTCCAACGTTTCCAGTCTCTCCCAGTGTGAGTGAGAATCCATAGAATCCAACCCAAAATACCCCAGGACAGCATCAGAGGTCTCTTGCGTCAAAGCTATTGTGGGTGGCACCTCCAGAGTTAGGAAGGTGGCAGGGATCTGTGTGTATGACATGTATGTCCTCTTTCTCCACCTTTATTTTCCTCCTAGTACCTTCTTAGCCTCAAGGCTGATGGACTAGCTGACAATTTCCATCAAGCAGCTTCAAACTCTAAAACCTTCAGTGTGGAACCATAAAACACAAGGAAAAGCCCTGACAACTCAAAAAGTCTGAAAAATGGAAGCCTGACAGGCAGCTGTTGTAGAGCTTTGTACAACTTAAAGTCATGGCTCAGGTAGGGATATCCAGAGGATATCCTATAATCAAAACTGAGAACCAAAAGTGACCAGAATGAGCTGCAATGGCCTGCCTGAGGAGGTAGGACATGTGATAACTGCACTCCCTTGCTCCGAACTAGGATGACTTAAAGGTGCTTAGGTTTGATGAATAGGCCACAATTTTGAATATTGTGCATGATAACAATATCAGACATATACTTGCTGACAGTTTCAAGCTATTGCACTGTTGGTTATGGCAATACCTTGGGAGCCGAGGACACACACAAAGCATTTTAATGACAAGCTGTGAACGTGAAACATTACTTTACAAGGTGCTTTTAATTAGCCACGAAGCCGAAGTTTAATTGCTCATTTTGCAGAATTTCATTTGCAAGCAATTAGATTTACTAATGTAGGAATAAACACATTCATGGCTCGTTGCATTTCCTGGAAGCTGTGCTAATCAGATTAAAAATGATCTAGCAAAAACTCTGAAGGACAATATGCCTTCTCTAATTATAATCTTGCAGTATAACAGTATACAGTACCATACTTTTACGCATTTGTAAAAATAAGTGGAAATTAAACTGCAACTCACGCTGTGATTTTTCTGGGCTGAACGAGTCTATTATTTTATTTTTCTACGAAACTGATATAATTTGTACCGTTAGCAGCACTTAAATGGGATAAACAGCTGGAACCTTTAAATAAAACAAACGAAAAATCTGATTCAACTGATTCTCTTCCTCTACCATTAATAATGACAAATATACTAAAGCTCCGTGATTAAAACAAATACCTTTGTTGCTTATTGTGTATGTAAGAAAGACAAATTGCTTTCATTTATTCCAACTCTGCGAAGTTGAAGTGTACGGCTTAAACGCAAATACAAGGCAACATTTATTTTTAATCGCACTGCGTGAGCCTTCACCAACCTAACTAATCACATCAAATATTTGAATAAATTAATCAGTCATGTTTTATGTAAGGATGTCATAAAAATAGCCAACAGCTTCAAAAAACGAAAACAATCTCATCTTAGCTTCAAATGCCTCATCCGATGCAGATATATCCAAAATACGGGAATGACTGACTGTGACTGAAAACTGGACTGCAGAAGAGCAGAAGTCTCTCTATCAGGCATGCAGGGCTGGTTTAGTAAGATGCACTGCCTCACTTCAGCAAAACTGCCACCCAAGTGATGTCGACCCCATACAGTAAAGACTCCCCGCTCGAGTGCTCAAAGGCCCGCTCGCACAAGGACAAACAATCTCATGGAGGAGGATAACGCCTTATCCTTCTCTGCTTCTCTCCACTCCCATCTCTACAGAATCTCTCCGTGCGCCTCTCCCTCTCCTCTCCTCCCGTTTATGATCTGATCTGCGCCAAGCTGAGCTGGCCTGAATAAAAAAGGCAAAGAAATGCCATCGTGAGCTGAAACCCCCAAAAGAAGAAAACAGACGGGGGGAGCAGTGGTACAGCTGACCCAAAACCTCATAACCTTAATTACACATACTATAAATGGGGTGGAGCAAAATTAGATGGAGAGGAGGAAAAGCTCATCAGGACAAGAGGAAACAAAAGGGAAAGCTGATATCAGGGTTTGGAGGTCACAGGCTGTGGTACGGTGGCAATATTTATGCGTAACACTGAGTAAAACAGGCATAGTGGGTGTAGGGTAATGTGTGGCTACTTACTGACTAACAACTCACTACCACATGAGTGTGCGTTGTCCCTCAGTTTGAGTCATATCAAGCCCTCTATTAAGCTATGAGGTACCAGCTGTTCAGTTTTTACAGCAAGTACATTTTGTTTAACGTCGGCAAAATCGTCATCCGGATTAACATTATAGTGATTACAGGGATGTCAATGGGCAAAAAGTGAAACTCTAGCCTTCACCAGTGGGTGATGTTGAGGTTTTATTTGCATACCATTTATGGATTCAATAAGTAAAATTGTTTTAGGAGTTGCTGTCTGATACGGACCTAGAAACCATCATCAGAGGACTGTCTATGGACGCCAGCAGGGTGTGCTGTGATGGAGTACACCCAGACTTCTCCTTTCTTTTTAATACTTGATTTTAAGTGGGTTTCTGGTGAAGTGGAGGCCTGTTAATTGGAGTGACAACTTGACATGAATACTCTGATTACAGAAGACAGAGAAGCAGGTGCAGCAGCACAAACTGAACCTGTTGTCTATGAACACAACACCCTTTTTTTCATGTTACATTTATCCACTTTTTGAAGTTTGCACATTAGTATGTGCTCAGTTCGAAGCCAAGCCCAAGTGTTTCCTCTTAAATAACAGAAAGCACTTTCATAAACGATAATGTTCATACTATTTTGCTTTTCCGGGAGATTGGAAGGTAGTGAGCAGCTGGAGACACAAAGAAAGGGGATGAGCATGAGTCAAAGTGGCACCGGTGTCCCTGTTATTTAGCAACTACACTGCATCAATACAAGCAAACAAACAATGCAAAAATCATACGTGGTTAAAGATATTATGAATCAGTAACAGACATTGTTTTTGTCCATTTGTCTCCTTCCCAGTGCGTCTGAATCATTTTAAAAATAAGACTTTGACTGTGAGATTACATAAACTGTTCATCAGATAGGAAACCTAATAAAAGGCATCAAAGGTTCATTTAAATGTTAAACCTGGGTGAGACCTTAACCATAACAGGGCCGGTACTGGGCTTCTTTGTACATCTAATAAATGCAGCTTGGGTCTCTATGTGCATCTCTGAGTCACTTCAGCACAGCTGCTCCTTAAGAGGAAGAGACACAGCTGAGAAATGAGGGAGGGGGGGCAAGAAAGAGTGTGAGAGAGGACAAATATAGACATCACAAGCTGTGCTGTCCACTCTGAACTGAGGTGGAAAGAAACAACAACATACAAATAGAGATGGAGAGATGCGTTAAGAAGTGTGAGCTCATGAGAGCGGAAGATGGGCCGATAGAAAAGCTAGAAATAGAAGTTTATGGGGAAAAAAAAAAGAAGCTAAATCTGTCCTGTGGTACAGACGTGGGTTTTTGTCACTGCGGCATCACACGGCGAGCTGCCTGTGCACTTGGATCACACATTTTTTGATTATGCAGTATTATTACTTTGAGACGCTACAGTGATGACAATGTTAAAATACAGTCTGTCAGCTTTAATTTTAGGGGTGTTTTCATCACATGCGGATGAGCATTCAGGAAATGAAAGCCCTGTCTTGGTAAATGTTCTCGTGGCCTACACATGCCAGAAGTATTTGGGTGGATTAAGATTAGGTTTACATTGGAAAAGTTGTCACTTTCACCATCAAAACTTAACATTTTAATATACACTGACAGGAATTTGTCGGGATGAAGATTGTGGATTAAAAGAACACTCAGCTGGTAGTTATAGATTATTGCAACACATGCTAAATGTTTTCTCTTATTTGTGGACTTCTGTTCATCCATGAATCTGAAGGGCTGATCTGTGTTTGCTGTGTGGTGTAAAACCAGCAGAATGAGACATATATTATGTACGGTGTGGTGAAAAAGTATTTTCTCCATTTAATAGTTTTTTTTTTTTGCATATTTGTCAAATTTCAATATAAAGATAATCCAGGTTAAAGCCAAGCGTTTCATATTTGATACAAGCTTTGTGAGTTTTTGAGACTTTTACATCATCATCCTCATCAGTATGATTAAATCATGGCATAATGTGCTGATTTTAGAGATGTTTTAGCCTATTTCACTGTTTAAGAACACACCTCTCACGTGTCAGGTGATAGTTGTAACTTTCAGGCAACAAAATAAATGTTGTGAACCACTGAAATGATCCAGTTGTTTTAAAAAACTGCAAAGAAGTTCAGTGATAAATCTGCCAGTGTCTTTAATATAAACAGCATCGTGTGAAGATCAGCAGGCAAAATGATGGAAACTTGGAGGAACCTGTCCTTGGTGAAAAGATAATAAGACTGGCTAAATAAATTCTGTTAATCCTTTTAGAGTCTGGCTCAACCAGCTTTTCAAATCTTACTCTGGTGCTGCAGAGCTTCTGTACAGTAGCAACGCTCAGGACTCCAGGATTCATCAGCCGAGTTCGATAGTAACAGAGACGAGCTGCGTAGCATTAATATACTTTGGCATATTGAAGCCCCGCATCAGGTACGCTGTGTTTTAATGCTGGTCTGGTGTTCGACTGCGTTACAGGTCTTGAATGATTCATCTGAAGATGAATAAAAATGCCCACAAATAGTAACTGAAATCATTAGTGCATTAAGGTTATGCAATCGAAGACATGAGAGAGCTTACCAGTCCAATCTGAACAAAGAAATCCATAATTCCTATAAAAGAGAGAATTTAGAAAAAAATGGCGGCGCGTTAGCTAGACGCACACTTCCCTCCTCCGTGAATCTTTGCCAAGACACCTAACATAATATCAACTTTTGAAGTTAAACTCTAACGGTATCCACGCTTAGGACTCTTTTATGTCGTCTGCACCAGGTAAATCGGGCAGGGGTCGTGGTAAACCCTCACAACCTAAAATTGATTTCGGACCAACTAAACAAAGTGGAAAAGCTAAAGCTAGCGCCATGTCGGAAGAGTCAATTAGCGCTGAAGAGGAAGGACCAAGTCACGCTCCGATTCTTGAAGCTATCAAAGACTTGAAAACCGACTTCTCCAACAGGTTTGACGGAATAATGGCTGCAATTGAGGGAGTGAGAAACGAGGTCGGAGAGTGTAAGGAGCGTATTGTAAATGTCGAGACACGCATTTCCGACACTGAGGACACGGTCGATAGCCTTCAGAGAAAAGTCCAGAGTCTCGAAAAGAAAACCAGAGATATGGAGGACAAAGTAATGGACTTGGAAACAAGGGCCAGGAGGGCTAACCTGAGACTGGTGAATTTACCGGAGAAGGTGGAGGGAACGGATGCTTGCGCATTTCTGGAAACCTGGATCCCGGAGACGCTGGACATCCCTCTGCTGAAATCAAAGCCATTCCTGGAAAGGGCGCATCGAATCGGCCCGAGAAACGACCCAAACGCCCCCCCAAGAACACTGATCATGAAATTCCTGAGCGATAGGGATAAGGCAATGGTGCTGAAAGCGACCAAAATCAAAAAGCAAATACTCTACGAGGACAAACCGGTACGTTTCTACCCGGACATGGCAGCCGGCATACATAAGATGCAGAAAGAGTTCGACTCCGTGAGACGACAGCTCCGCAGCATGGGGATAAGACACGGGATGCTTCTCCCCGCCAGGCTCCTGGTGACCTACAAGGATAAAACACTGACTTTTGGCAAACCGGAGGACGCAGAGACTTTTGTTACGCGGATCCAAGCAGAGCGGGATGAATAGCGATACGGATAGAGTTGGTAAAATAATTGAACGTTTTGCTTGGCAGCTAATTCCTGGGGCTACTGTGAACTGATCATTGAAATATATTCACACTGAACATCTGTACATGCCTCCGTTATATCTGTACGGGGGTTAAAGACGCTGGTGATTACCTGCATTGTGAGTATACCCCCCCCCCCTTCTTTTTTTGGGGGGGGGATCGATTACTTTTTGTTTTCCAGGAGGACTCTCTGAGTTATAGTTACATTTAAATAGAGTTAAAGCACAGTAGACCCCTAACATTTAATTTATTTACATGAGTATATTTGGGATAGCAATAAATTCATGGCAAAGCAATTATTATTTGTATGTAAAAGCTAACAATGGAGGGAGTGTTTAAGTTTAGGATAAGTCAATATCAATAATGTTGGATCATTCCTCAATAACTGTGGACTGGTCATTAGCATTACCGGAGTGTGTAGTAAGGAGAAGGGGAAACTGGCCCTTAGGTCAGAGGGGTTGTGTTCAATGGTTGATGCAGTTAGAAGCATCTGTGTTGTCTGCATTGTTTTGGTTGTTTAAAGGTACACTTCTATATACTAGCATGAGAAGATCATCTGAAAATTGCAGCTATGTCCAATGTTTTAGAAATTAAGATGACATCGTGGAACTGTAGAGGGCTGCAAAAACTTAAAAAAGTTAAACAAGTGATGAGAAGGTTAAAAGATATGCATTCCAAAATAATTTTTCTCCAAGAGACTCATCTTACTGGAAAAGAGGACTTAAAGATTAAGCGGAGATGGCAGGGAGAGGTATTTTCAGCACCATTTAACTCCCAAGCGAGAGGGGTTTTGACTCTAATACACAAGTCCGTCCCCTTTAATGTTTGTAAGGTGATTGCAGATAGGATGGGAAGGTATTTGATTGTTCAGGGTACTCTCTATACAGAACCTCTGATTTTAGTTAATATTTATGCCCCAAATAAGGATGAACCATCTTTTTTTAATAACCTGTTCTGCACGCTGTCAGCACTTAGTGGTCAATATATTTTAGCGGGAGACTTCAATTGCACTCTGAACCCAAGTATAGATAAATCATCACATTTAGACAAATCTCATAGCCAGAGTAGGGAAACCATTCTTCAGTTTGCTAAGGAATTAAATCTTATGGATATATGGAGAGACAGGAATCCTGGTGTATCGACATATTCATGTTATTCAAGCACACATAAATCATACTCACGAATAGACTACTTTTTAATCTCAGCAAGTCTGTCCTATAAAGTGAACGGTTGTGATTATGGCAGTGTCCTTATCTCAGACCATGCCCCAGCCAGTCTGGTCTATTTGGATCCAGGGCTAGTACGAGATCCCCCAAAATGGAAATTTCAGCAAAAATGGATAAAGGACAAAGACCTACTGGCGTACCTTGACAAACAAATTACTGATTACTTTGAGCTCAATACTTCTGAAACATCTCCGTGTATTAGATGGGAAGCATTCAAAGCCTTCATTAGAGGCCAAATAATTAGCTTCACAAGCTCAAAATCTAAGAAGGCCAGACAAAAGCTGAAATTATTGGAATTGAAAATTAAAGCTACTGAGGATATGTACTTTAAGAACCCCTGTCCCAAGCTGCACCAAAGTTTGCTGTTATTAAGAACCCAATATAATGAAATCTCAGCTTCAAAAGCTACAGCTAACTTATTAAAACTTAAGCAGTCCGTTTTTGATCAAGGGGAGAAATCAGGTAAAATTCTGGCTTGGCGTATAAAACAATTCCAATTGGAAAGATCAATCACTGCACTTAAAAATGATAAAGGGGAAACGATCTCTGACCCTGCTGCAATAAGTGACTCTTTCAAGGCCTATTATGAAAGGTTATACAGTTCTGACTTAAACCCAGGTGAACCAGACCCCAATTTTTTCTCTTTTCTTGACAATATGAATATCCCCAGAATAGAAGAAGAGGAATCCTTGAGACTGGGGGCTAAATTGACTCTGGACGAAATCTCAGAGGCAATAATGAGTATGAATTCTGGAAAGGCTGCAGGGCCAGACGGTCTGCCAATTGATATCTATAAAAAGTTTGTATCCAAATTAAAGGCACCCCTTTTGGAAATGTTTTCTGAATCTGCTCAAAAGGGGATACTCCCACCCACTCTGAGAGGGGCCTTAATTACACTTCTTCCCAAACCTGGAAAATCGAATGATAAATGTGAAAACCTGCGGCCAATTAGCCTCTTAAACTCAGATTTAAAGATACTCTGTAAAATTCTAGCAAAGAGACTGGAGGGCCTTTGCCAGACATCATCAAGGAAGATCAAAATGGGTTCATGGTTGGGCGTCAGGGATTCCACAATGTTCGACGAGTGTTAAATATTTTACACGAGCAAGGGGGGTCTTCAGATACAGCTTTCTTGGCACTAGATGCCGAGAAGGCTTTCGATAGGGTGGAATGGCCCTATTTGCTTGAGGTTCTTGGTCGCTTTGGTTTGGGAGTGGGATTCTGTAACTGGGTCAGGCTTCTATATAATAACCCATATGCAGAAATAATTACCAATAATGTTATCTCAAAACCAGTTGAGATTGGAAGAGGTTGTAGACAAGGTTGCCCCCTATCCCCCCTTTTATTTGTAATTGCAATTGAACCACTTGCTATTGCTGTAAGAGAACACGGTGTGATCACGGGTATAGAGATCGGAGGGCTCGACCATCGAATAGCTCTTTATGCTGACGATGTGATCCTCTTTCTTAAAAATCTGGAAAAATCTATTCCAGCCATTTTAGACCTAATTGGAAAATTTGGACATATTTCTGGTTATAAAATCAATAAATCAAAATCTTCTATAATGCTCTTGAACTCAGAAGAAAGGATGAATCCACCTAAATACACCTGCCATTTTAGAAATGTGAATCAGTTTACTTATCTAGGTATTCAGATTGTCCCGAAATTGGAAGAGGTGGTGAACCATAATTATAGTCCAATTATGACTGACGTATACAAATCAGTGGAGAGATGGTCGAGTCTCCAAATTTCACTGATTGGTAGAATAAATATACTAAAGATGAACGTGCTCCCTAAGCTTCTGTATCTGTTTCAGAATATCCCCTTGCCACCCCCCTCAGACTTTTTCCTTAAAATAAGAAAACTGTTTAATCAGTTTTTATGGAATAACAAGCGTCCCAGACTTCGCTTATCACTTTTGTACCTGCCCTTTGATGCAGGAGGGCTGCAGTGTCCTAACATGGTTTGGTATTACTGGGCGGCCCAGTTAAGAACTATAATGTTCTATTATGCTGCAGAAAAGCCCCCCGCATGGAGAACTATTGAGTCTCTCTCTCTTAGGCTTCCACTTCCTACATATGTATACTCTGATAAATATAATAAACTCAAAGACATTACGCTTAATCCTATAGTTAAAAACATGATATATATCTTACATGTCACTCAAAGATATTTAAACGCAAAATCTCCCCTCTCCGTTTTTAGCCCGATTTGGGGCAACAATTATTTTGCCCCGGGTAGGGCGGACGGTGGTTTTAAAATGTGGGCAGACTCGGGGCTGGGACTGGTGAAGGATGCTTTCGGGGGTGATGGAAGACTTTTAAGTTTTGAACAACTAATCTCTAAATTTAATATTCCCCGAAAGCACTTTTTCAAATACCTACAGTTTAGGAGTTTTATCAGGTCTTATCATAATGATTTTACACATATTCCCCCGCTGTCCACATTAGAGAAAATCCTAACCAAAAACCCCACTGGTAGAGGGATGATATCTGAATTATATAACTTGATGATGACATCCTCTCCTGATTCATCTGCTGCTAAGCTTGAAGCTTGGAGGTATGACTTACAGGAGGACTTGACAGTGGAACAATGGAGTAGAGCATGTAAGCTAGCCCAAACACAGACAGGGAACACACGTCTAAAATTGCTACAATTTAATTGGTTGATGAGAGTGTACATAACACCAGAAAAACTTAACAAATTTAATATGCAGATTCCTGATATCTGTAATAGATGTGAAGAAGATAAGGGCACATTGCTCCACTGTTTATGGTCATGTCCAAAAATAAAGGAGTTTTGGGAAGAGGTTGGAGCAATGATAAAGGAGATTTTGTCAATTAAACTTGTGATGGATCCCAAACTTTTCCTACTGGGATTATATCCTGTAGGGTGTAACATAGATCATTTTGAAAAAATCTTCATAAACATGGGAATACTACAAGCAAAGAGAGTGATAGCTCTAACGTGGAGGAGTCTTGGCAAACCAAGTATTTCACATTGGTTCAAAGAATTGTCTTTATGTTTACCATTAGAGAAAATTACATATACTCTAAAAGATAAACAAGAAATTTTCCAGAAAATTTGGGGGCGCTACATCCAGTATATTGGGAATAAAGATCTATCTGGTTTACTGTGTGAGACAGGGACAGCCTAGCTATTCCCTGTACAGGACCACAACCATATGCTGCAATGTGAAAATTATTCTTTAAAATCTGTCAGAGGTCTCATGGACTCAAGTGCTTTCATTGAATGTACCTTGTGTTTCGTTTATTGTGTAAATTTGTTTGTGTATGTACTTTATATATGTAAAACTTTAATAAACATAATGTTGAAAAAGAAAAAAAAAAAGAGAGAATTTAATGCTCTGAAAGGCTTTTGTGCTCAGAGCGTGTCTGAACACTTCAAAGCAGATTCACCTGCATTATTTGAGAAAGAATAATATGCATTATGCAATATCTGGGCTACTCAAGGGTCACATTCACTTGCATTACACAGCAAAGACAAGGAGAATCATAGAAGCATGCTGGTTCATATTTTTCTGGTTATTAATATCGCTCGTCTGAGTCAGTAGCTTGTAATTGTTGCACTTGTTCTTGATGTTGTTTATGGTTAATTAATGAGCTTGTGGATCAAAGGGAGAATCCCTGATCCCACTGGAAGTTTCGCCCTATATGTCTTTTCTACCCTGCAACAGCAATCTCATTCTACTTATCAATGCAGTACAGCAGATACTCAACACACTGCGTACTGAAACAAGATGAAAAATATCTGTAGCGTAAGACGTGACAGATCACTACTGAACAATCTGGCTAATGATGACAGAGGATTAGCCTAGTTAGATTACAGCACTACTGTATGATGTACCAAGCTCTCAAAATGAGGACAAAAATTGGCTGTTTAAATTAAAAATTAGCAATTTTCAAACTACTTTCAAACTCAAAAGAAATATTAAATGTTTGCAAAGACTAATTACTACATAATTATTAATCTCACCTTCCAGTTTGATTAATGGTTACCAAAATTAAAATGCCTGTTTTGGATATTTATCAAATTTTATTTTTTTAAACATAAGTAGTTAAATCTCTGTTTATAACGTGCAATTATATGCCTAAATATGGGATATTTAAATGAAATGAAAAAAGAAATCTCTACATATCTGATCTGCTTCAGCAGCACTTGTTGGATTTAATTAAACTGACATTTGAAAAATTCCCTTGTGTGCATTTCTTAAAATTTAATCTGGGTAAAGACTTCTTATCATTAGCGAACAATTCAGTGGTTATGGCTAACAAGGTGTTTTATGAAGTCACAGTGACCTTGACCTTAACCCCGCAAGATTCTCATCAGTTCTCTGATTTCAAGATTTTAAGAAATTACCAAAAGTTGTTCTTGAAAATTAAACGTATGGATGCAGTAATAATGCTTTTGCCTTATGAATGAAACTTCAGGACACTATGTACATATTGCAGAGTTAGATGTGGCTGTTCTCATGAAAAGGATCATCACTGGGCTGGGTTGTCAGGTGACAGGTGGGAACGTTATAAAAAGAGCATATTCATATGATAAAAAGAGACGCAGCAGTCTGTTGTTGCCCACCGGTTCCACTTTTTTAAATGAGACTTCAGCCTATTCGTAGGCGACATTAAGAGGTTCTTAAAAAGATCCAAATTGGTTTTCAGAAACACAAAGAACTGATTTTACTCAAAGGAGTATTTGAACATCTCCTACTGGCTTAGAGGTTTCCAGGTATAAATCTGAATTGCCTAAAGAGAAGTAGCCTTTAAACTCTCCCTTTTTAAAATCATAACTAAGGAAGAGTTTTTCTTTAAAAATCTTTTCCTTTATTTATTTATTTTTTTAATAGGAGGACATTTTGTGCAAAATGTTCAATAAAAACATCCTGAATGGCTGAGTTAAGTTAACTTTAAGTGAGCTAAAGTACTGCGCAAAAGCCCCAAGTCTCTCTTCATTTCTTTATAGTTTGCTTTAAGAAAATGGGAAATGGTTGCAGTGATTTATTGAAATGTGCAAAAATATTAAAACCTAGTATGAAAGGCAAAGATTCAGAGAGGTTTTTGGAATTCTAACAAACTTGAGTCAGTATTTGGTACGACCACATGTATTTTTCAACACAGCCTGAACTCTTAGGCATCTTTCTGGTCATTTCAGTAAGGATCGGCTGCAAGAATAGTTTTCCAGGCTTCTTCCCTGTCAAAATAATTCCCACACTGTTCCAGTAATGTTAAGGTTGGGCTCTGGAGGAAGCCAATCCATGACTGATAGCATGTTTTTCTACCCAGGTATGCTTGGACTGCATTGGGAGATAGTATTGCATAGGATCAAAAAATCTTTTTTAAAAAATGGCAATTTTCTCTGTAGTTTTGCAATTTTGACAGATTGGCCAACACCCCTGGCTGAAGTTGGAGTTCCAAACCATTTTATTCTAATTTTTCAGCTACTGGTTCTTTGGGAATCACCTCATTGTTGCAAAAATACTATTTTATGCTGTCAAACTGTTACCTCTGGTATTATTTGCTTATTCATCTAAAGGTATGATTGCACTGTTTGCTCAAGGCCATTTAAAGAGATTACAAGAAACTCTGCTTCTTTGGAAGCAAAATACAAGGACATGAAAGCTGGCTCGAGACTTTTGCAAAGTGCTCTGTCGGATCAGCTTCACAATTGATAAAAAATATAATTAAAAATGAACAGTCACATCCTGGTGAGTGTGCATGACTGGAAGCCTGATAAGTTCATAGAGGTGTTTCTGTACTGTACACCTTCAGCCTGCCACCAACAGCCTGCGTGCGCTGATAAGACGATGTGTTACATCATCGCCTGCCCACCTTTTCCTTATCGCCCAACACTCACAGATCGGTGTCATGCAGTTTGGGTGTTTCTCAGAAACCTCAGTGGAAATCTTTACTGCATTATGCAAAGCATTTTTGTTGTTGTTTTTTTTTATTATTCACAGACAAAGAGAAGTACAATGCCATAAAGATGCAAATTAAAATGGTTATGTCTTTATTCCCTGGAGTTGCTGCACTTGCTCCCCCCTCGTTTTCATCTCTCTGCATCTGTCTGTCTTTCATGTCCTTTTTGTTTATTTCACTCAGAAACAGATCCACTGGGATACGGTGACGTGCTTGCACACTGATAGCTTTTTTTAAACCAGCTTTGATCAGACATTCATGAAGATTTATGATAGGAATTCACGCAGTTGGCGAATGCAAGCGCACACGAACACGCCAGCATCACCCTCTGATTGACACGGCAAAGAATGAAAGGAAATAAGTGAAGAATGAGAGAAAACAGATTGTGGCACCAAAAACAAAGGCTTCTTACTCACTGAGACCGTTTGGTTATAGGTTGAATGAGTAAAACCAAAAACATTTTAAACAGATGATTTAAAGAGATGATTTTAAAACAGAGATGGGAAAAGCACACGCACACTAGCTGTTAGTCAAAGAGCAGACAGGCAAACGCAACCTTACCAAAGAATTTCCAGATTTTTGACCTACATTACATAATTATTTAAGACACTTTTCTTGTTTATATTCATATTCATCATGCAAGACCATATAAAATGTGAAACTTACCATTTAACCATGGCAACCAAGAACATAGAGGGGCATCCCATTATTGATAACACAAACCGTGATCATCTTCTGTCCCTACACAACTGTCTCTAGTTTAACACCTGGCTCATGGACCAGCAACAGCACAAGTAAGAATGACCAACAGACCAGCTGTCCCACAAACTGTGTATATTGTGTATATTTGTGTTTGGGTGGTTTAAAAAAAACAACTACAACTCCCTATTCAATGTGTGTGCTGACACATAATGGCACACACCGCAGTTGAGGTCATTTCCTGACAGATGTTGCCCCTCAGGCACCTCAGGATGTTACAGCAGGACTCTGCGTTGAGTGTCCAACACAGTGCATTAACATTCCTGACGGTGGTCTGGGCCTGAACGCAACACCTTCAAATTACTGCAGAAACTTTTGCCTATTTCACAGATAAATCCTGTTCAGTCTATAAAAGCTGGAAACTCAGCTCTCATCGCTGCTGATGATCCTCAAAGCAAAAGCTGGTCACTGAGATACAGAAACTGATGTTTGCAAGGTGCATATTCTAAATCTAAGAATGCGTCTTGCAGGGATCAATCTCAAACTAGCAGCCACGCTGGGAGGAAGTTCAGAGGTGTTCAAGGAAACTACCTTAAGGAGAGATCTGCAAAGTTTACATCTGGTAAGATTTTTGTTTCCTGTGGGCATCATCGTGGATCTTTATGATCATACTAATAGAATCAGTAACAACAGAGTATATCAGGCTGCTGTCGGTGTATTTCTCTTCACAGCCTTTTAGACTCTTGTAGCTCATTGTTTGATTTAATGGTCCACCAACTGTCCGTATGTTCATTTGTAGCCCCAGAAGGCAGGCGCTTTCAGAGGAAGTCTGATAAACCCACTGTATACTACCTGCTTAGGCTTTACAAGCAGAGTTGGTAGAAACTAAAATTCAGAAACAAAAGTCCAAATGAATGCCAGTATGGCTCCATATCTGTGTAAATTACTTAATGATCCATTGAAACTGCCATAATAAGGCTCTAAGGTGATTATGTTCTTCTGTCTGATCTGCATCTGCATTATCAGAACACCAGCTAATGCAGCTTTAAAGACATTTAATAAAAGTGGTTTTATTGTAATGATAAACTGAACTAAAGTGAGCTCACTGAAACTATAACAAATGGATTTTTGTAGCAGCAGTAAGAAATACTTCTTCTTTGGAGTCATCAGCAACCAGCCAATCGTATTTGCTGCCTTGAATGGTGCAATCAGTAGCTTCAGTGGAATGGCCATATGAGGCTTCATTGCCCTTCCTGCCTTTACAAGACATCACAAGCTTGGTTCTGGTAAAAGACGCCAAGCCCAAAACCAAACTCACAGGCCATCATTACCTGCATGTCAGGAAAAAGCTACCCTGTTGAGCAACCACTAAATTACTTTCATTTGTAGAGGTTTGCCTTGTGCACAGCTTCAAAGGCAACATGAAAAGGAAACGAGCATCGAGTTCTGAGTGCAAAGTTAAAGTCAATACAAGGCATTTGCATCATTAAATTAAAACTCAAATAGGTCAGAAACACGGGCGTGTTTCACAGGTTAATGAAGGTTGAGCCCCCGTCCAGTATTTATTTGTCTCAGTGAGGCCTTTATGTATCAAACAAGGCTTGATGTGACATTTTCAAAAATCAATAACTTGGCTGCTCAGATTTTGTCTCAGTCACCGAGCGGAGACAGTGGAATCAGGAGTGTTGACAGCTGCTCGTGTAAATCACAAAATGTCAAATTCTTGTAGCAGGAGAAGCTGCGCTGCAGTTTCAGCTCGTGTGAGCGGCGCATTTATCACACTGCTAAAAGATGGACTGAGCTGTCAGGACTGAAAAGTATGGTCAATATGGAAGCGCCTTTACTCTATTTTTTTTATTAAAACAGATTATTTCAATAAAAATAAATTCAATTATTTTTATTGTTCACCAGCCATGAGCCCAGTTGTTGCTTTTTGTATCATTTGAGTTTATTGGGAAAACGACCCTCATCTCCATTTGTCTGTGAATACAGCAAACAACTTCCTGATGAGTTTATGGGCTCAGTCTCCATTTTGAAGTTTATTGAATATAACATTAAGTGCGTTTTGTAATTTCTGGCCATGCTAGGAGGCAGAAAAGTGGATTATCCAGGAATTGCTGAAGTGTGTGTTTTTACAATCAGATCCACACCTCACTCATCACATTCGGCTTCAAAATGCAAAGACACAGCTTAACAAACCAGCGTTTTGTTAAGCTGTGTATACACTAAATCTAAGTTACGGTGAGATTAGGGTTGCAAAGGCCCAGGCACCTTTTGAGATTTCCTGCGGCCAGTCACTCTATTCATCTGTATTTGTTCTCCCAGAACAAACACTGTAGACTGCAAACTCCACCTTGAATTTATTAGAGGATTTCTTATCAGCTATAGCATGCTAGCATGGTCAGCACTAAAAGTAAGCTGATACCGTGTCACGTGCAATGCACACAGAGTTTGGATTTTTTATGTGTGTGTTTGCTTCAACTGTCGTTCCTGTGTGATTGATGCTGTGCCTGACAATCAATTAGTCGCCACTAGGGATGGGTACCGGTTCTGACATAAACGGTAGTAACCAGACCGAAAAGCAGCGCACATTTCGGTGCTTTTTTTCCCTGAGCTGTGATACACTTTGGATTCTAGCCAATCATTTTACCTTTGCAAGTGTAGTAGGCGGGCCCAGGTACGTACGTTTTTTTAGAGCAGAGCTACAGATTAAAAACGCCCAAGGCGAAGCGGTCAAAAGTCTGGCTGTACTTCACGGCAAAAGATGCAAACTCAGCAGCCTGCAACAAGTGCTTTAAGCTGATACTGTGATACTGTCAAAGGAGGTAACACCTCGAATCTGATGAAACACCTGGCAGCGTATAGCATTTTGTTAAAAGCCGAGAAATGCACCGTATTTGATAGCTTGCTGCGAGACCTCACATCGAGCACATCTACTGCGGGTGTGGTGCCTGTTATCGGACCCGGAGTTAGCAACATCCCCCAAGAACCCGACCAGGAGAGTCCTGGCCCGTAGCCCTGCCAGTGTAGCAGAAATGATGACGGATGATGGCAGCAGCAGCCGTTCTTCTCTGTGTGAGTAGCTTAATGTTGTCCGTGTGTAATTTACGTTGAGTAGGCTAACCACGTTATTAAATTAATGCATGTAAGGTGAACTAGCAAACATCATCATAGCTACATGCGGCTGTCTTCTTGTTTGATGGCAGATACTCCCTGCACCCTGTCCAAAAAGGCTAAAATGACCAAAGAAAAAGTGGAAAACAGTTAAACATGAGAGGTTTTTGGACAAAGTTTGTGTTGTTTCCATTGTTTAAGCACTGCTTCCAGCCAAGAGTGATGCCATATATGCCCCATAGCTGCAGAAAAGGCTAACATTGTTATATTTTTACAAAAAAAAAACAGCTAAACATAAAAGGTTTTTGGACAAAGTGTGTGTTCTCCATTCTTTAAGCACCGGTTCGAGCACCGTTTAAGCACCGGCACCGTTTCAAAAGTACCGGTTTGGTACTGGTATCGGATAAAACCTAAACGATACCCATCCCTAGTCGCCACATGAAGCCCAGACAGGATGCTCGTGTCCTGTGACAATTCCAATAATCACTCTGCATGTTGCTGTCTTCATTGTGCACAGAAAAGGCAGAATGTTGGCGCAAGATTGGACCGGCTCTGCCATCTTACTCCACCTAGCTTAACCCAAACCAGCAATCACAGCACTCCAGTGATTGCTGGACTTTTCTTGTTGGCAATATGTTGAATAAGAATAACTTAACTATTATGTCATGGCTCAAGTTTCTTATTTAAATAAAAATTTATAAAAAATTGTGCCATTTTTCTTCTTTTCAAAGACACTGAACTGGGACCAGTTCAGCCCACACATCACAACTCTGCTATTTCCGTTCATGAAAACACACACACACAGTTTTCCATTAAAAGCCATTTTTCTGCTTTGCCCGTCTCTATTTCACACTAATATCCCACTGCACTGAATATTATGGTAAGTCCTATTAAGGGAGACAGCTGACAGCACTGGTGATGAACAATAATAAGAACATTCTGTATCTCCTGTTAGCTGCAAGTCTTTCTTGTTCCATTTTCCTCTGTGGTTTGCTGTTATCTAAAGAGCAAGCACTAGCCTCACCAGAGCAGTCACACTCACATTTTACAAGATCCCTACTCTGCAACTTATTACCAAACAGGGACGAGGAAAATACCTGCATCCTGCACGACAGGATAATTTATACCAAGTTGGATGAAGGACAGAGTCTGCAGGGTGATTGTGCTCCACACTGTCCTCCGGGCTTGCTGTAAAGGCCCAAATGACACTGACAGCTCGGTAAACGAACAAATAAATAAGTAAACATCATTAAAAATGCACCATACATGCATGTGCATAAATAAGTGAGGACACAGTTTGGGGAAACACAGACTGAATTATTTCTTATTAAAAAAATATAAAACCTCAGATGAATTATTCATGCAGACACCCTCACACGTGTCACTACCCATTAGAATACACTCTTACTGGGAGTGTTGTCATATTGGTCAATCTAACAGTAAACTGGACACAGCTCTCATCATTACTCACACAGCAGGCAGAGTTATGCCTTATGTCCTATTATTATAGAGCTTCCTGAGATCCTCAATTGATGTTTTTGTAAAGAACCTGCTCGGGGAAAAGCTCTGTTGGCACTGTTATGGGTTTTAAATCAATGCAAATGCAGAAAGTCCAATTTCTCTACTTTATTTAGTTGGAGTAGCCTGGGGACATTTTTCCCCAAAACTAAAAGCTCTGAATGCAGGTATTAACGCAAATCATGACCTCATTTACTTTGATAATATATACAGTAAGTGAACACTTTGTATTGTGAGGTAGAAGCTGTGACTTCCCCCGTTCGTTTAAAGCAAACAGAAGCTTTCTGAAACTCGGGCACCGGCAGATGATCCTGAGAGTGAAATGCAGACGGGAACGTCGTGTTTATCCTTCCGAGTAAAATAAACAGAATAAAACTCAGAGTGAAAAATCAACTTCTTTGAATTGAGGCGCAACAAGGTTTATGTGGTTGGAATTTTAAAAGCTTCATTTCAAAGACAGACACAGCCACAGTCACATCACTTTACAGTTTCTGTACTACAGCGTGCCAGTCATGGTCATTTTTTTGAAGATGGGTGGAACTGGTTACCTAATCCTACAAATACAAGACTGAACAAACAGCGTAGCGCAAGGCATGTGTGGGGAAAACCCTAAAACCTTCCCCACTTTATCAACTACTTTAGTCTAAACAGGACCATCATCATTTACTAAATTCAATAATATACTGTAGGGAAGTCAGAAGTGAAGTTTATGTAGAAGCACATTTAAGTGCAAACTGTTCGACAAACAAAAGAATATGAAATAAGGTAACAACAAAACTGATCAACCTCAGTCTGTATGTCTGGGTGGTGGTGGTTAGTAATACTGGGTTACCACCAGTAGAAGTTCTTTGATGACCCTGCAGTGGTTGGCTGCACTAAGGGTGGGCAGGAGTTCAAGTACAGAAAGCTGGTCACTGCCATGAATGGCAGAATGGACTGGAGGACCAACAGCAATGCTCCGTACAAGAAGGGGATGAGCAGACTCTACTTTCTAAGGAAGCTCAGATCCTTTAATGTGTGCAGCAAGATGCTGGAGATCTTCTACTAGTCTGTGGTTGTAACTCCCATCTACTTTGCTGCTTTCTGCTGGGGGGAGCAGCATCAGTGCCAGAGATGCCATCGTTTAAGTCACTGAGGGCCAGCATGTAACTGAAGATTTAGTGTACATATTATTTATTACTACTCTTTTGAAAATTCTCAAAAGTCTTATTTTTATTTTACTTCTCTATATGTAAAGTTTTGGACTATCTCACAGTATAACGCCATCATTATGTGCTTTAACAAGAAAGAAAGAACCCACCTTCTGACAAAAATGGGGTGAAACATAAATCCAACAGCAGTAAACAGAAATCAGTATTCAGTCTGCTTTAAAAGCCAAATAATGCTCATACGAGTTTCAGAAATGACTAATTTTGGAAAGGTCCTGATGTGAAGGTGCAGTTTGGTCCACTGCAAAGGCCTGATCTCCTTTATGTTTTAATCAGGACCTTGGGACAGCTAGGAGCATCTGCTCAGCAGACCTCATTGATCTAGTTGGAGTGAGCAAAGTTAAAAGATCAGAGACGTAAACAAGTGCCAACCCATGTAATGGCTTAAAAACAAACAAGAAAATCTTCAAATCAATTCTAAAACTCAGCAGGAGGCAGATCTAAGGAAGCCAACACGAGTGATATCTGGTCTTGCTCGCATGAGCCAGTTTAACAGCTGAGCAGCTGCAGTCGGCCAAGCAGTGACAGACTGAATAAAGACGCAACAGTCGAGACAAACTGAGGCCATGGATGCCCTCTGAAGCAGAGCAAAGAAGCTCGTTTTAACAACAGCATGGATCCGTTTATCAAACGCAAAAAGTGCCGTGCAGACCACTCCCAGGTTCCTCACACAGAGTTTTATAGATCCTTAAAGGCCTGAAGCAGTGGAAAAAAATGAACATGTGAAACTAGTGGTCGAGCAAAAGCTTAGCAGAAAAACGTTAACTGAGGTCACAAATCGAGTGAATATTTTCTCATAGACCTCAATAAATCTGACTACTTTTCACAACCACAGGAGTCGCCCCTTGCTAACTATGAGATAAACACAAATTGAAATGGCAGTTTAGCTACAATTAATCTTATCCGTATTTAGTAATGTGGTAGAAAACACAGGGAACCGCTCTGGAACTAAACCCAGAGATACAATTTGTTATTTTATCTCTCTTGTTAGCACAATAATTGTCTTAAAGTGTGAAAATTGGGAGCAATGCAATGTCTCAAACGTGAGGAACTAACATTTACAGTATGTCGCTCATGTGATGAACTGGAGGGAACCTGGAAACTTCCTGGATTTTATTATAAACAAGCTTTAAAAACATTTGACGCTGATCCTTCTCTCTGTAGCAGTATGAATGAGGACAACACTCACCTCGATGAGTTTGCGTTCATAGCTAGCAGCCAGCTCCTCAATGTCGCCCATGAACTTATTCTGTGGAATTGGAGTCTGCTCTTCGCTTGACCGCAACACGGACAGGGCTGCAGCAGACAGAGAAAGAGAGAGAAGGAGCATTGACAAAGATGAAAAGATACTGAGACATGTCTAAAGGACACGCTGTGGTGAAAAACTCATATTACAGAGTCATCTTCTGTGGTGAGCTTTGACACTGGCAGCTGTTCCATGTCTTGTTTTGAACAACGCAACCATGCAAACACAATGAATCTCAATTTGGAATGCGATATGAGTATAACAATATAGTCTGCTTGAAAGACAACAACACGTCCACAGAGTATGCACTCTCTTAGAGTATGCATATATACTTCCTTTCATGTGCACTTAAAACCACATTTTTCTTTCTCAAAAATCTTCTTACTGTTCTGTCAAAATGATAAACTCCCCTTCTCTCACCATTGCCTGTTCTACTCCGACTTCCTCTTCAGATAGAGTTTATTGTTTCTTTGCACTACTGTAGCTTGCTAACTTGCTAAAGTCATCCCAGCAGAGCCTGAAGCGGCGCTTCTGAGCCTATTAACGTCAACTAATCCAGTTCCCTCAGCAAAGAACGGCAGAACACGCTAAAGTCAGAGCACTGAATCTTTTCTTTTTTCCAGAAGGTGGGTGTAAGATGGATTGTTTTTTCACCTCAGCAAAAGCAAATGAACAGTGTTATTTCACTGCCACCACACATAACAAACACAGAGACTAATAGACTGAGGCTAGAAGGAGGGAGAGACAGGGAGAGAGACATGAGCCAAGACAAATAAAAGAGGTTGAAAATAAATTACACAGGAACATATTCAGCATGTCCAAAGGCCCGACAGAGCTCAAATAAACTCGTGGCAATGGCTCTTTAGGGGGAGGTTTTAGAAAATCTACAGCTAGACTGTAATTATAGAGAGAACCTCCAGCAAGTGTCTGAACGTCTAGACAGAGTGAGACAGGTATTGATGAAGGAGCTTCCTGTGGTTCCAAACAAAGGTACCGTAGGGAGAACAGCTGCTGAGAATCACAGGCAGGTACAAGTTCACAAAAAAGAGGAGTAAAGTTATCCAAGTGGACTGCTGGTACGCACACATACCTGTTCACATACTGTAAACATGTGCATTTTATTCTCTGGAGCAATAGTTCTCCAGGTTTTTTAAAGGTATTTCTTTGTTTTCCTTTGGACATTGGCTGCTTTTTTCATTGATTTCCAGTCCAGTCCTTGTACCTGACCATTTTTACAGAAATGCCTTTCACAAAATAAGCTTGTAGCTAAAAAAGCTTAAACACTAGAGCCTATGAACACAAAAAAGTACCATCAGCTGAGTGACAATGATCCCAAACACACTTCCAATGCAATAAAAGCAAATAAAAACCTGGATAGAAAAACACACAATGGAACGCTATCCTTCATGGATCAGCATGAATTATTTTCTCGCTGAAACTGAACTGACCTGTCTTCCCCATGTGATGTTTGTGTAATGTATGTATGGTATGTATGGCAGCCTTAACCCAATTTTGGGATGAATAAACTATGATCAATCAATCAAAAACTGTTCACTTGTATACCATGTTTCTATGTATGTTGCCAAAAGTTTCAATAAATCACTGCACCTCTCTGGCAAGTGCAGTGATTACTTTGCCCAGCAATGTCTGGCAAAAATCACCATTTGTAATAATGTAACACTTTAACAAGTCATCTGCAAAATAGAAATCAAGGAATTGTGAGGTGGCCTTTAACGAGGAGAAACAGGAATAAGGATGGGAAAATATCTTCTCCATATTCTCCATATTTTGGATTTTCATTAAACGTTTCCAACAGCAGTTTACACCCAATATTAGTACATACAAGTGAACATATACAACAAACAAACAAACAATTATGTGCAAGAAAATATCAGCAAAAAATAGAGTCAGGAAACCCTGAGCTGGGACCATTCTCATTGTAGAGTCACCGCATAAAAACCAGTGAACAACTTTTATAACAAAAAGCAAACTGTGACATTTTTAATGAGGTTTGTGAGTCCACTTAAAGAGTCACTCAGAGCTTCAAACCGGTGGTGTCTAGCCTCCTGCTGCTGTCTCGTAACAGCTCCAGTTTTAGATAAAACATTCATGGCTGCAGAGCTGCACATTTTAAATTATCAAGGTCAAGTTTATAAAAGGCCAAAGTGTTTAATTAACTTATTTTCTGAGTAACATTTAAAAAGCCTAAAGGGATTCAAAGGAAAGCATAAGCGCCCCACGGACAAAATCTTCATATTTCTCTTATATAAAGATGTATGTACGCATGCAACAACAGAAACACCTCAGGAGGCTGACAGAAGCACATCATCACAGCTCCAACAAAGCGGCAGCGGCAAAGCAATCCCCCAGCTTATCTCTGGCCCGCCAACAGCACTGTACTGTATACAACAGTCAGCAGCCTAATAGCCTAGAAAGCTACAGTACACCGATATACACGGAGATAGAGAGAATGAAAATGTATAAATACTATAAAAAATACTGAAAGACATATTTCCCCAGAGAGGAATCCAAGATGCACACACACACAAGCACACACACACACACACACACACACACACACACACACAGAAAAATGCACATACATAGAGGACTGCTGACGGTGGAGCTTGCCATACCAATTTAACTCAGCTCTGAGGGGGTTTTTCCCCTTAAGTTGGATTTCTGTTACCTGTCACACTGATACGCTCTTAATAATGAAAATACAAGGAGTGTGTGGGCAGACGACAGAGGAGAGATAGTGAGAGGGGATTAGGAGGGAGGGCACACACAGATGTTCCTGACTCTAGGAAATTGAGCAGACAGCTGGTTTGGAATAACAAAACTAACTGAGCAACCGACCAAGCAGCTGTGTGTGTGTGTGTGTGTGTGTGTGTGTGTGTGTGTGTGTGTGTGTGTGTGTGTGTGTGTGTGTGTGTGTGTGTGTGTGTGTGTGTGTGTCCTGAAGAAAACCTCCAAAATATTGAGCTCTATGTGAGCAGATGCTTCAGCAGAACGAGCATTAGACATCGTCATAAGACTGTTTACTGGTGTTTGTGAGTGCCCTGTCCCACTCCCAGGAGTGTGAGTCTCCAGAGACATCTCTGAAATGATCACAGCGTGTGAGATAATTAGTCACTTAAGTGACGAGGTCCACTGAGACACACACATTGGGGAAAGACGGTGGAGTAAAGTTTTGGGTTTGGTTGTTAGGAGTGTTTTTGTGTTTTCAGTTACAAAGCAAGTTATGTTTATAGGGAAGTCCATGTCATTTAGTCCATTGAGTTACTTTGCCTAAAATAAATGATTTAGGAATAAATGCATGAGAGGCTAAAATAATTCTGACCTTGCAGTACAAGGTAATGTGGAACATATATAATCTTTACTCTGACCCTGCACATATGATTGTTCTTACAGACAGACTTCCCGGTTAGTTGTGTCTTATGTTCACAGGACACAGATGGATGCGTGTATTTTCATAAAGCTTCCAATTAAGGTTCCAATTCAAGCAAAACAAAAGTACTCATTGCTGAATGACTCAATAACATCATGCCAAGTATTCTATTAGATATGCAGTTTTGTATTTGTAAGTTCTTTTTGCTAATTTTGCAATCCTTGATAAGTAGGGCTAACACAAGTTAACCCCCTTTGTTAACTTTCCCTATCACGCACAAAGCCACAAGTCCAGACACGCCTGAGGCCACGTCCACACTAATACGTTTCGTTTGAAAACGCATCTTTTTCTCTCCGTTTCGGCTTTACGTCCACACTGAGACGACGTTTTCGGTCAAGGAAAACAGAGTGTTTTGAAAACGCTCTCCAAAGCGGATCCATTTGAAAACGCCGTTTTCGCATCGCAGTGTGGCCAGCGAACCAAGCCTTTTCGAAAACGATGACGCATATAAGTCATGTGATGCAGTCATGTGACCAATTAACCTAAGATAGCGGAGGGCATTATACAGCAGTTGTTTTGTTTGCTCTCAATTTTGACAGCCCTATTAAAGCTTAATATCAGTCTGTACATGCTCCACATAGCTTTTCTTCAAATTCTTAATTCTCACTCGCTTTTGCAACTTTGTACTTTAGTGTTAGTCGCAGCAACAACTCCACCTCATTGTGAGTCCGTTTAAAAAAACTCGGTGCTTTTCTTCAACATTTTGCCGCCACGTTTCAAAGAGTTAGTAAATAAACGGCAGACAGAAATGAGGCAGGTCGAATCGTCTTGCGCTTCATGCATGCGCAATACAGGAACATAAGCATTTTTGGTTGTTTCAGTGTGGACGTACAACTCTGTGAAAACGACTGAAAACGATAGTGTGGATGAGGAGCGTTTTCAGAGGAAAATGCCATTTTCAAAATATCCGGGCTAGTGTGGACGTAGCCTGAGAGCAAGAGCCACACAGCCGCCTCCCTTAGTAATATAGTACCTAAAAATTGAGCTACATCAACCACCAGTGTGCAGTACTTTGCAAAATATGCCAGGAAACTGTTCATGCTATAAGTGAAAACGACAAACCTGTTTCCAAAAACACATCGCCAAGTACAACCAGGAAGAGATACCAGTAGGTGTTGGCGTGGATTGTGTAGCTCCTGAAGATGTACAAGTTCCTTCAATGACAGTTATTGTTAGACTAAAATGTTAACCCATTATTTTATTAAATTTTCCAGTGAAAACACTACCTTGGCTACTTTTGTGCTTACACTTGACTGATAATACTGCTGTTGTATCCTTGTGGCTATAGAGTCATCCAGGTAGTCTGTCAGCATTTTGTTCAAATGA
The DNA here is from genome assembly GCF_900408965.1 of Simochromis diagramma. Classification (NCBI taxonomy): domain Eukaryota; kingdom Metazoa; phylum Chordata; class Actinopteri; order Cichliformes; family Cichlidae; genus Simochromis; species Simochromis diagramma. The sequence continues at coordinate 338,477 of NW_024386789.1, read as the reverse complement.
ATGCTGCTGCTTACAAGCTGCAATCACTGAGAAAATATTCACTATATCACAATAAACATCATTACAGGAAATGTTCCATGAAAGATCATAACCTTGAGGCTATATTGCCCAACCCTACTTAATAGCAATCCTGGGAACCTAACAAGACCATGCTCCATTTTTTTTTTTTTAATTCAATGGTCCCTGAAACATCATCCTGTTAAAATTGGTGTCAAACCTGATTTAGAAAAAAAAAACCTTTGAAAAACTTGGTTACTTTGGATCAATAGAAGTTTTTGATGGCTGTATGAAGCAAATGAAACTATATACTATCTCCCAGTGAAACACAGACGAGCAGAAATATTTCCTCCCTCCTTCAGCCTGATGTCGCCACAAGCTCAAACTATGCATAAGAAGAGTTGCCAGATAAACTCCATCTGGCCTTGAAGCACTTCAAAAGCAGGTTCATATGTACTGCGTATGAAATACAGAAAGCTCCCATAAAGAATGACCTAAACCTTCTGTGAAATCAAGGAAATCCTGAAATATCCTTTCTAAAGTGGGAGCTTTGACTGGTGATAATAACATCAGTGCCAGCAGTCGAGAAAGCGGGGCAGAGCCTGACACACTTGACTAATGCTGCTCCGTCCATTAGCAGTAAGGAGACGTGGCTCTGCATCCACGACCCTGAGCACGCAGCAGACTGAAGAACAAACAAATGTCCATCCTGCTACAGATGAGCTGCTGAATAAAACATGCGAAGTGCTCCCACTACAACAGGACTTATGTGCAATCAAGTGAAGCGCTCCTTGTAATGCCGTAACGGCACAAACCTGCGGCACTCACACCACTGTGAAATTGGGGCTCTTCTGAATCTTCCATTTCTTATCTCTGTATGAAATCGCTCCATCCCTCCCAGCTCCCGTTTCCCATCCTTTGTTCTTACTGTTTTTGTGCCTTTAACTTTCTTTCATCTCTTTGCACTTAAAAAAAATATGCGCGTCCTTGTTTTGCTTGAGTCTTCTCCTCTATTAAGAATTGATTTGGTTTCTCTTTTTCTCGTCTTTGCCGCGTCCTTCTTCCCAACTTTCTGCTCTTTCGTGCTGCCTTCATTCATCTCCTCTCACCTGCTTCTTCTTTTAAATCTTACTCATCATTCTTCCTTCACCTTAATGTCTGGCATCCTCTTTTATTCACTCTTAATTGTCACCAATCACTCACATTGTGAGTGCAGGTAACTTTTAATCATGCATATGTACGAAAACTATAATTTAAAATGCACACACACACACACACTTGGACATCAACAGAAACATAATAAAGAAAGATCAAAAGATGAGCTGATAAAAAGGGGGAAAAAAACATGTTTTTTTTTCTCTACTAATGACAACATGCCTTTCTCCAACTCACACAAACACACACAGCTGAGTTAATCACACAGCCAGGCCATGTATTGTGGATGGGCTGGCTGGGGAGCAGGCAGGCGGCTGACTGTGTTAATTAATGAGTGCTAATCAAAAGCAATCTTCTTTCATTTTCTAATCGTTCATACTTCATTTCTCCCGTTCTCCTCCTTCCTTTGTGTATCAGCACTAAGAAAGAAAAGACAGAGGGGAAAGATCAGAGCCGCCTTGCTCCCGTTACACGGGACAAATAGCACAAGATTTTCATTCACCCAAACGAGAGGCAGAAGGTGTGGAAATCACTATTCTCCTCGCTCTGATGGGTCCAATCAGGGGAGCTCTGTGCCAGCCTGGCTCAGTCAGGGGTTCGCTGATCATGAGTGGAGAACCGACGACATCCTGATCACACATGCGCCCCACAAGAGCACACGCTAGCTTTCTCTCTCTTACTTGTCTTTAGCCTTCCTGAGTTGTCTGAAGTGGCATAAAAGGAGCCGCTCCAATTATAATGAGCAGAAAGAAAGCGAAGGATGGAAGGGTTTTTGTTTTCTTTAGTATGAGCTTTGTAAAGGACTTCACTTCAACAAAGACAAATGAGAAACGTGAACAAACGACTAAATGTTGTGCGCTTAAACTGACAATCAGATTATCCTCTGAGTAAGCTATCAAACACAAAGGTTCAGGATTTTAATTTAAACGTTAAACAGCAACAACGTGCGCCATTCTCCTGGTTTAACCCAGAAAAAGTTGTTCATAAAAACACTGAAATCTGCAGCACAACTTTGAAAATATCTGTCTGCTTGCATTTATTCCTTTGCTTTCAATGGTAATATTTGAGTTTGTTTTTTTCCCTCCAGGAAGAGTCCAGAATTGCTCCAATCATAGCAAACCACCATCTATCACACCAAACTGCACTTTCCAGCCTTGCACGACACAAAAGGAGAGAAACAGTTCAAAGTCCTTTTCTTTTACCCTTGCGATATCTTTTGATTCGCAAACAACACGTCAACTTCTCTCACAGCCGTTTTAACAGAAATCTAAAATCATTCTTCTTCCTAAAATGGAACAGAGAAAGTTACTTGCTGTCCGCATGCCGACCTGACCTCAAAACAATGCCTTTTTTTCTTGGTCTAGTTTCAAACAATCAGCTGGACGCTGTCAGAACTTTAAAGTATAAAACCAGATACGGTGAAACGGACAAAAACATTTACAGCGAGGAGAAGAAATGTCACATGCCTGGTGGTGTAATGGCAACAACAGTATGGTCGTGACTCATGCAGAACATTTGCAACGGTGACGGCATGCAGGGGAGTTTTTGGTCACGATATTGTGGGACAATCACACATTGAAACACCGGTTTGATACACCTTTGCATTTGGATATTTATTAAAGTTTTAAAAGGTAAAGGTTTCAATATTCTTATATTTAATAATATAATATCACCCTGATCACTTGCATTTACAGCTTTAGTGAGAAGCTGTTTTAAGTAAAAAGCTCACCAGTTCTTTTTTAAAAAGAAGAGAAAAGGAGTCGTTTGTTGGACAAAAGTGGCCAGAGGCATTAAGATGTGAGGCATCAACAACAAGAAATAAAGTGAAAATAAAGTGAAAAGTAAGACGCAAACAGTAGACGTGACATTCGCCTTTTATTATCGTGTGGAGAATTCAGAAAGCTATATGTAACATTATTATTTTGAAAGTGACTTAGCTGACTGAAATAGCTTGTAACACCTGTTAAAATAAGGTTTTAAAGGCTAACTAGATGCCGGGTGCTAAAATCGTCCTCTGACATGTGCATTTTTTAAGCAAATCAACATCAGCTTGTTAATGTTTTTAGTCCTGAACAGCAGCTAATGGAGCTGACTATTTTTTCCCAGTGGGCGTAGTTTTCAGAGAATGATACATGTGCTCTGTCATGGCGGCACATTTAGCAGCAAGAGCCTCGGGCAAAGGGTTGGTCGACACAAAATAATGACGGGGCTGGAAAATTGTAATGTCCCTCTGTGGCTGCGGGAAATGTAATGTGAGAACGAACATGTTTCAACATAAACATGGAGATGATATGAAATCGTGGATATCAACAGAATTGGTAGACAAGGAACTAACTTTTTGCTCAGAAGTCTTTCTGGTTTCCACTTGTACTCAGTGTTCTGACTACTATTAACCAATCACGGAGCAGGATTTAGTCTACTTATCTGCAACTAGCTAAAAATGCCAGTATGTTTTACTATCAATCTGATTTGGTATTTATGTTGAGTATTGAGGTTTAGCAGTCATGTGATCATTAAAAGCATTAAATCATTTTGTCCGTCATTTTGGAGTAAAGTGAATGAGGTTCCACAGACCTGGAGACCTGTCAGTGGGTGTTGTCCTTGATTTGTTAGGAAAAGCCTCCTTGCGACTGGTTTGGTCTTTATCAGATTTCTGCAGCTGCATGAAATTTGCATGGACAACAGCTATTTGTTTGCAAACAACTGGCAGATAAAAACTCTCAGCGATAGCGAAACTGTGAGAAATGCAATACAAATCCTACAAGACGGCTGCAACTTTCACTTGATCAGTTTCTGGATTGCGTCACACTTTTAGAAGTTTTACTACTCGGCTAATAGTTAGCGAGTGTTTGAAAGTCAGAGTCTTGTGTGCAAATCGCAGGTGAGTGCAGGAATCTAGGGACCAAAGCAATCACAGGCAGGTTTTTGGTGCAGCTTCCTCTTTGCAGCCAATTTCACCCAGCAACAACCAGGATTCTCCAGGAACCACTCAAAAACCAGTTGGGGAACACGCATTTGTCACTAACGAACAGTGATTGTGTTGCACCCAACATGGCGGACAACTTTCAAGAGACTTCAAGTATGTGCACGAAAAACCTGTCTCCCCCCCCCTCAAGAAGATGAGGGGAGAAAAAAAAACACTCAAATGCAAGCAAACATTTTTTTAATAGTAGTATTGCTACAGTTTTGAGACAATAGCAAGAAATGTTAAATATTAAGAATCGTATGCAGTGAATATTGTGCAGGATTGTGTAGAATGAGAATAAGAACAAAGGTTTTTCAGTATGAGACTCCTCACAGTGCAGAAGATACAGAAGCCTGTGAATTTCTCCTCAGGAATCAGAAAACATGTTTTGTTTTATGTACTCTACAAATTGCCTTTTCTGAAATGACCCAATTTAGCTGCCAGGATCAATAAAGTTCATCTGACACTCTTGGAAGGACTCAGGCGATTAAATCTGATTATGTTAGCGCAGGTAATAATGAGAGTTTCAATCTGCAATCAAACTGTGCCATGTCTGCTACAACACTGATCAAATCAGCACTGATTGTTTGGACAAGCGCATAATCCGAGTAAGCCTGTCAGAGTGACCCGAACATGTTGCCACGCCGTATTCTCTTGTTTTTTGACGAGATTATTGCTTTTTCCAAGCGAGGCATTACATCTCTGAACGTGTGTTTTGAACACGTATTTTCAGCACTGTCCTGATAAACAGCACATTTGTAAACAACCTGCTGCCTCAAATGTTCCCTTTATTCTGTGTTTTATTGTCAGCGCGGCATGTTCTTTGGTTGTAATTACTTGTATTACCGTCAAGTCTCCATTTGCTCTTCTCTTGTCTTTGGTTCTCTGCTTCTGAATGACCCAGTTTCACCGCTTAGATTATTAAAGTTTCATTTTATCATCTGCTCTAATCTGAGGTACTCCGCCTTTGTTTCAGCTCGACACCTCTCCGCATTACGTGAGCATCCACTGAGGTTAGCGAGCACGACGCTGTGCGAGCAGTGTGAGGTACAAATAATAGGATGGGACACCACTCGTGTAGGAGAGAGGAGAGGGATGATCAATATTTGGATAATGTGCAGCGGAAGGATTGAATAAATATTCATAAGAAGTGTGAAAGCATATAAATGGCTTAATCATAGAATCTCGTAGTCTGAATCAAAACAAAAATGGCATTGCAGCGTGCACATGTCACGGTGATGAAGTTATGAATGCATAAACCATCACAAGAAAATGTTTCACACACAAACACACAGAGAAGAGGCTTACAGGCAAAACACACACACACAGAACCCACTGCTCCCTTCTCCATGAAAAATCTCATTTTACAAAATTAAACCCGAGTTAGAGACTTCCTCACCCGGTGCATATTTTGTACCTGAAAATCACCACAGGGAAAACTCGAGTTGAGTCAACATCCTGTCCACAGAACAAACAAATAAGCCAATTTCTTACGGTGGTCAAACTTTTACAACCCAGAAATGTGTTTTCCTCACTACTGATGGTTCGCTTGCCGTAAACTCAGACATGCAGAGGAGGGGGAATCATCCTAATAACTATTTACTGCCCCAAAACAAACCAAGCACCACAGCAACTAACTGAAACTTCCCTCCACATTCAAGTTCAACTTTAGTTATTCATAGGATCACTTGAGATAAAAAGACTCGGAAGGAGAGAATCACTGCTGTGGGGGGCGGGTAATTGAATTTGGGCTTCTTAAGTCTGCACCTTCAGCACAGCATGCCAAGGTCTATTCTACAAATGGGTAGCTGTTAGTACAGCAGTTTCAAAAGAGTGACTATCCCTTCTTATCCTGGAACAGTTAAGCACAGGTTGCGTTTGAAATTCACATTATCTCGACGGAGCACAATCTGAGTGAATCTTTGATCTGACAGCGCGTCACTTGTTTTGTAGCCCATCCCTCCATCTCCTGTCAGTGTATGTTAACTGTATGTTACTGTACACTGAAGGCTGGAAGAAAAATCTGCGTGAACAGGTGACTGAGCCTGCTAATGCGTGTTTTCAGATGAGACAAGAAGAAAACCTAATTATTCCTATGATCAAAGCAATTATTAGGAGAAAGAAGGGGGGAAAAAACTCTGACCCAAAAACGTCTCAGCTGGAAAGCATCACAGCTCAATCTGCCGCGGCCTATTAAAAGAGTTATTAAGCATTCGCGGAGCGCTTACAGACACTCATGCATGACAAAATTTGCACATTTACAGAACCAATTCCGTGCAAAAATGTGAGCCAGCTCGCGTAAAATAATACTGACACACACAGTTATCACCCTTTTACTTACAGGCTGACAAACAAAGGGACCTGCCAAAGACCTGGAGAAGAAGGCTGAAACAAAATATTTTTATTGAAATGTTTAACACCAGTTTAATTGCCATTTAGCATCCTGAACATTTGGCTAAAAGCTCTGCTATAGTTGGGTTGTTTTCTGTGTAAACAGAGGAGCCAATTTCTTATCTGATGGCTTCCCAACCTCCATGAAACTGTGCAAAATAAAAAATGACAAGCTGCTGTAGAATAAGCAGTTTGAACACATGCGCTGCAGCCCTGAAACTCTTCGGTTACCTGAATTTAAAAAACACAGACAGATTAAAAGAGAATTCAATCTGCCGGCTCCGTGGTGGAAGCTCTGCGTGATGCCTGAATTTGCAGATTTGCACAGGTGAGAATGTGAGAACAGCAAAGATGATGTTTATTTGGATTAGAGGTCGGTGTTCTAAGCTATCAGCTAACTTGGTTAGAAAGCTGCATGCATGAACTGTATGGGCGCATAACAGTGTCGCAAACTTGCTAAATAAGATGCAAATACAAAAAAAGTCTGTGCAGCACAGCTGAAGCACAGACTTTACAAATGTCCATTTGGTAGAAGTAGGAATATCATTTATTAGATCATTTCAGAAATGCTCCAAATAAACAATGTCACAGTTTAGTTGAACATAACATCAAATACGGAGACTGAATTATTTTGTCTAAGCATGTTTATTCTGTTGTCATTGTAACATGTGTCTGTGGGGACCGAATGGCTTTTGGAACCAGCCATAAGTGACCACTAGAGGAGCTGCAGTTCTTTGATGCTGGATTCATAGATATTTCTCACTATATATGAATGTATGATTACTACCAAGATATCAGAGCATCTACTATTTATCTATTATAAACATATCCATTTACTGTACGAGTAGATTAATGCCTAGTGACCGCTGTGACAACTACAAATAGCCAGCCAACCTTCAAAATGTGTATCAACATTTGAGGTCTGCACAGACAAAAACCACCTACTATCTTGTCTATTCCCATGACAACATGACTTTCTTGTTTCCAGTCAAGTCTGCTTTCTTATAGCAGCAGAGTGCACGGTGTGAGACATACTTACATACACAAATAGCATAAAATCACCCTCAAGATGTCCTGATATAATGGTTCTTCATTCTCTCTTCAAGTCAGAGAGCTCTCTTACATCCTAACAACATACAACCAAAACATCTCATGAGTAAGTACCTTTAATCTGTTTGGCAGGAAGACTGGCTTTTCACCGTTTTCCATGGAAATGTGTACTTTTACTGAATAACAAACAGACTGGGCTTTAGAGAGAGACCGGCACTCTTCAGGTTAAATATTTTCACACGGCGAATTTAACAGATACCTCATTTGAAATTTCAAGGATTAGAATCAGCACAGTCCATGTCTGTCAATCTGGTCTTCCCTTTGTTTCAACAGGAGACATAAGGCAAACCCAGATGTCTCACAAACAAAGAAAGTTTGTCGGAGAAAGCCCGGTGAAGCTTACTTTTATGATTAAACAGCGTGCTTTGTTCTTCAGCGCAACTCTAAGCCTGCTTATGATGTGTGACCGGACACAGATGGATAAAAAAAATGAAAACCAGAACTTAATACGACTTTTAAGAGTGAAAGAGGGATCAAAGTATAACTATACTAAATGGTGAAAGAATCTAAAAGATGAGATCAGACTTGAGAGCAAGGGGTCAGAAGGCCAGTTCCCATAACAACCAACTGATGTCATACATACCGATTGCATATAATAGACGGATGTAGCTACCCTCATGTCACCCTGTGATTTGTAGTTATAAAGTATCAAATTTGGAAGAACATGAAGAAGAAGCTTTAGCCACACCCCTAGCAGCGATACCTCGTTAGCTTGGTAAGAAAGGTGCATCTGTTATTTACCTCAATATTAAGTGAAAATATCACCTGAGGAGAATAAAAGCTTTTAAATCACAGGGTAGCCCTACTTTATTAACTGTTTTACTTTGAAGGAGACAATAATTTAGAAAAAAGACCCGCAAGAAGTGGTGAAAGTAACAATTAAGACTATAAATCTTTAGTGAGGTCATAAATCAAATGAGCAGTAGGGCCATGTTCTTAACACACAACACTTCCTCCAGAATTACTGAATTACTGACTCACAGCTGAATTCTATTAAAGCTACTTTACACTCAATCATGAAAAAGGGGAGGGGGATTCACTGGTGAATGAAAACTTGACATTTACTGGATGCTGTTGGACCGAAGGAATTTATATTGTTAAAAAATAAACATGACACTAAATGTATCAAGCGCACAAAGTGCTGAGGTTGCGTTTTCTGTGAAGCAGAGGAAAACCTGGATTAAAGGCACGTTTCTGATATAAGATTCTTCATAAGTAGCAGAAATTGGATTTGCTTTTTTAAAATAACATCTTTGTCTCCACTGCACGAGATGAAAAGGTGTAATTAGAGGTTTGCCTCTGTGTGACATCACAGCTACTTTTCTGAAAACGTCAGCAGCCGCACAGCAGGCCATTTCCTTCTCATCATTTAAAGTAGAGGCAGCCAGCAGCACTTTCTCCGTCTCCAAGTATCTCTCTCACCTCTCCCACCATGCAGCTCAGCAGCTTTGCTAATTGACTGCCATTTTAGAAAGTCAATCTAATTGCTTTTTGGTTATCGTGCTAATAGTCTCTGTGCTGCTAAAGAGCACCTGAGCTTTCTAACATTCGACTTAATCACACAGACCATTCCTTTGCTCTTGGAGCCGCCCACTGACCAACTATCGTTTAACACCAGTGATTAATGAACTGTTAAAGGGGTCAAATTATGATATTATGTAACCTCACAGCAGCTAAACCTCAAAACCACAATTGGACGGTAGGTACTGGAAGCATATGAGATACTAGCAAGATACTTGTGTATAAACGCTCACTTGGAAAACTTAGGGCTAATTGCTTTGAACTGGCTCAGCATGGTGGTGTGCTAACCACCACACCACTGTAAATTGACCATAGATGTGGATGTGAATGGTTGTCTGTCTCTCTGTGTTATCCCTGCCACAGACTGACAACATGGCCTATGCCCATGCATGGATGGATGGATGGATGGATGGATGCATGCATGGATGGATGGATGGATGGATGGATGGATGGATGGATGGATGGATGGATGGATGCATGCATGCATGCATGCATGGATGGATGGATGGATGGATGGATGGATGGATGGATGGATGGATGGATGGATGGATGGATGGATGGATGGATGGATGCATGCATGCATGGATGGATGGATGGATGGATGGATGGATGGATGGATGGATGCATGGATGGATGGATGGATACATGGATGGATAGATGGATGGATGGATGGATGGATGCATGGATGCATGGATGGATGGATGGATGGATGGATGGATGCATGGATGGATGGATGGATGGATGGATGGATGGGAAATGGGCTACCATGTATTCAAGGTGGCCTTGGTCTGATGAATAAATAAATAAAGCATTACTGAGTAACACAAAAACCTCACTGTGAAGCCTCATAAAAATAAATAAATAAATAAAGAGTTTTCTCTCAATCAGCCTTCGGTGGTGAAATAAAGACTGTAATAGTTGTCGGACTGAAAGGAAGAAAGAGTCAGAGAAGTCTGCTCGGTGCGATCTGTTTGCTTTGACAACAGTGAGAATGATTCTCTACTTGTCTCAGATTAATTACAGAGAAAGCAAACAGTGTCGACGGTGAAAAGAAAACATCCATTTAAAGTGCAATGGCAAAATAAATGCACTAAACATAGCTAAAGTAGCACTGCCACTAAAGTAGCATTGCCAAACATTTAGCCCTGACATCCTGGTGTGTAAAGGACCAGCGTCCCATGTACTTAAAATAAAATGTAAAAAATGACAGAAAACCAGAGAAACAAAGAAGCCCATGTTGCCATCCTGTCTGCCATGGATCACTGCCCAAACATGCACTGAGGTTTCAGAGACCTGAAGAAAGCCAGAAATAATGAATGATTTAGCACAGTATGATTTTCAGACTCTGCCCATACACTAAGCTGTGATAGATATACTAGTTTTGCTAGCAGCTATACTCAATGTAATGCTCTCAAAAGGATGCTAATATGTTTATAATCACCATGTTTAACAGGTGTTGGCTGTTGGTGTCACCATTTACAGAATACAGGACTCTTTTACCATTTCAGTTTGGCTTGTTAACATGCTAATCTCTGTAAACTTGCACTAAATTCAAAGTGTACCTGAGGCTTATGGGTGTTAGTCATAATCGAAGTTTCACATAATCAAGTATGTGAAACAACGAAAGGTTGACTTAATGATCGTGCTTGATGAAAAGGGTAACATCATCCTGAAGAAAAAATTAATGTATATTTGATGTATAAATGTATAACTTTTCCAACAGTCACCATCAAAAAAATATTTTTGAACCCATCAGAGGAAAAGCCTGTGGTTCATGAAGGAGATTAAAAGTTATCCTTTGGGATGCCTGGGAAAAAGAATTCTGCTGCACTTCCTCCAGTTATTGCTGAGATATTTCAATCTCAACTCGCTGACCATCAAACTGTCATTTCAATCCTCATAAAATAAAAAAAGTAATAATATCATGAGGATGTTTGAGGTCCTCTTTTCTCAGTCTTCCAGCATACAGACACAGTTAAGTATTGCACTGCTTGTTCTGCAGGGCTAAACACTAACGTTTTTGTTTGAACATGCAGCCGCTTTAATAATAACAACATACTGTGATAATATCTGAGCAATCTGTGATTCCCACTCCTACAACAGTGCACGGCACAACACAGCACAGAGAAACCTAAAATCCGTGGAGGTCAGCAACAACAACACTGCATTAAGTATTTCTATACAGAAAAAACTGTGCTCCTCAAAGCTGTTTTAGCATCACTTCAAAACTACTTTATTTATTAATCATTTCACTTCAAAACTATGTCTTTTATTTCAAGCAACAAAAAAAATGGAAATAAAATCCTCCTCCGTGACGAAATAAAGTCAAGTTCCCCAAAAGTGAAAGCAATGAGCATGTAATACAGAATCCACCGTAGAAGCCAAAGGAGGCTGCCAGTTATCTCAGTGATTGCCTCGTTTGTTGAAAGTAGTTATTTTAATGTCTCAAAATTAATATGTTAATGATCTGTTGATGTGCATGCGCTGCATGAAGTACTCTTAATGAGGATTTGGCTCAGGTGTCTTGGGAGGGTTTATTAAAAAAATGAGAAGCCTCGATATTCTTCTAGGTGTTTCAGATGAGCCAAGTGAGAGGAGACCCTGTGCTCTGGTTTTGCATGCTGGAAGGGGGGAGGGGGGGGGGGGGGCAATATGGCAGAATGAGCATTAAAAATTGATGTTTCCATCTGGAAGCAGAGGAGAGGGAGGAATTTTGTCCTTCTTTCAACAGTTGATAGGAACAATCCTTACATTTAGCATTAAATGAAATGTGTTCTGTCTCTAACACTGAATTATAAAGACGGAGATAAAGGACAGAGAAAGAACGAGTGGAAAAGTAAGGGCTGCTAACGTATTAGCAAGTGTAATTTAGACATTTCCTATTTTAGAGCTGAAGGAAAGCCGAGGGGACGGTGACAGAGCGAGGCTACTCAGACATACGTGACACACAGAGAGACAGAGACGAGAAAAAGACAGAAAAGAGAGCCGTGAATGAAAGACAACGAGGAAAGGAGGCAGAGAAGAGAATATTACACACAGAGGTCATCTTGATCGAGAGAGCTCCTTGATTCGGAAGCTACCTGTGGGCTGTTACGACCTGCTTGAAACTAGCACATACAGACGCACACACTGAGGTACAAACTAATCTGCCCCAACAAAATGAGTCTAGCCTACAACTTAAGCCATCTTATCTAAACGCATACAGATTCATTTAAGTCTGCAGCATCACACTGAAATGTCCCCAAAAATGTGATAAAATGGGGCAAAATACTCAGACTCATTCCAAAAAGCATAAAAAAGGCTCACCTGTGCGAGCAAAAGAGACAAGTCCTGAAGTCTAGAGCAGGCAACAACTGATTTGATTACACTGTCAAATATTCATTTACGCTCCAGACAGAACTGGTGACAAACAGCAACACCAGAAGCATTCAAGCACACGTTCTCCAGTTACACAGCAGTCAGAAAAACAAATGCCAGCTGTTACTCAACAGAGCTCAGAAAAACCCACCAACACTCAGTCCAAGATGACTGTACCTCAGGTGACGAGAGAACTCAAACAGTGATATTCTCGCATGGCTTCTGTGGATTAGTCTAGCAGTCTTTAGCAGGTTAGACAGTTTTATAACTGAGACTGGACACCATGTTGGCCAGTACCACCAAATAACAAAAAAAAAAAAAACCCCAAAAAACTGGAACACCTGGCTCAAACTTTGTGGTTACCTACATGTAATCATGTTCTGGTGCTGTGGGATTGGCACAATTTCCCATAATTGCTTTTCCAAATAATTTCTTCTCAGCAAAATCTTTAACAGCTTCTGCGAGTTAAGTGGATCGATACAGTCTCCTATTATTTTGAGCAACAAACACAAATCTTAATCTTAAACTTTTTGTAATGTGTGTTTCAATTTAATACACTGAGTGGTTCATGAAAAAAATAAAACAAATCAATCCTCATATTTTTTTTCTGAATATCAGCTGTAGTCACAGCAGTCGCAGACACAGCCTGCTAGCAGAGATAAGACATTGACGTATCTGTGTTAAAACATCGAAAATGCACATCTTACTCCTCCTGGTGCTCATCCATTATGAATGAGGAGTGTGACATAGGCGGCAGCTCCATATGAGCTTCAGGAAAAAAAGAGCCATGAAGAGGAAAGAAAGAGGTTGTGGAGCAAAGAGGTGGTACATTCACACCAGACAGGCAGAGGAGCGTGCGAGCATGTGTCGTTAGTGCTCGGTAATGCAAATCCGCTCTCCTAGTGCGAAATCAACAGGTTCTGATCACTTTGCGTTTCGACAAAAGCAGCATTAAAAAAAGGCAAAGACCAAGTTTCGCAGAGTTTTTCTTTGTCCTTACTTCCATAGCTCTTAACTAGTATCATTAGTCAAAGCTGTCTGCAAATCAGTGATGTAGTCTGGTGTTACACTCGCACTTGGAGCGAGGTCAGGCTGCCGCGGAGTGGAGCAAGATGTCTTTCCAAACTATTTAACAGTGTACATCTCATTTCCTTGCAGGCCATTACAGTAAATCTACATTACAGAGCGCTGTCAGTGGTCGTCTGCCTCTTCTCATGCTATTACAGAAAGGCAGCCACACTAAGAGCGTGCTACAGACTCATGGACACACTGCCATCTATGGGTAAAGGTTTTAGCCCTGCAGAGATCTAATGCATAAACAGCACAAAACTGTACTCACATAAAGTGGAGTCTTGTGTTTTACCCTCATAAGAACCACCAATACGCACAGCTTAGTCTCGCTACTGGCGACAGTACCTGTGGCTGTCTGTGTCAACACAGACGCACGGCAGACATAACTGTGTTGGGGTTTTTTTGTTTTTGTTTTGTTTGTTTGTTTGTTTGTTTGTTTGGGGGGGGGGGGGGCTTAAAAGACAAAATGATGAAATTTAGCCAAATTGGATATTATTTCAATAAAAAAGTGATAAACACTGCCACTACTACCACTCTCATATCTGCTGCTGTAAGTAAACAAATTTGCTGTGAGCCAAATCACTCACAGCACATCCAAAATGACCCCAAAGTTCATTTAGTTTTTTTAGTAATGCTGAATTTTTAGGCCTGCCAAAATAACTCCAGTAAGGCTGTAGTGAGGCAGTTTGTGATCACTGTCCATGGTGCTGAATCCAGAGCTGACCAGGGTGCTGCTTAAGATTAATGCTGTTAAACTTCCCACAGTAAATATTGAAGCTTTTACTGATACCTTAGTGCTGCTGTGTTGGTTTCCTTCACTTAGCTTTTTAGTTATTTTTCTGCCAAGGCCTGAGCAAAGGTGGAGGTACTTATTGTCTGTTTTATTATTTTTCTGCAGGATTACACACAAAAAACTCCTAAGTAAATTTCATAAAACCTGATGGAGAGGAATAAAAAAAAGAAAGATTTCATTATATATTTGGTGTGGATCCAGATCATTTTTGATTTTTTTAAAAGTGCATAATAGGCCAAAGGCTTTAACGGCAGATCTGCCGAGTGCCCTAGTTTTATAAGTTAATTTCCTCTTGATTACATTTGGGCCGTAGAACGTGTCTTCTGGCCAACGTGATACATAAAATTAGAACTTGTTACAGAGAGTCTCTCTCTGTGCAGGATGAAGTCACAGTGTGAAGCCCTGTGAATGCCGGAAAAAATGTCGAGCACGCTCCTGGTCGCACTCCTAACCAGATGCATCCTCCTTCAAGCTTACAAAGTGACTCAAAAAACTACAGTTTGGTCTCTGGGTCATACCTGCAGACTTCACAGTAGTGAGGATCGCTGACATGAAAGTCAGATTAGCTTGACACAGACGCTGGTGTATGCTCTCTGCTTAAAACCTAGATCCAGGGGGAAATCATCGCATGTCAAACATTTGAATCCAATCTTGTATACCCCCCCGAAAAAATTAGAAAACAATCACACCACCCTGCTTTAGAGGAAAATGTAGCCTTAGCTATAGCCTTTACAGTAATCACTGCATCGACTATAAATAGATGAAGCATTTATAGTTGATCGAGTAAGCCACAGATATAAAATTACCATCGTTTGCATTGAACACATTTAAAAGAAGTTCAAGAACTTCAACTTCCCAAGTTCCTAAACAAACATGAACAAATGCATACCTTATTTAATCAATACGAGAGCCAATTACACAGGAGATGAGGGTGCCATTACACACTGTAGATCAGACACAGCTAATCACTTGAGGTGACAGCAGGTTTCAATCAGCGCCACCTGCTTCTCACTTATTGCTCTTGAAAACAACAGTGCCATGGTGGATTTTGTTTTTGTAAACTCTTCAACTTCCCCATGTGTGTGTGTGTGCGCACGCGCGTGTCTCTATGTGCCAAGCTCCTGACTCATTTATAACCACAGATCAGATCAGTGTGCTGTAACTAATAAGTTCTGACACCTAAACTTGTCAAAGTTTATTAGATGGCCTTTAATCACCAACTTATCTGCAGACATCTGAGCTTTTTTTGTTTGTCGAGCCTAATAAGCAGCGGTAGCCCTGCAGGAAACAGGAGGGGGAAAAACAAAGCCTGAGAGCTGCTGAAACAGTGAAGTGACCCCCGCCGCTGCGACGATGCGAGTCATCCACGTTACGCTGAAGATTCCGACAACACAAACGCAAACCGCATCACCCTGTCTTGTCCCCGCCATATGCAAAACACACACAGACGACTCCACACGCAGTCATTAAGAAGTGAACTTCCAGGAAGTAGTCTTCAACTTGTGTGATGTAAACAGCTTCCTCCAAAACATCCTGACACTCCTTTCCATATTCATATTTACACAATGAGGAAAAACTTAAAGGGGGGGAAAAAACCTTTAGAAGCCTTTTCCACATGCAGGGGATGAAAGGGACGCAGAGAGCAGCAACAACTCTCTGAAGTGTACTTTTGTGTTTGCTCTTTTTTTTCCTCTCTCCATTATTCTCTCTGGGATGACGGCTCAGCCACGGCAGCAGCTCCAAACACAGGTGATATTAGCTCTCTATAGCCGCTTTCAATGGGCGGTCAAAGGTTTGGAAGCCGATCAAAAACATACAGTGGTGTGAAAAAGTGTTTGCCCACTTCCTAATTTCCTATTTTTCGCATGTTTGTCAGACTTAAATGTGTCAGATCATCAAACAAATTTAAATATTAGACAAAGATACATGAAGCTGTTTATTATTAATGGGGGAAAAAAGCAATTGCCGAACTGTAGTGTATCACATCTTTGTAAAGCTGAGTTCATTTTGTCTGTAGCCACACCGAGGCCTGATTACTGCCACACCTGCTCCCGATCAAGAAATCACTTAAATAGCACCTGCCTTACAAAGTGGAGTGACCCAAAAAATCCTCAAAAACCAGACATCATGCTGCAATCCAAGGAAATTCAGGAACAAATGAAAAGGTTACAAAAGGTTACAAAGCCATTTCTAAAGCTGTGGGACTCCAGCAAAACACAGTGAGAGCTATTTTCCACAAATGGTGAAAACATGGAACAGTGGTGAACCTTCCCAGGAGTGGTCAGTCAACCAAAATTACCCCAAGACCGCAGTGACGACACAAAAGACCCAGATTTCCGAGACGAAAACCACTGCTGAGCGAAAGGAACATAGAGGCTTGTCTCAGTTTTGCAAGAAAACATCTTGATGATCCCCAAGACGTTTGGGAACTTTTTGGAAGGTGTGAGTTTTATTACATGTGGTGTAAAAGTAAAACAGCATTTAAGAAAAGGAACATCATACCAACAGTAAAATATGATGGTGGTAGTGTGTGGTATGGGGCTGATTTGCTGCCTCAGCGCTTGGAAGACTTAGTGTCATAAATGGAACCATGAGTTCTGCTGCCTACCAAAACATCCTGAAGGAGAATGTCCGGCCATCAGTTCATGACCTCAAACTAAAGCGCTCTTTGGTTCTGGAGCAGGACAATGATCCAAAACACACCAGCAAGTCCACCTCTGAATGCGTTAAGAAAAATAAAACGAAGACTTTGGAGTGGCCTAGTCAAAGTCCTGGCCTGATTCCAATAGATGTGCTTTGGAATGACTTTAAAAAGACGGTTCATGCTCGAAAACCATCCAACAGGGATGAATTACAGCAATTGCAAAAAGATGAGTGGGCCAAATTTCTCCACAGCGCTGTAAAAGACTCACTGGCAGTTATGGCAAACACTTGATTTCAGTTGTTGCTGCCAAGGATGGCCCAACCAGTTATTAGGTTTAGGGGCCAATCACTTTTTCCACACAGGCCCAAGTACGTTTGTATTGTTTTCCCCTTAATAATAAACACCTTCATTTAAAAACTGCATTTATGTGTTTACTTGTGTCACCTTTGTCTAATATTAAAATTTGTTTAATGCTTTGAAACATTTAAGTGTGACAAAAGTTGGAAAAAAAAAAAAAAAGGAAATCAATAAAGGGGCAAACACTTTCACACCACTATATATACTCAGCCTCTTATTTCTATCTCTACATCTGCTCTGCATTTGTGTGAATTGCTAATGCAACAAGACGAGCAGCTAGATGAGAATAAAAGTGAGAGTAAAGATAAAAGACGGTGAAATGGCAAAGGAAAGAAAATAGGAGGTACCAAATGTAAAAGAGAGGACACAAGAGTGAGTGAAGAAAGCTGCCACGCACGAGGCTCCGTGCCAGTATTAAATATTTCAATCACAGATTGAGCTGCTATGAAAATGCTTTTGATCCAGACTCCAAAGGACTTTTACAAAACAAGCATTTCTTTGAGTTGGCTGCAGCACAGTGGGATTCACCAAGGGAGCAAGTCCAAAAAAATCTGTGTTCGAGCGAGAAAAAAAACTTTTCACATTACGTGGATCCTCTCTAAGCGAGTTATCTTGATTATGATGTTGAAACCATTTCCCCCCTTTAGCATTACACTGTGCAAGCCCGCAGATATTAAAGCACAAAAGGTTAAAGCATGGAATGTCTGACTTTTTCTTTGTGAGGGGAAACTTAAGGGTTGTTTAACAAAAATAAAAATATATTAAAAAAAAAACCTTTTCCAGCCTAAACTACGCTAAACTAACTGGAGGCTGGCTGCAGCTTCATATCGAGAATATATAAATAATGCCGATCTTATAGTTTGACTCAAGGCAGGAAAACAAAAACTTTTTCCTCTGAATCTGGCAGCTTGACTTTGCAGTGTTTTTGGGGATGTGATTACCTTTTCATTCATTTGTGAAGATTTACAGTCTGGAAGTCAGATTTCTTTTTTGAGTTGGTTAACTTGTTCGCTTTCAGGGCAGACTCATAAAGATGTTGGTGAAGTGATCTCTACAAAAAAATGAGGAAAGTAACTCCAGTTAATTTTTTTCCAGAGGTGACAGGGACGAAGGTCCTGATCCCCTGAAGTCCAGTCCACAGCTGATGGATCTGGCTACAGCAGAGCGTCAAGTCTCTGATGGAAAAGGAGGTTGGGCTAGAGCTTAATGTAGAGAAGTACTGGCTACTGGTATGCAGCCTGGGCCTGTCCCACTAAGGCGGGCAGGGATGGGTATACTTGAATCCCACAGTTCAGTCCCTGTTTGTTTGTTTCCCTGAAAAAAGAGAGGGTTATTTCTCTGCACTTTTGGGTGGGGCAGCAGATCCTGTTTATATGATAAATGGCAGTTCAGTGAATCCGTCTTTCTTGAAGTTGCCCTACTGGGGACTCCATTCTCCTGCTGGGCCACTTCAATGCTCGTCCCAATCTTTTGTGTGGAAAACGCCAGTCACACGAATACAAGGGCGAACAAGACAGAGATGGACTGTCAATGCAAGAACGGTACTTTGATGCTAAAAGAGGCTAAACCATTAACAAAGGTCCAACAAGAGCCAACAAGGAAAAACAACAACCCAAAAGTCAGAAAAGTGAAAAAGAAAACACAGACCAAGCACAAACAACAGAGAGAGAGATAATAAAGGCACAGGCAAACGCAATCAAGACAATAACGAGTGTGAGAAAAGTAACACAGAAGACAAGAAAGTCACAAGAAGAACCTGCAAAATAAAGCAGTAAACTGTAAAAAGGGACCAAGAATAAACTCAAAGAGACCGAGAGATCAGACAGGATGAACATGGAAAAGGAAGATACCTGAGAAAGATGAGAGCAAAAACGCAGCCATACACCGGATCAACACAAAGACAATGACAACAGGCACACATGGATTGAGGAGTCATCTATTTTTTAACAGTTGGAGGGTGTTTACTGCAATTCTGAGGGCAGGATTAGTGAAGAGCTATGTGCAGAGGCTGAAGCATCCTGCCTATTACACTGCAGTGTCTTGTTGTCTTTCTCTACACGTTTTAAATACAAAGGAGGCAGAGTGTGGGTGCAGAGAATTTAGAGTCATTAAAAGGCTCTTTTTATGAGTAAAGTAACATATACTTGTTTTTTACCTAGCAAAGAGTGACTGAGCGCTCCAGAGACCATTTCAATATCTATGCTCATTGCTTCCATTTCATTATTTATATCCTTCTGGGATATCGTTTGATCATTGCAATCTCCAAGCATATCTGAGATGCAATTATGACACTGAAAAAGGGCCTGTTTGCATTTGTATGCATGTGAAAGCTGCCACAGATGATGTAAGATGTGACTGCTGAGCATGATGCGAAAGCAAAAATTGCAATTTAATTTTGAATACTTAAACCCAAAGATATATGGACCTCATTGTCATGCTAAAAACAAACTGAGGATTAAGTTAATCTCAACTCCCCCCATCTCTAAAGCCGTTGATCTAAACTAATATCACAATCAGGCACACGCCAAGACAGAAATTATATTTATCTCCATCTCATTCACAAGCCTCGACAAACAACAGTGTAGTCTATTCAGATCCATGAACTGATGAATCACATACTGCATGCTGGCTGCCCAGAATCAAAGCAAGGCTGTTCACTTTATAAAAAAAAATATATGACTTTTGATGAACTTCATTTTCTTCCTCCATCCCAGTTTTTGTGATGCATCTTTATGGATTTGTTTTTTCAAAAAACAAGAAAATTTTAACATTTGATTTATTAGGTTTGTGCTGTTTTTAGATTGCACTTGGGATTTTTCCATTCATCCATTCGCTTATGCAAAGTGGGGTCAGGAGAGGGGTCAGCCTATCCTAGCTTTTATAGGGAAAAGGAGGGGGGGGATAGTCTAACACAGGGCTAACACGGAGACAGCTATCCAAAGCTCACATTCACAATGTGGTTTTTTTCTAGAACGGCCAGCTAGCCTAACCCATGCAAACTCCTAACCAGGTCAAAGTTCCGGTACATTTGGACCCCAGACTTTACCCCTGTGAGGTATCCACTAACCACTGTATCCCCGTGCCTAAGATGTAGAGATTTAATAATGGGGGGGTATTCATTCCTCAGCTGATAAATTAAAATGCAGAAGCTAAGTTGCCCTGATTTTCTGCTCTGTGTTGCTGCAGAATATGCTGCTCAGCCCACAAACCATTTCACCTTCATCAGTATTCTGCCTCTGATGTGGTACAGCTTGCTTGAAAGACAGGTAAAGCCCGTGTCTTCTCCCAGAGGAAGAAAGAGAGGCACAGCTAAGGCCTTTAGAGACCTCTCCTTATGCTCTGCAAAGGTATTTGGCCAACACAAAAGAGACTAGTGGAGTGAAGATGAGAAGGCTGTTAGTATGTGGTTAGTATGAAAAACCCTCTGCAGCATCCCTCATCTCCTGAGTTGTTCCACTCTCTGCCTCTGCTCATCCTGTCTTCTGTCTACTATCATCAGGAAACGAGTCATGTCAATACTGCTTTGATGCTGCTGCAAAAGACTGAATTCAATATTATTTCTAAGCACATTTGATTCGTTTACGAACTGTGCTCTGCAAGCTTAAATTCTTTTTCAGCTGCACACTTGTACAAACTTGTAAGTTCAGGTGTAAGATGTATTGGAATCGTTTTAAATCGACTGCAGACTGAAATGACTTTTCATAGTAGAGCACTCAGGGTTTTACAACTAGAAATCACTGCAATGCTTGGCAAAACACAAATTAATTGCATTTATTTCAATTGGCTGCATCCAGAGTGGGAATGTCAGGAAAGTCCTAGGTTTGCAGAAGGAAATGATGAATGTTAGCTAAAAACTATAGGTGTTCTGCAATACTGTATTTGTTCAGCAATACATTTTTGTTACTTCTTAGCAGAACAGGAAATATGTGACAGCATAAGCGAAGTAGGTTGCTGGATTCATGGACTCATCAGACAAGTTCCCCCAAAAGGCAGAAGACAGACAGGACGAGGCAAGATAGTATTACTTGAGCAGGTGAAAAACAGGCTGCTTAAAGTACCAAAAGAAAAACTTCTCAACAAATATGAGTTGATCTAAAACCAAAGCTGGACAGATGCCAGCCAAGAGCAATCTGGAACGCTGCTACAGAAGCTCTGCTATAATACCCAACAAACAGAACAGGCTTTCAAATGTACTTCATTTCAAGACGTGAATGGAATAATGCTCAACTGCCCAGTTTTCTTTTATACAAACTAAGACAATGAAGACAAAATATCACCAAAAACTGAAAAACAAATGCTGACTGCAGGTCTATCAGAGGAGATGTAGACACTGCCGACCACCAGCTCTCCAACAAAGCACAGAAACCACAGTGCTTCAACACCTCTGTGTAAATTATAACATAAGGGTCTATAGAAGGTTTAAAAATTGAAATCTGGACTTTAGCTCATAAACTGAAAAGCTTTCAGTAAAATTAAGGCAATCGGTTGCCTTAATTTATCTTAACTGCACTACTGTATAGCTCTGTGTAAATAATCATTCTGTACATTCGATAATCTTTAATCCTACAACTGTTTACAACTTGCATAGTTCCCATTTCTGTATAGCTGTATATCTCAGATTCTGTAAAGTTATTTATTTCATATTCTGTATAGTTTTTCATATTTATATCCTGTACATAGCTTGTACTCACTACAGCCTGTACATACTTATAGTTATAGAATATTCACAACATACTTCATACCGTGTACATTATAACATACCATAAGACCCATTTCTGTAATATACTACACATATCTATATTATCAATATATATTGTAATATATCTATATCACTAAAGCACTTCTGGATGGATGCAAACTGCATTTCGTTGCCCTGTACCTGTGCATGTGCAATGACAATAAAGTTGAATTCTATTCTATTCTATTCTATTCTATTAATTTTACTGCATTTGGGTTTGCAGCATACTGGCAGGTTTGTCTTTTTGAGGGATTCAGCAAAGAGACTCTCTTAACCACAGAACACTGCACACAAAGTAATATCACACATGCAGACTAAATTAAATACAGAGTAGCTAATAAGTTACCATCAACAAGAGAAGCACGGCATGACGCAAACATGAGTTGGAAAGCGTCTCCAAACTTTATGGCCATTAAATTTATTATTATTTGGGGTTTTCTGGAGAAGAAATGGAAGAAAATCAGTGAAATGTACACTTTTGAAATGACAAGTTTGCTCCTCAGCAATACTGAATCAAATTTAAAAAAAAACTTCTTTACTGATGTGCTCATTCCAGTCTATGCTCCTCTGACAATTTCCTGATACTGCTCACTCTCACCTCCTCTTCCATGCAACCAAACTCATATCCATGCGTATGCAGACCCACCCCCGCTCACCTTCACCTTTCCTCTTAAGCCTGCGGGTCTTTGAAAGAGCGGAGAGCATTGCTCTCCGGCACATAAGAAGCAGGATTAAGTTGTTTATAGAGCCGGGCTGTTATCACATTGCACATTAACAAGCCGAACG
The DNA here is from genome assembly GCF_900408965.1 of Simochromis diagramma. Taxonomy (NCBI): domain Eukaryota; kingdom Metazoa; phylum Chordata; class Actinopteri; order Cichliformes; family Cichlidae; genus Simochromis; species Simochromis diagramma. Next base: position 315,592 of record NW_024386789.1, on the reverse strand, counting down.
CACAGACACCAGACAAACATGCACTCTCACACACAGAGGCACACGTACAGAGGGGAGTTCAGAGGAACAGCCACACGACTGGTGATTCGCTGCGAAGGGAGGGGGTGAAGTGCTCTGAGGCGGCGATAAAGAGATAGAGATTTGCTGGTTTGCTGGTGGCACTTATTCAGCAGAGAGTTGCTGCGGCTTCTCAAAGGCTCCATGGGGTTTCGAATGAAAAGGCTCCAAACAAGCGTGGATAGTTATCTGTGTAAGACTCTAAATATTCATATCCAAATCCCAGCAGTGCTCCAAAAAAGAAAAATAAAACTCATAATCAAGCCGAGACATATCACTCAAAACAGATTACTCCCACATGTTTGGAGACTCGATTTGAAACTAGACAAGAAGAATGCTTCTTTTGTTCTGTGCAGCATACTTGGGTTCCTTGAAAGGCACTCCAAGCTAAATTATTATTACTATTATTTTCACAGAGATGCTGGTGAGCAGCACTGCAACTTGTTTTCCTCTGTAGCTGTTATTTTGGTGCACTTTCGCAGCATTTACTCCACGACTCCACACTTACCGACTACACCTGCTCTGTTGTCTGAAATTTGTGGTGGCACTGTAGCGCTGACCTTTGCAGCATCTTGTAATATCACTTATCAAAGAATAACAGCTCATCCCTCTGTACTCACTGGGAAGATGTAAGGCAGTGGATAAAGCCAGGAGGATTATAAAGACATTAGTTTTCAATCTTGACATTCTTTTCCTTGTGCCCACCAATTAATTCTAATTATGTTCTATGTCACTGTGCAATTATCCCACAGCGACTCTGCAGTGAACGCTGTTCTCCAATAAAATCTACCACGGAAAACTGGAGCTGTCATATAAACAAAAGTACTGAAATCTTCTGTTTGTAGCACAGAAGAATTACAGAGAACTCAATAAGAGATTACAGGATTCTGACCCATTTATCTGACTAAGCTTTGATAGAGAAAAAGGAAAACTCTTGTAAAAGTATTCCAAGCATCTTCCATGGATGTTCCACAGGCTTCCATAAATTCTCCGCCTAGCGAGCAAGGACATTAGTCTGCTGAATCATACCCATATACACACCGTACATGCCCTGATTCCCACTAACTGGACTGGTTGATTTCATGCACACATGAATGAGTTTTAATTAAAAGCAAAAATCATATTTTTAAATGTTCCTCATTAGTAGTATTTAGTTCACGTAATGGGTTGGATTCATAACTCATTTGATGAATCAGTGTTTATAACTGTGCTTTCTGTAGAGATAACATGGTCTCTGATTTTTAGGGTCAGTCTGTTTAAAGTCATTTGCAAGTAAAGCACTGATCTGAGTCTATGCTTTTCATTTTAATTATCATATAGATTTAGAGAGGATATAAACTAAAAATAGGTTGTAAATTAAAAGAGTTTAAATGATCCAAACATTTGGACCACTGTGGGTTAATAATAAAAAAAAAAACAACTTAAAACCTGCTGAACTTTACCCTCGACTATCATGATTTGTGTCTGATTAAATACGTCTGGCAGTAGTTCAAACACAAATGCGATCGACTCTGAATTATAAACCTAAATATAGAATTTTTGCAGCTTTACTCCATCCATGTGAGGCTGGAAGCATTTATTAAACACAATATTAAATATTGTACGACTTAGACATCTGATTAATTGCTGAAACTGTCCGTGTGTGCGCGCACTGCCGAGAAAAGCCACACACTAACTTTTTCGTTATGAACGATCTTGTGGACAAAATGCAAACTTATCACTCATGCTAACAATTTACTTTGTTGTCATATAAATGTAATAGTCTGTGAAGACTGCAACTCTAATTTAAAACCAAAGCACATCTGTTTTATCTAAACGTGAGCATCATTTTCATAAACAAATCATCAGAAAACTGATGAATATGTCTCGTTGATTAAATATGAAGAAACAACATGACCTGCGTTTCTTATTTATTATTGTGACTAAACATTTTATTCTCATAACTATGAATGATCTTACTGTGTTCTGGGCAGACTCATCTGTAATAAAGACGTCTGTGACCTTAAAAATAAAAAAAAAAACAAAAAAAAAAAAAACAATCCTTACTTAAAAATTGGCCTTGAAGGAAAGAAGCTGATGTACAACATCACAGAGCAAAAGCCATATATTTAATATGTAAGGCAATTGTTCTGACAGCTCTGTAATTAAACTGATCATAAGATAAGATGTACTGTAATCAATCAAACTGACTGCTTTTTAATCTGATTAATAAACTCCAGTTATTAATCAGAGCACGAGAACCTGTAGTTAAAGCAGAGGCAAATGTGTATCTGAGGTTGTTTAGCTGCTCTTGAAATTCTCCACCCAGTGCCATTAACTGTGGAAATACAACAAAGACAGAAGAAGAAAAAATAACTTAATAAGGAGCACAGGGAGTGCACGTTCTCTATCAAGGTTACCTACTGCAAACTTCAAACAAATTTATCTAAATACTACAATGTCTGGTACAGCTGGTACAGTTCATTTATGGTTCACAACAGTTCTACATTTTTCTGATGCTGCATAGGGCTGTTCGATATAACGATATATATCGGATGACAATATAAAAACACCTATCGTTTCATTTTACGCTATCGTTTGTTTCGTGGTGTCGCAAAATAAACTGTTTACGGCAATATTTGTTCATCGTTCTGATGGTCACTGTAGTGGCTATATTGATTTATTAAAGTTCTCTCTTTCTCTTATATTTAATATAACCACACTACGGACGGACAAGCGCCTGTTTTTATGCGTTGTGGTTAGCAACAACAAGGTAACACCATCGCATGTCCGCTTGTTTATGTTCCACATAGACCTTTCACAATAAAGCTCAAGATCCTGTTGAGACTTTTCAAAATAAACTGAATCACGTGAAAGAGCAGATTATTTACCGATGAGAAGTAAAAAAGAGCCGCCAGGCGCTAAAAAAATAAACCTTAGACTCAAACGTTAGAACAGGCTTTTCCCCGCAGCAGCCGTGTAATAAATACTCACAAAGAAAATGGCGGCCTTTACAACTTATGTCTAAAAATGTATAGTTTCATGCATCTGTTAAAACACTCGATCTGCATACTATTACTATGCTACTAGCAGCAGGTGCCTTTTAAACTTAACCTGCAGAGTGTTTAATTCAATTATTTGCCACAGACGGAGCAGTTTTAATAACAGGAAATGTAAAAACTGAAATGTTCAAAATGCTCATGGACATGATGGACAAAAATAAAGAGAGAAAGGACACAAGCGACAGATGCTCCAACAATTTCATTATCAGCTCCGTGTGTGGGAAACCACGTAGGCTGGCTGTCGCAGGACACTGATGAACTGAGCCAATGTTGTTATTGCTACTAAAGTATGCTTGTAAGCCTCCACCTCCTACCCAGAGTGCACTGCAGCAACTGTGGGAGGTGTGAAATCGGCGGAACCGCCGCTGGTATCCGACATACAGCTGTAGTAATTAAAAACCACCCCCTTTAAACAAGTCCACAGTCACTCAACCTCAAACTCTCCGTCTGTCATTCAAAACACAAACACGCGCTTAACTTCAAAACTTTCCTCCTGTGCTTTGTGATGCACAAACCTGACTGTCACGCTACATCACAGCACCGTCAGACACTGGCGAGGCAAAAACATGCGAGTAAAACAGCAGCCGACATAACAAATGGGATACATGTCTGTACCCAACATCTGCTCGCAGCTGCCCAGACTGTTTCGCTCCTGACACCAGGCAGCATGTTAAAGTAAGTCGGCACTGGGTTATTGTCAGCACGGGCAGTCACACGGTAAATGAGTGGCTAATAGAGCACCAGGTCATGCACGGGCTGAAAGGCACGCAGGCGGACGAGCTCGTAACAGATGTAATCTGTTATGAGCAGATGAGTTTGCCAGTGCATCGTTGCAGGAAAGGAGAATCCTTGCAGCTTCACATACAAGTAAGCCGATGTGGTTGAAAGATAGCAAGATACATGATGAGAGACCATGAGGTAAGAGAGGCGATGAATCTCCAGATGTATCGCTTAAAGCCTTCCAACTCCCTCTGACTCGTCTCTATTCACACCCCATACCCACTCTCTCTCTCTCTCTCAACTTAATCCAGTCTCAGAGACGGCGCCTCACTCCATTACAAAGCTTCGAGAGGATTGAACCAAATATCAGAACTGTCCTCCTTAAATTGAGTTGCTCTCAAATTTTCCACACAATGCCTCAGTTGCCTGAAAGACTGAAAATCCCTCAGTAAGCTCATTCCCGATCCTTTCTGAAGGTGATTTGATAGTTGAAACAAGTACAAAATCTCAGCTTCCATGTAGATTTACAGAATAGAGCTATTTTGGGGAACATTTAAAGACTCCCTGAGAGCGGCAAATGTGCAGTATTTATGAAACAATCTCAGTGCGCAGTGTTATTGGGATTTTAAATAAAGCTCATAAGAACTTAAAGTTCTTTATTTTACATGTATGTGGGGTGCTTTATGTGATGCAGGAAAACAGTGATCTCTGAAAGTTGAAATGTATCTTTTTCTTTTTAAATTTTCAAACTCAGGTACCGCTGAGAAATGTTCTTACTCTTCCTCTGGGCTGGGAATTTTTTTTAATCAATTAAAAATATGGTTTTCAGTGACTGTTAAAACAATATAAGATAATCAAGACATGGACGATCAGTCGAATAAAATAACTCATCTCCTCGGTCGTATGATTTTTGCCATAACCGAGCAGCTGTCAATCAAAAACACTGACAAGCAGTGAGCAGGTCATCTTCTTTAAGGCGCTGCTCTTTTCTTGGGTTGTTGAATCTTGGTGGTCATCACTGACCATTCTGTTTACCCACTTATTCTTAATGTTCCTGTATTCATATTTAGTTCTGTGACTCCTCAAACATGCCGCGTGCTCTTGCTGTCCATGTGCAGCATCTTGGTGTGAATGCATGTGTGTAGAAACTGTACTGAACACTGAGCAGCACTTAGCTGTTGTAGGTCAGCTACTAATCGGAAGGCTGGTGGTTTAATCTCTGGCTGCTGCAGTCAAATAGAACCCCAAGTTGCTCTCCAATGTATCCATCAGAGTATAAGTGTGTTTAAATGCTAGAAAGCACTTAAAAGCATGATTCTTGTATGAATCGGTGTGAATGAGGCAAGCTGTATAAGGCACTTTGAGTGCTTAGAATGAGTAGAAAAGCACTATATGAGAACCCAACAATTTAGTAATGTAACACAACAGTACAACAATCAAAAAAGGACTATTAGAGCTAGCAATGAAAGTACCTGAGTACATATTTTCATTCCTCACCTGAGTCTGAGTTAAGTGTAAAAACATTTTTTTCCACTAAAAGCTAGAAGGCTGTGGTTTCATGCATTTTTTAAAAAGAATTTGGGAACTGCTCAGAACAGCCGAATAACATTTAACTGGTGCGTGAAAATCATGTTTATCTATTTGTTTTGTGACATTTTAACAGCTTGCAGCGAACACAACCAAACACAGAAATGTTTGGGTTATCAAATCTTGCAACAAAATGGCAAACGCTCCAACAAACGCTTCGATTTGGTTGCCTGAAAGCCAAAAAACGTCTCTGATGGGAATCCACACCCCGCTGGAGTGCTTTCCCACTTCAGCAGCGCCCTTCCATATTTATCTTTGGGAAAGGCGGATGATGACACCCAGCAGGCTCTGGCACTCCGCGAGATGATTAAAATGTTCATTAACACCGATCCGTCCAGGTGATGAAATCTGTCACACACCCCTGCTGCGCCCACATGGAATCGCCTGCGAGATATGACGCTGCCGACGCATAAATCTATACGTGCGCGCACAAAGGTGCCGCACTCACTCCGACGTTGACCACCTGGCCCCACCTGTGACAAACAATACGCAATGTCACCTCTCTCGTGCCAGGTAAATAAGCAGTGTGTTAAATCCATTGTCATATACACACATACAAACAGACCACCCTCTGCTGAATAAATGAAAGTCCCTCACACCTCTGAGACAGTAAACATGCCCAAGCTGTTGGATGAAGACCTAAAAGGCTAAACAATGCGAGCTGCCGCCTGGCTTCTCTTCTGATGATCTGAAGCTCCGGCTGTACGTGTGGGCACAATTAAGTTCAATTCACATAGAGAATGACTCATCATTTGCGCTTTTTACGGTGGGCCTACAGGGACGCAAATAACTTTATAACATAAACCACACCAGTTACAACAGTTTCATATCCACCTACAGCCGCTAATGCACAGTTTAATTTAGTCTCCTCACACTAACGTCCGTATACACCACGTCTCACCTACACTCACACGGGGGGATATGATACTCGAAAAGACAATTAGCACAAATACGAGAGTATATTATGTAAATGTGCACACATATGCACAAAAAACACATAGCTAAACACAAATTTTCAAATTATGACTCCCCTCTTGTCACTGTGACCTGCTTTCCACACATTAACCCCCCCAAACACACTCAGCAGCTTATTTGTTAACAACTAATCAAAGTCCACCTCCATATTAACACACACACACACAAATCATAAAGTTTGTACTAGCACGGCTTCACACTTTTATGCATACAGAAGGCAGGTTTATGCAGACAAACAAAAGCACAGGGCGCACACACACACACACACACACACACACACACACACACACGGCTGACAGCTCTCAGCAAGATGACCGACCTCCCCGGGGCCCTACAAGGGCAAAGTGTAGCACACACAGGGCCAGCGAATGCAGATCTATGTGTGTAATGAATAAGTTACACACTCCTATTAGGCCAGGCAGCAGTGACAAATGCCTCTCATTCACTCATTAGGCTGCTGGCTGTCAGAGGAAGGAGAAGGGAGCAAGGCACAGCAAGAGAAGCTTATTGGGTTTTAAATGGCCATGTAATCCATTTCCTTATTGGAGATGAATAAGCTGCTGTCCACGGTGGGTTTATTTATGGGCGAATTAAACACGTACGCAGAGACAGGCAAAACGTAGAATGAATCAAAGTGCCGGGATGCCATCCGTGTAAAATTCGTGGAGGGAAAACACAGCTGACATGCAAAAATGAAGAAAAAAAAAAAAAGAAGTGAAAAATGAGGAGGTGTAGGGGATTGAACAGAAGGGGCTGTAGAAAAGTAGGAATCATTATATTGCAGTTGCAGAGGTGGGCTGGAGGATTGTAGGAGTCGCGCTGTAAATATTTTGGAATCATGAAGGGACTCATTGTGCTTTACTTTTGTTTCTGCCATGTGTATACTATTATATGTATTTTATTGTATTCTATATATTCTTATGTCAAACTTTGTCATGAATAAAAAGCGTGTTCTCCCATCTGGTCTCTACTTTTTAAATTTTCATTTATTGTCTGCTATACATGCAAATAGATCGGCAAGTCGGTGCTCTGGGAATCCATCCTACCTGACAAACCATCCTACCCGTTGTTTCTATGCATGCGCACAACACGAAATTAAGTGGCGAACCCTCCTACCTTTGAGAATATGAGCTAGAAACATACTCTAATGGGCAAAGTTAAGCGGCAAACCGTCATACCCTACCTACTTAAATTTGTGCTGGAATTACTCTGTGACAGCAGAAATGTGCATAAACTACTTACGGTGGGACGTTTTGCCAAAGTAGGATGGTTTGTCAGGGTTCAATAATCTTGAAGACACACCTCTTGCACCAAGCTTCACCTCCAACTGTTAAGACTAGCCAGCCAATCAGAAAAGAGCTGGCTTAAAGAGAGCTAAACGTGGTAACTCCTTCACGTTTATAAGTCCCAATACGTCCGGCGTAAACCTGACATAGCAGTTCCATGATTTCAACCGGAAAATCCTGAAGAAGAATATCTGGATATTGGTTCATGTCCTAAAGCTTAAGCACACTTGAGTTATGCAGAAAGACAATGAGATAAGCAGACAAGTATGATGCTTCAGCGCGACCTTAGAATGGCTCAAAAACCCTCCAGTGTGGCTGAATTTTAAAAAAAATCTGCAAAGAAGAGTGGGTCAAAATTCCAGTTCTTGCTGCCAAAGGTGGTACAGCCAGTTATTATGTTTAACTGGCAATTATTTTTCCCACATAGAGCCAGGTAGGCTTGAATAGCTTTTCTTCCTTAATAAATGAAATCAGCCAGTTTCACCGGCCCACAGGGGACCATCAGTTATCTTAGTGGTGCTGAAACTCCCAGAATCCCCACATCTGCCCAGATTCATTTACTGCCCCCCCTCGGAGAGGCCGTTCCCTCAGGTAAAGGAGTCAGTCAAACATCAGCGAGTCGACCAGGCATAAAACCTCCACCTGGGACAATGAAACAATATCGCACGTCAAGTGAGAAAGCATCCATGTTCCGGGAAATGTAAAGTTTTAGTAATTCAGTCAAGCCCCTGATTTCATCATGTGACTTCACACCACAGCAATCCATCACAGTGCCAGCATTAACTCACTATTTTTCACCTGCTCACTACAGTTAAGAACAGACTGCCACCACCAGAGCTTTCTTTTTGAAGTCACCTGTATAGTTGGAGAGAAGAGCCACATGCTTTAATAAAGACTAGCTTGACAATAGTTTATGAGATATGTCAGTGTGCATTACAGTATTTTTGGCATTTTGTTGTGCGTTTGCCACAATGACAATAAAATGATTCTGATCCTGATATGTTCCACGACGCAGGTCACTGCACTGCCTGCTGCCTGTAGCACAGAAATTCAGAACAAATGCACTCAAAACCAAACTAGATATGCTCGAGTCAAATCAGTTCTGAGTAACCTAGATGCATCACATTCCCCAAGTAAGGCCACAAACAAATAGATTGTAATTGGGTCAGTTTAATGGGGTTGAGTAGCGCCCCACTGTATTGGTCTGGGTATTAGATTACCCTCAGAGGATCCGAATATACTTGCCCTTAGCTTAAAGTGTGTATGGCATCATAACGGTCGCCAGCGGCATCTCTCCGTTTGGTTGGCTTCACTTTCAAGCAGGTCCTTTTATCCCTGACTCTATTCAGATCCAATCTGACTAATCCCTTTCCCTTTCATTTTGGATCTCTATATTCACGCAGGTCAGATTCAGATACGTTACAGTGACTCAAGAGGGTGACGCTAAAACTGAAAGAATGAATTTGGGGTTTTTGCATAGCTTACAAATGTCTTAAAGCCAAAGCAAAAACTAGCTTTCAATCTCACTACTGTAAATATATTATTTGAAAATCACTGCAAGACATCAACCTGCAACATCTCTGCTCAAGAGATATTCAAGACCCGGAGACCAGGGCGCTAGAAGCTGTTTGGGCCATTAAATGAATGTTTACTGTAGGTCGAAGTATTCTCATAGCTTTTGTCACACTTTCTGACTTATTCTTTCAGCTGGTAATCTTCAAAAATGTTCTGAACAAATAAAAACCTTTTACTAAAATCAGTAAAAAGGTTTAACTTGGAATTTTAATTCAAAGTCAAAAAGTAGGAGACTTTAGTGCTCTCCATTTTAGGATTATGCTGCCGTACATTAGCCCAGAGATCAATGAAAAGGTTTGAAATTGTTTGAGGCTGGCAGTAAAAATAAATAAAAGAAGTAAATCTCCCCCCGCTGAGAATCTAAATCTCTCATTGATGCTCGTCAGGGAAAGGGTTTTTTTCCCCCTCTTTTCCCTCACCTGCGTAACGTCCCGCGAGAAATAGATTTAGACCTCAAATGTTCATTCACTGGGAGAACTTCCAGGAATGAATGGTAGTGATTGGTCATTAGACTGTATTTTTATACATTTATAGAGCTGTTACGGAAACACAACCTCTCTGACACATGTTAGAGAGGTTCAGCATCACTACAAATGGTGATGAACCCGATAACGTTAGTAGAAAACCATGTTCTTGACACTAAAAAAAATCCAGGGATAAACCAGAAGTGAACCTCATCAAGCCCCAAATCCTGCAAGTAACGTCCACAGAATGACAAAAACTAACCAAAGGAAAACTTCCACCACAAAACACTGAAGCAAAGGGAAAAACAAGGAGAAAGGTCAGACTATCCTTACAAAAAAGTGGGAATGAAATGAAAGCAGGAAGTAAACCTAACATAAAATAAGTCAGTGATAAATTAAAACAGGAGCTTTTTCTCTTGTGCACAAGTATGTCTAGTATATCTACCACTTATGCAACATATGCATATATTCAAACAGCATTCATGCATGTGAAATGATTTGCAATCAACACTCTGTAATAAAATCGCACTGCTCCTTCATATCCAAGTATAAGTGGTGTGGGGATATCCCCCCAAACAAACAGGGACACACAGCATCACACATGGAAACAACAATTATCGCTTCTCTGAAACAGAAGGAAAGGAAAACCATCTTTTGTGGGATGTCAGTGGGTCTGACAGCGCCTGAGGAGCATTTGAGAGATCAAGTCTGCTTCGCTATCATTAGACAGGAGGGGTTTCAAAAACGCAGCACACTGATCAGGGGGAAACATGCTGACAGCTCATAAAAAAGGGGGTGCTTGTGTATCAATTGAAACCCCCCAGCAGCCGTGATTTTCTGCTCCCCTTAAACTCCTCGCACGTTATTTTGCCTCCTTCATTCCCAACACACAACGGCAGGCTCTGGTAGTCGACATCAAAGCACGATGGAACGAGGCGCATCATTAGCAGGAGAAGACAGAGGCAAGGGAGGATGAAATCATTTAGACGCCGCTGCGGAGGGGGAATTACTATGCCTGTCGGGACGACGGTGGCGTGAATGGAGCGAGCGGGAGTGTGGATGGGTGGAGAGGAGAGAGAAATGGTACAAACGACAAGAAACTGAAAAGTCAACACGAGCAGGTAAGGTAATGAGTGGCGGCAAAACAAGAAGAGTGCAAAAGAAACAAGAGGAAGCCACAAAGTGAGGAGGACATTTTTGATTGAGAAACTGCAGCGGGTGTGGGCTATTTCCTGATAACGCACACGCGTGAGGAAATCACCATTGCTCTTTCCAATCATCTCTCATCGTACGGTTCCTCCCCGCCATGGTCTCCAGTGTCAGCCGCTCAGGCGGCCGTGTTTCACAGGCTGAACACAGTAATTGCAGGAACCAGAAAGATGAAATGTGAACTGTTGTGATGTTTTAAACATGACTCTGTTGTAGGCCGAACTCGCACAGGTCTGTGCCTGCTTAACAACCGCAGACTCTCAATGATCATCAGTTCAATTCTTCTGAATAGAAGCATCTTTTTGGTAATTAATATAAAACGAGTTTTTAAAAACCATCAGATTTTTTTGTATTGCAATTGAGATTAAAACTGCATGATAAGAAAAACTAAATGCAGTTTCATGCAGGGGTCATTCCATCCAAAACCAGCCAATATTTAGAACATTAGATCAAAAACTTATGGTGCAAAGCCTGAACACGAGTGCTGTGAAATTTTAGCTTCATATTTCAAATAGTTTTCAAGATCCATTTCTTTTAAGTGATTTATCGACCGACTTTCAGGCATTTTATTCACACACTGAAATCTGAGGCAATGTTTGAACATGAATATCTCAAAGACTATCAGAGATAAAAGCCTGAAAATTTTCGCTGCTGTTTCGTACCTTAAAAATGAAACAGGCTCTGTAATTTGGAACAGACGAATCAAAAATGTATCTGCCTGAGTACTCATAACTTAAAATAAAACTAAAAGGCCAGCATGCCCACAAAGTCCCATATTTGAGTACAAGCTAACTAAAAGCAGGCAACTAGTGACAATTTCTACATGATAAATAGCAGAATTATACACTACAGTAAACAAAAGCATGTAGAACACTATCGTGGGATTAGTCACAAAAATGAAATTTTTATTTTTATTTAAATTTCATGCTGGATTGAACAAATATGACAAGTTGAAACACACAAAAAATATCAGTGTATCCCATTCGCTTCCACTTCCTTTATCAGGGTCGCGGGGGGCTGGAGCCTATCCCAGATGTCATATGGCGAGAGGCGGGGCACACCCTGAGCAAGTCACCAGTCCATCACAGGGCTAACACATAGACTCAGACAACCATTCGTACTCACATTCACTCCTGCATTCACACCTATGGGCAATTTTCCAATTAACCTACCCCCACTAAGTGCATGTCTTTGGACTGTGAGCGGACCGGAGAGAATATAACTTAGAAAATAATGTTGTTAAACATGTTCATATATTTTATTTTAGAGACCTGAGTCAAATATTTTAGAATATTTACTGCTCCAATTTGCACAAAAATTGTATAGTCCAAAGTTTAAATATGCAATATACAATGACTGCCTCAGTCTGTGACCACGATCCCGAGGTGGAAGTGTTTATTTTGTGACTGGATGGCGAGCGGGTGCTGGTGGTTCCTTGCTAATGCGAAGTCAAATTGGTTTCAAAGAGGTATACGGTGCAGCGCCAAAAACCTCTTTGCAATTTCTTTGGCTGCTAGAAGGTTTCCATGGTTGCCCATAGTTTGCAAACCTGCAATGAAACTCTGACACAAACAAAAGGGCAAAGTTCACCTTCAAAGTAAAAGCTGCCCCTTTGAAATGTGTTGCTTTCGGTGGAAGGCACACGTTTTAGTCTGAAGGCCAACCTTATTTTCCAGTTTCAAGTGTCTACAGTTCACAGAATAAAAGGCAGATTCAACATATTCATGAATCAAACAGTTTATTATTGCTAAGGACAGACGACCTTTAACTAGTTAATAACCCTCCAGTTTTAAAAGTCATATGATAGCCTCAATGTTAATTAAATATAATGCAAAGTTAAGCCTTTTTATGTTTTATTCAAGGTGCTGAGGCTGAGGCACACTATGGCTGATTTATCACCCATGATTACATCATTGCTCACACACAAACTTTGACCTTTCCGTGTATCGTTGGGCCTAACTGTCCATCTGGTCATTGGACTTTATAGTGCGGATGCTGACATGTTTTATCACTGATATAAATAATTAAAAAGACCCACATTTTAATACAAATTGAATTTTCCTCAAAATAAAGATAATATTCATCTAGGCTCAGGTTTCGTGTTGGTGATAGTGTAGCGTAGACTCTGTAGTGCATTATTAGAAGGGTTACTGTTAAGAAAAACATCATAAAACATTAATTTAATAGGGAAAAGATGCACCGAACAAAAGCACAAAAAACTCAATGAACCCTCTGGGTTTTAAAGATAACCACTCCCCATTTTGTCCCATAGATTGCAATTGACCTAATATATGGCCCTCTGTTATCTGCAGTGTTCATTTTATTTGCATTTGACACAACAGAGGCTTATCTTGCTAGTTTTCACACAAAGCCTCGCTAACATCCCTCTGCAACACAAAAACAAAGTCAGAGATATCGAATCTTTTCAAAAACTAAAACTCTGGATAAATGAAAGTGAGCAGGACTGAGAGGGAAACCGGCTCTCTGTCTGACAGGGTCTTGTACTGTAAAAATAGAGGGTAGTCATCAGAGCCCCTGAGAAAAGCACCAGAACTGATCTGGCATATGAAAGAAAACCGATGACCTTATTTTTCGCTGTTTGCATCCATGTGCGCTGCTGTTTGAGAGCAAAATAGATGGACTGGGACGCTGATACGAAATCTAATTTCAGCTCATAATGATGCACGGAGAGAGCGCGCACACGTGTGTGTGTGTGTGTGTGTGTGTGTGTGTGTGTGTGTGCGCGCATTTTACCGTCATTGCCTTGGCTTCCTTCTCTCTTCAGCATCTGTACCGCCCCCACATATTTCTTCAGCTGGACCTTCAGGACCTCATTCTCCCTGCACAAACAGACACACAAAGCTTAAACAGACGAAAACAGAGAGCTAAAACAAGAAGGTTAAAGCTACAACGCATTGTATGCAGGTCGTTTTCAATGCCAAATATCCTTAGTGTCATTAAGTAAGGACACTTAAAGATAATGTACTGATTAATGGAGAGCTAGGATGGCAATATAAGTGCAAAAATATACTGCGTATGACCGGAAGGTTCTCTGACAAAGTTTCTAGAAATTGTTTTTTCCTCTGGTTCGTTCATTAAGGGAAACATTAATGATACAGCGTATAGTGATATTTTAGATAATGTGCGCTTCCAATAGTGTGACAATAATTTGGTGGGAAATGTCCCTTAGCGTTTCAATATGAGCTCTTCCTCACAATGCAAATGTACATGAATTTAATAAACTTCTAATGTTCTCATTCAAATATCTGATGGATCGTCTTGGCTTTAGCTCCAGTCTGACTCTGCATGGCGTGATTTGAATGCAATCATATGGAAATCTTTTCACTCATGCAGAAATGATCATTCTGGAGCAAATTAAAAAATTATCAGACTAATTACTGCACAGGTACTTGATGTAAAAGAGAAAAGAGATCGTGTGTCTCGAGCTCATGCATCTCAATTCTGAATTTTTTGTTTCTTCTTCTATGTTTACTCTCTATCCAGACAAAGCAATACAGTTAGGTGCTTTACTATCTCCCAAATGAGAAAGAAGCCAGGCTGGCCTTGAGGCCTCTCTACAGACTGAAATAGAAGATGCCTGAGAAGAAAACACGAGGCCAAATACAGTGTCAGATCAGTGCACTGTAGTAAAGCTAGTAAAGCTAGGCATGGCCTTTTCAAACCTCCCCAAAACAGTGAGACCCCAACAAATAAAGAGACCTACTTTTCCCACCCTTCACAATTGTTATAGCTTACAATTCCCTCAAACAGCTGCACTGCAAGCTTTGTGCCATCTTTTAGAAACGCAGTTACTTGTAAATTTGGCGAGAATCCACTGTTACCTGGGGAAAAGAAACCACTTCAGCTGTTTCCAAATTACAGGCACATGTAATCATACTGCTTGACTATCCCACACAGATCCAGCACCAGTTGGATAAACCGGAACACTAGTTATAGGTATATCAGGGCCTCTGATAGCTCGGAGATCCATCTTAAGAGCCCTTGAAAATGTAAACGCACATGTTGTACTGTGACTGAGGACACAGGCACAAAGACGCGGTGACAAAGAAAGGGACTGAGAGACAGACGCAGTCTTCTTACAAGCCGTAACCGGCTGAGCATCGTCGACTTTGGGGAAGAAATCAATCAGAACTGGAAGTGCAGCTTTATGCCCTTGGCAGTTACATCTAACAGTCTTTGTCTTGCACCGCCGTCGCGCCCCCACACCGCCACCCAAACCCTCATTCTCCACGGGTGATGTTTGGTGCCCTGCTTATCAGCCCTCATTCACAACCAACAAAAGAGGGACCTCCGGGGAAACTTCCTGAAATCCACATGACGAGCTCTCAGTGGAGCCGTCCACACGGTTATCAGAACAACCCGCAGCCCAGATGCTTTTTCAGCCTGATTTAATTATAGCTAATACACACCGCCTGCTTTACAGAGTGTGTGTGTGTGTAGCGGGTCGGACAGATACGCAGATATTCAGAACAGAGGAATCATTTTACTGATAAAAGGCCTTGTGTCTGCAGGATTTGACATAATGTGAGACACGTGAAGCTCAGGTTAAAGTGTTCTTCTATTACGAACTCAATGAATTTGGCTCTTTTACTTGCCGTCTGTCACGATGACGTGTTAGAAATAGTTTTTTCACCCTTCTACGCGCACACAGCCTCTGCTCACTTGGTGGTTTCATCCTCCTAATCAATAGTCTCATTTTAAGACCACACAAAATGTGTAAGGAGGTGGGGCTCTAAAAGCCTTAGCAGCTCTATTATCTTCATCTCTACAAAGCATCTTTGTCCTCAGATTCTGTTAACATTCACAACAGTGCACTGCATTCCCAGAAGCCAACGTTGCCAGATTAAACTGTCATCAAGACCTTCAGTGGGTGCCTTTAAAGTCACCTAATCATCGTAAAAGTAGTTTAGTGTTCTGTTTTATTAAGAAACCCGGCTCCACGTAAGAAATAATGTTATCTCTATAATAAGATATCTGCACATCCACAGGACAGGGGTGGAAGCTTTCTGGCTTGTCATCTATTGATCAATCATGCTGCAGGCTTTGATTGCATGCAGGTGAACAGTCTGAGTTTACAGGAAAAGAGAAATTAAATTTGCTCAAACTTTTTTGTTTGTTTTTTTTATAAATAATAACCCACGAAAGGAGCAGGAAGTCATGGCCCTTAAAAATTAGCTGTGGCCTTCAGAAGCAGTTAAGTATACAAGCTAATGGACTGCAGATGAGATTGCAGTATTGACTTACAAAAAGACATGGCCACTTTATAAAACCCCTAATCACAGAGCTTGCCAAACAACGAGAAATTCATAATAGAGTTTAACCAGTGTCGCTATCTGGAAGCGACAAGAAAACGGTCCTTTTCTTTGTTCTTTTTTAAATGTTTACTCAGGAAACCCTAAGTTAAGTTTATCGACATAGAAGTGGTGAATAAGTGAAGAAAAGCCCTACATCACTGGGGCCCATTTACTACTTATGTCACTGTAATTTTATTCAATTACATTGGAAAAACTATAAATAATATACGGTGGCTCTGAGAGGTCAAATGCACTGCAAGTTAAAGAAATCGCCAGAACAGATAATGAGAAGTGACAGAAACCAAAACGTGAAGGACTCCACTGGGACACTTTAAAGAAGCAGACGATTCGTCGGTGCTGTGCAGGTAATGTTGATTTTAACCGCATGATTCATATTATACTACAGATACAAGTTTGCTATTAGCATGTGTTCCACAGCTGTCACGTTGTTGTCTCCCCCAAACACTTTTTATTTAAAAAACACACTTTTTGTGAGCTTTTGCAACATTTTTTGTACCATTTCCATTTTGTTTAGTTTTGTTTTTTTGCGCTTTTAATGCTTTTTGTTTGTTTTTTTAAGTTGCAGTGCGTTTGACCTCTCAGATGGGTGTTATTACAGCAGCCCTAACAGACTACAGAAAGCTTACTAAATAACTGTATAAATATTAATATTTTTTCCAATAGGTGTTTTATAATTAGATGCCAGTTTGCATGTTTTCTAACAAAGAATTTATCCAGGTTTTTCCTTTTTTGTTGTTGTTGCCAAAAATACCACAAGAAAAAACAAAGTTTTAGCTTCTCGGTCATGTAAAATGTAATCAGACAGGCACCAAACAGCAGACAGACAAAGCCCATCGGACTCAGCAGTGAAGAATTTAGCAGGTAAAAATTTAGCTCTTACCCGGAGGAGTCGATGACGACAACAGAGCACAAAGCGTGAGTGTTTAGCAGGAGCCTCGTTACTGTTATTAAATACACCTGTGCTTTTCTGACAGGTATGTAATACAGGTGTAGTAACAAAGGTTAATCAGGCTGCTTGCTCTCTTGCTTTCTTATGACTACATTAAACAATGCTTTTATGGGCGATCGTGGCTCAAGAGTTGGGAGTTCGCCTTGTAATCGGAAGGTTGCCGGTTCGAGCCCCGGCTTGGACAGTCTCGGTCGTTGTGTCCTTGGGTAAGACACTTCACCCGTTGCCTACTGGTGGTGGTCAGAGGGCCCGGTGGCGCCAGTGTCCGGCAGCCTCGCCTCTGTCAGTGCGCCCCAGGGTGGCTGTGGCTACAATGTAGCTTGCCATCACCAGTGTGTGAATGGGTGAATGACTGGATATGTAAAGTGCTTTGGGGTCCTTAGGGACTAGTAAAGCGCTATATAAATACAGGCCATTTACCATTTATTACTCGTTGCATTATTATTATTATTATTATTATTATTATTGGTGTTATATAAAACATAATACTGGGGAATTATTTTCCCAAAGAAAAAAATCCAAACTGACGAAGTATTGATTTCAAGCCTCGACTATCTTCAGCAGGTGCCGTCGCTGCCTGTCATCTACTGTGAGCCTTTTCAAATCTCCACCGTCATTCTGCTTTTTTTATACCATTTAAATTATTATGCACTCACAATCATTTCAACAGTTGTTATTGCAAGCTGTCAATAGAAAATAATAACCAGATGCCTGTCAGCTATTCAAGAATAAAAATAAATAAAAAGAAACACACACACACACACACACACACACACACACACACACACAGTTTTGTTTGTTCTCGAACAGCCGTTCCGAAAAATCATTCAGCAAGATTTGTCTGCTCTGAATAAACGATTCTTTGAACAAACAATACTTAGCGCGCTTGAAATTGAATTCCTTTCTCAGGTTACAACAGCACGATAATGAACACATTTTGCTGAATTATTGATCACTCTGATACAAGTAAAACACTTTGTGCCCGTGTAATGTGCTTGCTTTTGGAAAACAATGCCTGGGCCGGGAAAAACAAACAATCTTTCAACGGGATAAAATGTCACCTTGGTAAATACACTGCATCTGTCAACCTCAGCTGTGCTCTCCGCTGACAAGGAATTGTTGGTAATCAAGTGCATCAAGCTTGGAATTATTTGGCTCAGGTTTTGGGGACTGATTCGAATTGCTGATTAATTAAACTTGAGCGAACTTTGCAAAGTACACTGAACAATGTGTACAACTCCCTCCATTAAGAGCTGAGCATGTCTTTAGCACGGTAACATATAAGATAATATAAGTGGCCTGGTGGGGAATTTAGGGGAACATACCCAAGCACTTGATAACACAGCAGCTGTCAGCGTGAGCATGATTCTGACCAAAGCCCCAATAACTGAACTGTTTTCAACTGAGTATTTTCAAATCCAATTTCAGGGCAGAGGGATAAAACACAGCCTGGAGGTGTGATAAACACCCTAGGTGTCCAGTATTGTGTCTGCAGTGGAGCAGCTTCCCTCAGGTCGTACCACAGCTCAGCCTCCCACATGCAATAAAAAATAATCCACCTGCTTAACACACAGCTCCTCTGTTTTTGCAAATACTTTTACATTTTTACTGGTTTATTTCAGGTTGTTTCTAAGTGTTGCGCCCCCTCAGCTTGATCCTTCCATGCAGGGCAGCAACCACACACTGTATTTTAAATACCCACTAAGACTGAACTCGTTGACTTTTGGTTTGCAGGAACTTCCTCAATGCCTTCAGTGAGTCTATCAAAACAAACTCAGTTCAGATATGTTCAGAACCACAGGACGAGAATTAAATAATGGATACGGAACTAAATTAAACCACAAAGCCAGAAGGGAGGAGCGCCGCACAATTTCTCAATTCCAAAACTGAGAGCGATCCATTAAATTATCTGGTGCTTCTACTGGTGAGCAGGACGTGTAAACGTGACACATTCAAACTCATCTAAAACTCGAAGTGGGTTGTCTGCCTTGAGGGATGCTAAAGTTTTAAATTAGCGTGTTGAAAGCTAAGGACTCGGGATCTCTGTTAAATAAACTGCATCCTTCATCCAGCAGATATGGGACCAGCCACACACTGCTTTCTCATTAGGGGCAAACGTCTGCTCTAGAAACATTTAGTGTAAACGTCTGCTTAGAGGATAAGCCTATTAACTACACTGGGCAGTAAAACTGTTGAAGTCATCTCATCTTCCTCAATGCGAGATAAGTAAGAAGGATAAACCGTGTGCGTGCAAAAGATTTAGAAAAAAGCAGGATTGTTTTGTGCGTGAAGGAAACAGCGGGGGAAAAGAAAAGCTACGTGGCTTAGAAACATTTAGAAAAGTATTTTATATGCAAGTGAATGGGAGTGGGGAAAGAGCAAAAAACAGTGTGTGCTTAAGAGATAAAGAAATTATGAATATTTTGTTTAAAAGAAAGCAAAGAATGTGAAGTCTGAGAATGGGTTTTATATAATGGAAACACTGTAAGACACTGTTAGAAAGCCAGTAAAAAATGGAGGGGGGGGGCTCTTATCTTCTCTTAGAGTACAAGCAAAAAAACGATCTGAAAAGGAAAGCTTAAACTCAAACTACATACAGTAATTACTTAAACTGAATAGATGCCCTGGAGTGATTTTTTTGTATTACATTTCCACATCCCTCCGTTTATTATCCCATGGTCTAAAGCCATCTTAATGTGCAATAAACACAGCATAAATTGGCTCTTCTTCAGGTACAGTCTGGCTCTGTTTGGAAGTAGTGAATGAGAGGTTTAAAGACGCCTTCAGAGATCAGCAGCTCAGTCGCTAGGTAATGCTCCCGAGTGCAATTTACTGCACTGCCATCTTTAAAAAACATAAATAAAAAGCCCTTAAAGCATACATTCTCTCTCCTGACACACTTCTAGAGGCACATATATGCATTAAACATATAGATAAATCCACGCAGAGGCACAGCATGGCTGTGGGGTGGAGGACTGGGTTGTTAAAACTTCCGTTTGGGCAGAATGGCATAACTGACTAAACACTCCCAACAAATAAACCGGGCAAACATCACAGCCGCTTGCTCTGCCACTTTATTTTATTTTATTTATTTATTTTTTTAGAAAAGCCGTACCAGACTGCTTGGAGAAAGGCGGCTCTGCCAGCTAAGAAAAAGGCATCTGCTCTCGTTTCTTTTGCATGCGAGTGTGTGCGCGCACGTATGTGTCCGCCTGTCCAACCACCCCCTCTCCCTGTGACGAGGAACTGCTAGCTGGCCCGAGCCCACTCGACTGGCCACCTTCCCGTCTTCCTGCTGCGAGAGGCCTGCTTTCCGCTCTGCCAACTGTCGCATGAAGAGGGGGGCAAGAAATAGTTGAGGGGAAAGATTTTCTGTGTGTGCGCGTCTGTCTCACTATTCTCTGAGGAATGAGCTTGAGGGTTAGACATTTAGAGCAAGGTCAATTGGTGTGGGACATTGCTATTTAGCAACAGCTTTCTGGTGACTTAATGCCTTGTGTCATTAGAAATGAAGAAATGAATATTAATCACAGTATTAATTAATAATATTCCAATATGCATTGCCATTAGGGAGTCATCATATTGATAACAAATTCATTTTACGGTGTAATAATGACGAGGATCATCTTAAGTGACAACAAAAACAAGGAGGCATCCAGATGGTAAGAGGAAAGGGCAACCAGTTTCAAAGTGCAGTTCTTTTTTGTTTGTTTGTTTTTGCCACAGTAGCTACTGAAGATAAAAGTCTGAAGCTTTTACTTTCGTTCTTATCATGAAGATAATTCAGGACCTGTAATTTGGGACAGATTCATTAAAAAAAATGCTTGAGTATTGGCTAGTTAAAAATGTCAAGTAAAAACTCGAGCACTATTGCAAAATCCCACATTTGAGTACAAATTAGCAAAAAACCTTTTACACTCTTTTGAAATATAACTATATGATATTTAGCACTCGTCACTAGTTGTCTTTTGCTATGTGAAGTTTCTTTTTTATTAAGGTGTACTCAAATATAACTAGTCAATGCACAGAGATTTTTTAATGTATCTGTCCCAAATTACAGGTCCTGATTCGTTTTGATCATAAGAAAGAGCAGTGAAAATTTCAGGCTTTTACCTTTAATGGTTTTTGAGACACTGGTGTTCAAATATTGCCTCAGATTTTAATGTGCTGAAAGTAGGTCGATGGACCATATTTCTAAAAAGAATGTGTCCTGAAAAATATTTGATACATGAAGCTGAAATTTCACAGCACTCGTTTTATAAATTCAACTTTTGGACCATAAAATTGTCGCAAATAAGAGAAGGTTGAGCATAAGGCCCATGTTGATTTCATATGGAAGGACCCAATTATAAGGCAAGGCAAGGCAAGGCAAGTTTATTTGTATAGCACAATTCAACAACAAGGTGATTCAAAGTGCTTTACAGAGACAGTAGAAACAAGAACAAATAAAAAGCATGATAAGAATCAGTCTAAACTCACTGGACGGTCACACCAAAAACTACGACTTTTATCTATTAGCTCCAATTTATATGAAGCAAAACATTTAAGATTCGACTTGCTACATGTGCAATATTCCTTCATAGGAAATCCAACAGGTGATGGAAATACAAAGAATGCTAATTCTTGGTGTGCGTACAGACCACAAGAGAGGACTATTACATATGCGCTCGGGTTGTGGGTTGCAATGTCACAATGTGTGAGTATGGGTCTTACACTCTCGTGTTATATGTGGATGGATCTGTGAGTAAGTCGGTAAAGTGGGCAGCTGCTCGTTTTAGCCCACTCCCCTCTGCCTGAGTCTACGTCAGCCGGAATCTATGTATGGAGGCTTGCTCATCCTCTGCCACCCCCATGTACGACCAGGCTCACACACACGCAGGCATCCATACACTTTGTGTATATAAGACACTTCCTTTAGTATGGGTATCACTCTACTATGTAAGAAGGATCGTTCAGAAGATTTCTAAAATAAGATGACTTCCTCAAACAGCAGGACCATCTGGTGGTAAAGATAAAAAGTTAACCTGCACAGTGCCAGAGGCAGCAAAGTGATTCCTCTCAAATTAATCTCAGATTAAACAATGTCTCAATTAATTAAACGGGAGTAAAGCACTTCCATCGGGTCAACAAGAAAAGCAGTCGTTCTGATGAGTGTTAAGATGTTACCATTTCAGTGTCAAAACTGACTCAATTCACCATTAACGCAGTAATGATGAAGAATTGTGGGGCACATAGCAACAGTTGCCAGTAGCCGCTTTCACAGAATGATGCCGACAGCTCCAAGCCCTCATTCAGCGGCTAGCTGCTCCTTCAACGGTATTTATAGCCGCTATTGATCGAGACAGATTTGGCTGAGAAGGAAAAGCAGCACTTGAGATTTAGCAGCAGACTACAGAAACGGATTTATGTGTCTGAGTGCGATTGATTGTGTGGAAATGCATACTGTATGTCACAGTCCTCTCTTGTTCTCACTGCCTCTCTACCTCGTGTCATTTCCACCCCATTAAAGCGCTCCATATGAACATCATCACATATTAAACGGCTCAGTCAGCTGCTGCCCTGTCCGCTCCCAACAACAAACCCATCAGATTCAGTCTCCACACACTTAACTTGAGTCACCCGATCAATCCCAGCTAGTGGATTGATTTACTGTGGGAGGCTACAATCTTGCTTGCTGGGGCTTTCTGTTTCGACTGCTGCAGGATGACTAGTCATCTATTTAAAGGGCTCAGGGCTTGACTGAGGACTCTGGGCACATGCCAAGGTGATAGAGGCCACTTTCAGTGAACCGTAGGTGGCCAATTATTGGGATAACACTGACTGTATCTGCGATTTAGGAAAAGGAAATCTCACACACCGAGTATGAATGGGGTAAAGTTTCCTACTCTGCTCTGACGTGTATCCTCTAGTTCTTTTAATCATGAGTAGACTGAACTCGATGGGGAAACTTAACAGTGCACAAATATAGTTTCCTTTTCCTGTCTGCGTAAAGCTCTTGCCATTAGTGGTAATTACTGTTATTATGTGTAAAACAGTGACGCAGGTACAGCAGGTCTAAGGAAAGGCCTTGCACAATCCTCAGCAACAAGGCAGCTTTAATCACAGACATGAAAGTCCTTGAGACTATTACAGCTTTAACACAGTGTTTACTTCTGCTCTGCTGACTGAAAACTTTTTGGTTTAAATATGTGGATCCATACAGCTAATGAATGGAGCAGTCAATAACACGCCTGTATCTTTGACTCCAGTCCTACTGAAGTGTAAAACACAGGTGTAACTGCTAAGGACTATATTCAGTTGCAGTCAGTGTTTTTGCTGCACTGCCCCATCTGGAGACACTCTGTTTACATGACTTGGATGATCATGCAGTTCCACCTGCATTCTACTGACAGTGTCAGTGCAAACAAAAAGCCAAAATGCATTGTTTTTAACGCATTAAGCGGTTAATGCTCAATGTGCCAGAATATAAAATATTTAAATGTCATGCAGCTCCATTTCTGGAATTCTAAAAGTGTTTTCAAACACTGGTGTGACAAATCCTCCCACCACAACATCATCCATACACCATTTGTCCTTAGACTACAATCAGCAGCCATTTGGGTTTTTATGTTTGTTTGGGTGCACTTTGCTGGCGCTGGGCTGGGTGCCCTTTTGCTTTTAGAACAGACGTAATTCTTCATGACACAGATTTAGCAAGGTGCTGATAACATAACAGCATCACACAGTTGCTGCACATTTGTTAGCTGCACATCCATGATGTGAATCTCTCGTTTCAGTCCAGACGACTGGATTGAGATCTGGTGACTGTGGAGGCCATTTGAGCATGACACAGGACCTGAGGGATACACGTGGCCCTGAAGCCTCATCAGAAATGATCTCAGTGGAAGGGTGGCTGTCAAGAAGCCATTCTTAAGGAGGGGAAACCAGGAGAAAAAGGCTGAGGTATGAAAAATTACACAAGAACTGGACTCAAAATATTCTTTTATGGACTCAAAATGTACAACAGTGTCTACAGCCATCTGTAAAGCATAGTGGAGGCTCTGTCATGGTTTGGGGACGTGTTTCAGCCAGTGGTGTTGGGGATTTTGTTAAAAGTGACAGAATTATGAATGCAGAAAAATGCAGTCAGATTTTGAGCCACCATGCAATGCCATCTGTCATCTGTGAAGCGTGCCATTAGAAATTGTTTTATTTTTCAGCGTGACACTGATTCCAAACACACTGCCAATGGAGTGAAAGCATACCTGGATAGAAAAACAAACACTGGAACATTATCAGTCAACATTACTGAAGCAGTGTGGGATCGTCCTGAAAGAGAACAGAACAAAAGCCAACATCAAAGAGCTTTGAATGTCCATCAAGAAATCTGGAGAACTATTCCACAAGACTACCTAAAGAAATGACAAGAAAGCTGCCTGACAGAGTTCAGACTGTGTTAAAGCACAAAAGGTGGTCCAAACAAGTATTGACTTTCAAACTCATTAGAATTGTACAAACTCTGTTTTTCCCCTCTTCCATGAATGTGCGCACACTTTTCAATCCATGACTGCACCTATTTCTCATTTTCCCCGCAAAATATATTGACTCAAGAATATATAAATGTAAAACTACTGTATGGGTAAATATAGATCTGTGCCAGAAAATCATAAATGTTACAATTTCTTGCTAGAGGTGAAACCAGAAGATCATTTGACATCATATTCTGCCACTATTTTGTGTGCCCAAAGGGTTATAGTGTGGGAGCTTCGAATGGGACTTCATTTGTTATATCAGCAGTGCCATTAACAATTTTCTGACTGAAAGTCAACAAATTGAATAACCTGTGGTCCAAAGTGTCAATAACAATAAAAAATGAGTTTTCTGACCAGTAGACAAAAACAAATAAATAGTCTGTTTACGTCAGCGTGCAAATGCTTTGGCGCACACAATAATCTAAATTTACTGTCACCTGAAATCAAAAGCAGTATTTTTAAATCTGCACTCTCTGCTCTCATTCATTTGTTAAGAGTGCATTAACTTGTTAAACGTTAATAGAGTAAGTCCCCTGCTACGTGCAGTTTCAATCATCCACTGTGCAGGCAGACGTTACGTATTAACGCATGGTCCGCAGTCATCACATGTTACCTGG
The DNA here is from genome assembly GCF_900408965.1 of Simochromis diagramma. NCBI lineage: Eukaryota > Metazoa > Chordata > Actinopteri > Cichliformes > Cichlidae > Simochromis > Simochromis diagramma. The sequence goes on along the minus strand of NW_024386789.1, from coordinate 290,265 downwards.
CCAGCGCCTGGACCTTCGCTGAGTGCCTCTCTTCCAGTTCTGCCAGCTTCTTCTTCAGCAGATCGGTTTCCTGCCTCAGGCCTGCTGAGTGCTCCATCTCCCCATCCAGCAGACTGCGAAGAGACCTAAAGAAAAAAAACACTTTAAAAAGCAGCTGCCATGCACGTTTATGCATAAATAACACAGGCTTCTATCACTATCACATTCAGGTAGCATCCCATACACAGGCTTAATCCTCTAAATGTTAAAATACTGGGGATGTTATTTTCATAAACAGATTAGATAAACTGACGATACTTGCTTTAATTGCAGCACTAACTGACAGACTGATTTACATTTAGCTCTGATATAAAATATTTAATCAGCACTTAATCTGTGCCTGTGTCGTTAATTTAATACCCTAAATTTAAATCATTTAGTATGAAATTCTAACCTCTGCTTGGAAGGAGATTCACTTTAATTATATAGAGAGATCCTCGCCTCTCATCTTCTTAAGGAAACCCTTCATAATATTCAGGCTAGTAAATCCTTCTTTGTCATCGGGTTGCGCATCACCTGCTTTCATATGCGCTGTTGTGCAGCTTTTTTTCAAAAAGAAAACTTCTTAAAATCGACTTTAATCATCAGACCTTTTTAGACACTTGTGGTATTTGTATTTTAATGGTCTTTTCTTAACTGCTGACTCGGGTTTTTCTGCTCTTTTAGTTATTTTAGATTTGTTGTGGCGTACCTCAGGGGTCCATGTTGGGTCCTACTCAGTTTTCATTATATATGCTGCCTTTGGGATCAATTTTCAGGAAGTACAAAATTCACTTCCATTGTTACGCTGACACCATCCAGATTTATTTTCCTGTCTACAAGATGTTAGAGACGGGTTAACACAGCTTTTATCACCTGCGTCAGATTCCCAAAGCAAAATCCCATCTTCCTCCAAAAGGCCTTAAAAATCCATATTTATGCTTTCATCAGCTCTAGATTGGACTACTGCAATAGCTTGTATCTGTTTGTTGCTCGCAGGCAGTCAAAATGCTGCTCGTTTAACAGATTTTGCATCACTCCAGTTTCATCAGGTCTATAGAATAGAATAGAATAGAATAGAATAGAATAGAATAGCCTTTATTGTCATTGTACAGAGTACAACGAAATTGGAGTGCCACTCCCTTGGTGCAAGTTTCAGTAATAAATATAAATGTAAAATATAAAAAGTACAAAAAAAAAAACAATCGTAAGTACTCAAACAATAGTATGTACAATATATACAGGATAGCAGCATTAATATAATGACAGTATGAATAGCAGCATAATATAATGACAGTGACGGTATGGAATAGGTTCAATTGTTTTTGTGCTTATTTACTACGGTGATAGCTCTGGGAAAGAAGCTATCCCTGAATCTGTTTGTCCTGGTTTTATGTGACCTGTACCGTCGGCCTGACGGTAATAGTTCAAACAGTTGGTTGCTGGGGTGAGAGTGGTCCTTGATGATATTGCCAGCTCTGCTGAGGTACCGAGAGTTTGCAGTGACCTCCAGGCTGGGCAGAGAGCAGCCAGTGATCTTCTGGGCTGTGTTGATGACCCTCTGCAGTACTTTCCTGTCCGCAGCTGAGCACCCTGCATACCATGTTGTTATGCCGTACGTTAGGATGCTCTCTATGGTGGCTCTGTAAAATGTCACCAGCAGCCTCTCCTCCAGGTTGTTCCTCCTGAGCACTCTCAGAAAGTGGAGACGCTGCTGGGCCTTTTTAACCACCGCTGTAGTATTTGCAGTCCAGGAGAGGTCATCAGATATCTGCACGCCCAGAAACCTCATGGAGTGTACCCTCTCCACACAGCTCCCGTGAATGTAAAGTGGGGCCGGGTCTGCTCTGCCCTTCCTGAAGTCCAAGATAAGTTCTTTAGTTTTCGTGTTCAGTTGGAGGTTGTTAACTGAACACCACTCAGTCAGTCTGTTGACCTCATCTCTGTAGTCCGACTCATCCCCCCTTGAGATGAGTCCAACCACTGTGGTGTCATCCGCGAACTTTATGATGGTGTTTGAGAGATGGGTAGGGGAGCAGTCGGATGTGTAGAGCGTAAACAGGAGGGGACTCAAAACACATCCTTGTGGAGACCCGGTGCTGAGTGTGATGGTGCTGGACCGGTGGGGGCTGAGTCTGACAGACTGTGGTCTATTTGTCAGGAAGTCCTTGATCCAGAGGCAGATGGGGGTGGAGAGTCCCAGGTGAGACAGTTTCTGGACCAGGATCTCCGGGATGATATGATTGAATGCTGAGCTGAAGTCCAGAAAGAGCATTCTCACATAGCTTCCTCGGTGCTCCAGGTGACTCAGCGCAGTGTGGAGCGCTATGGTGATAGCGTCCTCGGTGGAACGATTTGTCCTGTAGGCAAATTGGTGGGGGTCCAGAGTGGGAGGCAGACCGGCCCTGATGTGCTGACAGACCAGTCTCTCAAAGCACTTAATCACTACAGGCGTAAGTGCAACAGGCCTGTAGTCATTTGGGCTGGCCACAGCTGTCTTCTTGGCGATGGGGATGATGGTGGAGGTTTTGAGGCAGGGCGGGACGGTGTTTGATGACAAGGAAAGGTTGAAGATTTTAGTGAAGACTCCGGTCAGTTCGTCAGCACATGCTCTGAGAACCTTTCCATGTATTCCATCAGGACCTGCCGCCTTCCTGGGATTCACTGACCTTAGAACACACCTCACTTGGTGCTCCCTAAGTGTTAGTGTGCCAGTGCTGGGGGCGGGTGGAAGTGGTGTGGCAGCTGAGGGCTTGGTCGTCTCAAAGCGGGCGAAGAAACGGTTTAGATCCTCAGCCAGTGAGGCATCAGTCCTAGATGTTGCCTGGTTATTGCTTCTGTAGTTGGTAATGTGATTGATCCCCTGCCACATTTTTCTGGGGTCGTTGTCAGCAAAGTGATCTTCAATCCTCCTCCTATAGGCAGCCTTAGCTTTCCTGATGCCTCTACTCAGGTCTGCTATAAAGGCTCCCTGTCCATTTTTTATATTAGAAAATGTGAGATCCTTTTACTTACTTTTTATTTTTAAATGGCAACCAACTATTTAACCAGGCAGTGCAACTTAAACAACTCCAAATTCTCATAGTACAGCCATGGTTCCCATTAAAGCAGTTTAGTCTATTTTATTGTATTTTTGGTTTTTATGTTTTATTTCACTGTATCGTTTTTAATTTATTGATCAGTTGTTTGATCTTGTTTTCTTTAACTAACTTGTAAAGTACTTCAGTCAACCTTTTTGCTTTCAAATCTATAAGAGAAATAAATATGTATTGTATTTTTGAGCTTATCAATAGGACTATTGACCTTTGACTTTCAGCATGCTTAACTTTTTTTTTAGCATCTATTAAATCGCTGCAAGTCACAGTCTCTGGAGGCTAATAAGAGAAGTTCTTCCAGCCTAAGTACGTGTGTGTGATGGAGCATTTGAAAGTTTGCAAGCAGCAGGTAAGAGGAGTGAATCCCAACGTACGTGTTTTGTTCTTCCAGTTCGTCCTTCCTGTTCATCATGGCTACAATGGCCTGACGCAGCTCCACTGCAGAAGAGACACTGCGGTGAGATTTCTGCATAGAAACTGCTTCCAATGCATCACAGACACACAAAGACTACACACAGTAATATGCATAAACTCATATCATACAGCTTTCAAATGTAGAAATAACAGCATCCCACACGCCGCACTTGCTGTATTAATGTGAGACTTTTGTTCTGTCACAAAGATGAACTGCTTTGATAAAATCAGGTTTAACTTTTTTTTTATTTTTTTTATTCAGCTGACAGGAGTTATACAGAATGAGATCCATCGGACTCACAGAGAGCAGCACTTTTATTGCCACAATAAAACATACTTTTGTGGTAGCTACTAAAAACTTTGAAGTAAGAAACAAAGCCAAGAAAATCTAAGAGTGAATCCAGGTTTAGATTTGGGTTCATGTAAACTCTGCTCTGCCGTGCTAGTAAACAAAAACACAATTACCTCACAAATATCTAATAATTACAATCATCTGAACATAATTTGCTTTTATTTTACTGAGCAGGCATTCCCTCTTTTGTACTCGATTCTCACAAGGGAATAAGGGATTACAGTACCAAGGTTATACTAGGTTTTCTACCTTCTGAACTTCTCTCCGACTGTGTTGATCAGTAATACAGACCTTTATTAGCCAACAGTAGCCTGACTGCTGTTACCGAGAAATCCTCAGACCTGAAAATGCAGCAGGCCTCGGGTTCCCTGGTGTAGGAAAGTGCTCGGCCATCGATGCCACTGACTGGACCTAACATACCCCACAATGCATCCAACTAGGAACCTCTGGGATATTATGTGTCATGCATCCAAAGCCACAACATAGCACCACAGTCTGTCCAGGAGCTCACTGATGCTCGGATCCATGTCTGGGAGGGGATCCCCCGGGACAACATCCACAGGAGTGTGCCCAGATGTTATGATGAGTGCGTACAGGCATACGGTCTACTTAGCCACAGGATCACCTGATGACTTCATCCAGCCCTCACACTGTTGGTGGTTTCGCTTTGACTGACTGTTAAAATCAGTAAAGATTTTAAGCTTCAATATTTAGTTCATCAAGATGTGTGATTTAAGTGTTCCATTATTTATGTATTTGTTTTCGAGCAGTGTATTAACACAAATCCATGGGATCAAATTTAGATTGTTTATATCTTCATAGTGGCAGGAAGGCAATAATAACAGAATGGTGGCTGTCAAGTGCCAGGAGCAAAACTGTGCGACTAAAACTCGGGAACAACTCAAGAAAAGATTGAAATGAATCACTGAAAATCAGAGTTTGAGTGCACAGCAAAATATCTGAAACTGGGCAGGACCACTCGAAATTTTGGATACTGTCGCTCTAAAGTTTGGCTAAAAAAACAAAAACAAAAAAGAGAGCAAGCTGAAGCAGTAAAAAATTCTTGACCTTATGAATTATATATGTCTATGGAGTTACATCAAAAAAGACAAATCAAATAGCTCTGAGGAAAACAGTTTTTTTTCTTCCAATTTCTGACATTTCATAGACCGGAAAATCAATTCACAGAAAAAATAACCGACAGATTAATCCCTAATAAATATAACGGTGACATTTGTGTCATATGTGTGGCAGCAACTTCAGTTTAAAGGTCTCCGGGTCTTTTTCTTCCAGCTTAAAGCGTCAGTCAGTGGAACTGTATCAGTCGCAGCCAAAGTCTGCCAGCAGTCTGCTGCCGGGTGATGTTAATCTCCATCCTGATGTTGAGGACAGATTTGGGCCAGGCTGCGCAGTTGCACGGTGACTCATCTCCATAGTTACGCTCGGAGGTGAGCGTTGAGGTTTCAAAGTGCCTAACTAGGCTGTTACCAGGACTTCCATAAATATTAACCGTGAGACACAGAGCTAATCCATCCTGCATTTTGCATGTCCTGAATTACACACATGCAAAGACCTTAGCTTTGTTTTCATGGCTAATGTAGGGTGTCGATATAGCCACAGACATGAGCAGGTCTCTCCTCTAACCCCGGGATAAGTGCCTGTTTGGAGGAGGACGAGGAAAAAGGAAAGGCGAAGAAGAAAAGCGATGACAAGCACAACAGTGAGGAGAAAGGGGAAAAACTCGATTATCTCCACAGCTCCATTCTCCACATCAGCAGGCCAGAAATAAACGTGACCTTTAGTCCAACCACGCGTTCACAGCGGCTGCCACGGACGAGCCATTAGGGACTTCAGTAGAGCCAGACGCCCCTCTGTCCGCACAAGAGGACGTGAACAAATTACAGCACAAGTCTGTGTGCAGAAAGACAGACGCACGCACCTCTGTGCTCACGCTCTGCGTGGAAGAGCCATCTTTCCAGGAAAACAAGACAGCGTGCACTTCCGCCAGCACGTGCACGCCCCGGCTCAATCGTTCCAATAACAGATGCATTAGGCGAGAGCTACGCCTTGTAATAAGGGAGTCTTGTGAATTACAAACTCCATACTCTCCAATCAGTGGACCGCTTGGCCTCATGAGCTGTCAGACCCAGAAGGAAATCACTGAGGCAGAGCTCACACTGCACCCCTCATCCTTCTTTTTTCTCCTAGCACAGTTTTTCCTTCAGGTTCTCCAGCACGCCTTTAAATAAATCCAGCACCTTCTGAATTTATCAAAAATTTACTCACTAAACAGGCAAACAACATCATGGGCTGTTTTTACTGCCCTTCAGTGTGCTCTAATAACATAGTACAAATGTATAACACAATCTAAACCTAATCAGTTCGAGTAATTTAGTATTTTGCATGCATCACTCTGGTGTTTTCACAGGCTCACCGTTACTCTTGTTGACAAGTCCACTCAATTCCACGTATGAAATGGTGGCACGTCTCTATGGAAAGTTTAACCTGCAGTTTAGATCAATACAAAGTGGATTTTACCTAAAGGCAAAACCCAGAGTGAAACGCTATAAAATCAAGGTTTAATCAGACATGTTCTGCGTATTTTTCCTTCTCCTTTCAGACGATTCTGCACAAATCTCAGGGGGAACTGTTGTTTTGGCTTAGGTGCAAAAGCAACAGAGCCAGGGAGAGCAAAGTGAATAGGAGTTTTTCAGCTGAGAAGAAGCTCTGATCTTTTACTGAAAATATAAAAACTGAATCAAGTCAAAAACGGTATCTCTGCCTCTGTCCACTGGTTTCCTCCTTGTGTGATGTGACTCAGTCTGGAGAGAAGCTCTTTTGCTCTTTAAGGTCTGATACCTAAATGTGACGTTAAGAGTTTCAGGCAGGATTTGTCTTTGAAGGAAGGAAAAAAAAAAAAAAACATCCTCCGCTATTGAAATCTGCTATTCTACATCTTTTAAAGGCCTTGTGTAACCATGAAAACCATCCTCTCTGCTCTTTGCCTCTATGAGAGAAATTTCAGATCACCATCTCTCTCCTTCTCTCTCTTTGACCCTCTGGCCTCCTCTTACTGAGGACTAATAGACTAGACGACCACTCAGTCCCGGTGCTTAAGAGCAGTTCCCCCTCACCTTCCCTCCTCTGGCTTTCTCCGTCTTTTTCTCTCTCTCACACACACACACTAAATCCCAAAATCTCAAACAGCATCTGTCTGGGCGTCTAAGGGTCTAAGCTCTGATTAGCTCCGGGGCACTGAGCAGAACACCAAGCAGACTCCAGGCAAGAGGAAAAAAAGTCTGTGTGTTCAGTGAGCCGGTCGCACACACCAAAATGTCCATCATGTGATTTCATTTTAGTTTTCTGTGTTTTTGTTTTTTGTTTTCTTACAGATCAGAAATTTGATGTGAACTACAGGCATTCTCACAATCTGATTTTTGCCATGCTCCCAAGCAAACAGCGAGTCCATACAGTACATACAGTAACATGCCAGAACACTGGAACAACAGCGCCACCTGGTGGATCATTTGACATAATGAAAACACAATGAACAGTCTCTGGACGAAGGGCTTAACTCACTGCAATTAGATCAGTTTATCCGCCAAGAAAAATGACAACAAGGTTTGAAAACACTAATCAGGAAGTTCAATTTCATTTGCTCCGGGTTCCACAGCTGTGGAGAAATTTCCCAAGAAAGACATGTCAGGACTTCCGAAGGATTCATTACGGTCACAAACTTCTGGGCCTACAGCTTGAAATCTGATCATCTTCTGGGTAAAGCCTCTTGAGGAACAGATAATTTGACAAGTGAGTTTCCTGCAGTCAAATCTAATGTAAGGTGTTTGTATGTTTCATTCAATTTAGGAGAGGTTTGTGGCGTTTTGGGCCACTCGTTATTCAGCTGCGCAAACTCAAATTTCTCACACACACATTTTGCTGTTAAAAGCAAGTTTAAATGTATGCTTTGAGGTTAGACAAAGTGTGTGTGTGTAATGCACATATCACCTTTTGGGCTGAAGAGAGTCTCATGCATGTTGTTTTTCTTGCATGCATCAGTGCACAATTTTACAAATTCTACAATCATGCATGCAAGAAAATAAAAATATTAATTGAAAACATTTTTTTTACCTGACGTTTTGCTAGCTAAATGAGTATTTTGTTGTGTATCCAGCAGGTGACTCTTAGCAATTTGTAATTAACTCTTCTGTTCCTCTTAAGGTGTTTTTTACTCGTACTCCCAAGAAACTAATTGAGGGTCACGAATAAATGCGCGAGTAACAACATGTTTTTGTTTGGCAACCAACCCACAGCTCTGCACCAAAAGAGATCAAATCCATCTTGTTCGTGGGCATGTTTGAACCTTTCTTGTCAGAGTGACTGAATAAAATATGCTGCTCAGCTGTCGTGAATACCATGCGTCAAACGCCGCAATGATTCATATCACTGAACAGGTTTGGGAACATTAAGAAGAGAGAGGAGGCGAGAAATAGTAAGAGACAGACAGACGGATAAAGAAGGCACACTCACCCACTGTCATGGACTCGGGCAAAGCAGATGTTGACAGCGCGCTGGAGAGCGGAGCAGGCTGCGTTGTTGGACTGGACTCCATACTGAAAGAATTCGAAAGAGGAATCAGATCTTGGAATTGCTTCTTATTTTATTTTGCACATTAAGCTGCAGCACAACGTCACATTGAGGAGGCCTGGAAGTGAAGAATGTTTCACAGCACTTCTGCCTGAAACGACAGCTTACTTGAACGTGAGCTGAGATCTGCTGCTGCTCTCGCAGTTTCCCACTGATCCTGCCGACTCACACTGAACGGGAAATGCGGCCGTGTCTTCCACGGAGCTCACTGAAACAAAGTGAAAGTAAAGCTGGAAGCCAAAAGAGAAAGTCCCTGCGTTTCATTCGATGAAATAAATCCTTCACGGAAGCCATAAGCCGCTCTGATCAGCAGTAAAAACACTGCATGCCTACCGCAAGAGAAATAAGGACCATTTCCCTTTATGGCCTTTCAGGTCCCCCATCAAAGACTGCCAGAGGCACTGATGTGTGAATGTTATGTTTGCCTAGATTGCATGAAATTGTGTACTCCTGATTGATCCTCGTGATATCATTTTGGGACAAGAAATTTCATGAGTTCCCACAGAACTACAATCAATCTTTGGCTATTTATGTGAATTGTGCATTTCCACTGTGACGTGAGCCACTAACCGCTGCTGCAGTACCTGACTGAGGATCGGCAGGGTTCACAGGAATCAGGATGTCTGCGCTGCTGTGTCCAGCCATGACTTGTAGAGGGCTCCACGTGGACACGCTGGACAGGCTGCCCACCACCACCCTAAAACAGCACAATTTCGCTCTTGGTCAGTTTGCTGCTTGAGGAATCAGAAAATAAATTGACCTACAGGTCAGTTTATTGTGGTGTGTTCAAAGTCTGACACACCTGTAACAGACACACCTGTTAACACAGCATAATAATGATAATCAGCCAATCACACAGCATAAACCAAGTGCATGTAAGCATACAGACATGGCCAAAATGAGAGGTTGAAATTAAACCAAGCTTTTTCTGGGGCAGAAGATAATTTAAGTGACTTTGAAGTGTAGCAGGGTTGTTGGTGCCAAATGATGGTTTGACTAACTCAGACTGCTGATCTGCTGGGACTTTCCCACACAACCACCTCTGGAATCTAAAGAGAACGGTGCAAAAAAGAGGAAATAATCATCCAGTGGCATTTCTCTACAACAGTAACCACTCTGTCCAGCCTACAGATGGACTACAAAAGCAGCAATAACTGCACCAGCTGCCACTACTGTCAGTTAAAAACAGGAAACTGAGGCTACAATTAACACAGGCTTGCCAAAACTGGACAATATGAGACTGGAAAAGTTGCCTGGTCTGTTGAGTCTCGATTAACTGCTCAATGTTTGCATGTCAGAGTCAGAATTTGACATAAAACCATGGGGTATCAAGGGTTCAGAGTGATGATGGCGGTGGTATAATTTATCAGGGATATTTTCTTGTCACACTTTGAGCCCTTTAGTAAAACTGAGCATTGTTTAGATGACGCTCTCTACCCGAGTATTGTTTCTGACCATGTCCATCTCTGTTCGACCACAGTGCACCATCTTCTGATGCTCAACTCAAGCAGGATAACGCACCACCTCAAATCATCTCAAACCCATTAGCTGAACATGACAGTGAGCTCAGTGTACTCCACATGTGCAGCCGACAGTGTGATGTTGTCAAGTCAATATGGACCAAAATCTCTGAGGAATGTTTCCAGCACCTTGCTGAATCTCTGCCATGAAGATTTAAGACAGTTCAAGTTGAAAAAGGGATCCAGCTCAGGACTAGCAAGGTGTGCCTAATAAAGTGTCTGGGGAATGTGTATCTATTTGAAAACTACAAATTAGAACTTTCTGCTGTTCGTGTACGTCTCCGCCACCCTGGGAAGGCGCGGCTCACAGTTTGAAAACCTTTGGTATAAATAAATTCTGTATCTTTTTGTGGTATTATACATGCATACATTTTATACATACATTTAAAATTGAGTGCTAAAAGTATAAAAATGCAATCTAACTGAAGTAATTTTCTTCTGGTCTGTAGATGGCAAGTTTTGTAGAAAACAATTACAGAAAAAGGGCACCAATCTCTCTTTCCAGAAGTCATGATCATGACCCGAACTATTTTTATTTTCTACCAAAACTAAACAACCCGCAGCCGGATCACCGTGCAGGAGCAGCGATGCATCTAGCTGTGACGAAAGGCTTATGCTCATGACAGTGTGACAGTCAACAGTCCTTCAGCTCAAATGTAATGTTAGCGAGCTGCACGCAGAAAGAAGAAATCTCCTGCATTCAAACTGCTCACATGCTGCTTTTTGCTGAATTTCTCAAATATATTTTTTCTGCTGTGAGCACCAGAGTCTAAAGTACAACTACTACTAGTCTACTTCGGTTCTTTTCACTTACTGATCACTCGGTATCCTCTCTTCCTCTTGGGTTTGTGCTCTAGGCTTATATATCTCCTCCTCTTCCTCCTCGTTGTCTACACTCTTGGTGTCAGGCAGCGGAGGCGCCGTTATGGGAGGTGTGCGGCAGGGATGCGGGGACCCCACCCAGTTGACTATGCCCGGCTCAGATATGCCATTCTGGGCAAGCGACTCAGAGAAGACCGGCTCCAAAGGGTCAATCCCTTCCTCCACACTGCTCTGAGCAGGAGCGGTGTGACTTTTCCTCATCCCGCCAATCTTCTGGGAGTCGTCTTCCCCGTCCTCCTCATCCTCAGCTCCTCCATCCAGATCATCATCAAAGGAAATGATGTTGGTGATCTTCTTTTTCTTCCGCCGCTCCTTCCTCAGCCCTGAGTCTGGGTGGAAAAATATTTTTTTTTACAAAGGAGTGAACAAAAACTTATATATTTTTAAAGGTTTATACTTTCATCTTACAAACAGCTGTAATGCTTAAAAGATTAAAACGCTAACTTAGACTTAGATAACCTGCATACTGACATTTTTATCATGTGTAATAACTGAGACACAGGACACATAACAGTCATTTTATTCCTCTTATATAGAGAAAGCAGTAAAAGCTAAAAAAATCAGCACTAAAATATCTATGGATTACAAGCTGTAGCTACTGTGATGCCGCTCATTGATCAGTGAAGTCCCATTTGATGCCTCAAACTCAGTATTTTGGCCAGAGGTCGAAGACTGCATGAAAAATTTAAGATCATCACCTATTCAATAATGGTTGAAACACTTGACCGAGACGAAAAATGTTTACTGACGTCATAGACTGAACGAGAAGTCGGCTTGTTTTCTCATAGACCTCTATATAACTGGGCATCTCTTTGCAACCAGAGCGCTCGCGCCCTGCTAGTCATTAAAAAGAGACCCAAAATACATCTATCTTTTATATACAGTCTATGTTATCAACATAGCACACTGCGATTACCAGCTGCTTTTGCAGATTTTGCATTCATGATTTAAGTGTAAGGTGAAAGAACTGTTTACAGTTTAGTTTAAGTGCTTTTAACTGGTATTTGTGCAATGCAAAACTCAAAAATTGGACTGAGAGGAGAGAGGGAGAGGACTGGCAACAGAATTGGGAGCAGTCCTGTTCGCAAATTACAGAACATGTGCACTTCTATCCATCCTCAACTGTGCATAATGAGGAAAAAAAAACAATTATGTGTATTATCTGCCGATTCTGCCTCTGCTGACAAAAGTGATGAATTTCCTGGCGCAGTGTCTTCATACTTGAGACCAACACTGGCTTTGGTTTTTCCTCCTCGTTTGGAAAGTAGCTGATATGCTAGACTCATGATGACTGTTAAGCAATTATCGTCATTTCGAAGGCTTTTGTGAGAAACAGATGAATGACGATAAAAGAAAGTCTGTCTCCTTCCTCTCAGAGCCAAAGAGGCTGGCTGTGCATTAGCAAGTCTTCTAGCGGTGAATAATCTGAATAGGCTTTCCCACTCGGAGGAGCCGGCGCAGCAGCTTAGAATTTCATTTACATTCATTTCAGCAGAAAGTTTCAGCAGCGCACAGTTAAAAGTCTAAAGGCGCTTTAGTCCCGTTGAGGAGAACATATGGAGAGAAAATGGTGTGAGTTTCCCCCCGACGGGACAGACTGGGGCAGACTTCTAAATGAGGTCAGACTTCACGGTGGGATTCTTCTCTGCTGCAGATGCCTCGAGCTGCATCCTTGTTTAAGCATCCATTATGGAAGCACAAACTGAGCCATATGTTGCTTTTTGCTGGTTTTGTGACACTTACAAAAACACATATACTGCAATACTAAAACAAAGCAAATAAACAGAAAGTGTTTGGATCAATCAAGTGCAAAACTAAAAAAAAAAAATCACCAGTTTCTTGCATATAAGAGCAAGTCAAACACTGCTGTTGCCCTACCAGCAGAGGTGCTGCGTGGCACCACAGGGAGTGGGTCGGAGGCCCCATCCACTTTAGGGGTGAAGCCAGGCACCACAGCTGTGGCTGTGCCGATCTCTCGCAGCAGGCTGCTAACCCCCTGAGTGGACTCTTTCCACAGGCTGCCGATGCCCTGCGTGGACTCCTTGAGGAGGTGCGACACTGAGGACCCTCCACGTGTTACGGCGCCGTTCAGGTCGCTGTTGTCAATGTTGATGGCAAACAGAATGGAGTTCAAACCTGAGCACAGCAGATGGAGAGAGAAGGAAGTGAAATGTACTTTAGTTCCACTAGAACACATGAAGCTTTTGAACTTTCTTTGTGCTTGCTAAGTATTTCTGGGTGCACACAACAAATCTGCCCGAGATGTAAAAAAAGAAGAAGAAGAAGAAGAAGAAGAAGAGAGGAGAAATGCTCTGGCACAAGATCAGTGGTTTACATTCTAAATAATTTTATGGTTTGTTTTCATCCGAGTTGTGCTCATCAATAGTTCAACAGCACCAGTGCGCCCATTAACATAAATGGGGTCGGAGCTTAAACTGTCAGCAAAAACCCACTCATGCTTAACAAGTAAAGTGCAAAGTCAGTCAGTTTCCTGTGTTTTACAGCGGCTCCGTTTGTGTGAAGTCATTTCAGAGAGACTGAGTGTGGTTAGTAACACACGAGAACACAACATTTAAAGACTAAAAATGCAGCCATAAGTTGGCTGAATTTAAATCTTCCAGTGTGTAAATTCTAATAATGGGGCAACAAATATAGCCCAGCAAAAGGACCATATTTTAAAAGGGAATTTTAAACCTCGGGCTTAGTTGTATGAGAGGGGCCACAGAAGAAGCTGAAAAACGAAACCAGTGTGGAAATGCAGCAAACTGCACGTCCTAGAGTGGAGTTTTATTTTATGAGTCTCCAACAATTTGAATGCCGGGTGGGAGCTGACATGGACATCCGTAGCTCCCTGGCTGCCTGTTAGGCATTATCTGAGTCGCTGAGTGACCTTTTTAACCTTGTTTATCAGACATAATATGCCCTGCTGTGTGGCTAATTACACCAACAGGCCATCCAACAAGTTGGTGCTTTGTTTTAAGCTGTGGTGAAATGTATGCAGATGTGTTTGGGCTATGCAGGCATACAGTCTGTGGATGCATTCAAGCTACCTAGAGCCTTCTGTCTGCAACTAAATAGCTTTAGCCAAAATGCTAATATTCAGGTGGCAGTAAAGAGGCCACTGTCTGATGTCAGAGTGGCTACATCCAGCTTTAACAGTTTGAGTTGCTTCCACTTATGTTACTTAAGCTTAACTTATAACCAACTCATAAAGCACTGTGCAAAAGTCTTGCACCACTCCTCATTTCTTTATATTTTGCTTGAAAAAATAATTTTTACAATTATCATGAGCATGAAAATGAAAACTTGGTATGATCACCTTTATTGTTAAATGGAGCAAACTAATACTGAGCAGAACAGTACAGCTTATTGGTCTTCTGGAATAGTTCTCCAGGCTTCTTAAAGGACATTCAAAGCTCTTCTTTGGATGTTGGCTGCCTTTTGTTCTGTTCTCTGTCAAGAGATGTTTAGGCCCGGGCTCTGGGGAGGCCAATCCATGGCTGATAGTGTCCCGTTATGCGTTTTTCTATCCGGGTATGCTTTATATGTACTGGAGGTGTGTTTGAGATCATGTTCATGCTGAAAAATGAAGCTGTTACCAATCAGATGCTTGTGAAATGATGACATATGGCTGATCAAAAATCCGATTACAAGAACTTCCTGGGTGACTCGAGACTTTTGCACAGTGCTTAAAGTCTGTATTAAAGTTTGAACCCTATACTCTCCTGCTGTGTTAGCAAGCTGTTTAGTGTGTTTACCACCAATAATTTAATGCCAAAACACAAGCTCACCTGCAGCCATGGTGGGAAGCATACTAGCTCTCTCTTCATCAAGCACAAAAGCCCAGTCTTCATAGTAAGATCTAGAAAACACAAAAGATCTATAAACAAGCGAAAAAGAAAGAAAAAATCCCACCTAGCTGAGAAACTGTGTGCGGAGCATAACTGACAAGGGGGCTTGTCACTAACCCGAGACGGGGGCGGTCAGCCAGCAACGTGTGCAGGTAGCGCTCCAGCGAGTGCTCATTGAGGGCGCAGCGCAGCCAGGCACGACCTCGGCCGAGCTCTGAGGAGATCTGGCGCAGGGAGTAAAACCGCTGGAGCTCGTGGCGGTTCAGGTGCTCCTTCACGTAGAACCAGAAAGTCAACTCTAGCGAGCGGGACAAAAGGAAAGAGGAAGAATAAGCTCCACCTCCATTGTGAAAAACAACTGCTCTGGAGTTAAGTAAGAGTTCAAAAGGGCAGAAAAGAAGCTGCAAAAGACTCTCTCAGCACTTCCCCCCTCTCATTAACAGAAGAGGGGACCCTTCACGCACCACTCACACAGCTCCATCCCGACCGTCTCCATCCTTTGTTCTCTCCTCAGAACTCAAACTAGGTCTGTTTTAATGTTGTGTTTTCTGAGGTGTGGTAATTAATAGGGATGAGCGTTATGCTGCTGGTTTGCATACAATCACCATGTGACCTCAGAGAAAATTGAAACTCTGGCTATTATTGTATTTCTAGCATTGTCAGAGGCCCTAGCTTCATTAGTAAGCTCTAAATCCTCAGGTTCAGGCACAATCCTGTCTTCTAACTGCCTGTGAAATACAGAAAAGCATTGCATATGGTAATAGATATACATGACAGAAGTCACGCATTTGTCCTCAATAGCAACACTGTCTTAATATTCCACAGAATAAGCTGTGTGGTTGTAGTTTTTAAGGATACCTTCTGCAAGTCTGCTTATCCAAGGTCACAGAGGGCTAAAGTGAAGTTTCTGCTCCACTTTTCAACTCTAAACCCACAATTTCACAGCCGTACGGGAACCTGGCGTACCTGTTTCAGTCTTGCTGCTGAAGCCTGCGGCCTGTTTGAGAGCGGCAGCTGTGAGGGCCAGACCTCTGCTCTTCCTCAGACCGTGCTGCAGCACCGCTTCAAACTGTGCGCACAGACAAATCACCCTGCAGAGACAAAGACAGGTTAGGATAACATGAAGACAAGCGGGTGGGGGTGTCGCCTAATAGTCAGAACAGCCCAGTTCACCCTGCTGTGCTTTTTATGCTGCACTGGAAATGTTGCTTTGGCTGTACATTCAGATGAAACTACAACTAATCCATGTTAATGTTAATGTTCAATTAACTGAGTGCATCACATATCAAATGATTCTCCTAATGCAGACAGTCTGAAAGGCCTGAGGTTAAACCCAGCTTCACTTTATGGGATTTGGCCTCACATTTGAATCTCATAAATCTACTATAGATATAAGATTTCTCTCATACAAGACTGCAGTAGCTCTCACACGCCTTCTCTGGATGACCTCCAGGCTCTGTTTGTGTATCCCTTTTCTACTGAGCTCTCCAAGACCCTAATGTGGCAGCTTTACCTGAGGTTATCTCTGCAGCTTCAACTCTCCGCCCTTTTAGCTCCTGAACTTTCTGAGCTTTAGTGTCCGAGAATGAGAGAAAGCGACATTCCCTTGTGTCCCATGTTTGCGCTACGCACCTATACTGAATGTACTCCGACTGTGTGTTTTTCTGTTTTGTTAGTTCTGCCAGAGGCAAAGTTCTCTGTAAGCAGAGGCCCTCTCGCTGGATTGTGGAGGCCATCTGCCTGGCTGGCAGTGGCAGGGTCTCACGTTTTACAGTTAGGAGGCACATTCGAGCAGGGGCACGGTAACATCACAGTTTTACATTTAAAGCGCCGTTTGTGCTGCAACCAGCTGGTCACCGCCACACACTTTTTCCAGCTCTACTATTATGATGTGATGACGGGGAGGGGGGTCCTTTTCTGCTGGGTATACCATGCATCACGGTACTGGTCGCCAACTTTAAAATGAACTGAGGAGAGGTGGAAAACTATACTGTGGACCATACAGTAAAAACGAATTCCTTTTGGAAGTCGTGGCTACAGCATCCTCTGACCTAGAGAGGAGACAGGTCATTCATCCTACTACTAGCACGCAGTTTTAAAAACAGGTGCATTAGTGCCACTAACCAGTCTTTTATAAATGCTCTTCATCTACAAGGCGGACATAATATTGAATCTTAAAAACCAGTACTCAGAGCTGAAAATGAGATCTGAGCAGCACAGAACATGAATCAATAGTATTCTCTCTCAGCGTGAAGCTCTAATGAAACAAAGTTGGTACATCATTTTTCTTACATAGCCACCATTAACATCACAAAGGAGAACATTCTCACTGCTCGGATATGATGGAAAGTCTGCTAAAGCTCTCAGACCGAAAACAACAACAACAAAAAACAACAATTATTTTCCATCTAAAAAATGATTTTGCTGTTTAGAAAGTAACCCTCAAAGCTGGGCGTACAGCCAGATCGCTGTACTGAAAAAGCTGGAGGTAGCGCGAGCACATACTGGAGCCTAAAGCACTACATCATCTATGACCTGGAGCTCCACACGTAAAACAAAGCACCTTTTAGAATGATAAATAACCATCGTGATAAAGCAAAAGAATTTCTGGGTAACAGGCAGCTCCTCTTACCTGCTGTCTGAGTCTGTGGCGATCTCCTTTCTTCCTCCAAAGCGGATTTGGCACTGGGAAGATATGAGGAAATTGCTTTTTTTTCTTCATGTATGTCTGCTAAGTTAAAAAAGTCTAACAGCACCTTTCAAAAGCCTTAAATTGCAGATCGTGTCCTCCTTTAGTCCTCTACGGACACTACGGAGGGTATCTGTGCTACATCTCCTGGCCTGTGGTTACAAGGTTACAGACAAAATAAAGGAATTACAGAAAATGATTTAAAGGTCAAACCGTGTTTCTGATCTGACCTTCAAGAATTAACTGTAGGGGCTTGGCTGGTGCTGCAAACCTGAGAACGAAGCTTGTCTGACTGGCAGCACTGGTCTCAGTTTTGATATTTACATTTGACACAGTGTCAGAGTCCAGCCCAGCTCCGATACCGTACATGCAGTTTCATCTTCCCTCAAAGCATCAAGCCAAACCCGATCCAGTAGCATAAGAGTTAAGGGTTTTTTTCTCCTCGGACGTTAAAAAGTATCCCGTGTCAAAATGAGTTGAAACACTCTGTAAGGTATAGATAAAAATCGAAAAACACTCCGCACCCATTTCGGAATTGAGAGCAGCAGCTGCTGTGTAGACAGTGAAACAGTATATTTCATTTCCATATATTTGCTTAATGTGGGATTTCAGCTGCTAAACTGACATGTTTTAAATGCAACCACACTGTGCAGCCCTGCTGTTATGAGACAGGGAGGACGTGATCTGGCACTGTCAGTCAAACAGGTACGGCCTTCTCTGGCAAAGACCTCGCCTGGACGGCACCATATGTGGCACCAAACAAAATAAGGAGTAACTACGAACAGGGTGGAGAAGCTTCCTACATCTTCACTTATGAAAGACACCGATCATTTTAGTCATACTAGAGTAAAAACAGAACAAAAATAGAGCCACTTGCAGTCGAACGTTAATGAGTTAATGCACATTTGTGAGAGTTTTTCAGTCTTTTATTGGTCCTGTGCCAGCTTTTTGAAACTGATTCCTGGCATTTAATACAAAACGTGTACTAAGGCTGTTCGATAGAACGATATATATCGGATGACGATATAAAAACGTCTATCGTTTCATTTTGCGCTATCGTTTGTTTCCTGGTGTCGCAAAATAAACTGTTTACGGCAATATTTTTTCATGGTTTTGATGGTCACTGTAGTGGCTATATTAACTTCTTAAAGTTCTCTCTTTCTCTTATATTTAATATAACCACACTACAGACGGACAAGCCCCTGTTTTTATGCGTTGTGGTTAGCAACAACGACGGTAACACCATCGCGTGTCCGCTTGTTTATGTTCCACATAAACCTTTCACAATAAAGCTCAAGATCCTGTTGAGACTTTTCAAAATAAATCACGTGAAAGAGCAGATTATTTACGGATGAGAATTAAAAAAGAGCCGCCAAGTGCTAAAAAATAAACCTTAGACTCAAACGTTAGAACAGGCTTTTCCCCGCAGCACGCCATGTAATAAATACTCACAAAGAAAACAGCGGCCGTTACAACTTATGTCTAAAAATGTATAGTTTCATGCATCTGTTAAAACACTCGACTCCAGCTACACCACGCGCAGCTGGAAACACTTCACGCAAGACGAGCTGCCCGAGATTCACAGAATTTACAGAAAAGGTTACATTTTTGTGATTTATATCGTTATCAGGACGATAGAATTCCTATATCGGGATATGAGATTTTGGTCATATCGCACAGCCCTAACATGTACCGTAGTTTTCGGGTCATAAGCCACTACTTTTTCCCCACACTGTGAACACTGCGGCTTATACTGACGTGCGGCTAATGCATTTTTTTTTTTTCATGCGGCCAAAAACATTTTGCCTGGTAACAGTAGACCAATAAAATTGATAAGTAGTATATATACGGTATATATTTTTACCAGTTGTTAAGAGATGTTGTAATGTTGTTTGTGCACTGTTCCGTAAAAAAAACATAAGCAACGTAATTTGTGTGTTACTGATAGTACGTATACTTAAAGGTAGCGCTGTTCGAGGAAAAAAAGCATTTGCAGTATGTATTTTTGTATGTTACCATAACGTTTATGTTACCGGATTAAATTAAACATTAAAAAGCCTCACGTATAATATTTCTGTGTAAATATCTCATATTACGAGTGAAACGCATACGGCTTAAAATCCGGTGCGGCCTGTACAAGTACAAAATTGATTTTCTTTCTAAAATTAGAGCATGCAGCTTTTAATCAGGTGCGCTCTGTAGTCCGAGAATTACGGTATATATTTTTTCATATTTTTCCACTACTTTCAATTAAGCATCCTAGGTTTGACTCTGTCTTTATTCATATTTTACAAACAACCGCAGCTTTTTTGGAATGGGGTTTGTATTCATGGTCATTGTGTTCTTTTAGGTAGGACTCTACCCTTGTTTTTAACTTTGTTCTACAGAATACTGGGTTACAGAGGCCGTCAACAGAACTCAGTTTTACTTCCTCCATTGTGTTTATAGAAAGGGAGATAGAAGGAACTGTAACAAATTCAGTCACCACAAAAATGTTGACCAGGAATTTAAAAAAAGCCTGTTCCAAAGAAAAGATCACTCACAACTAGTCACACATTTAATGTGAGCTGATTTCCTGACCATAAAAGCAGAGGCTTAAAATTATTAAACCTCGCTCAGTCTATGTGGACTGCAGCACTGATGATAATTTGTCGTCTCCAGCATAAAGAACGTCCAGATAACCGGTAGCTCACCTGCTTCACAGCATCCAGCAGCCTCTCCAGGAGGTTCTGCCTCTTTGTATCAGTCTGCTGGGTGCCTGCGGAGGGTAACACAAACAAAAACAAGAGGAATGAGGAAAATGACGTTGCCACAGATTAAATTTCCCATCATTTATCGTTACTCCGTTCATTATTCATGACAATGAAGAAGGAAATGAAGTTGTGTGGCAAGTAATGGCTGCTCGGAATCAACATAAATAATCAAAACTGACTGCGAAGTTCTGCGTTTAAGGACTGCTGAGCTCCAACTGCGACAGGAAGCGCCTATGGACATTAATATTACAGGGTACTGTGAGGATTCTTTGACCTCTAGAAGCACTGTGGAACAATGTTTTATATTAACATTTTATGGGCTGAGTGAATTATCCAGAAAAAAATAGCAGACGAATCAACATTAGTAATCATTAACCCTGCAGCCCAGACAGCATATTCACAATGGCAATGATGATGCTCCTTGTCTCAAAGGTTTTAAGTCATCGAAGAGCTGCCAACCCACTGGAGCAGCTCCCCGGTCATGTGTTTCCTTTGGAGCACCTGTGAGTTTGCAAAGGGACTTAAGTTACTTTCATCCACCAGCTTGTTTACCTGTGAATTTAGGCCAGGAGCTTGTTAAACACACCTCTTACCGTAAGCTTCAAGGCTTTCCAGAGACTTCAAGCATACTTCCCTCATATAAAAACTATTAGGTGCTTTCCAGCTTTCAGTCACAGTTGGCCTAAGCATTATGGGGTTTCCAGTTGTTTACACACTGGAAACATTTGCAAAAATAAGACAGTTTTAACACTTTCATTCCTGAGAAATCCCACTTAAATTGTGCGGAACTGCTTCGTTTTCCTGGAGCATTCTTGACCTCGATCTATCGTTTCAACAAAGCTAGCAAAAAGGGGGGAAAGCCATTTGTCGAACAATATCAGACATTATGGAAACCAACTAAAAGGCCCCCAAATGAAACTTAGAAAGTCTCACTAAGTTTCTGAGCAATCTCCTGCAGGCGTGATTTGACATGTTGTGATTTTATGGATAAGAAACAGAAAGCAGTGAAACAGCAAATCTTACCGTTCATCCTTATAAACAGACTCCAGTAGCATCCAAGCTAAACACTTCCCCACTGATACCATTCATCCCTTGCTGTCGCCTTTAATCACAAGAGGCTAGCGATGCACCGGGACCATGCTGTCTCTTTGGCCGAGCCGGACCCACCCAAGGGCGGCGTGAGGACTGATGCTTAGTCGGTGAACAGCGAGGCCTGCCGGTAAGCTGCAGAGCTGTGAGTCTACCACTCTGACATGTAGGAGTTGCACACAGCCAAATACACGGGTAAAGTGCGACAAGCACGAACCGGAGTGTGTTTTCTAACCAGCTACAGGACGGGCCTAAGGTGTGTTGGGCCGTTTCGGACAGAAACTGACTGTTTTCGGTTTGCTGCCTGCGACACTGCGAAAAAGGGAAACGGAGGACTGACATAGCAGCGCCAGGGTCACATGACAAAACACACAGTCGTCATATGACGGCTAAGCGGAAGTGGGAGTTGTAGTCTTTTGTAATATAACTCTAGCGTTTGAAACAGAAGTAAAAAGCATTAAATATTTTATCTGAAATCAAAAGTGTAGAAAACGTTTTACACCAGCCCTGCCACAAGGGTGCACAAGCTGGTTTCCCCCCAGAGATGTCCCTAATTCAATTCAGTTTTAATTATATAGCCCCAAATCACAACAATGGTTGTAGGGTAAAGACCCCATAATAATACAGAGAAAATCCCAACAGTCATATGTATCCCCTATGAGCAAGCACCTGGCGACAGTGGGAAGGAAAAACTCCCTTTTAACAGGATGTTAACATGCAGCAGAAGCAAGTTCAGGTTTGGGTGGGGTCCGTGTTAACAATGGCTGCTTCAGGTGCTGTTGGCCAACAAGGTGCCTGCAGAAACTAGTCCACCGCAGGATCATAAGGTCACATGAAAAAAGAAAAGTTTTCAGAGGGTAGTTTTCAAGCTAAAGCTCAGCCAAAATCAGTTCATGCAAGAAAGCAATGATCTCAAACACAGCAGCAAATCTACAACAGAACGGCTGGAAAACTAAATAATGAATGTGCTCCAATGACCCAGTTATTCCAGTCCAGACCTCAGCACCCCTGAAATGCTGTGGTGCCACCTTAAGAGTGCTGTGCATTAATGAAAACTCCTCCAGTGTGACAGCCTGATAAAGCAATACAGAAAACAGTTACTTCATGTTATCGCTGATAAAACTGGTTCTACAAGTTATCGAATCATTGGGCGCACATAAAACTTTCTTTTTCACATGACTGTAAAATAGATCTGTTACGACAAGAATAACCAACTAAAGCTTTAAAATAAGTGGTATGGAGTCCAAAGAACAATATCTATACCCATAATGCAGTGGGGTATAAGCAAAAATACTAACAGCAGTAGGAGAAAACACGAAAACATAGAAATACTTGAATAAAGTAAGAGTACATTAATAATGCACTTCAATAAAGTACATTCGATCACCACATCCTGTGGTGCTGTACATTGCAAGGTTAACAGTAAACTGGTTTCTAGTTTAAACTGCTGCATTTGTATCAGCTGACATCAACTAAGCACATACTGTAAATACCCAGGTGTTTGTAGAATGAATGAACATTTAAACTGCTATGTAAACTGGCATTTAAAAAGTATCAAGCAAAACTGATGATTGAATATGAGACTTACCTGAGGACAGCACTGGGGAGAGATGAAAATTCCACATAGCCACTTATTGCAGGCCATGCAGTGTCAGGTGGAGCAAATGCTGTATGCAGTCTTGTGAACACGAGTCATGTGAAAGAATTTACAGATTTTATGTATGCACGGCTAAAAAGTCTGAAGGACCTGATGTAATGATCAACTTCAGCTGTCATAAAAAAACCTACTCTTGCATGTTTGACATTCAGCCTGCAACAAAGGTTCACAATGATAGACTTTCATGGTTCTATGACTCAGAAGACTCCATAACTGCATTTATCTTTGACTGTGCCTATTATATGTTTTATAGCAAATCACAGTATGTGTTTAAGCAGGTGGACAGAGAGTCTGGGACAATAACATGGCAAAACGAGCACCAACATACTAATTTATGGTATTACTACTTGTGTATGATTAACATGATATCAGTATTATTATTATTATTTGATTTAACAGTGGTGGTTCAGAGTTTAACACCCTGAAATTCATACTTTGAACAGGGTTTATGAGCTCACAGCTGGTCCTGGACCAAAAGATAACTGGGAGTCGAAACACTGGGAGGTGATCGCTGTAGGTTTTTCAGATAAAGGAGGAGGTGTTGGTGGCATTTAACAGCTCTCCAGCCCAGTCATTTACTCTGGGCTTTGTTTTTTATCCAAGAAGAGGTAAATCTTCAGTCATGTCTGAAGTAGATCTTAAAGCTAACAAAACTCAAGTAGAATCGCTTACAAAATAAGATATTGGCAATGTAAAAAGTTACTGGAAACCTACGCTCATGTCCAACTCAGTATTTTTTTTTTCACAGTTAAAAGAAAAAAACATCTTCTTTGTCTTATACTGAGCCTTAGTGCAGCTCTTCACACCATCCTCTGAAAGAAGCTGTTTTAGCTCCCTCCCTTTAAGTCTTCTTTCTTCCGATTGGCTCGTCCAAATAAAAAAAAGTTCTAAACAGCAGGTTTGTCCTCACAGCCATTACTCAAATGACCATATTAAAGATGTTTTTAGCCAGTAGTAGAAAGAAAAGAAAGAAACACACCTGATATGGAGCATTCAGAGCACCTTTTCTTTTGCTCATAGTGATAACTTGTCCGTATGCTCAGCAACCTTTTTCAAACTTTGGGTATGTTTAATGTAAGCATCTGCAGACGTTTACAAAATTGTTGGTACCCTTCGGTCAATGAAAGAAAAACTCACAATGGTCACAGAAATAACTTTAATCTGACTAAAGTAATAATAAATAAAAATTCTATAAATCTTAACCAGTGAAAGTCAGACATTGCTTTTCAACCATGCTTCAACTGAATTATTTAAAAAATAAATGCATGAAACAGGCCTGGACAAAAATGATGGTACCCCTAGAAAAGAATGAAAATAATGTGACCAAAGGGACACGTTAATCCAAGGTGTGTCCAGTAATCAGCATCACAGGTGTCTACAATCTTGTAATCAGTCAGTGGGCCTATATATAGGACTCCAGATAGTCACTGTGTTGTTTAGTGACATGGTGTGTACCAAATGGTAAATGGCCTGCATTTGTATAGCGCTTTTCTAGTCCCTAAGGACCCCAAAGTGCTTCACACTATATTCAGTCATTCACCCATTCACACACTGGCGATGGCAGCTACATTGTAGCCACAGCTGCCCTGGGGCGCACTGACAGAGGCGAGGCTGCCGGACACTGGCGCCACCGGGCCCTCTGACCACCACACTAAACATGGAGCGAAGCGAAGCCTCAGGTGATTAGAAAGAAACTCATAGACAAGCATCTTAAAGGTAAAGGCTATAAGACCATCTCCAAGCAGCTAGATGTTCCTGTGACTACAGTTGCACGTGTCATTCAGAAATTTATGATCCATGGGACTGTAGCCAACCACCCTGGATGTGGCCGCAGGAGGAAAATTGATGACAGATCAAAGAGACGGATAATCCGAATGGTAACAAAAGAGCCCAGAAAGACTTCTAAAGAGATCAAAGCTGAACTTCATGCTCAACGAACATCAGTGTTAGTTCACACCATCTGTTGTTGTTTGAGCCAAAGTAGGCTACATGGGAGACGACCGAGGAGGACACCATTGTTGAAAACAAATCATAAAAAAGCCAGACTGGAATATGCCAAACTACAGTTGACAAGCCACAGAGCTTCTGGGAGAATGTCCTGTGGACAGATGAGACAAAAATTGAACTTTTTGCCAAGGCACATCAGCGCTATGTTCACCGACGGAAAAATGAAGCATATCAAGAAAAGAACACTGTCCCAAATGTGAAACATGGAGGAGGCTTGGTTATGTTCTGGGGCTGCTTTGCAGCATCTGGCACAGGGTGTCTTGAATCTTTGCAGGGTACAATGAAATCTCAAGATTATCAAAGGATTCTAGAGAGAAATTTGCTGGCCAGTGTCAGAAAGCTTGGTCTCAGTTGCAGGTCATGGGTCTTACAACAGGACAATGACCCAAAACAAGCAGCTAAAAACACCCAAGAATGGCTAAGAGGAAAACATTGGACTATTTTTAAAGTGGCCTTCTATGATCCCTGACCTCAATCCTGTTGCGCATCTTTGGAAGGAGCTGAAACATGCAGTCTGGAAAAGGTGCCCTTCAAACCTAAACAACTGGAGCAGTTTGCTCATGAGGAGTGGGCCAAAATACCTGCTGAGAGGTGCAGAAGTCTCACTGACAGTTACAGGATTCGTTTGGTTGCAGCGATTGCCTCAAAACGTTGTGCAACAAAATATATAAAAGTTGTGGGTAACATCATTTTTGTCCAGGCCTGTTTCATGCATTTATTTTTTTAAATAATTCAGTTGAAGCATGGTTGAAAAGCAATATCTGACTTTCATTGGTTAAGATTTATAGAATTTTTATTTATTATTACTTTTGTCAGATTAAAGTTATTTCTGTGACCATTGTGAGTTTTTCTTTCTTTGACCGATGGGTACCAACAATTTTGTCCACGTCTGTACTACTGTAACTGTAACATACGAAAAAAAATGTGGAAAGTCATAATAAGTCGTCTTATATTTGTAACAAAACCTTCTTTGACAGAAGGTCAGACCTGCACAAGGTTAAAGAATTTGTGTACCTTCATAACTGCAAGGCTTCAGTTGAACCACACTCTGGGCTGAATCGCTTTCTTGGGGTCATCCCGTCACATGGTTTATTGATTTATTGTCTGTGCCTCTATAAAAGGTCTACGTTCTTAGTTTGAAGCCAATCTGTGATAGATTTTCTTTACCATGTAGGGCCATTGATTGTTGCAACACATATAAGCACACAGGGGGACCTGAAACCAGACAGCTGGTAGCAAATAGCTGAATGATCTAAACTTAGCTTGACTTATCACTTTCATGACGCATAAACAAGCATGGAACTTTCCTGTGTTATCAAAACTACAATGTGTTTATTTTGGGTGACGATATTGAAGCTTTTTTAACATAAAATATTAATTTGAGTAAATGTTATAAATTTAACTTGTTACAAAAACCATAAAAACCACATATCATTCCTCTGATCGTGTTTAGCACACTTCTACTGCCGTTCTTTTACAATAAAAGGCTGTCCGTAACACATTTATCAATATACCTTTTCATTTTCTATTTACAGTCTAAATCTGTGACGCGAATAATATCAGAAATAGTGATAAGTGAGGAGGCTGTTGTCTCTTAATCGGTGTCATGTAAAAACACTGTTATAGTGTGCAAAGTTTGCATCTTATCAGCAAGGTACAATCATGTGGCTCTTGTCAGGGCAGCATGTTGGTAGAGCAAACACAAAATCCTTTTCAACAAAAGGCAAATATAATGATTGCAGTCCAGTGTCTCTGTGTTCTGCCGTGGAGCAGCTCACACTGACAGTGTCTCTCTCACAAATTCGTTTGAAGTAGAAGCCAGGGTGGCGTCATAGATTGTAGAGAGCGACACATCTGCACCGGCGTTTACAACTCCGTTGTCGGCCGGGGGGCCCTGTCTAACCAGCCTGCCGCTCTTTCTGAAGGAGTTCCTGATCCCGCTGGCGAGGCGATCAGACAAGCGCCTCACCGCCCGGCTCAGTCCACGGTTCTTCTGCTTCGTCAAGCCCACGTCGTCCTCCAGCTCCTCCGGCGGCACGTCGATGTTCCCCGTGTACCAGAACACCCACCAGATCAGGCTGAGGAAGAGGATAATGGCCCCGCCGTAGACAAACAGATCGTGGATAACCAGTCCTCCAAACACCCCAATCATTATAATCAAGACACCGAGTATGTCGTGGGCCACTGCGAACCAAAATGAGCACTTGCAGCGGCCAACTCCTCCGTACCTCTTCTCCATGATGGGCTCCACCTGTACAGGTGTTGACATGATAACTTATCCAAAGAGTTTATCCAGACGTGGAAGAAAATCCAAAGCGACAAACTTTAGCAGCCGGTGTAAAAGCAAAGACAATCAAGTCTGATCCTCGCTGAGAGAAACATAAAACAACCTGCTGTGACACGGTCAAAGTACAGTGTACTCAGGCCATTATCAGCAAGAGCCACACCAGCTTGACTGTACTGGATGTGTCAGAGCACTATAAAGAGCATTTAATAGCATTTTATCTTTGACATCATCAAGTCTTTTCCATCTTCTGCTCAAGCCCCCTGGCTGATCCGTTTCCGCCTTTCCTTCTCTTTCAGAATGGGGACCCACACCAGCCCCATCGCCACAAACATCAGCCCTAAAGACAGGCAGGCCGAGGCTACAGAGCGGGACGCTTCAGTCACCCCTGAGTACTGGAGCAGTAAAAGTACTGCGCCTGCTACAGACATCAGAGATCCCATCACAATCACGATGATAGGTTTGTGGAGGTAAGCACGGCCCGGGCCTTCGGCAGCTGCTGGCTGTGTGTCTGGGTACAACCGCTGGCTCCCAAAGTCACCCGAAAAAGAAGTTTCCATAGTTGAAACAAAGCCTTGTACCTTTGATGTACAGAGAAGGGAGATGATAGCAAGTGGACCTCAACAGGACACCGATTGTCTTCTTTAAATCAGTCCCGAGCCGTTCTGTTCATTCTCCCAGTCCATGCAGACATCTGTCAAGAATGCAGCACCTCCCAAAAGTCACATGAAAGAGTTGTATCATCTGCACGATGACCAAGTGTGTGACCGCCTGATGCATCTCTTAATCTGCTGCTCAGTAACCCGTGAACACGCTGTAATTCCAGATGGGCCACCACACCCACACAGCTGAGTGAGGACAGACAGTCGCAGCCCACCTGATGACAACAATGTCATCACCTCTCATTAGCTTGCTGTCAGGACGATCTTGTTACAGTACACTTCCAAAACAAAGGCTGTCTATTCGAAAGCAGGGAAAAAACAACCCAAAACTGCTTATTGTCACAAGAATCAGATGGTGTGTAGAATGTTATGCATGCTTGCAGTTTCTGACATTATTATGTTGCAAAGAAATGCAGAGTTTCATATATTGGATATACTCCACCCTCTCCACTCTCTCTCTCTCACACACACACAACGCACTATTACTTGCTGACAGCTGCTGCACAGGCTAGGTATTATAGGTATTATTCCCATTAACAATGGGGATGTCATCTGATACAGCCGGATGGCTTTGCAAGCACAGAGCCATATTCAGCACAAGCAAACAAGGCTAATACATGTTAGAGCAAACAACTGTTCATACATATAGATAGATACATGGTTGAGGATTTATTCAGACTATCTAAGCCACATGATTATTCCTTGCTGATGTACGAGCTAATCCTCCTTGATGTAAGGTGGATGGTGTTCCGGTCTCCTCTGAGACCTGAGTGAGCTCCTTGGACAGTCTGTGTAATTTGTGGCATAGATGCACTGATAAATCATGTCCCAGAGGTTCCCAAACAGAGTGCAGTTTAGCAGTGTAGTGACCAACAAGTGCAGCTGTAAATAACAGGAGTAGCTGAAAATACTCATCTTTCCAGGCCTAAAAAACAGCATCTCGTTATTTTCTCTAAAATGTTCACAGGATTACACATCAGGCTTCATCCACTGCTCGATTACTTTATGCATCTTTGCAAGTTTCCAAATATTAGAGAAATTGAAAAAAAAATCCACCTTTCAGAACTAATGAATGTCATAATAAAGCACTGTGATTCATTTACAACAAGCAAGGCTGTGCCTGCACATGATAGCAAAAACATTCTGAATATGAGGTTGGCAAACAGTTAAATTCAAGTGTTTTATTCACATTGCCTTATTATAGCTTTTAAATGGAGACTCGGGTTTGATAGGTTGAGCAACATTTTTTTATAGTGGAGGAATTAATCCATTTTTGTGTGCACACTCCTCTACTTTCAGGAAATCATTGTAATTGGGCAAATTAGCATCACTGTACATAAAATCTTCATTTTAACTTGTCATGAATCCTTTGAGAGGCATTGAATCTGCTGACATCACGGAGCAGCGGGGTTTCTCGTTTGTGAGGTTACTGCCACTAGCGTCACGTTCAACAAGTAAAATGCACCAATAGATGATTGACTCACCTGCTGCACAATATTCCCCCCCACAATTTTCAAAAACTCACCGAGTGCCTTTTTCAGCACATTTTGGATCGTTGTCAAAATTATGCACTCATCAACATTTCCCACCAGCCAAACTGACAAACTACTCAAACACTGTTACTAATGAAGTGTCTGTAATTGAACACTTGAATCTTAGTAGAAAATGGCTGTAAACCTTCAACAACAAACTTTTAACATCTCCAATTGAAGCTGAATTTTATAATCCCATATTAATCAGATAAATATAATTTGAATGCATTTCCATTTGTCAGTGGCAACAAGTAATCATATTAACCAACTACAGCCCTTAACCCTGTAATACCATGTGTATTGTATTTGAGCTTGTGTAATGTTTTCACCCACAAAACGTAAAAGAATTGCACATTTTTTTTTTTGCAATAAATTGCATAAAAACCACCACGTGTATTGACAGCAGTACACATGAAAACTAATGCACCACACTTTAGCCCTGCGTCAGGCGGTGACTGGTCCAGGATGTACCCCGCCTCCGCCCTATTGTAGCTGGGATAGGCTCCAGCCTCCGCTGCAACTCCTCCAGTTTCAAACACATTTAATAACAAAATATTTCAGCGTTCAGGCTTTATTACAACAGCACATAACCCCAACACTGTATATGAAAACTGGGAATTGTGAGAGAATCTTTCACACGTTAGCTGCTTGATTAGGTTGAGTCCAAGGCACTGACACTGTATGATGACTCAGCACAAGATGGGCTTGAATCAAACACATTATGAGTAGTTTTGTCTCTACTGTCATCAAACAGTAACATTACATTCACAGAACACAACAAAACTAGAGGGAAAAAGAAGAACAGAGAAAAAAATAATAATTCAATGTCCACGTTAACGATCATTTCACTTTAGGTACTTTTCTTTTTACTTTGGAGTCGGTCTTCTTGATCAGTTTGCTCTGAGCTTTTGTTCCTTTCTTCAGCGCTGCGGGTTTGGGGGCTTTCTCCAGCTTCTTCTTTTTGGACGCCTTCTACAAAAAACAGAGGAAACGTTAACGATGCCAAAGAAAAACAAAACCTGAATCATCTGCTGAGGTTCCCTTCAACTCGAACAGCTGTGAAAAGTACTGACCTCCAGTTTAGGCTTTTTGACAGGGGTTTCTATGGGAACCAGCTGTGTGATTTCTTCCTCCTCTTCAGCTGCTGCTTTATTTTTCTTCACCTTCTTCACCTTCCTCTTGCCCTCTGCAGTAGCATCTGCTTGCTCTTTGTCCTCCGTCTTATTCTTCTTTGTCTTTGTGGATGCAGATTCCTGAAATGCACACAAACTTGTTACTTTTCCGAATGTTTCAACAAATGCAGCTTATACAAAAATAATAATAATACATTTTGAGTGCTAACTTGTACTCACCTTGTCTTTAGGTGTCTGAGCTTGTTTGGACTCCAGGACAGAGAGATGGCCCAAGTCTGAGGTGTAGACAGGCAGAGCCACCGACGTTTGACTCTTAATGTGGATGAGTTTAATCACTGGTCCTTTCTGTAAAACAGCGATCAAATCAGACACGGCAAGAAAAACTTGCATCGATACATAAAAGAACGCTGTGCAACTTTTTGAATTCCAAACTGAAATTGCAAACTCTAAATAGTGTTGGACGATATACTCGATGTATCGTAAGTTTGTCCACGTACCATGGTTAAAATAGCTTTATCGTAACCATCGAGTATAGGTTGCCATGGAAATATTAAGCTGTCTGCACAAAATTCACTGAGTTTTTTTTCTCCCACAAGCTGCGAATGCATCATTAATCCCCCCTCCCAACCGGGAAGTTTTCTACCCGGCACACTGCACTGAGCATGCGCGTTTATACACCATCAGAAAGGAGAAATATGGCGACGGCAGGCGATTCAGACTTTGATTTCACGAGGAGGACGTTGAACAAAATGCGGTAATTTGCAAATCATGCCGTTAAACTATTGCCGGAAAAGGTCGAAGAACCACAAAGTTATTCCACCAGCTGAAAAGTGATCCACTGCAAAATGAAAAATGTTTTAAACTCCACGTGTGAACGTCTCCCCGCACACCAAAGAAAACTTTAAATAAACCAGCTGTGACCCGACCTACGACTGCGACCGGCGAGAGAAAAACAGCACGGTAAGTTTAATTCCATGTTATTTTTTATCAAACAAAGTTATTTTGGTCTGAATCTGTGAGATCTCTACACGTGCCGTTTGCTTGGTTACGTAAAGTCAAGTGAGTTTGTAGCTTCCTTGTTTGTGTTTAGGCACATTTCACGACATTGCGGAACTGCGTTTTTAATAGTTTGCCGTTTTCGCTGTTCGATGGTTGGTGAAATGGTTTATGTGAGCTTTTAGCTGAGATTCGGATGTTTCTGTGGATCCACACACGCTGACTTCACTTAGGCTTAAACTGCAGCTCACTCCCTTTGTGCCCGGTGCTGGGGACACTGAGGCTCAGGACATATTGTGATATTTTATCGCGTATTGCAACATAGCCACAAAATAATCGGAATATTAGATTTTCCTCACATTGCCCAACCCTAACGCTGATCAGTGCCCATTTTGCTGCACAAAAATTGTGCCGTTTGATACCGAGAGGTGCGTTTTCTTCCATACACGAAACAATCAATTAACAACTGACTGCACGAAAGGCCTGATCCCACTGAACGCATCATCCATCACGTTTAATCACAGGCAAAATAAAAACTGCTGAAGCCAATGAAACAAATCAGCCGTTCTCTACATGCTAGTATGACACGTACGACTCAAAACTCTTCATTTCTGCACCGAGACGCTGGATTTTTGTTTTTCTCACCAGTAGACTGGTGCTGGAACCAGTTGTGGTTCCACGCTAAAGAGGCAGAGCCTTACTGGGGATTTATGTTGCCATCACTTTGATGCAACTACAAAGCCTTCTAAAACTACTGCGGCTTCAAACTACTGTGATTTGCACATTTCCACACAGCTACTTTTCCTATCAGTGAGAGAATAACATTTACCATCTCAATATCAGGAATATTATCGAGAGCTGGCATAGATCAGCTCAGTCGGGGTGTGATAAGTCTAAAATCTAACAACCAAATGTAAAACAAAAAGTTCTCACCATGCGCAGTTTGGTGACCACTGTTTGCACGGCAGCCTCGATGTTTTCCGTCACCTCGTCTGCAGTCATGCCCGAGTGGGCAACACGTGCCATACTGCAACACAGGCAGAGTGCACGAAAACACAGTGTTACCAAACACACAGATCACAGCAGCAGTATAAGAAGCACCAATGTGACTGTTTCTTATTTTTTAACCGAGTAAGATGCTAAACATTGTGTATCAAAGTTGTAGAGACAGGCTCCACAGAAAGAGGAGGTCCATCTGGATTTACTTTGAGTTTCTATTGCACCAGTCTGACCCGTATCGATTACAGAGAATCGACAAGGTTGTACTGAGGTGCAGTTAAGATCATCTGCTACCGAAGAGTTTTTAATAAAGGGGAATTTCTGCACAAAAAGCTGAAACCAGGGACACGTGAATAAATCTCACCAGCAGCAGCCCTTGTTGGTAACCTTCAGGCTGGTCCCCTGGATGACTCTCTCGATGTCTCTGGCCAGATGCTTGCTCTGCAGGTTCACGCACAGCGGCTCTCTGGAAAAGAAAGCAAAAGGGTAAGAATAGAACCGTCGCAGCTACACGACACCTTAAAGTCATTTGCAGCAAAGCATCCAAAACAGAGAAACGTTCAGAGAACACAAGTGGGGGTGAAAAATTGTGGGAATAAGGGGCTTTGCTTTCAATAATGTTTCAAATGACATTAAGCTCTTATCTTCTTTGGATACCGGATTTGCTCTTTTCTCCTCTGCTGCTGAATTTTTTTTAATGTGATAGTTTGTATTGCTTTGGCATGTTCTCCCTCTGCGCTTCTTAGTGGCTTCTGTGGCTCAATGCTATATTTTCAAATACAATTTCTTGCATTCATCCTCATACAGAAGCACGAGCAGCTGCATTGCCAAGGGCTCCGAGAATCACCTGCAGTGACTTTCTGAGGAAGCCGATGCGAAAAGAGAGGCAAGTAACATGATTGGTCAATCTGTTCGTATTGGGGCACTTTTACACCGGTCTATCATCTCGAAATGAGAAAAGACATATGGGGGGTGTTTCTGTCTGTTGGCTGATTTGGAATTAGAGTTTAATGTTACAGTGTTCGCACAGACGCAAGTTTATCTCCCATCTTCCACTGTCTTTTTCCTCCCCAATAGGTGTTTGTTGCTCCAAGACTCGACTGCATGCCAGGACGGCACAGCAAAGAGTGGAGGAGGCGAGCCCACGACTTGCCACGGCCGGCCGTGGCATTTGGGTACGATGCCACGACTGGCCACAGTCTGCCAGAATGTTTGGGTGCGATGCCGCGACTTGCTACGACCTGCCGCGGCGTTTGGGAGTGATGTCGCGATCAGGGGTGAGACTGGGACTCGCCACTGCATTTGAGAGGGATGCTGCAATCTGCCACAGTGTTTGACAGTGATGCCGCAAATTGCCAAGGTCTGCCGTGGCGTTTGGGGGTTATACTGCAATCTGCCACAGTGTTTGGGGGTGAGGCCGCAGCTTGCCAGTCTGCTGCTGCGTTTGGGGGTGATGTCATGACCTGGCATAAACCCATGAAGTAAAAAACTTATATATATAGTATAGTTTACAGTCAAACCATAGTTCTTATTTTTCTAACACACACACACACACACACACAAAACAGGACAAACTGAAAAGCGCTCTCACTTTTTACTTTTGTAGAAATGTTTCCCGAGGTGCGATGGCAGCAGTCGGCGGATGCGGTCATCAGAAATGAACAGGTCAAAGTTTCCCAGCAGGCGGCGCTTGGCTTCGTATGGTTTGTACTCCGTCTTCAGGACCTTATACGGTATGATCTGCCACAGACAAACACATCCCTGAATGTTTCTTACCACTGACAAGACGGTTTAAAGCAGAAAAATGTACACTCAGGATAGCAAAATAAACCCTTGCCCATGTCTACTTAGGAAAAATTCCCAAAAAGGTGGCAGTTAAGCCCTTCTTCCTTTATACCTACTCTGAGCAGCTTAAGTGGACTTGACTCCCATTACAATCGAGTACCACCTATGCGCATAGGGTCGTTATAGGAACGTGGCAGAGCGTCCTGTGACATCATTATTTTGCGACACGAATCCCACAACAAAGGAGACAATGCTATACCTGCTGCTCAGTCTGTGGCTTTTTGTCAGACTCTGGCACTATGGTGGTGATTTTTGTGCAGCCGTTTCCCTCTTTGCCAGATTTCAATGAGGGTGGGAACGTGATTATGGTTAGGATTAGGGTTGCGGGACTATAGTTATGGTTATTGTGTTAGGTGAGTGGTGCGATGGCTTTTCCATATGCTACTATGACCTCACACCAATATGATTGGTTGCTTGCAATGCTGAACCTGGACCAACATCAGTTTAGAACAGCGTACCTCTGATATGCCTTTGACACCTCTCTCCTGCAGAAGCTTCTTATAAAACCTCTGGGTCTGCTCTGACGTCATGTTGGGCTCATCTCTGGTGAAGAGGCAAATCTCTTCTGTGTCTGACCGCTGGCCATGGGGCAAGGGACTGCGGATAACAAAAAGAAAACAAAAGAAACACAATGACTCTGGGGGAATGCCATTATCAACGAATTACTTTAAATTTGGAAAAACATTTGCTGCGACGGAGGAACTAAAATTCAGTCGCCTAGACTCCTCACATGCGTATGGTCTGCGCTTCTTTGGGTATCTTCCACAGGGTGAAGAGCAGGCTGATATGCTGAGTCTCATCCAGAAACGGGGCTTCACCACTAGCTTTGTTTTTTAGGAAGGCCTGCAGGGCCTGGACGGCCTTCTTTACCTGTCAGACACATTAAGTTAAGACACCACAATACAAATGAGGCAGCTTAATACCTGAGCTATAAATTAGCATTTG
This sequence comes from Simochromis diagramma, assembly GCF_900408965.1. NCBI lineage: Eukaryota > Metazoa > Chordata > Actinopteri > Cichliformes > Cichlidae > Simochromis > Simochromis diagramma. The sequence goes on along the minus strand of NW_024386789.1, from coordinate 254,898 downwards.
CTAACGCCAAACGTGTTAGCATGTTGAAGAAGCTAGTTGGAACCAGCTGGCTCATTAGAGATACGTGGTAACAAACTTTATTAACAAGCAGCGTAACCCAAACATTCTAAAAACGACTAATCTAAACAAATCTGAAATCACAAATCAATCAAACTTTACCTGCGATCGGTCCAGTAAAGCTTTCTCTGCCATTCTTCACACGTGGACCCCCCAAAAAACACCAGGGCGCATGCGTTGAGCGTCATGCTATGACGTAAAATATATGTGTACATAAAATCAATATCGGATTCCACCAACAAAAAGGCTCTCAAAACAATACATATATGTGAATTTTGGGGTGTATTTATATAATTATTATTAGTTTTACCCCTGGTTATTTGTATTCATGTTCTATTCTTTTGTATATTTCATCTGTTTATATGTTTTATACTCATTGTTTGTTCAATAAAGTTCCTGTAAAAAACAAAACAAAAAACAAACATCTCACCTATGGAGACAGCTCAGGATGGACTAATCCTGTCTATCCTAATGAAAATCCTGGTCTGTGAAACGCTTCTAAAATATCTGCTGCCCTATTGGCCTTATCTAGCTTGAAAAATAAAGTTTTAATGTCAGTGTGAATTTTACATCCAAAAATAAAGGATATATAAAAGTAGCTTTGCCAAAAAAATTTTTTCTCTCTGGCTTAAAATGGAACTGATATCATTCACGGGAAATATGTTCAACAAATATTTCACAGCTCAGGCCAGCAAATACCGGAAATCCCTTTTTTGCACATCGGTCTTTCTGCTTCCGGATCTGTGACTCGTCACATGACTCTTCTTCCGGCTGAAACGAAGTGCCACCAACTCCAATCAGAGACATAACAGATGATGACGCTAACGATAAAATGGTGATTCAAAAACTGTAAGGAAAATTATAATATAAATAAAAGCATAAAATATAACAGTAAAATGCAGCACTGTGGCAAATAAGAGATTAGTGCAGAGCAAATCGTTAATCACGTGATTTAGCCAGGTTTTTTTTTAAAAAAGTCACTTTCCTCACTTGCAAAACTCTGACGTTAAGCTCAACATAGCTCGTTAAGACATTAATCTGGCTTCGTAATATACCTCAGATCTCACTACCACCTGATAAACTTTCCCTTTCTGTTGCTGCTACCATTACTTCACTCTTCTCCACCCTGATATAATCTTTTTCTCACCTTGAACCCGTCCACCTCCCTGCCCTCACACCTGTCCTGCATCTCTGCCACTTCAGACTTCCTTAATCTACCCTCAAACACTCTGCATAGAACATTTACATATTAAAAACCTAAATTAAAAGTGCATCAAACAGATTTGTAAGGTCATGGGTCTTTTACTGTTAGACATTTGTTATTTGATTAAATAAGGAACATATCTAAAAGAAATGTGGTGTGCGAGTGCAGTCGTTTAACCTGACAATACATCCCTGCTGTAAACCTGTGGTACAAATCAGACAAATACACCTTTCAGTTACAGCTTGATCTTTTATTTTCCATTTCGATTATGTAACAGCTGTGTGGGTCTGTCCGTGTGAGTGTGTTTATCCTTGGTTCATCAGAGTAGTATGTGAGCTCAGTCCAATTAAACCATCTCATGTGGAGAGAGACCAAACTAAAGACTCTGGCACAGCAATCCTTAAAATCAAATAAAAATGTCCTCTCTGGACTCTAAATCCTGCTCTTGAGATGGGAGAAGCACTTCGCAAATGATAATTATAGACTAACTCTGCTCTTTTTGCAGGATATGAAATCATTCTGGACTTTATTTGTTTTTGTTGTTTTTTTTCCTTCCCCAAACTCAACAACACTGCATCCATCTCCATTCAAAAAACAAATGGCGCGGCCAGCAGACCGTACGGTCAGGCCTGGGAGTACAGAAAGGGGCGGGGCATGTAGCTACATTAGTGGCATAGCTGAGCTCTCAATATGAGAAAGCTGACACACTGGACTTGGTCTCTCATTTCATATGGTTCATCATAAAAACTGATTCAGTCATGTTTTCTTCATTTGACATGATTTTATTCTTCCCTCCTTTTTTGTCGTTGTTCGTCTCTTCAGCATAGTTGTGTGTAAAGAGAGAGTAGCTGTTTGGGTCGGCTCTAGCAGCATTTCTCCTCTGGGAACGAGTGGAAGAACTCCATGCATGCTGCCATTGTTGCATTTAGTCCTTTTCTGGCACCAGCTTCAGCACTTTGCCAATGGCGATTGTTTTGCCTAATAGTATCAAGAGAATTGAGGGACAAAAGGGCGATTCAAAGATGCCTGAAAACAAATCCAGCTAACTTCAAGCCTGCACGGTGTCCTTACCTTCGTCTCTCAGTGTGAATCGCCCCATCTGAGGGAAGTCTTTGAAGGTCTCTAAGCAGATGACTCCTGCTGCCCGGAGCCTGGCGATACAAACCTGGTCCTGCTTCACAAAGCGTGGTCGTGTTTTGCTTTTCTCTCCCGTCTTCTTGTCCACCAGACAGATTAAGGCCTGTGGTGAGAATTGCACAAGTTTAGCATGATTAATCAAATAATTAAAGAATGAAATAACCAAATAACTAATATGTAAGCCCAACAGTAACTTACTGTAATTTGCACTTCTTCGATGCAGGTGTGGATGTGAAGGACTGCATTGTAACCAGGACAAATGATGGATTTGTGCTCGATGATGACGATCTAAAAAAAAAAAAAAAGAACATTTCAGAGGACTTGAAAACCAGATTGTGTCTTTAGATACTTTGCTGTTAGTAGCCTGTTACAAAAGCACATCATTTGTTTTAATTTCTTGAATATAAGAAAATTAAAGAGTAAAAAACTGAAAAAAAGGCAGCCAACATCCAAAGAGCAGCGTTGATGTCCTTCAAGAAGCCTAGAGAACTATTCCTGAAGATTACTTTAAGAAATTATAAGAAAATTTGCCTTCTTCTGACTCTTTTTTTTGCCTTATATGCTGTATTTTCCATGTGTGTTTGGAGATGTTTCAATACATACAGTACAGGAAAAGCTGACAAAAGATTCAGCCCGAGAATCCCAGCTGTGCATGAAAACAGCCAAGGAATGACACAATCAACAACAAGCGGGCTTCGCAGTATTCCCAGTGTTTGTTAACTTAACTTCAACCGAGCCACGGGGGGGTCCCAAGCCCGGATAAAATGCATCTTTGATCTTTTCCAGATCAAAAATGCAGATAATCAACAACTAAAAGTGAGACCCGAGTCTCACTAGAGACTACTAAATGGGTGAATCATTTTTTGCATGTTAAGAATCTCTTGAAGCTTTGAAATTTTAGGAAACATTTGGTAAAAAAATGAACGTTTTGGACTACAGGTGGGTTTTTGCATGCTGCGTCACATATTCTCTTATAATACCAGAAAAGATCCTCTGAACCTTGTGACCCCTTAATACATCGTATACTACGATGTTTAAATGGATGTATTGCCTAAGCTTATTTTCAGACCTGAAGGTAAGCATTTCACAAAGAAAAGTACAGATTATCAACACATACGTAACTATTTGTCTGGCAAAAGTCTTACTTTATAAGCCTGTGTCTGCTCAACTTGTCCAAAGCAAGCTCCATCAGACAACTCTGCAATTAACACAGGCTTGAAAAATGTGTCTCCAAGGCTCTTATGGAGAAATGCCTCATCTTTGATAATTACTTCTGCTGGTCTGTGTAGACCTGCTGTGAACACATGATCATCAACCAGAGTGGCGACTGCTTTCTAACATAGCCAACCTGCAAAAGGATGCATTTAGTTTTGTTTTTAATATGAGACACAGCAGAGACACTGGGAGCGGATTCATTACAGGAGCCTGTGGTGAGGAGTTTATTTGCTGGCATTAAATTAAATAAATGGCATCACCTGTGGTTACCTCACCCCCCTTCATCCCCCCAACTTCTCCCCACAGTTAACGACTGTCAAAGTCAGGAGCTAGAAGCCAGCATGCAGTAATTATCCAGTCTTTACCTGCGCATCAAAGGTGCGCCCAGAGTGGCAGAGGTTGTCGGGGCTGCAGAGGATAAAACCAGGAAGGATCTCTTCCTCCTCTATGCCCTTCAGCCGCAACTTCAGGTTCTCCCCAGGACTTGCGTCGTCCGTCTCCACATCGTCACTCAGCAGGCTCAAAACCTCCACCGTGTGCTGCAACACACACATGCATACAGCTGCACGTGAAGTGAGGAAAGACTATTTCTGCATTGATGCAGAAGTATATATGACTGGCAATGAAAATGAAACTGAGTATTTGTGGTTACAGGATCCTCTTTCAATCAAGAAGAGGACTCACCCTGTTTGGCATCATGACCAGCTGCTGGGCTTTACTAATGGATCCAGATTCCAGCTTTCCAAGGATAACAGTACCCATATCCTACAAACAAGGAAACCCACAGTTAGAGGCAATATTCAAGTAAATGCACTATACTTTGCTAACCGCTAATACACCCATGTGTCCAAATAACATCTGCCATATAGATGCTTTTACACTGGTGGAATGTCATATCAAATATGGTCAAAGTTTCTTTGCTGTTTGCAAATAATCCCTGTGAGCACAGGAGCTCCGCCCCCCTTCTGTCCAAATCTCCTGTTTACGAGGAGCAGCCAATCACAGGAAAGTTGGCTTAAAGGGAAGGTGGGTGAACTGAAGGAATGCACCATAGCTCAGAACAAGATTATAATAAGGATTATCTTGAACTTTGAATCATGCAAAGCTACTCTAGTAGAGTCCAAAAATAAAACTATACAGTTCAAATATATAAGTTCACTTTAAACAGTCAGTAAATCCATTCTGACTGTGGTGGGTGTGGCTCAGGAGGTAGAGTGGAAGGTCAGAGGACTGTTTCTCCAGCGACTCAAGTCTGCATGTCAGACTATGGTTGGGGAAAGATACTGGGCCCCGAGTTACCCCCGACACATGTGTGAGTGCAGGAATGTTAAACAAACCCTTAGGTACAAACAAAAGTGCTATATAAATGTGTAAGTGCCAGTCCATATCCCATTTACTTTAGTCTTAAATACTGCATTTCCTCATACTTTCAATAAGCACATAGTTCTAATGCAAGCCTTAGAAAAACATGGACTCTTGGAAGAAGCAGCTTGCTGTATAAGATATGATACTTTTCTTTTGGCAGTAAAAAATGAAATAATGATCATGACTGTGAGCTTTCAGACACCACCAAAATAATGCACAGTGTTTTCTCCACAGCTGAAAGGTTGCTGTATCAAAGTCCTGGCAGTCTCGGTGACCATTAGTATGCAGCATCCAGTTGACTGAACCATAATCCCATTACATCAGGAGAACATCAATTGAGGCTACTTAGTCATACAACTGCTACATAAGGCTCTTATGCAATCGCTGGGATAGAAAGACAACAGGATAAAGACAGATGATGACATATGAAGAAAGGAGGAAGAGCCGATGGTCAATTTTTGTTTCAAAATAATTCAATTCCAACAACGCTTACAGTGTGTGATGAACTGCTTCCAACATCTAAACCAAGCTGAGCGCCAAGGAGCTCAATTATCTCAAAGAGGAATGGCTGTGCGGAGGCCACAGTGTGTGTGTGTGTGGCTCATTGTGTGACTGTCTGTGTGTTCTGGGAAAAAAACTCAAGAGGAAGCAAAATGACAAACTGACAAGAGAGCGAAAAAGGATTTTGGCAAAGTGAGCACGAACCAAAAGAAATTTTACACCCACTCATCCTCTGAGAGCGGAGCTGTGCAGAACACAAGCTGCCAATGGTTTTGGTTTTCTTCTTACAGGAAATGAGGATCAAAAGCTTCCAGTTGCTCACCTTGTATTTGTCTACGATAGGTAGTCTGACAGGCCCGTCACTTGATCTGGTGAAGTTTGGCAAACTGTCCAGGTGGGCAATAAATGGCAGACCCCTGTTAGAAAAAGAAATAAGCAAAACAAAAGTAAACAGTAAAGGTTTTTATTGTAGTCAGCATTTGGTCGAAAGATTGCTTCACACAAATCAATGCACAAAAAAAACAAACAACACTACAGAAAACAGAACAAATCTGTGCAGTCTTATTTCTCTATGACTTATGAGTTCTGTAAAGCAAAAAGTCAAAGAAACACCGCACACACCGGCTTCCTTCATTATAAATGCTGGAAATATTTAAATCAGCATGTGTAAACAAGCCTTACCTCCATCTTTTCATTATTACCCACCATTTATGCATACTGTTACAATTACAGATGCTCAAACACAGCCAAAGCTAGCATATAAATGTGACTCTAATGCTCCGGCTTCAGACCTTTTTTTCCACTTTTTTCCGATTTGCATATTATGAAGTGTGTATGTAGAAAGCAACACATTTGAAATGTTCCCCAATTTATCGCAGTTAACTGCCACGTTATCAAAAACACATTGCATCCAACTTGACCGCCCATTCAGTGGCAAACTGATAGCAGACGTTTTATCGCCGTCTTGAAGCGCCGGTCTCTTTAAAGATGGCAGCTGAACACAGGTGGTTGCAAACCTGGTCCCTGTCTTTGAAGCAACCATTTCAAAGGCAACAACATCCCAGATTCACTGCACACTTTTGTAATAATGTTGTTTATGCTGCAGTGCCCAACCTCTGTAGAGGGCCAAATGGAGAAGAAATTTAAATGGAGAGGTTATGAAGCGCTAACGCAGCGTGCTTCAAAGAGTTCATTAACTAAGTGGCTGCCTCAAGGCCTAGGGTAAAATACATAAGTCTGATTTTAAACTACTTTGACAGATTACAACAGAGAACTGTGGAGTTTGAACTCAGCATAATAGATCACCTCCTTTAATTCAAACAAATTGTCTCTTTGGCCTCAGAATTTTGATCCTCTGATTCTCCCAAAGTCACCAGAGGCTGAAGGAGTGTGAGCTGAACACTACATATTGATTCTTTCTTCACACATAATTATCAACTTATGCAGCAAAGCAACTATCCTATCACCCCAGCTAAGCTTTAACATGGCCATTATGGTCACTGTGTACTTCAGAATCACTGTTATTATTGTTATTCATAGATTATTATACTGTAAGAGATGATTAAGGCAGTGACCAGTTGGATGACGGGGACTAATTAGTATTTTTATGTGCTTAAAGTCAGTAAGGTCGACACAGTGTTGTGGTTTTTTTGGTACTGACCCTTCTCTCTGGTGAGGTCTCACTTTATCTTATAAAGGTTCAAGCCTGGTGATGCCGTTCAGAGCACAATGACCTAACTGTGTTCTGTTTGTCTTGTGTTCTCGCGCTGTGAAGGCTTTCAAGGACAGCCTGTCTGCTTGTTGACAGTGCAGGACGTCACCATGTGTCTTTACATCCAGAGGGGTATAATGAAAACTCTCTACTCTACACAGTAATATAATAATATAACCTGAAGTGTTGACAGAACACCTAGTGCCCCTCTAGTTGTTGCTCATCATAATCATTCATATGGTCAGCACCATAATTACAAAGAATCAAAGAATCCTCCTCACTCGACAGCTCATTTATTCATTTTTTTAATTCACTCACATATTTAAATTAGTACCTTTAACTTTATTTTTTCTTAAAAAGCCACGTGTTTAAATATTCATTCTTTCTTTCTTCCCCTTTTATCACTCCAAACATAACATTTATTCACAGGTTTTGTGTCAGCTACTAATCTGCATATCTGTGTAATCTATCCCTTTGTTGTCTTTCTCTTTGATTTGTCTTCCTGCAAAGCACTTAGCGTGCAGTTTAAATAAACTCTCGCACGCAAATAATAGGCCGAGCCGGGCACTCATCATTTTGTACTCGTCATAGAGCAGGAAATACAGACTGCAAGAACTATATCTGAATTCGCTGAAATATAAATAAGCGTGACATACTCAGAAAGAGCTCACGCGTTCAACGCCTGATGACTTCAGGGGCCGTTCAGAGAGCTGACTTACGTGTACCAGGGGCATTCGGGTACAGGGTCCTTGAGGTTGGCACCTGTGAGTCCAGAGCAAGGCATAAAGTGGATGTCCTTCTTAGGGTTGAAGCCCACCTTCTTTAGAAATGGCACCAGCTTCTCCTTACACTCCTCATACCTGCGAGAAGAAAACAAAAAAATTATTAAAATATTTGTTTAACATTGTGTTTGACATAAATATCACACTGGAATCATTAATGAACAAATAAAATCAGTCATTTAACCACAACTGGTGATGCTTTAAAGCCCAAAATCACTACTAACACTTTCCTGGAGATACTGCATGTTTTTCTTTTTTAAATAAAGTCCGAAATAAACATTAAAATCCCCAAATTATCCATTTTAAATCACCTTTCTAGGCTCCAGTTGACAGTGGGGTCATCCATCTTGTTGATGAGGACAATGAGATGTTTAACTCCTGCCGTTTTAGCCAGCATGGCATGCTCCCGCGTCTGCCCACCCTTTTCGAATCCCGTCTCAAACTCGCCCTTTCTTGCCGAAATCACCTGGCAAAAACCAATAAGGCAAGAGAGAAATATTTAGAGAGCGCCTTTTATATTAAATCAACCCGTGAAAGAACCGGGTGATATGTTTCTGAGGTTCAGGGATACAGATCCGTCTCACCAGGACTGCCAGGTCAGCTTGTGACGCCCCACCGATCATGTTGGGGACAAAGCTCTTGTGTCCGGGGGCATCGAGGATGGTGAAGTGTTTTTTCTCCGTCTCGAAGTAAGCTCTTCCAACCTCGACTGTCTTCCCTTTGTCTCTCTCCTCCTGATTTGTATCCAGAGCCCACGACAGGTACCTGCAACAACCGCGCTCGTGCATTCATTTATGTTTTACAAAAAGGTGCGTACGGCACAAAGAAGGTAAATGCCGTCAAAACACGACGCCCCTCACCATGTCTCCCTGTTTTTTTCTTTCGCTTCTCTTTCATATTTCTCCAGGGTTCGTTTGTCCACCATTCCAGTTAAGTACCTTTCAATGAGGGCACAAAGGGAGGAAACGTTAACAAAACGTGCAGCCCAGTGCACGTCCGAGACAGCCACAGGCTTCGGCTGTTGTAACAGATGATTCAACTCTGTGTTTTTATTCTCCTGTATCGCTAGTTGAGCTAAAAACAACTCCATAAAGAAACGAATCAAAAACAACACAAAACATTTAAAAATAAATGGATCACTCACATGATCTGTCCTCCGATCGTCGATTTCCCGGCATCTGGCAAGTACAAACAATTTTTTAGTGAACATAACTTTGCATAAACAGCCTTAGATGAAACACAACCGAATGCAACGCACCAACATGACCAATGAAGACCACGTTAACGTGTTCTTTCTTAGGAGCGTCTGGTGGCGCCGGAGCCACTTTGGGCAGTGGCATCTCCTCCTCTTCCTCCTCCATCATCTCCTCGTCCTCTTTCCCTGCTGCGCCTCCCTCCTCCGCGCAGGTCCCCCCAGACCCCAGATCCTCCTGTCCGCCACCTCCTTCGTCTCCCCCGGGCTCCTCCTTCTGCTCCCACGTCTCTTCCTCTGTGGGCATGTCTGCCTCTGTGCTTCCATTCTCCACTGGAGCTGGAAGCACACATTTTGTACATTTCTAGTTATCTAACTCTGCTGTAATAACCGGCATCGCACCGACAACTTGGGGGCTGCTTTTCATTTGCTGGGAGGAATAAAATCAAAAGTGACAACTGACTTATTGCAGATCCTGGACTTCAGTCAAGCTGATGTACATCTTGCCAGATCTTTTAGCAAACTTAAATCTTTTCAAGCACATTTGCACAAAGATTTCAATCAAACAACTTCAAAGACAGGCCTCACCCCCATTTATCTACATCTCCTGCATAGTCTATTGCTTTAATCCAGCATGCTGTGTAATATGTGCTGCAAGACTTCGTAAATAACCTAAAAAGCACCCTATTGCTACATATCCGTGGTCTGCCCACTTTATAAAGACAAAATCAATGCGATGTTCTGCAACGCAAGCGCGTCAAAAATAAATAAATCAGGAGCAAGAGGACGCTGAAAATGTGCTGTGCCTTGCAGAAGAAGAAGCATCTTCCCTTGGCAACACACAAATAAGCCTCCAATTTCCGTCACTATGAAATTATGCGGCCTAGCAGTTGAGTACAATGTCTATTTTCTTCTCCACGCCCTTCATTTATAATCAGCTGACTTTGTAGGCTGTCTCGTCAAGCTGTACTTATATTTTGAGACATGTTCGGGGACATCTGAAGGAACAAATGTTGCAGCAACCATCTCCATGAATGTGTCTGCAGGCAATGGGACTAAGGGAGGTGACTGCAGAGCTCGCTCACTTATCTGTCCTTATGTACACTACACGGTCATCTGGTTTTGTGTCCCTGCCTCAGCCACTCTTTGAAAAGCAAAAATGAGTTCCCCATAACTCAAGCAGAGGTGTATGACATCCGGGCAAGAGGCCAAATATGAGGGAAATAAAGCCTCACCAGAACAAAGTTAATATGTTCCTGGTGTAACCAAACACAGTGCACTGACACAGAGCAGGCCGGGGCCTTGGACGGGCAGCTCTTGACACATACGAATCACGGCATGTGCCAGTAGGAGATCTATTTTGGGCAGGAGCGAGTGAGGTTGCACCACATTCTACCTAGGCCCATGCACGTGGGTTTCTACCAATGACAGAAAACCAAATATGGCTCAGTAACTACTTACAAGTAGTGAGCATCCAAGCTTTAAAAACTGCATGAGGTCTGGTGTGACACTTATAACGTGGATGTTAAATCTTGCACACCTGAGCCTGTATCTACCCCCTGAAGCCTGAGCTAGAGCTGTAACTTAACCAAGTGAACATGCAGTGCACTGGAGTACACTGTGGATGCGTACCGACTGTTTCTGACACCTCCATACTGGCAGCTGGATCAGGGGTACCTTAAAGATAAGAAAACAAAAAATACTTTCGTAACTACTCATTAGAAAAGATTGCCCGCGGCTCACATATTCGTTACTACTACGTCATGAATCAGCTATTGCACCACAGCCGCACTTGTGCCGACTTGTTGATGAGTTAGAGGGTATGCTGTGCTGTTCAGCACAGCGAGTTACACACAGGAAGGCTAACTTAGCTGGACTAGCAAGCAAGCTAGCAAGTTAAGCTAACTTCCAGCCAGCTGTCTGGAATTTAACCTACCATCTGAAGCCGGCATTTCCACAGCGCTGGCTTGAAGGAAGCTTGGTACAAACACCGGGGCGTTAACGTTGGGGACAAACGGCTTGGCGTTGACGTTAAGGGCGGCGAAGGCGGTTGGGAGTCCCGCCGCGGCAGCAGGGGCCTCGGCATCCTCTTCCAGCTCCCACGAATCCGGGGCTGTGTCTCTCGTGTCCATCGCTGCTTTTTCCAGAGTTGACAGGCTTCCCACCACCGGGCAAGGCGAATGATTTTTGTGGTTCCGTTTATACGGGTTTAGTTGCTGGTGTGTTTTAGACTCTTAGCAGCACGCTCGGTGAAGTTCCCATTGCTTTGTTAAGCCTTGCCTTGACAAGCATATGGATCCCGTAGCTGACGAGAAGTGGTGCACGGCAGCTGCACGTCCCTCGCACACCGCCAGAGGGCAGCACCGGACACCTGCAAACCCGCTAAGTATACAGTCAGGGTACAATTAGTCTTGCAACCCCCCCGCAATGAAACCCAAGTATGAAACATCAGAAAAGGGATTTTTATTCTTTATTAATTTCATAACAATCTCTCAAACAGAAACAACACCACCACCAAATAGTACAATACTATATGTCAGACTTTAATCTTTAACAAATTACACAAGGTTAATGAAGCTATTAATAAATAAATAAATAATATAACTAACAAGTTGACGGGTTAGCAAGGAACAGTGTTAACATGCAAGTCTCATCTTTTCCTTTTATTATACTTCAATTATACTTCAATCTTTGGCATCAGTAACTCCTCCAGCAGAGATGGCAAAGGTTGCCTCATTCTCAGGCATATCAGGACTGGAAGCAAACACGAAGAGACAGATGAGTGTAGAACATTTATCTAAGACTTTTCACGCTTTGCTCACGTTCACATCTTTGTCACTACAGTGTCACATCATGTCTTATACTTGATCCAAGTCATTAATAATTAAACTGATCACTATGAAAATTGCCCTTGAACTGCTAAATACCTGTCAAATATCTTGGCGATTCTCATCTCCCCACGCCCCTTCCTCAAGCTGATGCGTGTGGTGGAAGCGTGGGCCAGGATGTGCCCACCAATTGGCTTCTTGGGATCAGCTTGAAACCTGAAATGGGTGAGAAACTTAAGAACATCTCAGCAGTGTTTCACACGGCGTTTGTATCAGAAAACCTCCTATTTGTAAGCATGAGGGAATCTGCGCTATCTTACGTCATTCCAGCTCCAGGATCAGCTGTCATTTGGTTGGTAATAAACACAGCTACGTTGTACTCTGACAAAAACATAGATCAGAGTCAGTGAAGTTTGAACGTAAGCATCGGTTTAAGAATCGCAATCACCCACAGAGATAGTTGAAGGTTTGTAAATAGTTGCTGTCTCATTTATGAATGCAAACAGACTGCAATCAGTCTGAATGAGGCATTGTCAATGAACACAGACTCAGCTGGTTGTATTCTAGTTACATTCTTATAGACCAAGAAAGCTGCTGAGCTCAAAAGTGAAAGATCAATGTAATATTCTCTTAAGCAGCTCATGAGTTGTTAAGCGTGCATCATGGGGTGCCTGGTAACTCCCACCTCTAGGACCTAGCTTCCAGGTTGGAAAAACGAAGCCAAAGTGGAAGTGCTTTAAACCTACAGTCTATATAAGGTCACCAGATGGTGAGAGTTGTAGGTGCAAAAAAACTTCTGGTCCTCATCTGTCAAAATGGAAGATTTTTTGTGGCTAAGGAGTTACAAATCACAAGTCATTGGCCCAATTAGCGCACTGTTTCACAGTCAGTTCACAGTCAGTAGAAACACTCATCTCGAAGCTTTAAAAACATTCTGTCTCCATGTTGATGATTGTTTATCCGACATTCCTTATACATAAAAGTTACTATATGAGGAAAATGATCAGGGTGCTATTTCCAGTCAACCACCAGCAACTTCTGTTTCCAACAGTTCGTGTAAAAGATAAGGTGTTAATGGCATAAATATTTACACACAAATACCGAGAATCCTGATTCAGACCTTCAGAGATTTTCTGCAGCCTTGAAAGCATCTGGGCCAGTTTCTGCTGCCGCTCAGCGAGCTCCCCTCTGCCAGAGAAGTCCACTCTGAACAGAGCCATGATGGAGTCGATAATCTACCAATGACGAGCACACAAGCAGAGTGAAAGGCCAGAGAAACAGGGAAACCCGGTTTCTAGGTGCTGTTCTCCACCTTGATTAGATTTACAGAGTTGATGACTAAAACCAATATCAGAAGAAAAGTTCTCTTGCTTACCAACAGCTTGAACACGCCTCCTTCTTCATGAAATTTGGCTGCTACAAAGTCCAACAGCTCCATCTGGTGTTCACCTGCAGAGTTTTCAGTTCTTTATAAAATGCTCTAAAAAAAGTCAGTCTAAATCAACTGTAATGCATGTTCGTACTAGTGTAGGCTCGGGCGTAAAGCACGTTGTCCAGCACGGCATCATGGTCCACGTTAAACCTGTCAGCGATGTCTCTCAGTCTGTCCGGGCGACTCAAATCAGACAAGTACAAGTCAAGGAAAATAGGAGGCAGATTACCATCAGCGTTACATGGCAGCGTTACATGGCAGCGTTACATGGCAGCGTTACATGGCAGCGTTACATGGCAGCGTTACATGGCAGCGTTACATGGCAGCGTTACATGGCAGCGTTTCAGCTGACGATATATATATTTGTGCCATGCTCATTCCAAGGATACAAGGTGTTCTCCGTGTCAATGAAGATTACTTTTCCGCCCGAGTATCCATCCTCGCCCGGCAACTGAGCAGTGACTGAATGACAAAGAACGCGTTTTAAACTACTCTGTATCAGGAAGCTAAAAACCAACAAAAAAGATTCTTTACTCACCACAGAGCGTGTGAGACAGCTGGGTTTTTCCTGTGCGAAACTCTGGAAGAAGACATACTGAGAGTAAATTCATGAATTTGAAATGTATTCATGAATTTAGATGAGAAATCATCAGAGAGGAACGCATTACAGGGGGGTGTCTGCTCACCTCCAAAGGCCTCTGTGATCGCCATACTCTCTACACCTCCACCCAGCAATTTACTGCAGAGACACAGTTCACATACATGTAAAATCATCGGTTTAATCAATACTAACGCTGCTGTTGATAAATCTCAAAAACCTCCTATATCCTCCATGTTACTGCCAATTTATCTATTAATATGCTAAAGCTATGAAGCAAAGAAGAAAGTCTAGTGTGATTACTGCGTGCACAAAGTTCAGTGAAAAATAACCCTGAGATTCACAACTGTGTGTATTTTATTGAACTACAAGCATTCTGAGCCAGCAGACGACCGCTCGCTACCTGTTATCTGCGTGAACTGCGGGGAAGTTGAAAAAAACAAACAAACAAAACTGGATAATTTATGACTGAAGGAACTGAAACAGTGCCTGAGGAGGAAGCCAGAAAGTGCACAGCTTTTAAAAAGAGTCAGCTGAGAAGGGACAATGGTTAATAACAAAAGGGAGGTTTCGGGTTAAACAAATAAACAAAGTGATGAACTTTATCTCCCCTGAGACAAGAAGTCTTCTAGGGTAAGAAAAGGAAACGTTTCGACATAAAAGATTATACAAAACAAACAGAACAACCTAACGGAAGAAAATGTGCAGTCTGAATGTGTGCTCTGAACACAGACCACACAAAAGGAAGAAGAGTGAGGATCTGAGGAGTATCTGATCTGTCAGCTCAACAATGTCAATGACTTTTTTGTTTAAATAGCACAACTGATTATACTTAAACTCAGTCTGATGAACACGGGAGACAAAAACATAAAAACCTATGTAGGTTTTAAGGCAGTGAAAACAAAATAAAAGCTCAATTACAACAAAAGCTCAATTAAACTTTACAAAGAACACACATGCACCGCTAATTAATGTAACAAAAACATTTTGAGGGTTTTTTTTTAATGTCGGCACAGATGCATATGACCTCTGGTCAGCAGGCAGCTTGTTCCAAAGAACAGGACCACAGTAACCAAAGCAACCTCAGCACAGTGAGAGGTTTGACCGGGTTATAAACAATTAGTAAGTCAAAGACACATTGGAGGGGTCAAGCAACAGAGAGGCTTATGAACTAGCACTGAAAGCCAATGAAGTGACTTCATTTTCACATCTATAAGAACTGATTCGTCCTACTGATGACCTGGAGACTCCTGCAAATTGAGCGTTACAATAATTCAACCTGCTTGCTTGCTAACCTAAAAGCATGGATCAATTTCTCACCAATCTTAAGTTTTAATATTTTCTGAATATGATTATCAAATCTAAGCTCATTCGCCAAAATAATTTCAAGGTTCCTGACTTGAGACAGGGATGATAAATATGAGCAAATTTTCTGTCTCTGACTTTTTGGACTAATACCAAAAACAAAGACGTTTGTTTACATTTTTTGTGACCTTCTAGCCTTCATCCAAGTGGTGAGAATTTATGCATTAAGATAGTTTGAGGGAGTTCTTAATTAAGGTATGGATGAATTCAGGTGAGAAAATACTGATGAATGCTGGACTTGCGTGTAAAATGAAA
Source organism: Simochromis diagramma (assembly GCF_900408965.1). Classification (NCBI taxonomy): domain Eukaryota; kingdom Metazoa; phylum Chordata; class Actinopteri; order Cichliformes; family Cichlidae; genus Simochromis; species Simochromis diagramma. The sequence continues at coordinate 239,256 of NW_024386789.1, read as the reverse complement.
ACAGGGTACACAAGGTTTTGTCCACTGTTTGTGAATGAGGCCCAATATGAGGAAAACTTAACTCAAACTCTTGGCTCCCAGTTGTGACGTGGAACACCTGCTTCCTCCTTGCGCTGTATTCAAAAGCCGTCTGGAAACCGACATTCTACAACATAAAGAGAATCAACTATAACACAAATCGTCTTTTCAGTCACGTTTTGATCCCACTACAGACATAAACAGGACAGAGCAGATATTTAAGGATTCAAAACGCAGTGTCTTACCAGCAATTTTCCAGCAGCTTCCTTGATTTTTTCCACTTTTGCTTCTGACAGGCCCTTGATGTTACACAGAGCTTTGCGGGTAGTCATCTGGATCCCCTTAACAGTGCAGATGCCCACTAACTTCAGCTTTTTGATGTCTGCCATGTTCTGTGATCACACGGCAGGAGGGTCAGATTGATGCTCACACACTCAAATTGCTTTTTGTTAGATGAGTGATTTTGAGCTCAGCTGTTTACTCACTATCCCATGTTTCTGCAGGAGATCAATGTCTTGGAAGAAAGACTCCTGTGAGGTTCAGAGGAAAAATCTATATGAGCTAACTGATCAAGAGTAAATATAACTTTAAAAAGCCTGCAGATTATAGCTTTTCATAATGTTTTAATCTACTCTTCTGTATTATCTTTATACAATATTTGTAACCAAAATATAATATAGCTTAAACTTTAAGTTATTTAAACATTGTTTTTTTTTTATCTTAAGGCAAATCTTCATTTAACATATTTTTTTCCTCTTTAAAGAGGGACACTATAGTATTAACACGCACTGAATAAAATAATACTCAAATCTTACCTCATCATCCTGGAAACTAGAATCATCTTCAACAACTTGATCCTCTGCAACTTTCATTTTTAATGCAGAATGAGGTCAGAATTAAAGATGAAAGGTATTTTGATTACTCAGCTAAGATATTTAGCCAGTCTAAAATCAAGCTAACTCTTTGCTAACCATACACCGCTCTTTCAAGGCAAACAAACAAACAAACAAAGAAAAACAGGTTAAACTACAAAACAAGACTGTCAGATTATCGTATGATTATTAGCTATCGGACGCCAACTACAGTACGCTCATGGACGAAAAACAAATATAGTGTCTAAAGTTTAAAAGATAGCTTTTTTGTGTTCATGACAAAACTGGCCTTTTGTCACCGGCGGGAATTTCTGACTCTTCAGGTGCAAGCGGAAATTTCTATTTTGACCAGTTAAATGAACGTGACCAAACAATAGTTAGTATTAATGTTGCATTTACGTGTTCCCAATTACATCATCGGAAGTTAAGGCTTTAAACGAATATCCCCATAAAATATTTGAAGGAGTTTTGTCTCTCGAAATCTTTGGAACAAAGTATTTGGATCTTAATCCTTTGGAAACGACACGTGAATGCAGCATTGTAAATGGCCTGTATTTGTATAGCGCTTTTACTAGTCCCCTCTAGGGACCCCAAAGCGCTTTACACACCCAGTCATCCACCCATTCACTCTCACATTCACACACTGGTGGAGGCAAGCTACAGTTGTAGCCACAGCTGCCCTGGGGCAGACTGACAGAAGCGAGGCTGCCTTATCGCGCCATCGGCCCTTCTGGCCAACACCAGTAGGCGGTAGGTGAAGTGTCTTGCCCAAGGACACAACGACCGAGACTGTCCGAGCCGGGGCTCGAACCGGCAACCTTCCGATTACAAGGCGAACTCCTGAGCCACGATCGCCCCCGAAAGTAGCATTGTCCTAAATACTACTTTCTAAACTTAATTTCTAATCATTTGTATACAATAAAAACATTTTTCTATGACAATGGAACTTTTTATCTGAAGACAAGTTACTGATTGTCAGAATCAGTATTGTTAGATGGTTCTTACAAGCTAAAATATCTCATGTAAATAATAACCAATATCAAGACTTTATGATCAAAATGTGGTGAAATAAATACAGACTCTATGATGATTACGAAAATGACGATAATTTCAACAATACCTCTTGTTGATTATTTAATACATTTGACAAACACCTCAAAATATTTGATCTTACACACAAAAACATGGTGAAAGTAGACACAAGGCTTTCTATTTGATTTGGTGTTTTAATTGTGGCAGTCATGTTGAACACAAAACAAAATCATGGGGTTGCTCAGTGGAGATTATAAAATACTGTCATATGAATGACAACAGAGGAAAACAAAATTACATTCAATTAAGACTGGACACATCAGCGTCATTTAACCAGGAGGACATGATAAAACCAATAACTGGAAAGTTCAAAGCGAGAGGCATTACACTCTGACATACTATACACATATAGTACACTGGTGATATGAGACAAAGACGGAACCACAGCACGTGGTCAATGTAGACACCCATCTTATAATTTAATAAAACTTGTCACATATGATCAGATATTCTAACTTCATTCTTCACATGCAAGTGGAACCAATAAGCATATGAAGATGAACTGAACTACCAATGAGAGTACCATTCTTCTGACTACAAACACCGAGCTATACCACCGCTAACCTCCACACTTCTCTTTTCACTGTATCCAACTTCAACCGATATCCCCTATGAATAAATTATTTATGCTGATATAAGTATTTTTTTTTTTTTTTTAAAAAAAAGAAAAAAAAAAAAGAACCCAAAAAAGAAAAATAACAGAAGCTGTGCTTCTGGAAATCAGTCTCTGTATGATCCTGGGAGTAAGGAGAGACAGCGAGAGGGAAGTGTTGGACACACATCACATCCTCCTCCACAATATTGCTGGAGTGAGCTGAACGCTGCTGACATACAGCCTCTGCCTTTTTTTCTTTAAACTTCAGGTCTTCGCTCTTCTCTCTTGTCTCTCTGTCTCTCCTTCCGAGTGACTCTGCTGCCTCTCCAACAGCAGATCTCAGGCTCCTGTCGGCCCTTCCTGCCCCCTCACATCTTGCCGGGTGCAGGAGGCATCATGCCCGGCATCCCACCGGACATTCCAGTGTTAGGCCCCAACAGGATCTAAAGGGGGAAGAATCGATTATTCAGGCCGCACACTGAAATTTCCCAGTAAATGCTTTTCACCCGAACAACTACCAATTAACGCTCAAGTGCCCCATAACACTCACCTGTCTCTGCTGTTGTAGCTGCTGCTGCTCCAGCTGTAGTCTTTCTGTCTCAAACACAACAGGCAGCACCAGGATCATGAAGGAGGTAGTGCCGACCCAGAGCGCAGAGCGGGAAAAACTGAAACAGCACACCAACCTGATTAGTACCTGCAATTTAAAATGTGTTATACGGTACCCTTTAGTTACTCTAATACTCCTTTTAGTTAGACTCTAATATGCAAAGACTGGAATAATATTAGTTCACCCCCAGACCCTGTAAGTGGTAGAAAATCCATGGATGGATATTGCATTTTGCTATATGTAAATCTGTGATTTGGTGTTTTTCCTTTCTTTATAATGTTGTAGCATTTACCCAATGCATACTTGAACCAACAGATTTAAGTTAAGAGTTGACTTAATTGGCACGAGCAAAGAATTTGTACCTGTTATATCCTTTACTGTGGCCTCTTAACAAACACATTCGTGCAATTACTAATGAAAAGCAACAGACGGGGAGAGACATACCTGTAGAACTTTTTAATCAATGAGACTGAGCAGTGTGCAGACACCTCTGCAGCTGTGCGCATCGTTTCAGGAAACATCTCAGTCAGGCCCCACAATCTCTCCATCAGCGTCTCATCCAGCTTATGGACGACCACAAAAAGCAAACATTTGAGCCGTGCATTAGAAAATAAAGAAGCATCTCTAATGAGTAAGAACATACAGGAAAATTACCTAACATCTAAGTGGGAACATGAAATACATTCGTGTACAGTGAAACTGGTCTTTAGCTTGCAGCATTGTTAGACAGACCGTATACCTCAGGTAGGTAGCTAGCTAGTTAGCTTTGGTGTTGCCCTATTTAGGCAGGGGAACTAACACAGCAAACAAAACAGTGCAACACACTGCTAAAGTCCCATTTTCATTCAATCTTTTTTCAAGAGCCCATGAATAATAAGGTAATTACATCTTCATCTTCGTCGTCGTCAATCTCGTCCTCTGGGGGCCGTACAGACACCGAACTCGTAGCGGGGGACAGTTCCTCGACTCCGGCCATTTTTTCCTTCCTGTTAAATCCGCGACTAAATCAGAACAACGAGAGTCACTGCGGCCAGAACAATGTGTTTCTGAGGTTTTACCTGCTGCTAAAAGTAAAGCTCGGAAGTGTGCTGACTGTCTGAGGTCACAGTAGGAAAACGTGAGACTCAGGGTCGGATGACGACAGGAGGTCAGGGGTCAATTTGTACGTGAAGAGAAACGTAGTGCGCCCCTTGCTGTATGGACTGTCTAATGGCAAGCTCGGGAGTATTACTGCCACTTGCAGGATCAGCCGCTTAGGTTAACTCTGTGAGGTCTAAGTCAAGTCTTTGGTAATCAGGGGACAATAAAAATAATTATTCTATGTGACTCGCATCAAAAATTAAAAATTTCCAACAATAAATATTTCTTTCATTTCTCCAAAGCACAGGGTTAAGGTGTTGGCTATGGGTGGGGTTATCGATCAATGATGGCAAAGACCTCATTAGGTTATCCTTGTGTTCAGGGGTTAAAGTGAGATTTGGTAACCCTAAGGTCCAATGGAGCGACTCATTTGTGAATACAGTGTGACAAATGCAGCGCATATGCACATCAGACTGTGTGATCAACCTCATCCTCAGTGTGCCAGAGAGGAGGAGATGCTGCTAATGGGGATAATCCCACTTTCCACATCAAAATATTCACAATCATATTTTGAGAGTTTAAAAAACACTGCATTGTTGTCTTAATGAGCAATGCTGTGATAAGCAATTCTTCTGTGTGTTCTAAACATTTGTGTCATGGTGCTGGGTCTGTGACTCAGTGTTTTATGTTTTTTAGATGAAGTTATATTCTTTGATTTGTTGTTTTTCATGGTTTTTGTTTTCTTTATTGTTTTCTGCTTGTGTTATATTTATAATTCCTAGTGTTTAATTTTCTGTCACTGTGCTTTCCCTGTGTTCCATGGTTAGTTACTCATGTCTCCATGTTTCAGGTTCCCTAGTCAGTCATGTCACTGTGTCAAGTCTGCGTCTTTGTGTATGTCTCTTGTTTCCTGTTTTACTTTGACAGTCTTGTGTCCCATGCTCAGTGTTTTCAGTTTTGTTTCCTCCCTGTCTTGTTTCATCAGATTAGTCCCAACTGTGTTTCCTTCCTGTTTCCCATTCCCTTTTTACTCTCTTGTGTATTTAAGCCCTGTGTTTTCCTCTGTCCGTTGTTGCGTTGTTACCTTATAAAATGTTTTTATAGCTCAGTAAAGCTGCCTTTTTGTGTTTATTCCTCCGTGTCTGTGAGTCCTGCATTTGGTCCTTCATCCTGTAGCTGCCGCAGCCACACGATAGAACGACGCAGCCATCACACGAACCTAGCAAACAGCCTGAGATGGGGACCTCCTCCGCACCGTGCAATCACCTGCAGGAATGAGCTGCGGGAACCACCAGTGGAACCGCCTGCTCCTGCCATGCTGCCACCTGCTCAACCACACCACCGTCTGTGGAACCGCCTGCTCAACCGCTTGCAGCTGCCGCGGCGCCACCTGCTCTACCATCTGTGGCTGCTGCGCCACTGCTTGCCCAACCGCGCCGCTGCCTGCTGGAACTGCATCTGAACGGCCTGCTCAACCACCTGCAGATGCCGCGCCACCACCTGCTCAACAGCCTGCGGCTGCCGCACCACTGCTTGCCCAACCGTGCTGCCGCCGGCAGGAACTGCCTGTGGAACCGTCTGTGCAACCGCCTGCTGAGCTGCCTGTGGCTGCTGTACCGCCACCTGCTCAACCACCTGCGGCTGCCGCGAAAACCTCCTGCTCAACCACTCGCAGTTGACATCGCCACTGCTCAACCCGCTGGTCAGACCCAGCCCTCCTAAGGTGCGCACACTGCTTGCCAACCGGCGCCTCACGAACTGCCTGTGGAACCATCTTTGCGACTGCCTGCAGGCGGCCTGCGGCTGCAGCACCGCCACCTGCTTGATTGCCAGCGGCTGCCACATCACTTCCTGCTCAACCGTTCACAGTTGCTGTGCCGCCACCTGCTCAGCCCCTGCTCCTGCCACACCGCCACCTGCTCAACCACACCACCGCCTTTGGAACCGCCTGCTCCTGCCGTGCTGCCACCTACTTAACCGCACCACCTTCTATGGAACCGCTTGCTCAACCGCTTGTAGCTGCCATGGTGCCACCTACTCAACCGCCTGCGGCTGCCGTGCCACTGCTTGCTCAACCACGCCACCTGCTTCACCGCCGCCTCCCACGCAGTCGGTCTCCTGAACTGTTTTGGCACTGGAGCCAGGCGGGTGACCACCAGAACTGTTTTTTTCCCCCCCTATTGTGGACTGTTGTGGCCTCCTGTTTTGATGTCTCTTGTTTCCTGTTTTACTTGGTTTTGGTTTTCTCAAGTTTATTTTATAGAATGTTTTTACAACACAATAAAGCTGCCTTTTTGTGTTGATCACTCTGTGTCTGTGAGTCCTGCATTTGGGTCCTTCATCCTTCCTGTCACCGTCCCCTGTACCCCTGATATATACGTGAGGATGTTAAATTACATACATAAACAATCCAGCACTACAGGGTTGAAATAATGAGCTGGATTTGGATATTTTGGATAATAATGAGACACATTTTATTTAATTTTTCAGACATTTTAGAGTCATAGCAAAAAGAAAGGACACCCTTTTTTAGTGCTAAGGTTTGTATCAGGTATCACAGCAGATCTTCAAATTAGGTAACTACAACCTCAAAAAACAATAATCATCAGATTACACTGTCATTATTTATTTAACAACAACTGAGCCAAAATGGAGAAGCAATGTATGAAAAACTAAGTACAGTGGTCCTTCATTTATTGCGGGAGTTACGTTCCAAAAATAACCTGCGATAGGTGAAATCTGCAAAGTAGCCAACTTTAGTTTTTATAATTATATAGAGATTTTAAGGCTGCAAAACCCCTCACTACACACATTTTTCTCAGACAGGCATGGATATTTTAACACTTTTCTCTCTTGTTTAAACACTCTCAAAGTTCAAACCTTCGTAGAAAAATAAGTCCAGTATTACAGAATGAAACCAAAGGCACCTGTGGTTGCCTTTGGTTTCATTCATTCACGGTGCAAAACATTTTGTCGACATTGTTGTGTTTGTTGGGGAAAAAACTTACAAACATACAGTACCGCACTTCAGAGTCACGCTGTTAGCGATCGAAGATTTATGTAAATTCCGCTCTCTCAGATCTTTACCTGCCACTCATCTTGTTGTTCCTTCTGCTCGCCTTACCACTTTAGGGCACAGAGCTTTCAGTCGCTCCGCTACTCGGCTTTGGAACTCACTCCCTTAAGAAATATAAGCTATGTCCCAAAACGTCGGCTGCATCCTTCGGAGGACCCGGCCTTCGCGGTCTACGTGGGCCGGGTTTAATCTGAGTAGCGAAAGACAGCGGGGGTCTGAAAACAATCCTTCAAATTCGAGGAAGGTCAAAAAACAATATGGGCTTTGTAGATAATTGAGAAACTTTCTAGAGGAAACCTGGTCTTGTTAGGAGAGATGGCATCCATCCCACTTTGGATGGAGCAGCTCTTATTTCTAGAAATCTGGCTAAATTTATTAAACTCCTCAAAATATGACTATCCAAATTTGGGACCAGGAGGCAGAGTTGCAGTCTTACACACCTCGCTGCAGCTTCTCTCCTCCTGTTGTCCCCCCAAAACCCCATCCCCTTAGAGACTGTTTCAGCTCCCAAACAGACAAAAAACAAACTAAAAACCAGCAAAAAAAAAGACTTAAACACTTTAAAAACTTTTTTAAAAAATCACAAAGAACGAACAATACAGTATCCTCAACAGCACCAAAGAGTAAAACAGTGAAATGTGATTATTAAATATTAGGTCTCTCTCTTCCAAGTCACTGTTAGTACATGACTTAATAATTGATCAACAAATCAATTTACTCTGCCTTACAGAAACCCGGTTACAGCAGGGCGATTATGTTAGTTTAAATGAATCAGCACACCCAAGTCATTCTAACTATCAGAAACCTTGAAGCACAGGCCGGGGGGGCGGGGGCAGCAATTTTCCACACCAGCCTATTAATCAACCAAAGACCCAGACAGACTTTTAATCCATTTGAAAGCCTGATGCTTAACCTTGTCCACCCCAGCTGTAAAACTCAGAGACCAGTCTTACTTGTTATCATCTATCGTCCACCTGGGCCTTACACAGAGTTTCTCTCTGATTTCTCAGACTTTTTATCGGATGTAGTGCTCATCTCAGATAAAAAAAATTTTGTGGGTGATTTTACCATCCATGTAGATGCTAAAAATGACAGCCTCATGACACGACGTTTAATCTGTTATTAGACTCAATTGGCTTCTCTCAAACTGTAAAAGAACCCACCCACCACTTTAATCACACTCTAGATCTTGTTTTAACATATGGCATAGAAACTGAACATTTAACAGTGTTTCCCTCTCCTGTCTGATCATTTCTTGATAACATTTAAATTTAAAATAATTGATTACACAGCAGTGGGGAGTAGACTTCATCACAGTACATGTCTTTCTGAAAGCGCTGTAACTATGTTTAAGAATGTAATCCACTCACTGTTATCAAACACGTAGCCTAAACCAGATAACTTGTAAGCTGGAGAGGAAATGACGTGTCATAAATTTAGAAGATCATTTAGCCTGGAGAAATAGTTTGTTGCTTTTTAAGAAAGCCCTCCATAAAGCTAGAACATCTTACTATTCATCACTGATAGAATAAAATAAGAACAACCCCAGGCTTCTCTTCAGCACTGTAGCCAGGCTGACAAAAAGTCAGAGCTCTGTTGAGCCAAACATTCCTTTAACGTTGTCTAGTAATGACTTCATGAACTTCTTCACAAATAAAATTCTCATCATTAGAGAAAAAAAAATACTCATAATCATCTCACAGTGTGACATTGTCTACAACTTCTTTCAGTACCGTTGATATTCACCGTTGATATTCTTTTTCTCAAACTGATCTTTCTGAGTTAACTTCAATGATTACTTCCTCCAAACCATCAATGTGTCTTTTAGACCCCATTCCTACAAAACTGCTCAAAGAACTCCTACCATTAATTAATGCTTCATTCTTAAAAATGATCAACCTATCTCTAATAATCGGCTATGTACCAAATGCCTTCAAGCTCGCACTATTTAAACTGTTACTTAAAAAGCCATCTCTAGACCAACCTATCTTAGCTATTTAAAGGCCAATCTCTAACCTTCCTTTCATATCAAAAATACAACTTCACCTACTTCCAAGGTGCAAAAATTCTTGTCAAACAGCTAACAGATCATCTGCAGAGGAATGGTTTATTTGAAGAGTTTCAGTCAGGTTTCAGAGCTCATCACAGCACAGAAACAGCTTTAGTGAAGGTTACAAATGATCTTCTTATGGCCTCTGACAGTGGACTCATCTCTGTGCTTGTCCTGCTAGACCTCAGTGCAGCGTTTGATACTGCTGACCATAATAATCTGTTAGAGCGATGAGAGCATGCTGTAGGTATTACAGGTACTGCACTGCAGTGGTTTGTATCACATCTATCCAACAGACTCAGTTTGTTCATGTAAATGGAGAGTCTTCACACACTAAGGTTAATTATGGAGTTCCACAGGGTTCAGTGCTAAGACCAATTCTGTTTACATTATAAATGCTTCTGTTAGGCAGTATCAAGTCAAATCAAGTGGCTTTTAATGTAATTTCAACCATGTGCAGCCGGATTTCCAAACCTCCCCCTCTTGTTAGTCCTCCACCTGCAAAGATTGTCTTGTTTGTCCCTTTCTGGATCACTGGGATTTTATCATTGAAACACTTCTCCTTTACTTGCAGTGCGCCGAGACTCCGGATTGCATTTCCTGGTGCCCGTGCCCGCCTTCCCTGCCTCAAGCCAAAATCCCCTAGAGAATTAACGTTTCTCTTGTTAGAAGTGTTTTTGTTGTAAGTCCTAGTTGTAGGTTCTCATTTAAATCATAGACCCAAGATAGCTAAATTCATAGTTCACAGTTCGAATTTCTCGTTTCCTTTTGGATTCTCAGTTGATAGTTCAGGGTCTTGACCTTTTGCATTTTGCTTAAAGCCTATGTCTGTACTGGACCACAGAGGCAGAGCATCATTCAATCCTGCCAGCTGCCTATCTTGGTAGCATTTCAAGGATGACAGACTCCACTTTCTCTGCAGCAAGACAGCTCATAACGTTTTAACAGTCTCTCCCTGTCCTCATACTCCTATATCATCTGCTATAATCAAGAGCCATACACTATCATTGCATCTACACTGCAGCTCAAAAGTTTGAAATTAAATAGAAATGTCTGATTTTCTAAAAACACTGAAATTCATGTTCCAATTTTTGTTAAATGAATCAGAAATGTCAAGAAATATGAATGTTTAAAAGTGACATTGATCACAGTTGATGAATGAGGTTCAGTGGAATATCTACATAGGTATACAGAGGCCCAGTTTCAGCAATAATACTGTAAATGTTGGCTGAAGGAGGACCCAAACGCAAGACTTTCTGGTTGGAGAAAGTGCATTTATTTACAATGAAAATGTATCAAACAGTGCCAAAAATCCACAGCATGTCCCAATCCAGGTGCCATGACTCGTGAAGTGTTTTGTCTTAGTCGTTGCTTCTGTACTATAGTGCGCTGCTCCCTTCACACGTTTCTACAAACAACCGGGAAACAATGCCACAATGAGTACAGTCCCCGCCACCGGCCGACAAAAACACCTTCACCATTTCAGCAAGAGAATGATTGAAAACATGATAATACGAGCCAAAGAACTAACTGAAGTTCTGGTGTAAAGAACCAGCGCCGACTGCCGCTCCACTGCTCTCTTAAGTAGGGCTCCGTGACTATGCAGATCAGCAACAGGTGAGTGACGATCCTCAGGTATGTCTGGCTCAAAGGAGGGAAACTCTCCAGGCTTGATGTGGCATGAAAATCTTATTCTCTGTCTGTCTGTCTCTCTCTCTCTCACACCGTGTAAACACCTCTTACACACACGCACATCAGCAACTACATCAGTCCATGCAGCAAACACTCTAACTCTCATCAACATCCACAACACGCACTACACACACACACACTCAAAGTTGTGGGCAGAAACACATCTCAAAAACACCACAGTAAAGCATCGAAAGAAATGAACATTATGATTTCAGTGGCAAACATCAGGCCCAGTTTCCCTAATACCTGCTGTGTTTCAGTGGTACATTGTGTTAACTACTGTCAGTTTGTCATGTGAAATCCTGAACTTGTCAGTCAAGACATAAGCATAGACCAAAATCATTGTGCAGATTCAAAACACAGCAGAATCTGCAACGTTCATGTCAGATCATCCCATTTTCACTTTGTAACCTGATTAAACCAAGTTTGAGCTTTTCTATAACAACAGTGGCACACCCAGATGTTCAACACCTTCAACTGTTTTTTTCACTTTTATGTATAGAATAATTTTCATTTCCTATAATCATATTTCATCAAACCAAATCTTAAAAACATTTTTTCTTTCGTTCACTTTCAGACTGATTGAACCCATAAAGTTGAATTTCCAGACCCCAACTAACCAAATTTAGTGTTTTTTAAGCTGCAGAGTAGTTTTCAGCTCTGCTTGTCAGTAAGATGATTCGAATCATATATTAACCATCTGACCTGATACATTTGCATTAAGTACCACCATGTGACCTGTAAATACAGGAGTCATTGTTACTGAAAAGTGGGCCCCTGTATTACTGTGTAGAGATTTTCTAAAACAACATAACTGATTTATGTAAAAAACAACATCTGTGCAAACATTACTGTTAAACCTCATGTAATATTACATGTAAACCAATGGAAATTTGTCTTTTAAACAAGGACTTTTCAAACTGTTGAGCAGTAGTGTGTATTGTATGCATGTATCTGTCTGTATCTGATCAGGATTTTCTCCTAACTTCCAATCCAAGGTTACATTTTTAAACTGTGTCCTTCTTTAAAAAGTGACTTCAAGTGTTTCAAGGCTGATGGGAAACTCTCCCTAACAAGTCCACTTTATTGCGTGCTCATTTATTCTCTCCTATAAGTGGCTCATAGGTACTAGTTCACTTTCTGCATGCTTCCTAATCTGTCACGCTTATCAGTGGCTCATGGTTGCTTAAAGCCTATGTCTGTACTGGACCACAGAGGCAGAGCATCATTCAATCCTGCCAGCTGCCTATCTTGGTAGCATTTCAAGGATGACAGACTCCACTTTCTCTGCAGCAAGACAGCTCATAACGTTTTAACAGTCTCTCCCTGTCCTCATGCTCCTATATCATCTGCTATAATCAAGAGCCATACACTATCATTGCATCTACACTGCAGCTCAAAAGTTTGAAGTGCATCAGAAACATCTGATTTTCTAAAAACACTGAAATTCATGTTCATATTTTTGTTAAATGAATCAGAAATGTCAAGAAATATGAATGTTTAAAAGTGACATTGATCACAGTTGATGAATGAGGTTCAGTGGAATATCTACATAGGTATACAGAGGCCCAGTTTCAGCAATAATACCTGCTGTGTTTCAGTGGTACATTGTGTTAACTACTGTCAGTTTGTCATGTGAAATCCTGAACTTGTCAGTCAAGACATAAGCATAGACCAAAATCATTGTGCAGATTCAAAACACAGCAGAATCTGCAACATTCATGTCAGATCATCCCATTTTCACTTTGTAACCTGATTAAACCAAGTTTGAGCTTTTCTATAACAACAGTGGCACACCCAGATGTTCAACACCTTCAACTGTTTTTTTCACTTTTATGTATAGAATAATTTTCATTTCCTATAATCATATTTCATCAAACCAAATCTTAAAAAAGTTTTTTCTTTCGTTCACTTTCAGACTGATTGAACCCATAAAGTTGAATTTCCAGACCCCAACTAACCAAATTTAGTGTTTTTTAAGCTGCAGAGTAGTTTTCAGCTCTGCTTGTCAGTAAGATGATTCCAATCATATATTAACCATCTGACCTGATACATTTGCATTAAGTACCACCATGTGACCTGTAAATACAGGAGTCATTGTTACTGAAAAGTGGGCCCCTGTATTACTGTGTAGAGATTTTCTAAAACAACATAACTGATTTATGTAAAAAACAACATCTGTGCAAACATTCCTGTTAAACCTCATGTAATATTACATGTAAACCAATGGAAATTTGTCTTTTAAACAAGGACTTTTCAAACTGTTGAGCAGTAGTGTGTATTGTATGCATGTATCTGTCTGCATCTGATCAGGATTTTCTCCTCACTTCCAATCCAAGGTTACATTTTTAAACTGTGACCTTCTTTAAAAAGTGACTTCAAGTGTTTCAAGGCTGATGGGAAACTCTCCCTAACAAGTCCACTTTATTGCGTGCTCATTTATTCTCTCCTATAAGTGGCTCATAGGTACTAGTCCACTTTCTGCATGCTTCCTAATCTGTCACGCTTATCAGTGGCTCATGGTTGCTTAAAGCCTATGTCTGTACTGGACCACAGAGGCAGAGCATCATTCAATCCTGCCAGCTGCCTATCTTGGTAGCATTTCAAGGATGACAGACTCCACTTTCTCTGCAGCAAGACAGCTCATAACGTTTTAACAGTCTCTCCCTGTCTTCATGCTCCTATATCATCTGCTATAATCAAGAGCCATACACTATCATTGCATCTACACTGCAGCTCAAAAGTTTGAAGTGCATCAGAAACATCTGATTTTCTAAAAACACTGAAATTCATGTTCATATTTTTGTTAAATGAATCAGAAATGTCAAGAAATATGAATGTTTAAAAGTGACATTGATCACAGTTGATGAATGAGGTTCAGTGGAATATCTACATAGGTATACAGAGGCCCAGTTTCAGCAATAATACCTGCTGTGTTTCAGTGGTACATTGTGTTAACTACTGTCAGTTTCTCGTGTTAAATCCCATCTAGTCATACAAGAAACGTATTCACAAAGACATCAACACTCTCAAAAAGTGTTTGGTTTCTCTTCTCAAGAAACCAAACATTTCCCCACAATATTGTACTGATCATCCCATGTTTTTTCCTTCCAAGGTTCCACTTTTCAATCAATATACAAAGTCAGGTGTTCAAAATTTTTTAGATTTTTCTTGTTTCCCACATTGAATACTTTTCATATCCCACAATAAGTTTTCTACAACAAGCTTTTCATTTTCCTGTTTTTGTGTCTTTTCATACCACTTTAACATATAAATCTGAAGCTTTTGACCCTGACCTTATCAAATGTAATATTTAATTTAATCAGTCCAAAATATTTCTCTACTCTTAATGTAACTGCAGCTAACCAGGATTAAGACACTTTGAATTTGAAGTATCTATTAATTTTCAGTGCTCTTAGTGTGTTATGTTACTCACAGTTTTGCCGTCCGTCTCTTTGATTTCATGATTTGCTCTGGTCTCTCTTTTTTGCTGTTTTTCTCTCTCCTTATCCTGTACGTTAATGTGTCCTGTCTTCAGATGTAATCCTGACTCCTGCCTCCCTGTTTCCACCTTGACTTGTATTGGTAAAATTTCCAAAGTTAAGAGTAATCCAGAAAGGTTTTTCCTCTTCAAAAGCTCCTGTCTTCCACTTATCAGTCTTGTTGTTGTCCTTTAAATTTGCTTAGTTCAGTTTCTGTTCTTGATTTTTTTTAAACTTAATGTTACCGTGACAACATAACACAAAGCATTATGGCAGATTAAACCAGGGGGTTCTGTCCTTCTGATGTCAGATAAATCCAAAACTGTGTTAATGATGTTCATCTTTAAGACACTTAATGCCTCAATTTACATAAATTATAAGATTTTACAAAACAGGGGTGTTTTCTCCTTATTATTATTTTCTTGTTTTTTTTTAATTTTAATTAGATTTCTTTACAGAAAGAGAAAATCCAGGTCAAGTCAAATCGATGTCATCTTTCTTTGACCTTTTTAAGCACAGCTGTCTGCACTGATTTCTACTGTGTATTTTTACTTGTGATTTCAACTGTTTGATTCTAAATAAATGTGTGTGATGGCCCTCAGGCCTCTATATCCACTTCCAGGATTTTTGGATTAGGAGAGTGGCTCATTTGGAACAATGTTTGTTACTTTGGGTTTGTTTGAATTTTGTTAGCTTTGCACAACACAGAAACACCCATACACAGACTGCACACATTAACAATCAACTGATGACACAAGACACTTTTTAATAAATGTACTTTTTATAGTACACATAGTCATGTGTCATGTCCATAATATGCCCTTCCTGTTGAGCCGGGGGTGTGACATGGTTGATTGTCCTAGGATGATACATTTAATGACACTCACACATAACTGAAGGCACAGACTCGACTTAGTCACCTCTCAGTCTTCATATTTTTAAGGTGGAGGTGCCTGATACAATTCTTGATAATCTTTTTTAGATAACTATCCATGCACCGGTCAGTGAATTACATTTTTAGGTATGAAAGAAATTTTCTAACATACCAAAAATATGTCTTAATATAAAAAAAACCTTCATGTGTCAGCAGCAAATGAGCATCTGTCCTCTGAGGCGTGCAGTGAGTGTAGCCATCAGACTCTCTGCTAATAGTCAGCAGTCATCCTCCATTAGGTTTTCTCAGCCTGACGTAACAAATATTTTCATGCTTCTTCCATCAGGATGTCAACCACAGCACAGCACTGAGACGTTGCTAGGTAAAGTTACAGACATGTACATAAATACGGAGCGCATTGATACAAATACTGGCAGATGAAGTCTCTGGTCGTATTTTTACGGCAGAGAACGAGAGTGGACCCAAAAGCAGATTCATACGGCGGCACTTTACTTGATCGAAATAACAAAGCTTTATTTACAAAACACAAGGATTGCACTTGAAGCTCCAAACATAAAGCGTGAGCTACGGGTGATTCGAAGATGGGGTCATGGTCCGAGGGACGATAGTCAGAGTCACTGCAGCAGAGGAAGAGATATCAGAGGTGCACTGGTGAGATCATGGGGAATTTCGACAGGTAATTCTACTGGTGAGTATCCAGCTGGTGGGAGCGGTAGCAGAGAGTCCAGGTGGAGCGATCCAGAGATTCTGAATAGTGAAGACAGAAGGGCAGGCAGGCGGAGCCTGGAAGAGTATGAGTCGCGGCAGAGATTAAACAGAGAAGACAGCGTCCGATGACGTGAGTATTGCAGAGTGGGTGAGTAAAGGATCCGAGGAATGAGAAGTGTTGGGACTAACGCGTTATTAAGTAACGCGTTACAGTAACTACGTTATTATTGTGGTAACGAGCACAGTAACTAGTTATTATGCCAAAACCGGGAACGCGTTACTCGTTACTGGGATTTAGATAGGCTCGTTACTTCGTGTGGTGGCTATCGCGGAGCTTCCACAGATTCAATAACATTAGCAAGTGGTGGAAGCCAGCAGGTGGAGGAGGGAAAGGGAGGCAAGAGGAGAGACCCGAAGCGGCCGCTGGTCCGTGAGTGTCAGGTGAACTGAACTTCAGGTAAGAAGTTATGACCTGCAGTCCATCTGGGTCAGATATGAACCAAGTTTAGGTGGAGTTTATTTTCGTTGTGCTGACTTTTTCGTACTGCGTGCTAGCTAGCATGACGGAGTTTCTATACAGCTGGGTGGGTGCTATGATGTTACTGATGTTGAACTTTATTTTGTTCATAAGGTTAATTATTAGAGTTGCCAACCGTCCTGTAAAAAATGGAATCGTCTCGTATTCAGAGAAAATATTACGCGTTCCGTATTTAGGTGAAAAGAAACACAGTTTGTCCCGGACTTCAGCTACAATGAAAAAGACACAAAGCTGGAGTTACTCTGTGTTTACGCTGCACAGCTGCCTCTTCTTCTCTCATCCTCTCACCCTCCCTCTCCCGTTTCTACTTCAATCGTGAAACGGATCAATGATCAGCTGATCGGCTTTTCTCTCTTGTTTGTTTATCGCCCACTTTGCGCCAGAAAGAGGAAACCAGCGGATGTCGCGTTAAACAACAGCAGCACGTTTAAGCTTGATCAGCTGTTGTTAGAATTTATTTAATATTAATTTCTAGTACAGCTGATGTTTGCTGGAGCCACAGCTGTAAAGCTGCTGGTCATGATGTCGGTTTGTTTATGTGATGAGAGGGAAACATGAAGATGAAACCAGGAGATGTCCTTACTGAATCATCAGAGCTGTGATGGAGAAACAGGTTTACCTTTTAGGTGACATGAATGAGTTGAAGGGAAGTTATGAACTGTTTCTGAGAGACAAATAACACCAGGATCCTTTTTTAGGTAGCTGACAGCTGGTAACTGTGCAGGGGCGGGTCTAGCAAAGTGTTGCCAGGGGTCCATGTAGGGCATTAACAGGGAAAGGTGGGCACAAGGAAATACTTTCTTATTCTCATTTAAAATGTCTCACTTTTTAAAAAATAATTATCTGAGTCTTACAACAAACGATTGATAGATTGATACATATATACCATCAGAACAGTGTACATCACTGACACAACAGTGTTTATTTTCATTCAAAGGCTTTATGATTTTTCCTATAATGGTGGGCCGGTCTCTAGTCAAAATGCCCGGGACGATTTTTTTGTCCTAGTCCAGCTCTGTATGCGGCTCATCTGCAGTCTGGTGTTACCTACATCTTCCTATTCAGAAGGCAGAATTTCCGAGTTCTGAGTACAATCGAAAGCACCACGACTGCAGTTTTTGTGTTGGATGTAAAAAGCGAGGATAGAATGGCTAGGATAGAATCAGGCGTGGGATTTCTCTCGTGGAAATGTGCACATTATTTTTTCCTTTCTATTGGTAGGTGGCACAGTGCACTTGTGGCAAGTAAGCAAGCTAGAAGACGGGCAATCTTGCTGGGTATCCAGTTACGGAAGCAACACATTAACAAGAGAATTCTGAGTTAAACCAAAGTTACTTTCCCTAGTAACTAGTTACTCTGAAAGTAACGAGTAACTTGAAGTAACTGAGTTACTTTTGATAGAAGTAACTAGTAATGTAACTAAGTTACTAATTTAAAGTAACTTACCCAACACTGGGAATGACTAAAGCACATAGAAACCACAAGGTAAGTAAAACAAGCACAGATGGTAATATATACTTTTATAGATTTCAAGCTGCAGCATTTACCCCAAGTACAATCCACATTATTAATTCAAAGCTTCTTTGCCATCTTTTGAATCTGGTATCATTTAGTTTTCAGTAGCTCCAAGTAATTATCTGCATTGTATCTAAATAATGAAATCAGATGGGGCCGTTTTGACCCCACGTACTGACATGGGGTGCATCTTATAACCTCTCGCCACCACTAGTTCCATCTAGTTTTGCATATGACAGTGTTTTCTATTAAAATAAGCTAGTACTGATGCTTTGAGCAAGTCTAGCTACAATTAACTTTAAATATGAATTCTAAAACTGAGTGTATCACATAAGGACCCAGTTCAGCTCATACAACATACCCCCCTGCTTTTATCTTGTTGTCAATAGCAACCAATGCCACGGTCTATGACGACACCTATGATTGCTGTCAGAGGAGATTTTGATCTTAAAATGATTTCTGAGTACATACAGTGTGGGAATGATGACAAGTAAAAGGACCAAAGGTATCAGGTAACTTACCTTAACATGTATCAAGAGAACAGAGTGGAACCCAAAACAGACCCATGTGTTACAACAAATAGGGGCAGAAGAGGAGTTTTCCCCAGCAACAGAAAAAGACCTCTCTGACAGGTATGATTTAAAAAAAAATGATACAACGGTGCCTTTAAAACCAAAAACGTGTTCAAATCTCGATAAAAGGATGTTATGATCAACCGTGTCAAAAGCGGCAGTCAAATCTAAAAGGACTAAAATAGCAGAACAACCTGAGTCGACAGTTAAAATAAGATTATTTAAAACTCTTAAAAGAGCCGTCTTAGTACTGTGATGAGATTAAAGCCAGACTGGAACTCTTCAGAAATGCCACGAGTGTCTAAAAAAGTCTGAAGTTGCTTTTTAATAATTGGTTGCACAACAGCGTGTTTGAAAAGAGCTGGTACATAACCTGATCACAAGGAAGCATTTAATAAAAGTAAAATACTAGGCCCAATAACGTGAAAAGCTTCCTTGAAAAGGCGAGAAGGGAGGACATCCTGAGGGGAATTAGAGGGTCTTAAATGATCGATTACTGCCTTTAAGATAGAAAAAGTAACGGGTTTAATGTGCTGAAAAACTGTATTTAGAAGACGAATCTAGGTCTAGCACTGCCTGTGAATGTGGAGACTTTAAAGCGGAGATTTTTTCACCAAAGTATTTCAAAAAGTTTGCACAAAGTGCAGAGGAAGCCTCCTTAGGAACAGTGGCACAGGGGTTAATCACTGAATAAAAAATATTAAGAACTCGGGGCTTGTCATTGTTGCTAGAAAAAGAAAAGCAGATTCTACGTCTTTAACAGTCATCTGATATTTTGATAAACAGTCATGCAGGATTCCTAAAGACACCTGGAGTTTGAACTTCTTCCACTTTGTCTCTGCACATTGACATTCGCGTCTGAGAGAGCGGGTGGTTTCATTCAGATAAGGTTGATATGAAGACTTAATATGTTTAGTCCTGAGTGGAGCAACAGAGTCCAGGATAGCAGAACATGTTGAGTTTAAAAGATCAGCTAGCTCTTCAATGGGTCGTTCCTCTTAAGTTAACTCTTAAAACATCCAGCGCATGTATTTTCAGATATAAAGCGAAAATGGCATCATTAGTTGTCAGTATTTGTTACTGTGCATTTATTTATGTAAGCAGCATGTGTGTGTTAAAGTGAGCTGTGGAACTATTTCCATCTCTTTCCAGTGGGATCTTGATGTGCAGCAGCATTCCCAGGCTGGAGAAAGAGGCAGTCAAATATCTTTTGTTTGTCTCGTTCCTGCTATTTTGTGTATTGAATGTGAGGAGGCCATTAATGTTGGTAAGGAGTCAATTGATGAGTTTAAACTCAGTCACTCCTGAAAGTCTTATTCTGACTTCTTTTTATCAAAGGAGAAAGTAAAACTCGACTGCCTGGGTAACATGATCTCACAGGCCGGCTCCACGGTCCACTCTGCTGTCACAGTGCAGTGTAAAAGGTTAACTACAGACTCCATCACTGTGTCTCCCTGCAGCATCATGGCTAAGGGAACAAAAGCCAACAGAGACTAAAAGTAAGTAAATCACCTGGAAAACAGCCCAGAACAGTGTGGAGCTGACACTGGAAGGTAAACTGAGCCCCAGTTTGATACGGATTGCAGCTGTGCGTCCAGAAACTCTTTGACGTGGATGCAGTGGACCTGAGTGGGAACATGATCAGGAAAATTAATCACAATGTCTGTTTTGGATTTGCACGACAACCACGTGAGCATGGCAGATAACTCTTAATGTTTACCTGCAGTTAAAGAGTTAAAAAGCCAGTGAATCAATCGTAGTTACTGTACAGCCACAATACTGAGGTGCCTCGTGGGAAGGGTAGTTTCTAAAGTTAGTGTAAAATTGTAAAACTCAGATGAAAAAATGTATATGCAAAATACAATTAAAATACAACTAATACATTTTCTAAGAAGATACCCAGCGAGAAGAAACATTTAAGACAGAGAGAGAAAGTTTCTGTGCAAAGCTGAGAGGAAGAAGCTGATAAATACCACACTGTGTTCCTAAATCTTGACTCTCATTCATTTTCTTTGTGTTTGTACAGTTTCTAGGGCCTAGAGGGCAGCAGAGACCACACTAATACTGACAACCTCGTTCTCAAATACCACTTTTCTTTCCACGCACTCCCCATCGATGCTGATGGGCTGCAGCACAGACTTCCTCCTTCTGAAGTCAACTACCAGCTCTTTTCTCTTGGTGGTATTGAGGTCCAAGTTGTTGTCTGCACACAAATCTGACAGCTTCTGAGCCTCAGCTCTGTATGCTTTCTCATGGCCCCCAGAGATGACCCCCACCACGGTGGTATCATCTGCAAACTTTGTCTGGGGCGGTACTGACACAGTTATGAGTGTATAGAGTGTACAGTAGGGGACTTTGTACACAGCCTTTTGGAGAGCCGGTGTTAAGGCTGAGGACTCAGGAAAGATGGGGACCCACTCTAACTCTCTGTACACGGTCCAAGAGAAAGACTCTGATCCAGCAGCAGGCGGTAAAAGGAAGTCCGAAATCCGGTAGTTTTACTATTAGTCTGTCCGGGAACACCTCAGAGGACTATACTGTTTCCATT
Organism: Simochromis diagramma; assembly: GCF_900408965.1. Classification (NCBI taxonomy): domain Eukaryota; kingdom Metazoa; phylum Chordata; class Actinopteri; order Cichliformes; family Cichlidae; genus Simochromis; species Simochromis diagramma. Next base: position 217,913 of record NW_024386789.1, on the reverse strand, counting down.
CCTGCTCATCTTGTACACCCCAGACTTTCATTACAACACCTACAGGAAATAATTAAACAATTCTGCAGTGGCTGAATGTGTTAGTGATGGGCAGGTGGAGGAGTTCGTAACACCTGTGGATGATTTTCTGAAGTGGTCAGGAGGAATCATCTGCTTCTGAATGTGAATAAGATAGATGCCAACCAACTTCAGAAGGAAGAGGATGTCGTGACAGGATGTGGTGGAAGCTGAACTGGGAGACCAACACGGAGGCTGTAAACGAGAAGGAGGTGACCGGCGCCAGCGCCGTTGCCACAGGATAATACAGGAATTCTTTCAAACCTCACACTACCATGTGTGATACCATATATCACTGTTATCTGGCACAGTCTGATAATAATAATAATTTATGTTACATATTATTTTATGAGGCAGCACGGTGGCACGGTGGTTAGCACTGTTGCCGCACAGCAAGAAGGTCCTGAGTTCAATTCCACCATCAGGCCGGGGTTTTTCTGTGTGGAGTTTGCATGTTCTCCCTGTGTTTGTGTGGGTTCCCTCCGGGTACTCCGGCTTCCTCCCACTGTCCAAAGACATGCAACTTGTGGGGATAGGTTAATTGGATAATCCAAATTGCCACTAGGTGTGAGTGCGAATGGTTGTCTGTCTCTATGCGTTAGCCCTGCGACAGACTGGCAGCCTATCCAGGGTGTACCCTGCCTCTTGCCCTATGACAGCTGGGATAGGCTCCAGCGCCCCCCACGACCCTGAAAAAAGGATAAGCGAATGGATGGATGGATTATTTTATGAGTTATTTTTATCATTATTGTTATCACTCTATTTTAGTTACTGTTATGACTACTCTTAGTATGTTGTTACTTCAACTGCTGCAACAAAATAATTTGTTGGAAAACCAATAAACTGCTTTGCCAAGAGGATGACGTCTTTAGCTTCAGTCCTCAGATTACTTCCCTCTATCCCACAACCAACTTAAAAGCAATTCCTTCTGTTTTCACTATGTTCTCATTTGCCTCACTATGTCCAGTCGATACCATCTGAAAACAGGGAATATCCTCTAAGGCTCATGTCATTCCCTTTCTACTACAAGCCAAAGACTGCTGAGTAGACTGGATTAAGATCTCCGTACACACAGGCTCATTAAGATGCCTTCTCTCTGGTATTGACTCAGCATACTAGTATACAGTGGAATGATCTTTATTTAACTGCCTCCACCAGCCACCTGGAGACTGGTCAAAGTTGAAATGTCCTGTGCGATCTTCCTGGACACACGGACACTGTCAGTGCTATTGAAAATCCATTCGCATCCATCTACAGATGTCCGGTCGTTCAGTTTTTGCCTGATTTTTCCCCTCATCTATTTCAGCTGTCTCCCAACCCCCATTCTCCGTCAATCAACCAAACACAAAGGCAGCTTAATGAAAGAAACACAACTGCTGAGCAGGCAAAGCAATGTGGCCACAAATAGAATCTAATTAATTTGGATTGCACAGTGCTTCTCCTTTATTTTATACAAGCTGGCAAACAAAGCTGGACTGTCCCGTTTCTCTAGTTAGATTCGATAGTACTGGAAGATACAATAGTATGTGGCTGCGTATATACACATCCACAAAACACATCCACCCGTTGTCTTCCGCTTATCCAAATCAGGGTCAGCTACCATAGAGCAACTGGCAGGGTACACCGTGGACAGATTGCAGCGCTAATGCAAAGAGACAGACAACCATTGGCACTCACATTCACACCTATAGACAATTTAGAATCACCAATTAACTTGGTGACTGCACGTCTTTGGACACCAGTAGGAAACCAGCCAAGACCATTTGCTGAATGACTATGCTCACCATCTGGCTGCTAACTATGACCAGGGTTAGAGCACGCAGCACAATGGAGGTTTGAACAAAGCTTCTTTGGTTCACTCGCTCATTACTTCAATATGTACCTTCAAAACTTCAATCACAGTACTGCATAATAACATGACAGGTCATAAATACTTTGCTGTTGATTACGAATGAATGAAATGTGTCGTTGGGCTTGTTAGCAGCATGGACACTCCTTTTTCCAATGCTTTCAAGAGAAAATGAAAACTATTTGTTGTTTAGCTCATTAGTTAAAACCAACTTACATTAAAATATCAGTTAGATGTCAGGTGTTGTAGCTACATGGGCAGGCACTGTGTTGTAGAGTAAGACTGGTGTTCTGCAGATCTCAAGCTAATGACTAGCTAGTCTCTGCACTAGCTTTAGCACTCACTAGTTAAAGTGTGTAGAAGATAAATAGGATTTTGGCAGGAAAGCTAATGTTGGACTGTCTTCTATATCTGTCTGTTTAAGCAGATTTACTTCAACTTGAATGAAATAAACAATCTAGTTAAACAATCATTATGGGGTAGCTTTCAATCATGGTGAGTTTGTTTATTACTCAGAAGAACATGGGTGGATTTACACAACATTTTTAACTGAGGCAGATCTTGGCCTTACTTAGAAGTAATTTGTTATTTAGAGTTGTTCTGGATTTGGATCTGGGTCTAAAATTCGTTACCATCGCAAACCATTCTTCATCATATCGTCACAAATATGTATCAAATTAAAATAATTTTTTAAAACCACTAATCTACCACGCTCTAGCATTATCCTCGGCTCGGTTTGTGCAGCTTGTTGCATTCTTCAGGCTGCTGCCCAGCTCAGTGTGGACTCTTCTGCTTGTGACAGAATGATTATGATGATGATGATGTTACTCCTCTATGCATCTACACCGGCACACTCTTTCCACTCTCTAACTCTTGCACCTAGACTTCCTCAGGGAAACAGACTTTCTTTCAGAAGACACCGTGACACCATGTCACAGCATGGAAAGTAACGGCAGAATTCATAATGGCTCACTTCCATTAAGTGTCCCAGAAAGCCACGACAGTGAAACAGCATGAACAAAAGCAGGACAACCCCCCTGAGGGGAATGGAGCCATTATTAATACTCCTGTGCTACAGTGACAAGTCATAATGTCTGCCATGAAAAAGGTTTATTGGCTGTCACGGAGAGATTAACAGCTGATTCAGTTCATCTGGCACATGTGCTTACTGTCTCTGACCTTTAAGATTTGTACCGCCAGCAAGTGATCTGCTTATATTGCTTATGTGTCATATATATTTATTTATTTATCACCAGTATTTGAAGTGTTATCATTTTTATTTATGCAGTCAAAAATACACTAGTTTTGCATATCTTATAGCATTATCTCAGCAGATGTGTGGAAGCAGTACATCTGCAGCTGTAATATAAATGAAGCTTGTTTTAAATAAAGCTCTGGCTCTCTCCACGTCACGTTTAGGTAAACACGTTTCTTTATATAGAGAAATGGGGGCATGGAGGTATGTAGATTACAGGTAGCGAGCACAAGCCTGCTGATTTACACTGCATGATTTAGCTTGCTGTTTAGTTAGTGGAGTCCTAAATGCACATATGCATCAACCCTAACGTAGGAAAAGGACAGAGTAAGAAAATTCAGATAAAGAGAGGGGAAGTCAGACAAATGTCATCCATATTGCATACACCACAGTCTGCTCTCCTGTCTGCTCCTCTCACAGCCATTAGTGGATGAAGTCATGGTTCTGTGCTAATTGTCAGTGACAGAGGAGTAAGGGAGGGTAATGGGGGCAGAGTGGGGTTAGAGAGAGATAAAGACAGTGGAAGACAGACGGATAAACCTCAAAGGAAAACACCTGTGTGTTGTGTGCAAATTTACTTTCCTTTCTCCCAATTAAAGGCATTCGATTTATTATTTGGGCAAATTTAAGAACATTTGTACCAGTGCGATCCACATCATACTCTGCATACAAGCCAAAGTGCAATTAAAACTGCATAGACACCTGCACTAGGATTGTGGGGACAGATTCCAACTGCTTTTCTGAATTTTGATCTAATTGCTTCAACAATTATTTTTTAAAGCTTTGAAATAGAGCTTCAACCAATAAATGAAGAAACTAATAAATTTGCTGCAGGCAATGGGAATGAAGGCCATTTCCCCTTTAGAGACTTTCTGATAACCTGTGTGGGTGTGGTGTAGTTTAGCTAATAAAAAAAAGATTTGCCTTTAGGCCTCTTTTACGCAAAAGCTCGATGATTGAGAAGTCATTTTGACCCTATCCATTTCTAAAGCAAGTATGCTTTTGACCAAAACCAACCAGTGACAACCTCAACCTTCCTAAATGATGATAAGAGTAGTACATGACTAAAGCTAAATATTTAACAAAATAGATGCACAATAATTGAATGAAATGCTATTTAGACTAAGAGCACTTTCTATAATAGCTGATACAATAAGATAGGATATTTCACTGCATAGATGCAAGCTGTATGAATATATAAAATTCTATGATAGCTTATAAATGTTATCTTCGGGGTTTAGGTTGTCATTTATTGCAACCCTAGTGTTGTTTATATGAAATGTTTTCCATATAATTATTTAGATGGCATTAACAGCACTATAGCCAATGCTGGTGAACTGCTGCCCATCACAGTCAGTCAGTGGTGATCAATAAGTAATGCTAAGTCAACAATCACACCTTCAGTAGCCACCCCGTGAGTCTGTTTTAGCACAGCCCATCAGTGCCAATATGAAATTTTAATCATTCTCACTATCAATATTTGAAAAGGTTTTCCAAACACTGTGGACTCATTATCATTCTGACCATCATCCCCAGTGACATTATTTGACCTCAAAGGTGACGGAGGAAAAATAAACACAATTATAGACTTGGAAAATTGAAGGGAATGTGTTGGGCGTCACTGCTTGTCGAACTAACAGTCCTGTTCATCCAATTGCTGAATTTGTGGAAGCTCTTTTAGCAGGAGCAATCAATAAAAACAATGCAAAATACTGATTTAAATCACTGACCACTGCAGGTCATCCCAGCTACACAAGCCATGTATCTCTAATCTGAATATGACAACAGCTTCTCTTTCATTACTCATCATACATGTATCTATCTATCCATTGTCCTACATTGTCAGCAACAATATTCAAATAAGTTGTGTGTTTAGATGATGTTTAGCTGCTACTAAGTGGCCCAGTGTGCCAAGAAAATATCTACCACACCATTACAACACCAGTGTGAACCGCTGTTCCGAGGAGAATGCTTTCATTTATTTACACCAAGTTCTGACACTACCATCGGAATGTTGCTAGGCGGAATTGGAAATGTTCATCTTGGAGTGGCTGCATTGCTTGGATTCAGACATTTGCATCAAATGGAGTGGCTTTTTCATTGACAAGCAGGGTATATGCTTAAATTTTAAATTCCCTGATCAAAGTTGTCACCGTGTTCAAGTATCACTGTAATCCAGCGCTGGGGAGTAACGGAATACATGTACCGGAGTTACGTATTTAAAATACAAAATATGAGTAACTGTATTCTGTTACAGTTACTGTTTAAAAATGTGGTATTCAAAATACAGTTACTTTGTTGAAATAAAGGGATTTCATGGCGGTGTTTTCATATGTTAGGCTGTCCCCTCTGTTTTTTTGTTTTTTTTTGGTAATTCCACACCAGAACAAAACACGCATTAAGAGACTCTGACACCTGGGTCTCAATCCCATGTCACCTCAAGTTGCGGCCCGCATAATGACGTGATGATATATTTTTAAAAATTATTGTTCAAAAAATGTTTTATTATGAAGGCAATAGGCAGAGTGTTACAGGCATAGCCCTAAAGAATGTAGCCTCATGGGCAGTGTAGCCCAGCTGTAAGTAAGCTATTAAGACTCGACTGTAACAATAGGTTCCGTAGGAGCAGTCTTTCAACAAACCTGACGTATTAGCCAGAGGTCCCTTTACTACGGTTCGGACCCACCTACCTGTTTTACAGTGGGGCAAAAAAGTATTTAGTCAGCCACCGGTTGTGCAAGTTCCCCCACCTAAAATGATGACAGAGGTCAGTAATTTGCACCAGAGGTACACTTCAACTGTGAGAGACAGAATGTGAAAAAAAAAAATCCATGAATCCACATGGTAGGATTTGTAAAGAATTTATTCGTAAATCAGGGTGGAAAATAAGTATTTGGTCAACAACAAAAATACAACTCAATACTTTGTAACATAACCTTTGTTGGCAATAACAGAGGTCAAACGTTTACTATAGGTCTTTACCAGGTTTGCACACACAGTAGCTGGTATTTTGGCCCATTCCTCCATGCAGATCTTCTCGAGAGCAGTGATGTTTTGGGGCTGTCGCCGAGCAACACGGACTTTCAACTCCCGCCACAGATTTTCTATGGGGTTGAGGTCTGGAGACTGGCTAGGCCACTCCAGGACCTTCAAATGCTTCTTACGGAGCCACTCCTTTGTTGCCCGGGCGGTGTGTTTTGGATCATTGTCATGTTGGGAGACCCAGCCTCGTTTCATCTTCAAAGTTCTCACTGATGGAAGGAGGTTTTGGCTCAAAATCTCACGATACATGGCCCCATTCATTCTGTCCTTAACACGGATCAGTCGTCCTGTCCCCTTGGCAGAAAAACAGCCCCATAGCATGATGTTTCCACCCCCATGCTTCACAGTAGGTATGGTGTTCTTGGGATGCAACTCAGTATTCTTCTTCCTCCAAACACGACGAGTTGAGTTTATACCAAAAAGTTCTACTTTGGTTTCATCTGACCACATGACATTCTCCCAATCCTCTGCTGTATCATCCATGTGCTCTCTGGTCAAACTTCAGACGGGCCTGGACATGCACTGGCTTCAGCAGCGGAACACGTCTGGCACTGCGGGATTTGATTCCCTGCCGTTGTAGTGTGTTACTGATGGTGACCTTTGTTACTTTGGTCCCAGCTCTCTGCAGGTCATTCACCAGGTCCCCCCGTGTGGTTCTGGGATCTTTGCTCACCGTTCTCATGATCATTTTGACCCCACGGGATGAGATCTTGCGTGGAGCCCCAGATCGAGGGAGATTATCAGTCGTCTTGTATGTCTTCCATTTTCTGATGATTGCTCCCACAGTTGATTTTTTCACACCGAGCTGCTTGCCTATTGTAGATTCACTCTTCCCAGTCTGGTGCAGGTCTACAATACTTTTCCTGGTGTCCTTCGAAAGCTCTTTGGCCTTGGCCATGGCGGAGTTTAGGAGTCTGACTGTTTGAGGCTGTGGACAGGTGTCTTTTATACAGATGATGAGTTCAAACAGGTGCCATTCATACAGGTAACGAGTGGGGGACAGAAAAGCTTCTTACAGAAGACGTTACAGGTCTGTGAGAGCCAGAGATTTTCCTTGTTTGAGGTGACCAAATACTTATTTTCCACCCTAATTTACGAATAAATTCTTTACAAATCCTACCATGTGAATTCATGGATTTTTTTTTCACATTCTGTCTCTCACAGTTGAAGTGTACCTCTGGTGCAAATTACTGACCTCTGTCATCATTTTAAGTGGGGGAACTTGCACAATCGGTGGCTGACTAAATACTTTTTTGCCCCACTGTATATACATGCGGAATAGTTTTCTATATGAGATCGCTGCAAAAAGTGCAGCCTTACCTAATGTCCACCCTACTGTTACTCATTTTATATTAAGATTTAAATATCTAGTTGGTATTGATATGACGAGTAACCTTCAGTAATAGTAATAAATCACACAGCAATAGTACATTCATGTAGTTGTAAAAAGCTTGATAATATATTAAGTAATCCAAAGTATTTCAAATACGTTACTCTCACTGAGTAACGTAACAGAATACGATACAAAATACATTTTGGGGCATGTATTCTGTAATCTGTAGTGGAATACATTTTAAAAGTAACCTTCTCAACACTGCTGAAATCGGACCAAGAGGAGGGACGGATGGATGGACGCCTATTTGTGTAAATTCAATGGTCCTTGAGCAAGAACCTTTCTACACTGTGTTCAGACAGACATTCTATATACAAGTTACTGTTTTAACTCATGTTAAATGAAGGGTTTTATTGTTGTTTGTAATTCTTAAAAAAATCATACAAGGACCTTGACAACTGGCCGGAGGAAACTGAACAGTAACTTCTTGAATTAGACCATATGAGCAGCTTTATTCAGTTTTCAGTTATGTTCAAATATATTGGTAAAAAAAATTAAGCTCGTTCAAGGGCCTGAAAGGCTTCTCTGACTCTGATCTAAGCTGGTCAGTCGAAGTGAATTTAGTCTTTGCTAAGGACTCCACTCTATACTACATTAAATCCACAACCTCTTTAAAAGCCAGGTGAATGATGTTCTCGTCAGAGGCATAATCCAAATGAAAGTTTTCCAAACAGTCACATTCAGCTTTTCCTGTCCCTGTGCCAGACAGCTGATGGCTGAGTGGTGTGTGTTTATTTTGATGGCCACTGCCTTGTGCGTTACAGGGTTGCACTTGTATACACAGCCAAAAGCTTGTGTGTGAGACACTGGAAAATGTACAGAAAGGAAAAAATCAAGAAGGCGTAGGCAGAGGTACAGGAGAAAAAGTGTCACCCTTCTTTAGTACATCCTGTCTCCCTCAGATTGGACAACCTGACATTTAAGCGAGCTCTTAGGCCCAACAGTATATATCAGAGTTCTGGTGAATGTGTGGTGTACACAGAGCACTGGCCTGTGGTTATGGCTAAACAACAACAGAAAGGGTTGTTTGTGGGTTGCTCTGTTGGTTTGCCACTGGTCTCACTCTGTGGCTTCATATGTCCAGTCTCGAGTCTATCTTGCTTCTTCCTCTTTTATCCAACATTCCACACTGTGATAACACAACAACATGTGGATGATTTGGGTGATAAATATAGAGGGAACAACGCTGAGAGCCACACCCTGCACCGTGTGGCCACATCGCTTTAACCCAGCCTCAGTCTTAAAGGGAACGCTGGCACCGAAGGCTTTTTTTTTCCCCCACTGCTGGCTCATTTTGGCTTCTTGGTGTGTATGTGTGTGTGTGTGTGTGTCCCTCCTCCTTCCACTGTTTCATTGTAGCTTATGTGACCCCTATCTCTGTTTGTTTCAGCCTCATTTTGGCTCCATTCTGGTTTGCTCTCTGCGTGTGTGCGCTAGATCTGTCTCTGCATTTGCTGCTTCATTTTAGCTGCTTGTTATCTTGTGGGTATGTGTGCCTGTATGTGTGGAGACGCACACCCCTGACCCCCTCTGTGTCTCCCACTTTGCTCTGTAATAAGAGCAGCTGTGGTTGTCGTGAGGCCAGCTCTGATTCAATTGCAGTGCAGGACTTAAGGCTATTATCCTCTGTATGCTGGAGGAGGAGAGCAGCACAGCTGCTACAGCAACGACAGGTTTGATGCCGCCTTCCAGAGATGACTGAGAGCGGGATATTTCAGACATCAGACAGGGACAAACAGCCCTCTAACACAGAATATCCCTGTTAAACCAAATGCAGTCAAGGTATTTGGTCAATTTAGTCAATTTTGATACATTTTGTCCTAAATTTGTCAGTGAAATATGTTTAGATATTATGAATTTATTATCAGCAATAAACACGAAATGATATACGTAAATACTGGACAAATGTAGAGACTTAAGTCCTGTTCAATAACCAGTGTCCATCAGTAAAGTCATATTTTAACCAAAATTAAATCTGAAGGAAAAAAACAACAAATAAGCAGACAGTAAACATTACAGTGGCATTGAATTTTACTGAAAAAAGCTTAAAACTAAAGAGGCATGTTCAGTTCATAAACAGTATAAAGGACACATACATTAGGCTAATTAGCGTTTCGCTAGGCTAATTAGCTTTTAGCTAACTAGCGTTTAGCTTACTAGCTTAATGTTTTAGGACTATTTGTTTTGTTTATTTTGTCCATTACAATTAAATTCAGCTTTTTTACAAAAATGCTATAACAAATGTATCAACCAAAACAAATGGAAGTACATTTATTTCATTGTTGTAAGTGATTAGTTTTTTGGGTTGCCGGTTCGAGCCCCGGCTTGGCAGTCTCGGTCGTTGTGTCCTTGGTCAAGACACTTCACCCGTTGCCTACTGGTGGTGGTCAGTAGGCTCTGTCAGTGTGCCCCAGGGTGGCTGTGGCTACAATGTAGCTTGCCATCACCAGTGTGTGAATGTGTGTGTGAATGGGTGGATGACTGAATGTGTAAAGCGCTTTGGGATCCTTAGGGACTAGTAAAGCGCTATACAAATACAGGCCATTTACCATTATTTTTATTCCCCAGTTTAAAAAATATGCATGCTACACACTACCAAAAAAAGATAAAAAAGAAAACTACAAACTAACTCTTGCCTAAAACCTTTCTTTTCCTTTTAATTGTGGTTATACTCTACAATGTGTAGTCCTGAGTAAGATGTCTCAGGTACGAACGCCAAATCCCCAAAGATTGGAGTGGAAAATAGTGAATTAAAGACACACTGCTGCTTTAATGATTCCTTTTTTTTATTATGATTAAAGTTCAACAGTAAACACTAATTTACCTGCAGTGTTTGTTTGCTTGTTTGCATATTCTTCATTCCATAATTAGTGCTGACTCACTGATACAAAGTATTTGCATTATTTTAAAATCCCAAAATTTCACTATACAGGGAGTGCAGAATTATTAAGCAAGTTGTATTTTTGAGGAATAATTTTATTATTGAACAACAACCATGTTCTCAATGAACCCAAAAAACTCATTAATATCAAAGCTGAATGTTTTTGGAAGTAGTTTTTAGTTTGTTTTTAGTTTTAGCTATTTTAGGGGGATATCTGTGTGTGCAGGTGACTATTACTGTGCATAATTATTAGGCAACTTAACAAAAAACAAATATATACCCATTTCAATTATTTATTTTTACCAGTGAAACCAATATAACACCTCCACATTCACAAATATACATTTCTGACATTCAAAAACAAAACAAAAACAAATCAGCGACCAATATAGCCACCTTTCTTTGCAAGGACACTCAAAAGCCTGCCATCAATGGATTCTGTCAGTGTTTTGATCTGTTCACCATCAACATTGCGTGCAGCAGCAACCACAGCCTCCCAGACACTGTTCAGAGAGGTGTACTGTTTTCCCTCCTTGTAAATCTCACATTTGACGATGGACCACAGGTTCCCAATGGGGTTCAGATCAGGTGAACAAGGTGGCCATGTCATTAGTTTTTCTTCTTTTATACCCTTTCTTGCCAGCCACGCTGTGGAGTACTTGGACGCTACATGTTTTGATTTGAAGAGGATGATGTGGACAAAATACTCATTTGCCTAATAATTCTGCACTCCCTGTAAGTGCTTCCCTATAGGTGATTCAGGCATGGATACTATCCGAATCTTCCTATAATGTGAATTTTTAATAATGTAATTGATTCAATCTAACCTGGCAATTATGTTTTAGCTTCTTCCCTTAAGCGAAACCTTCATGACAAAAACATGGATGTTGAAGATGTGAACTACAGCAGCTTGCTGAGTTAATGAAGTATCCTTTCTGCTAACCTGAAAAAAGAACACCTGTAACAACTACTAAAATGATTGAAATAGCCTCAGATTCCATAAAAGCCTATACAAGTTTACAAAACAGACAAAAATTCTACTGATGAAAGCCAGAAGTACTAAAATGAACAAAAAACAGCTTTGAATTTTCCTTCCCAAGGGCCACACTCCTACTCACTTTCCTGAGTCAATTACAGGCTGTCGCAGCTCAAGGAGACAGGACGTTGTCTTTTAGAAGGGGATCTGTATTTTTTATTTCCCCTGGTCTTTCTGAGTAGTGCCACTGGTATGCCTGGAAGGTGCAATTACAGCCTAGTGCATGAACTGGGAATTTCTTACACCCGATTTTGAACCGGAGGCTGTATCATTCTTAGAAAGCCAACGCTGGCAAAGATAAAAATGGATTGCCAGATCATAGGCTATAGAGGAATTTAAAAACAGGAACTGGGGTGAGAGAGGAAGGGAAGGAAGTGAGCAGATCAAATATTGGTACAGCAAGGAGGAGAGATGAGTGAGAGAGAAAGCAGGAGATGGGTGAGGGGAAATGAGTAATTAAGGGTGGGAGGCAGAGACGAGCTGCAGAGCTCTGCTGCTTAATTAGTGGCAGAAGGAGGAGACACCTGCCAGATGAGCACTCCTCCTCTTCCTCCCTTTTACAAACAGACAGATCTTGATGTAAAAAAAAGTAATCACAGTGGAAAATAAGAGCACTTAAAATCAGCCATCTAATAGCCAGTCAGACCCATTTTTTGGAGGAGATCCTCCTCATGTACCACAGGCGGATGTACCACTATGAATAATGTAAAAGGAAGGGGTGGAGGACACTGGGCGTGAGCGCAGGCATGGCAAAAAAACAGGGGTAGTTCCTCCCCCTCCTTCCCTTCACCACCCCTCTTCTCTTTCCATTCTCCTCCCCTCCCCGTGTTCACCCAACCCCCTAGCTGCCGGCTGCACTGCAGAAGGTCAGTGGGAGAAGGAGAGGAGAGAGGCAGAGGGAAACGCAGGGGTGGGGTGCGTGGATGTACAGGAACATGCCGACAGGAGAGCGTGCGGACGAGCGATGACAGCCATGCTGAGCCCAAAGATCAGACAGACCAGGAGAGGTAGGTTCACTCTCTCTGCCTTCACATGGACGGAGATACATCACGTCACATCTCACAGGGACTGTGGTGAGAGTTTTAGATGATGGATTAGTAGATGCACTAACTCCTTATGACACTGCATCGCACTTTTACTATAAAAAACAATTGCTCCTATACTTATGGTTTTCTAATACCCATGGAGAAGCACTTTTTCTCCCCTCCATCTGTTTGGCTCACATTTCTGAATGAAACAGGCGATCTGCCCATACAGGGAACCTCTCGCGTATATTAGCATTTTACTACAGCTGGTCGATGCCGTCGGTGTGAATTCTATTAGGAGGCGTGAGCAGCATCTCTAGTTTCATCACTGCAGCGCTAGGCACTATCAGGCTGCCGTCAGCTGCCGCTGAAGCTGCAGCCATGTGGCATGTGTGTGTCTTTGTGGATGGATACATTAATATGTGTGTGAGAGTGTGCGTCTGTCTCCCATTTCTTTTTTGGCACCAATAGAAAACTACAATTATCTAACTGGATCTGATAAGATGACATGAATAGTTCCCAGGAATGGCAGAGCGATGTTTAAATCCTCTGGAGTGGCACAGAACTGGTTGCAAAGTCAGTTAAATCTGTAGTCTGACCTAAACAAGGGGTTTTATAGACAAAATCCCTCGTTTCCTATAGCATAAAGGTCAAAAATGCATTTTTATGAATCAAGGAAGGTAGTTTAAGGAAGAATATTTCGTATAATCTAAGGAGCTGACACTACCTCACATCCTCGCTGCACATCTGAGACAGTGAAAATGAAAGAGATTATAGCGACTGTGTGAGCCCCGCGTGGGAAACATTCTCTGCATACCGTCTGTAAATTAGTGCTTCACTGCTGACAGCATCACATTTGTTGCATGGAGTATCGCACAGACGCATATCACAAGTTGAGCTAAGGTCACAGTAGGTCGAGAAGGGACGGGGCACCAACCAGCGTGGTGGCGACGCTGTGGATGATTAGGCTGCTTGTACTGGTAAGTCGAAGAAGACACTCATAATATAAATTAACGATGTGTCACGCATGTATTGATCATTCCTGGCTCCTGAATTCATGACAGCAGAAGGTCAAGCTATGTAAACTATACACCGTAAAAAAAAAAAATCCTAAAAAAACAGTAATATTCCGGCAGCTGGGGCGGCAAAATAACACCATAAAATAACAGAAAATAACTTTCTCATAAAAATACGGTTATTTTCAGTAATGACAATACAGTTTGTTGCCCTAATTTTCCATGGGATTTTGTCTTTGTCAAGTGCTTTTAAACATTAAATTAGGAACATTTTAACGTGATTAAACAATGAAATTACCTATAAACAAGGTCAATGAATGTGGCAATATGAATCATAATATGTAAATGTACAGAAATATACAGTTAACAGTTGGTTTAAATAATAATGGATTGCATTTATATAGCGCTTTTCGAGACCCTCAAAGCGCTTTACAATTCCACTATTCATTCACACACTGGTGGAGGCAGCTAGAGTCGTAGCCAGAGCTGCCCTGGGACAGACTGACAGAGGCGAGGCTGCCATAGCGCGCCATCACCAGTAGGTGAAGTGCCCAAGGACACAACGACCGAGAGAGTCCGAGCTGGGGATCGAACCGGCAACCTTCTGATTACAAGGCAAACTGCCAACTCTTGAGCCACGATCGCCCTAAATAACAGTGATAATATTATTTATATCTAAATATGCAAATGTACAGACAGATACATTTAAAATTTTTAACTCATTTTTAACCTTAATTTTTTATATTTTATTCCTTCCTAGTTAAATTTACCCTTTTTAATTTTTCATATTTATTTCCTATCTTATTCATAGCCTTTTCCTTTTTTTTCTTTAGGTCACGAGCAGTTGTCTAAGCATTTCACTGCATATCGTACTGTGTATGACTGTGTACGTGACAAATAAAATTTGAATTTGACAAAAAAAATTTTTTTTGAAAAACAAGAAAATTATGTTTTATTACATTTACAGTGATTTTACGTTAATTTACATTTGAAATGTAAAATCACAGTCTATTTATGTGAATTTAATGATATTCTAGAAAAACAGTACAAAACTGTAAAATACACAGTAAAATACTTTTATATTGCAATTTTTTCAACAGTGTAGCCTGTATGTAAACGATGGCTGTGAAGTCACCCATTGCTTTGTGATTTCTGTTTTTCTGAACATTTCAGTTGGCACTGTTTTGTTTTTTGGACGGCAGGTTAGAGATGGGGATTACCGTACACTCGTTTCATTACAGCACTGTTTTAACTTCTTACTTATTTTAACTGAATAAGATGAATTGCAAACAAACTGTCCTTATCGTGTCAACTTTAAGTCTTAATATAACATAAACTAATTGCATTATATTAAAAAAATAACCTTTTCTCTTGCACAATGGACACAAAGAAAGGAAAAGTCAAAGTCAACTTTATTGTCAGTTCTAAAATATGTGGAATGTGGCATACACAATTGAAATGTCATTTCCGTCTGATCAAAAGTCTACAGCTAGACTGAATCAAAAATAAAACAGTTATAAGAATATGAGTTATACATGTGAAAAGAAATATTTAGTATCAAAGTATAAATATTAATTTCACAGGATAAAGTTGTGATCGGAAGTCCTCCAGTGACCTTTCTCCACAATGGAACGATTTTACAATTTACATCTTTAATGACCCCCAAAAAACAAGAGTTGGTGGCACAAGCTTGAATCCAGCTGGAATCTCTCCAGTCCACTCTATAAAGACCAAAGATGTTTTGGTGTGTCAGTCTACAGAACATGTCTAGTTCTGTTGCTGGACATATTTACATGGGAGTCTATTGGGACTGACTCCACTTTTGGAACCAACCTCAACTACCCATTTGAGGAAATTGCCATTTCCACATTGGCTACATTTTTTAACCTCAGAGGTTGTTACTTGACGTGAACAACCATATGCTGTGTACAAGAAGTCTTGAAAATGTCCCTGGTACAGTGTCCATTTTGGTTTTAGAGCTAATGGAGGTAGTTGCCCTTGTAACAAATTGGAGGGTAAATGACAGCATGTCACCCAGATCCTATAGGGCCTTGTGTTTTTGCAGATATTGAAGACGTAACACAACGTTCAGTCTGGCTGTTGCACACTGCTCTTCAGATGCTTCTGCTTCTTATTTAGCAAACAGACAAACCGTATCAGATTTATCTTTCTATCAAGGAAGCAAATAAAGGTAAATTTCTACCATGTCTAAACTACAGACTTGATATTATTTACCTTTTAGCTTCTATCTAACTGTTGGCTTTTAGCAATAACTGTGTCAGCCACTAACACGTTGAAACTGTAACAGGGTTGTGGTTACAATGGTTGGCAACAGAAATAGTAGCAGATTTAATTGCCCACATATCAGCTGCGTCTTTTTGATCTGTGTTACCATGGTTTTGTGATCAAAGTGCTCCAATGTAGCAACACCCTGACATAACGCCTGTCAAAGAAACATGAACGAACACCCTCACAACTACATGCTGTGAGCAAGACTGTGGAGGAAAAATTCACACATATAACGTACATGTAGAGACGATAACGCGCACCCACCAGTGCAGATCACGTCCACCCCACTGCAGTTTTAACATAACAGGCTGTATATTATTTGCAGCCCCCACCCAAGAAATGCTACCACACACACACACACACACACATAACAGCTAACGCATTAATCAGCAGTGATAGGCTAACGTATTGATGCACCTGTAACTCCCTGTGCTGTTTTTTTCGCAAGCCATAAATCACTGGACAAAAACCAGATTAATGAAATTGGATTCTTCCAACATGCCAATGTTTGTGCTTGCGTGCATGTGATTTAGCCATCAGTGTAGTGCTACTGAGCTACTCTGGAGCACTCGCCCGGCCATGCTAATGGATCCACTCCTCTCTGATGTGCATAACAGCCTTATATCAATTTCCCACTGGTGATAAATATACAGCTCCAAACTGTATAAAGTGACATCACAGGCAGTGTGCGCGTTTAGGCATGTGTGCGAGGCATCATGTGTCAGACCACTTGTGCTTTGTTTTACGTTTGTTGACAACCATTTGTTCACATTGTGGCATTAGTTCCATATGTGCCACTGCTGAGTCCAGGACAGGGCACTCCATCGCTGCTATTTTGAGGGTTGCATGAATTTCAGTCTCTGTGAGTTTGTCTATTTCTGTGGCTGAACAATCAGCATCACCGTTCTCATGTTTATACACGAGCAAACTGAATGAAGCTACATCCTCACATGGTTTTGCTTTGTGGAGTCCTCTGTCCTGTAAAACCTTCTTTAAGGCTCAGTTCACACAAATTAGCAAACATATGCACTTATCTGCCATGTTTATACTGCGGCTTTATCTTCCACATAATACAATGGTGAATAAAACATTTTAACAATGAGCAGTAGTCCTAAATATTTCATCAATACTGGTGAAGTTATAAAAATCCACTGTTAACATGCCACTGTGAAGCAGTGAACATTATGTAAATTACTGGCCAAAGTAGGAATGTCATGATACCAGAAATGTAATAGTCAGTACAAATATCAGTCCTTTGTAAACATTTTAGCATGTAGAAAATAACTGATTTACAATGGCAGTGCTAACTGTCTCAATACATAAATAATAATAAGTAGTAACGTGTATTTCAGGACAACAATGCAAAGTACTTCCTTACATGATTCCTTAGCATGTAAGGATAGACTAAAATTCACAGAAGAGTTGCAGCTAGGGTTGCAAACTTCCTAACTATCACACATAAGGGACACTCTGGTGTGCCAGAAACACAGTGCACAGCTAGCTGGGCATAGTGTAAATATGCACTGTATGTTCATAATCAATACCTCATCTAAAACAATAAATGACAGAAATCACATGGGCAAAAAAGAAAAATGATCAAACAAAATACTGTAAATACAGGCTTCAATTACCCAGTTTATTAAGCAGACCAAATGGCACCGTATTTTTATGACTCACATATTACTCCTCACATCAGTTGTGACTGGACACAAGCACTCATCTGATATAATTGCGGTCAAATCAGATTTGGTATTTGTAAGAGTGCCAACTTTTGGTCAGAAAGTGACGTTGCAGGTAACAATCAATAAACGGGACATTTCAGTTAATATAAGGGATGCACCAAGTTTTGCTCATTATACTGCATGTCCTGGCTAAAACAGGACAATTGGCAACCCTAACTGCAGCCTTGGGGATGCCTGCGGTGCTAAATAAAATAAGTACTGTTTCCTTTTTTGAATGTTGGTATCGTAAGTATCAGTCCTCATGACATTACTGGGCCAAAGCACTTTGAAAGAGGAATGAGTTTCAGTAGTATCATTACTAATATCCAGTGTTGGGTAAGTTACTTTAAATTAGTAACTTAGTTACATTACTAGTTACTTCTATCAAAAGTAACTCAGTTACTTCAAGTTACTCGTTACTTTCAGAGTAACTAGTTACAAGGGAAAGTAACTTTGGTTTAACTCAGAAATCTCTTGTTAATGTGTTGCTTCCGTAACTGGATACCCAGCAAGATTGCCAGTCTTCTAGCTTGCTTACTTGCCACAAGTGCACTGTGCCACCTACCAATAGAAAGGAAAAAATAATGTGCACATTTCCACGAGAGAAATCCCACGCCTGATTCTATCCTAGCCATTCTATCCTCGCTTTTTACATCCAACACAAAAACTGCAGTCGTGGTGCTTTCGATTGTACTCAGAACTCGGAAATTCTGCCTTCTGAATAGGAAGATGTAGGTAACACCAGACTGCAGATGAGCCGCTTACAGAGCTGGACTGGGACAAAAAAAATCGTCCTGGGCATTTTGACTAGAGACCGGCCCACCATTATAGGAAAAATCATAAAGCCTTTGAATGAAAATAAACACTGTTGTGTCAGTGATGTACACTGTTCTGATGGTATATGTGTATCAATCTATCAATCGTTTGTTGTAAGACTAAGATAATTATTTTTTTTAAAAGTGAGACATTTTAAATGGGAATAAGAAATTATTTCCTTGTGCCCCCCTTTCCCTTTTAATTCCCTACATGGACCCCTGGCAACACTTTGCTAGACCCGCCCCTGCACAGTTACCAGCTGTCAGCTACTTAGAAAAGGATCCTGGTGTTATTTGTCTCTCAGAAACAGTTCATAACTTCCCTTCAACTCATTCATGTCACCTAAAAGGTAAACCTGTTTCTCCATCACAGCTCTGATGATTCAGTAAGGACATCTCCTGGTTTCATCTTCATGTTTCCCTCTCATCACATAAACAAACCGATATCATGACCAGCAGGTTTACAGCTGTGGCTCCAGCAAACATCAGCTGATACTAGAAATTAATTTTAAATAAATTCTAACAACAGCTGATCAAGCTTAAACGTGCTGCTGTTGTTTACCGCGACATCCGCTGGTTTCCTCTTTCTGACGCAAAGTGGGCGATAAACAAACAAGAGAGAAAAGCCGATCAGTTGATCATTAATCAGTTTCATGATTGAAGTAGAAACAGGAGAGGGAGGGTGAGAGGATGAGAGAATATTTTCTCTGAATACAAGACGATTCCATTTTTTACAGGACGGTTGGCAACTCTAATAATTAACCTTATGAACAAAATAAAGTTCAACATCAGTAACATAGCACCACCCAGCTGTATAGAAACTCCGTCATGCTAGCTAGCACGCAGTACGAAAAAGTCAGCACAACGAAAATAAACTCCTCCTAAACTTGGTTCATATCTGACCCAGATGGACTGCAGGTTATAACTTCTTACCTGAAGTTCAGTTCACCTGACACTCTCGGACCAGCGGCCGCTTCGGGTCTCTCCTCTTCCCTCCCTTTTCCTTCATCCACCTGCTGGCTTCCACCACTTGCTAATGTTATTGAATCTGTGAAAGCTCTGCGATAGCCACCACACGAAGTAACGAATAACGAGCCTATCTAAATCCCAGTAACGAGTAACGCGTTCCCGGTTTTGGCATAATAACTAGTTACTGTGCTCATTACCACAATAATAACGTAGTTACTGTAACGCGTTACTTAATAACGTGTTAGTCCCAACACTGCTAATATCTAATAGTAATCATAGTAACCTCGTTTTATTTGACATGAACCAAAGGAAAGGTTCCACATCAGTTTGTAGCTGATGGCTGCTAGTGGACAATCCTGGCTTTAAAAAAAAACTTCTAATGTATTTACATCCCTGTACTTGTTTGACTTGAAGTCGCTAATGTTAGTTGCTAGTGCTAGAGGCTTGTTGACCTAGGAGCTACTCACTGGGCTAGTTGGTAAACGAATGTAGCTGCTGAGCTAAAAGCTAACACAACTGTAATCTAAGAACATGCTAGAAGTAGTCAGTCACATTAGCTTTCCGTGCTTTAATTTTTAAGCTAGCTGACTTAGCTATCATTTAGTCAGCTTGTTTCTGGGGCTTTGAACGGTAAGTTTGGTCAAAAGGCACATTTTTGACCAAACGTCAACAAACAACTAATTGGTCTTGAAAAGCACAAAGCATATAGCTAATAAGCTACAACAGCTTTCTACATTTTAGACTCTTGATTGTAACTCAGGGGTGTAGTGTACTGGATAGATAAATATAATTATTGGTAAATAGCACAAAAAATATGTTTTTTAAAGTGATCTACAGTATATAGCCTTTTTTTTTTAACAATTTCCTTTTAACCAGCTTCAATTTTCATGATATCGTAACTGGATATGTAGCCAATCCATCAGGTATTCCTTGATATACATACAATTATTCTGTGACAGTGAAATAACATGATGCATTCTCTCAGTTACATAAGTTATCATCAGAGAAGTCATGATGGACAATAATGGGTATATTGTACTGCACAAAGTCATCCATGATGATGAGCCCTTGCAATTTGACTCAGCGCTTCCATAACCACACTGAATTGCAGTGATTGTGTATAAAGTGCACTTTTACAGCAAAATGGCCTTTTTTCCTTCATTGTAGTTGATAGTTGTAGAAGTGACCACAGACCAGCTCCACCCAAACCAAGGAACGTCTGAATCACTCTGAATAGAAGGTCCAAATTGGCACAGTGGGTAGTTGTGCTTGATACGCACACACACACATGCACACACACACAAATCAAAAATCAGTTGTGAGTCAGGCGTGAATCATCGCCCTGCGTATGTTCCATTGAGTCCAAGATCCAGGCAGCTTATGTGTTGAACAGTGGTCCTCTTTTATGGGAGCAGTGGCAGGTTGAGGAGCGATGGAAAGGCAAGAGGGACGGGATGTGGTGCGAAAAAGGAGAGGTGTTAAAAAGGACAGGGAAGGTGAGTTACACAACTGCAATACAACTGCAATTTGTTAGTTGTAGCGATGATCCCAGTCAGGGTAAGACTGATCTGTTTACACCGCTGATGCTGCACACATGAGACACTTCACCATGTCGAAATATCCAGCTGATCTGTGCAGGGGTTGTGTTATCACATTTGTGTAGTCAAGGCAACACTGGACAACCAAAACATCAAAGAATAGTGACAGCTAAGGAAAGCATAGCTTAGGATTCAAAAGAAAACTAGAGATCTACAAAGTAAAATGATATAAGAGAGATTCAAGTTATGCTTCTTCTGCTAAATATTAACTGGTTAGAGAAAAAGCCAGCTGCAGAAGAGTCTCTTGTTCAAAACAATAACAGATAACCCTATGCTTTGCAGTGCTTCAAATTGACTTCTCATGAAAAATGAAAATAATTTTACATGTAAAAGATTATATGCAGCCAATTAAAGTTTAGCTGTAATTCAAAAATTAGTTACCGTGCCAGTTTGATAACAAAACTGTCCTTTAAATGCATGTGCGCTGGGTGCTCTCAGAGCAACAGAGCTTTGATTCAAAAGACGAGAAGAATTAGAGCGAGTCAAAGTACAAGAAATGGAGGGTGTCGGGCAGAGGAGTGAAAATAAAGAGCCAGGGGAGACGGGAACTGTTAGCAGTGAAAAAGAAAGAAAGCCAATCTAGAGGAGAGAGGTAAATCATAAAGAGAGGTGAGTCTGCTGGTATGAAAGCTTTTTAAAATATGTTAGAATTACTTTAAAATGATTCAAAATGAACTCAACAGCAGAATGTGGAGAAATAAAGAGTCTGACCAAATGTCAAAGTTGTCTTGCATAACGTTGCAGAAATATTGACCCATAACAAGCAGCTAGTCCCAACCAGACCCTTGTAATCTGTCTTCGTAGCTTAAGAGGTGATAATGAGTCCGTGGGTAGCACTGCCCACACTGCATATGATGAGCTTGTGTTATTAATGGCAGCCAAAGGAGACGGCTCTTTGCAAAAAAGGTATTTATTTTTATGTTTAACTAGCAACGCTGCCTCTATCCTGCTCAGTAAGTTGTGGGTCGGTACTGACAGACTGAATGCATCTGATTCCTTCTTTTGCAAGAGCAACTGTCTAAACAGAGATGTGGAAAAAGAGTGTTCCATGTATGAAATCATGAAATAAAGGAAAACGTCACTTCATATTAAAATGGAAAATGGGAAAATGTTACTTAGTCAGTGGCTCTGGCTCTACTGAGCCCTCAGATTCACTCCCCATCCCTAAACTGGTTATCTTTCCTCATGAGTCATGTGTCAATGTGACCATATAAATAAATCCCAATTAGAGGCACTCTCCATGACTTCAGGAGTCTTTTGAAAGAAAACCATCTAGAGCAACACGTGAATTCGTGCCAATCTTTAGTGTTTTGGAAAAAACTGAAGTCATAGGTGATTACAGTCACCTGACCAGAAGGCTTACCTTACTTTACTCTACAATAGTGGAGTATACCACTACCAAAGCATTCTAGTAATAAGCTGCTCTCCCTTGTGGGTTGCTGTTAATAGACTGTATATTATTATCTTACATATTACACCTTTAAACATGCCCCGAGCAGCGGCCCAAACACTAGCACCACGATGCAGTACTCTGTATCTGCCGCCAGTGTTTTCCAACTATCTGCACAAACATTCAGAATAAAGGAGCAAGCTAACAATGAAAAGCTGGATTAAACAAAAGGGGTAATATGACACCACTCTTTGTTGAAACCAGGGAACATGAATAATGCTTGGTCACTGGCAAAAAGGCTAAATTGCACAATCATAATGAAAGCCACACACTGAAGCAAATTTCAAACCATATTCAGCAAATTTGAAACTGAATCCAACCAAGTTAAAGTCACAGCTGCACTAGCAAATTATTCTTGCAGTTTAGGCAGCATTTGTGTGCTCTCTAAAACCTTCTTATTAAAGAATGCAGACAGGACAGCATTAGACACAGAGTGGAAAAAAGATACCACTTTAAGGTAATATATTACTGAATATATATTACTGATATATATTAAAGAGGTTTCCACAGCAAGCCTGGACCCAGTTTGCATAAAAGAATAGTGGGCCACACCACGTCTGTCAGAATCAACAGGCTTTTCAGGGTGTCAAAACAGGCTGTGATGTGCAATAAAAATGATATGAGCCATGTTCGTTAAGCTCAATGTATAGGCTGAAGGTAAAGATGTGGGACAATAAAAAAGAATAAAAATTGATTTTCTTCCCCTTCCATGCCTCAGTGCCATCGATTCCATGTATACGTGTGTGTATGTGTGTCTGAGGTATGTGGGGGGGCAAAGAACACACACCAGCAGGGAGGATGTCAGCAGAATTGATTGCTCTAAATAATACATGATCATCAAATAGCCTTTCACTAGTTTGC
This sequence comes from Simochromis diagramma, assembly GCF_900408965.1. Taxonomy (NCBI): domain Eukaryota; kingdom Metazoa; phylum Chordata; class Actinopteri; order Cichliformes; family Cichlidae; genus Simochromis; species Simochromis diagramma. Next base: position 194,656 of record NW_024386789.1, on the reverse strand, counting down.
CCCAGGTTTATTTATCTGTGCCAAACCTTTTTGTAAGTATGTAAAAATAATGTATCCTTTAGCGTCTGATGAAAACACATCTCAGTGTAGAGTCACGCTCCTTTATGTCTACAGAAGTTTTATTTAAATGTCAGTGCAATAACTACAAAAATGACATTATTTAACCGCTGATGTCATACCAGGAAAATCTGAGTACCTCGGTAGCTATAAAGCTGCCACACACTCCCTTTTAAAACCCATCTTTGACTTGAGCTCAGGTTACACACATTTATTGAGGAGCATTCAGTCAGCCAGTCAGTCCCATGTGGTCCTATTATCTGAGCTCAAAAGCCTCAGCTATTCTGCTGGGTTGTACCTCTGCACAATAAGTCTATTCCAAGGACCTCTGAAATTGAAGGGGGGGTATCCCTGTCACCCGAGGCTATGCATGGTGTGGGTGTGTGTGGGTGTGTGTGTGTTTTTCCCCTTAGTTTTTGTGTCTGCTGCCTCTCTGCAGTCCCATTCCCTTTTATGTGGAGCAGCCTGGGTTAAAAGGCTGTCATGACTAAAGCCCCTGGTAGAGCACTATGTGCATTCAGGATAAAAAAAGAGGGACAGCATACACCTACTAGAACGCAAACAATAAGACAAATGGTAAATAAATCAAAACAAACAATATCCTTTGCTTTCAGCTGCTTGTGTATAAGCCTAAAAAATATGCTGTGTGTTGTGTATGTGTCATCAGCCAGGTCAAAGAGCATGGTGATGAGCGAGGTGTCGCGAGGATCGTGCCGCCCAGCCTCCCCGAGCCTCCACGAGGGGGCTCTGAAGGCGGGGTGGCTGAAGAAGCAGCGCAGCATCATGAAGAACTGGCAGCTGCGCTGGTTCGTGCTGCGCTCGGACCAGCTCTACTTCTACAAAGACGAGGAAGAAACCAAACCGCAGGTAATATTTCAGCCACGTTCACACAACGGAAAACAGTCAGAGGGTGGCGAAATTAAAAGCTGGAGCACTGCTCTTTGGCCGGCGTGATTATATTTACATAATGAGGTGCAGCTTCCTTTTGGAGGACGGGACAGCTGAGTCATGCAGCTCAAACATATGGAGTTTAATGTGCAGCTGAATACATGAGAAACCTTCATGTAAATGATTTGATCTGAAGCTTTTGTTCAGTCTGAGTGTCTGAGTGAGGGAAGGGGAAAAAACTAATTTAGGTCTTTCAAATCAAAGCATGAGCAGCTCACGCGGCAGAGCAAATTGCCCATTAATTAAAGAAACTCTTGTTGATCCCTAAGTACTCTCGAGCAAGCCCTGTTTTCCTCTGACGTCATCTCTGTAAACGACTTTGTTCCCAAACATTTTTCTGTATCATTGGAACTGACAGCACGCCAAACAGCACGTTGAGCCATTACTTCAAGAAAAAATTATCCTAATTCCCATCTGTGAGAAATCTGCTTGTTTTAAGTCACTCTACAGTTGAGCACTGGACTTAAACCCACCTTAAACATGCATTCATTCCATTTATTGGCTACTTGGGGGCAATAGAGAGGTTTATGAAGTAAACAGGCTACTTAGTTTTAATGTTACTCTTTCTGGGTCACAAAATAAACTTTTAAGATATTTTCAGGCAAGAATGTAGCTGTGTAAATTTCAAATAACTGCTCGATTTATGAAGACATCACATATATAAGTGCTCCAACGTTTTTGGAGATGTCTGTTACCCACATATATGTGGGTAACATTATATGTGGCTCAGTATTTCATTTTCAGATTTTTAACATTTCTTTAGGGGTGGGAAAAATGCAACATATAACAACATATATCAATATCACTTCTTCTTGAGCACCTTATGCAGCTGCACTAGGCAGATACTGCCACTACAAATGATTACATTTGAATAAAGCAATAAATATAAAGCAATAAACTAACAGTAATAAATCAAAGACACACTGAAGATATGCAGAAAAAACATTTATCCCTATTTATCCCTAAAAACTTGAACAATGACTAATAAAAGTGCAGAGTGCAATAAGGCACATTCTTAAAGCTTATATTTATCCAATATTATTATTTATATTTGCTAAACACCTCATTTTTTTTTACATTTACATGCAAGTAAGTAACAAATTCCAATTCTGCCTCATCATGGTTCTCATAGTTAAAAACATCAAGGCTTGGAGCTAATTATGTACAATGAGTGACCGCTACCAACAGTAACACTGCGTGTGCTTTATTGCTGTCAGATGAAAACACTCAGCTGTAATGATAACTCACCACACTCAGCAGACGTTTCAGTGCATTAGTACAAACAGGGCAGCGTGTGACGCCTGTCTTCCTACTGCATTAGTACATCATTGTAAAATTGTCTACAGAGTAAACCTCCAATCAATCCCATTGCTTCTTTGTTGAACGCCTGTGGCAAACAGCTGACTCACATTTTCCCACTCTGCATTCCTACAAAACACAAACACACACACACTTATATCGAAGACTTTTAGGTGGAGATTCAGTGAAGCTAATAGGTTTAGTTGTAGATGCAGCAAGGAGAGATGTAATCCAACAATAAAAGACAGAAGGTTCATGATTGACTGATGCCCACACACACACACACACACACACACACACACACACACACACACACACACACACACACACACACAATGACGTGTTCCCCACTTCTCTGTCTCCAATTTTGAGGAGAAAAAATGACAGTCTTTAATCAGAGCTTGCCAATACTCATCCAGCTCATATTGATTCGCAACTTCCAAGGGATTCAAGTCACATGTAGTGTGTGGCTGACTGCACACGCGCACACACACACACACACAACACACACACACACCATCACAAACCCACTCATGCATGCACACCCTCTGAGTTGTGTGAGAAACTGTGATTCTGGCCTTTTTTTTTTAACCCTCTCATCTCTTAATCGATAGGAAACCCGAGGCCGGGAGTGTGGTCGGGGGTGGAGGCGTGGGTGGGGAGGGTGTTGCGAACAGAACATGACTGCCCCACTACCAAGATGAAAGGATGTGATAATTGGTAGCAGGAAAGGCAGCGCTGGATGAGGATCTATGGGGGTTTTCTTTTCCTTTTCATCGTGTGTGTTGGTCTGGGGGGGTGGAATACACTGCTGAACAAACAGAGTCCAGTTATCTGGCGGTACACAAAGGGCACCACCATCACACAACCATGACTCTGGTTGTAATACACAAAACCTTTGACAAAATAAACAAAAAAAGCTTAAAAACAGCTTAAACTTAAAGTTTATATTTGGTTTTGTTTTGATTTGATTTATGCCCAACCCCATCACTTACTGCTTTCATATGATTTTAGATTTTTTCAGCCTGACATTATGGTGCTCCGAAACCTTGGCAGCATCAGCATTGTACATGGCTTTCTGTTCCAGTAATTCTTTACTGCTCCTTCGTTTCTTGCTTTACGTCCACTTCTGGCACCGATTACTTTTAAGAGGCGTGTGTTTATAGACCTGGGCAGGGCACGCGCCAAACAGGACGAGTCTGGGGTGCTTCAGGTCCAGATCTAGGCACACGGTACCGATCAACAGCACTGCGTAATGTCCATGAGTAACAATGCGCTAGCTGTTCATGTTGCACTGTTGCCAACGTGAGATAAAAGTGTGAACAAACCTCGAGAGGCCAGGCTAGAATAATAACTGACTGGCATTCGTGTACAAACGAGGTTAAAGTAGGCGTGGCCGCATCTGTTTGCAGCTGCTTTGAAGCTCTTACATGTGCGCACAGCTCCCGTATCATTGGTTAAAATGCAGGGAAGGACAAACAGTGCTATCTAGCCTACTTTTCTGCGTGATTTGTGTTCTCGGGTTACGTGTTGCCTTTTCTTAGTCATTCATCCCCAGCCAGCTACTTGTGTTATTCTGAGCACATAGCACCCTTGGGACACCCATCCTGCCCTGCCCCTGTGCTCTATCCATCCACAGCTTCCACCCCTTTCCATTTGTTGCTATGGCGACTAATGCTGGCGACAGCCTGGCCCTCAGGCTGAGGCTGTTTGGCAGACTCTTCTGCCTGTTTGATGGAGGATGCCAGTGTGGAGATTAACGGGGCCGACCTACAGACGCTGGCATCTCTTCACAGCTCACTTGGCCCTAAGTTCTCGGGGCTAAATGGGTATTGATCTGGATAATGCATTCTGATAATCTGTGTGGGTCCCTGTTCAATCACAGGAGTAGCTGCTTAAAATTTTAGAGGGGCTAAGAGGTGAGTAATAAGGAGGGAGGAAACAGGAGGTGGGGGGGTGAGAGTAGGCAACTAAGTCAGACTCAAGCCTCTCATGCACACATTTCATTACGATGTAATGGCAAAAACAGGCAATCTTGCAGAATCCGAGTAAATCTGTGCGCTATTTTGTGGCTCATTTGGGGCTGCTTTTGGAATCAGTCACACCCAGTCCTCAGGTTTGCAGAGTCGGTTATTGACAAAGGACTGGAGATCCTTTCTTAGACATGGTCAATCACTCCAGATCAATCAGCCAGGGACGCCTCTTTGAGCAGGTCAGGGCATGGCACACTTGCCCAAGCACAATTTGCAGCAATCCCAAAAGAATCGGGCACTGTTGGTCCAGCATGCTTGGCCACACTTTGGATTGCCTAATGGGAGTACCCTCAGTCTTAATATCATTCCAAATGGCGTGCCAAATTTCAACTTAAAAAGATCATCAATGATGACTTAGACCTAACAGAGTTAAACCATAACCCTTGAAAACATGACACAGGTTTGGGTTTAGACCTCAGAGGGTTAAGCAGGTACTAACTGTACCTGTCTGTCAAATGATCTTAAAATTAGCCTGGAGTTTCCACCATATCCTGCCAGAATAACTGAGAGTTTAGTTAGGAATAGAGACCACAAGCAAACTATTTGGAAGCTGTGATAACACGTTGGCAGAGGTGACTGAAAACAGAGAACACCAATAATCAATGCAGAGCTCGAGAGAAGGTGTCGCCACTGCAGGGAGTCAAGTGAGGGCACAAAAACAGATTTTATCACAGGGTTGGACTCATTTGCGTCCTAAACATTAGCCATAGATAAGGTTACCTGTTAAAATAAGATTTTCATAAACTACCAACTGACCGAGTGTTTCGTCACAGAAGCCAGGAAATTTACATCCATCACAGGTCATGTTGTAGGTCACGGTCACTCCAAACCACAAGTGTTTATCTCAGTGTGCCCAGCTCCTCATATTTGTCTTTCTTTCTTTCTTTCTTTAGCCAGTTTTCTGGAAAGTTACAGTAAAATATAAGTAAAAAGTCGAGAAACTAGTGAAAGTGGAGAAAAGACAAAGGAAATCGATGCTTCTGTGGTGGGAAACTATTTGAAAGCTTCTTCCTGTACGTTTCAGGGCTGTATACCACTGCAGGGATGCCTGGTCAATGAACTCACAGCTAATCCAGACGAACCAGGAAGGCACCTGTTTGAGATCGTACCAGGTGAGATCCCTTATTCTCTGCACCCTTATCACAAAAACCTGCAGGTTTCCCATTGTGCGTTTATCTCTGTGCTGACCGTCTGAGCCAAAAATGTAATATCCTGTTTAATGGTGAGCGATGCAAATATCTGAAGTCACGTGACCACAGATTAGATACAGGAAGCAGCAAGGAATTCCCATCAGTTGCTAGTTTGCATGACATTAATTTCACTGAGCTTCCTTTTGTATTAAAAAAGAACCTGTAAAATAATTTTACTCTCTCCTAGCTGTTATAGTTAGCATTAAATTTGCTATTCACCGTCTCATATCGCCTCACATACCTACTCGTATGCATTGTGCCTGGACTGTATTTATTCTTTAGTTCCTACTCTGTTTGCTAACACTAGAGAGCGCTGTTGTCCACAGTGTCTGCCTCCTTGTCTTGCGTCTCTTGACCTCAGTGCTGGCAGTTCCAGTGTTGTATTTCTAGCTTGTGGCGTGTGAGCATGAAAGTCAATTACTGTGTGAGCGTAACATAAAATAAGACAGAGAACAGCCTCGCCCTCCATCATGCTGTTGCTCTGAGACCGTAGATTTCAGGACTGTTAGTGAGCCGTCATGCTTCAAACACAGAAGCACTGCCTGCGGCCAACTGGTCAAGCTAGATTGACCTCACATGGCTTTCCAAGGTTTCACTCAATCAATACAACACATTTTATTGTCATGAAGGTGAAGTTTGTCATAATACTTAACCTTTTGTGTAACAGATTAAAATAATACCATCTCTGAGCAGCAGTTTAAAGTGTATATTAAGACATATCTAAGAAGATATGCGTATAAAAATGGGCCACAACTAAACAGCCACAGAGCTACAGGTATAATCTCTAAATCGGGTTCTCTAATCCAGCGGTCCCCAACCTTTTTTGCGCCACGGACCGGTTTATGCCCGACAATATTTTCACGGACCGGCCTTTAAGGTGTCGCGGATAAATACAACAAAATAAAACTAGTACCGGTACCGAAAAAAAGAAGATTTATTCATAACACACGACCCAAAGACCCAGGAAAATCGAGTTAACGATAAAAACGATAACAAAATAACGCTGAAAACCGATAAAAACCCTGAAAACCACACATTTTACACCTGAGCCTCAACTCCCGCGGCCCAGTACCAAACGACTCACGGACCGGTACCGGTCCGAGGCCCGGGGGTTGGGGACCGCTGCTCTAATCCATACTGCAAATGACCTCTGTAATAGTTTGACTGTTTATTACTCATTCTGTGGTGTTTGCTTGGAGATCCTTTCTTCTGTTTAGACTGGCCGACAGGCTTGTGAGTGTCTATGTGGTTTGTTTAAGGCCAGTCAATATCGCAGACGGGTGTGAACCCCAGAAAAGTCTTAAGAACCCCGACATGTGAGAGGACTGTAAGAAGCACAGAAGGCAGGAGAAGAGTGTAAAGAAAGAGGAGAGGAGGTCAGTCAAAGGAGACAAATATAATTTAGAAGGATGCAGGAACCACAAGACTCCAAAGAAATTCAGTTCATGTTAGGTGTGTACATGCTGAGTGTGGAAGTTAGTCACTCAAGATCCACAGTCCACATCCTGCCGGATTCTAACTGTAATAAAAGCTTATCGGGATCAGTCTGTATAAGTTATGTTTTCCCTCCTGTCCATAATTTATGACGACTCCATCTGCTGTTTACATCACGTTAGATTTGTTGTCTGCTCAGCGCAGAAGCACGTGTTAGCATGCCCTTTCTTCCTCCAGCCTGTAATCGGCTTAGTGTGATGAAGGTTTACACGCTCCCGTTAGTATGAAATGAATAGGCTTGGAGATTTGAGTCTGTACCTTGTGTTAAAATGATGCTTCCTCTCATTTCTAAAGCAATCATTAATGTGTCTGGCCATGTGTGCAGCCAATTTCACAGAGCGGTCCCTCTTCAAACATACAATAATGAGCTCACTGAACAGTGATTCGCCACTATAACATATACAGTGGAGTGCCGTGTTGCTATGTTGTAGTCTCTGTTATACAATAAACAGGATTTTTGTCTTTTGTAAAATTTACATTTGCATACGTTTACATAGAGCAGAGACCTAAAAATGTTAATCTGTTAGTTAATTAGGTGGCAGCTAATTTTTTTAAGGGTATTTTTATTGTGCGTTTCCTAATTTTCAGTCATATTCTATATAAATGGGCTAGTATAGCACTTTCCTACTCACTCTGAGCACTGAAAATGCTTTCCATAATTTTTGCCATAATTTCCTTAGGGATTATTAAAGTATTCTGATTCTAAGCAATTACACACACACATATATATGTGTATATATATGTAAGATGCTCACATCAGCCACACAGATCTGGTTGTGAGCGCAACAGCCTCACCCACCTGGAGTTCAAATGTTCTTTTAGTGAGGGACAGCCAATCAGAAGAAACCTGGATTCAAAGGGGTGGGGTGGCCTCATGGGGGATTTATGTTCCCACGTTGATAGTTGGGCCTGTAAAGCATAGGATCAGGACCTTTAACCTTCAGAAGTCTAAAGCCTTGATTTTCCTCCACTGCAGACAGCTGGAGACCTGATTGCAGAGTAGTCATTTCTGTTATATTTCTTTGAAGTCCACCACCCGGGGAGCATGTGTAGTTTGTCCATTGTAACGGAAATTCTCCGCAGACAAGTCTATGTGGTCACAAAAACCAAGGAAGCATGTGGTCCGCACGGACCCTCATCGCCCGATGACAAAATTTACATAACTCAGACCCTCTAATGGACTTGCAAATATAGAAAGTATAATCATCAAAGAAAACCCTAACGCTAGCCCTACCTCTAATTCCAGGCAAGCAGATTTTTTGTTGAGCTGGAAATCAGGGAACAAAGAAAACCTCAGAATATGAGGTTAGAGTATGGGTAGGGCTAGCATCAACACCTATGATGATTTACAGTTCAGAGGGTTAAATGGGAAGGGTTAACAAGCTTGTTTCAGGTAGAAGATGACCTGAGGGGCTGCATTATTGCCCAATATGTAATAAAGATGAACTGAATCAAACATATTTTATGGTCAAATTATTGTCAGTATCCATAGTTTTTTCAGTTTTTATGATTTGTACACAAACAGATTTGGGAAAAAGACAAACAGATTGCAGCCCAAATTCACTCTCCCGTTTAAAATGGTTAAATAGTGCATGGATCTCTATGTTCCCTCACATTAGGTTCACCTTTTATTTCTGGCTGGAAAATGAATCATTTGTATGTAAAGGTTTAAAAGTGAACCATTTTGAACTACATCTGTTTGCAACAGGCAGTCATGAGCAGCAGTGCAACCCACACGCACTGCAGCTGTTTGGGACTTCTGCACTGGTAACCCCTCGATATGAGGTCAGACCAGAAATGAAGGTGGGGACTTTTCTATCAGTGCTGATAAATCAGCGCCTGGTTTTCCTTCACTTTCAGCACTCTTTTGTCTGCTGTAATAGTAGCCTTGTCTTTCAAGGGAGCCCAGAGACCTTGGCTTTTCATCTGGGTCATGTCATTGACTGATAGACTCTGCTCTGGCAAGACTACGTTTGTGTGTGTGTGTGTGTGTCTGGCCGCAGAGTAAATCTACTGGTCATTCTTTTTTGTGGTGCTAAGTAGCCAACCGTATTGGAAAAGGTAGACACAAGGCAGACACTAGCAACACAATAACCCCCATGCAAGCAAGCAAGTGCTGCTGAATGGTTTTCAGTGTTTCACAAATGTGAAACATCAAAGTCATAACCAGCCTGCATTTATCCTGCATCTCTGCAGACAGCACTCTCTTAAATGTCACTTGAGTGAAAGCAGAAAAAACACCAAATTCCTTTTGGCATTTGTCTGAAATAACATGAGTAGTTCTGCATGCCTGCAATTAAAAACTGGGCTTCTATTATGTTTTTTTTTTTTTTTTAAATCAGTGTGTACTCGAGACAAAGCTAGCAGCGCACCCAAACAAAGCCGATTCAACAGTCATGTGCCTGAGTCTGAATTGAGCTTGTCTTAAAGCCTACAGGCACGAGGGAAATAAGCAAATAAGTAGATATCTTAAATTATTCTTTTTTAACTTAACGGCTGGCTCGGGGATATTAACCCTTTATTCTGGCGGTGCGGCGCAATGATAAGCCACCTGGACAAGAGCACGCGCAATTGCGGTGTGCAAATGTGATAGCTTCTGCTGTGGACTAGTTGCTCACACAGTACATCACCCATGGATGAATAATACACACAGACACACACACATAGGATTTTTGTGTGTTTGAAAAGCCATTTTGCCTCATATGGCAACCCTAAATGTCTGACTGCAAGTAAAGAACCAGTTCTCTTTACACTTTGACCTTTGTAACATTAACACAGCTACATGTTGGGTCCCATGTTGATTCTCTCTGACTTTAAAAGAGTCAGGTGCATGCAAGATGCATCACATTAACAGTATTTTATAGCAGCGGGTATGAAAAATATGCTTGTGTTTTCTTTTTTGCTTCTTTTCTGTCAACAGAATACATGGTCACATATTGGCTGGTTAAATTGCTCAAGAGACATTTTACAAGACAGAACAACACATCTTCCTAAAGTTTTCTGAAATTGCAACCAGCTTCAGAAACGTCTCGAATAGTTTGTAAAAGGGATATGTATCAGTAACATATTTTTTGTTCTGTCTCATTTAAGGAAGAATCTGTCTCACAGAGCCTGATAGGAACTGCCCCGTTTCTCTTTGTATATGTGTGTGTGTGTGTGTGTGTGTGTGTGTGTGTGTGTGTGTGTGTGTGTACGGGTTTGTTTGACAAAGACTGGAGGACAGCCCATCTCCCAGATACTGCACACTCAGAAAGAGAGAGAGAGACTTGTTACACTCCTCCTCAGGGATTTGCTTCTCCCCAGGGGGGCTGAGGGAACGGACCTGCTGCCCACACTGCTGAATGTGAGAGACAGGAAGAGAGGAGTGAATGGAAGGGCAGAATAAACGAGTGAGGAGTAAGAGGCTGGGGTCATTTGACGGGGTTTAGTTTCCGCTGGCATCGAGCATGCCTCGCTGGCAGGTTCTGGCCATCGGTGCTACCTGCGTACTGATCTGCTTCCAAACGGACTCGGTGGTGGCGGAGGAGCCACTCCTTCGAGCTCTAGCTTTAGGCCGGAGGCAGCGCCTGCCCCAGCCCACGCCGCTCACTCAGCCATGGGGCCAGTCTGCTGTAAACCGGACAGACTGAAGAAACAACATCTCCAAGGTAACGGGAAACAGATGCTGGAGATTTTTTACAAGTGTAGTAGACAGTGAGGTAGAGCGGCCGAGCAGCTTTGAGACTGTCAGATTTACAGCATGTTTAGAACTTTTATTTATGGAGCTTTTTTTTCACAGATTTAACATGACCGCCCTGTCTTCCTGCCCCACAAAGAACACTTTTAACGGATGGTGTTTTTTTCAAAATTTCTATGCCTCAACAAGAGCAATTATATGAAAAGCTTTGCTGCAAAATGCCTTTTACTTCTTCAAAATATGTGAATACAAAAGAGAATGACATGCTGACTACTTTGCAGAAAAGCACTGAGCTGGCTAATTCCTGTCTAACAACTTTTCTTTTAGTTTAATCCACTCATATTTTCACACTGCAGTATACTGACTTGTTGAACTTCTTCCCTTCTGTTTTAGGTAAAGTGGTTTTATACCCTCATGAGCAAATTAATGTCTCTTGGCAGTTACTTGCATGACTGAGAGGTCACTTGCACACAGCTACTGGTAAATTACAGCTGTTCCTGTGCTGTAATGCGTGTTTGGAGAATACAATAGTTCTACATTGTGGTTACAAGGGTATCTGTGTCTTTGGTTATGGTTAGCACTGCTACAGTCTGTAATAGATTGTCAAACTATAGATATCTGTAGATAGAAAGCCTATGGGCATTTGACCCTCTCATTTTGGACTACACATTTTGAAGGTTTGATGTTAGTGTTTTGGTTGCTGGCACGTGGATTTCATGGAACCAGAAGCTTATATGGAAGAAAAAGTGGAGTGCTAAGTCCAGGTAGCTTTGTGGAAAAGTTATTGCATTCAACCCCCTGTAAAGTTCTTATGAAGCAGGAAACCACCCATAGGCTGTAAACATGCTTGTTAATGCTCAAAAGTTAGGCGCTCTAACGGGAGCGTCTGTTGGGAGTTACTTGCTTTCTGGTGCCCCAAGTGGCCACTAGAGGACGTGCAGTCTTTCAGGAACTTCATTTTTAAGTTTCAGAGGCTGCCACTTGGTCATACCACTATTTGATCTCGTAGCCATCACTCACTGTATAGTTGGTACAACGTATCAGGAAGCAGAACCTGTTGTGTAATCTATTTTTTATTGTTTTTATTGTTTCCCTTTCTTGGTCACTCATTCATTTGGAGCCTATCCCAGGTCAAGAAGCAGGGTACACCCTGGACAGGTCGCCAGTCTGTCACAGGGCTGACACATAGACACAGTTACCAATTAACCTAACCCCACTAACTTCATGTCTTTGGGAGGAAGCCGGAGTACCCGGAAAGACCCCATGCACACAGCTCCATATGTCCATTCCTGGAGTAGAGTAACTTCAGAGTAACTATAGTAACTAACAGAGTAACTTTATATGATTTCCCTTAAAAAAAAAAACTTGACCTGCTTATCTTACACCAACCCTTTATGCAGTTCCTTAGTTCATCCACTATCTGAAACAAGCTGCTCATGCTCTTTAACCGCTCCCTCTCAAAAACCCACATTCTTCTGATTGTCCAGTTTCTGGAAGCTTACTGAGGGGCAGTATCCAGATTTATAAGCTTTACTGTTTATATTTTGCAGGTATGTTGCGGCTGAATCAGATGATGACACAAGTATATTACCTGTATTTCTTATTATTTGAAAAACTTTAATGCAAACATACTGAAACGTCTTTTGCTTGTTTGCTGTAACAAATAATAGTGTTACTTTTCCTGTCAATTAATTACATTTCAAATGATTTTTAAATGATAGGTAATTGATACATTTTTTTAAGCAACTTCATAGATGGGGGATGCCAGCAAAATAATTGTTCAATTTTGTTTAATAAGAAAACAGACAGCCAGTCCACAGGATAAAAATATAAGTGACATAAACAGGGCTGCACATAAGTGGTCCGCAGGTGCGCATTCGCTCTCTACATAAAACACGTGCACTAGATAAGACGTTGCAACGCGCGTTTACGTACATAAGATTTTCTGGAGGAGGACAGACCTTTGTTTAGAGCTCCTAAAGATGTCGAAGAAGCAAGCTCCTTTAAGTAATTACTTTGGTGTTCCTCCACCTCCAAAGAAATGTCAGAAGAGTCCGAACCGCAAAAGAAGCGCGTATTCTCGGAAAAGTGGTTGGAGGAGGTGAGCTGGCTTCAAACAAATGATGAACGCACAGAGATGTGGTGCAGAATATGCTGTCTTTTGTGTCCACTTGTGTGCACCCCTGAACATAAATATACTTATGATGAGAAAGTAATGCACTACCTCAACTGAGTGCAGGTATCTCAACCTATTGTGACAGTTTACTAAGTTCTAACAGTAACTTCAGCTAGGAGAGCTCTTGTTTATACTCCTGTCCTCCTCCACTCATCCTTTCCACTCCTTATCGTTTATTCCACGGTGTCTATGAGCTTTGTGACATTTAAATACTGAAGCAGGATTTCTCCAGGGCGTATCTTCAATGGAATATACATAGGCACTCCTAACTCCTAACACTGCAGCTTTACGCATGTGCTCTGCAAACATTTATCCTCTTTGCAGGCTCAAATGTCAACCTCTGTCTCATGCCTGTGTGGAGCAACCAAAATCAAATTCATTGCAGGGAGCTGAAGAGGAAAACCCAGTCAGACGACTGTCTGCAGTAAACATTATCTTAACTGGCTGCAAATAGGATCTTTGTGTCGCTGGTCAATCCAGGCTTGGATGTTCCGATTTAAGTGGCTCTGTGTGTGTAGAGGAGATGTGGTAGCACTTTAATGTCCAAATCTCTTCTCTACATTTTTATCACCCCTCTTCTCCTGTGGACTTATTTACGAATCATGCTTCTATGACACTACATATATTGCTCATTAATACAAGCAAGCTTGACAGTGAGTCTATTTCCTCACAGTATTCCCAGACAGTGGAGCATTTGTGATGACACGCCGCTGTGTATTGTTGATCATGGTAGTGTGTTTGAAAAGCTGGGTGACAATGGCACTTGGCTTTATAGCACCACTGTTTATATTTGGTTTCCCTTCTCACAACTAAATGACTGTAACAACAGTGACTGTGCAGCCACAGCCAATTGCCCACATCTAACCCTAATGCCCAAGTGCTGCTGAAGATCACATTTCACACATTTGAAAAACAAAAATAAGATGTTTGGTATTCTTATATCAACCTGGCGTCGCTCACTGTGACTCACACCGAGTTTACAGTACGATGTGATTTTCTTCCCCACATGTTTTCAGGCAGCTATGAGCTTTGCTAATGTTTTAGATCCCTCACTTCTTCTCTGGACCACAGTGTGGGTCACAGTGCAAAAGTACAAGCACCCAATAGGACAGCTCTGCCATCTAGTGGTAAGAAACCCACATTTCTAAAGCACAGTGATTTTTCAACCTGGTTTATCCAAACGAAACAAGTTTAATACACAAAATTTAAAAATGGACATTTGCTGCTGTCAGAAATATTATAAAATATCTTTGATAAAATAAGATAATTTTCATTTTGAATTCACTAATGTCCCATCTAAATGTCTCATCTAGGGAGGGAAAAGAAAATCTGCTACCTTGTTCATCTTCAAATAACATTTTTTAAACCTTTAAACGATGTTGATATTTGAGCCTAAATTAAGACCTTCAATTTAAATTTAAAAAAGGAGTTTTCAAGAGATTGAGGGGTTATTTCAAAATGTGATTATGTTATTTATTTTTTTAATTGTTTAGAAGTTGGATGTGTGTGTGTGTGTGTGTGTGTGTGTGTGTGTGTGTGTGTGTGTGTGTGTGTGAGGGGGGTATCTTCAAGTGTCATTGTCTGTAAAATGTTCAGTTTGATGAACAAACTATACATTTAGATATCAATACCCTACCAGCAAAACTGTGGTTTCTCCAGGCCTTCAAATCTGCTCTTGTTCTTTGTTGTTACATCATGAGGCCATATTCACAGAGTCACAGTACCAAAACCTATAACTATATACCTTTTCTAGATTTTAAAATGCCCTTAAAAATGAAATAAATAAATAAAAAAAATTAAAAAAAAGTAAATATCCAGCTCTTAGTCCAAGAGCACCTTTGGGATGTTTAGGACATTCAATCGACTAGCAGAGGAATTACCTTTCATTTGTACTGTTATTCACACAACCATTACCGTTCTGTCTCTGAGATACCCCGAGCAACATTGATAGATACCCTTTTAGCCAAAGATGCTAGTCTCAAAAGCACTATGTCAAGGATCTGCAATACACTAGCTCCCAAGTAGGCTTTGAATACAGTTCTAGAACAAGAAACAAGAAACTGTATCTCTACTTTTAAGATTAGGCTTGAAACTTTCCTTTTTTGCTAAAGCTTGTTGTTAGTGCTGGATCAGGAAACCCTGAATCCTCCCTTAGTTATGCTGCAATAGGTGTAGGTTGCTGGGGAATTCCGATGATGCATCCTATGAGTATTTCTGCCTCAGTTACATTTATTACCCACTATGTGTTAACAGACCTCTCTACACTGAATCACACTTGTTATCAATCTCTGGCTCTTGTCCACAGCATGTCTTTTATCCTGTCGTCCTTCTCTCTCCCCAACCAGTTGCAGCAGATGGCCCCGCCCCTCCCTGAGCCTGGTTCTCCCAGAGGTTTCTTCCTGTTAAAAGGGAGTTTTTCCTTCCCACTGTCGCCAAAGTTTTTTTACAGGGTTTTTCCCTGTATGTGTTATTGTAGGGTCTACCTTACAATATAAAGTGCCTTGAGGCGAATTGAATTGAATTGAATCCACCTTACCAAACCAAAACGTTTAGTCCAGTGCAAACGTATGTTTTGGACTTGTTTTCAGTTTAAATGTATTATTTTGGTATCAAACATGCATAACATAGAGACCTAATAAGAGTTCAAAACCTCTTCACCTTAAGGTAAAGAAGATCAAATTCACTTATATATGTGTAACTAGTAAACAATGCTCTCTGCGAAATCTGCTGCTATCACAATTCCAACTTAATCCAAATAATCATTTCCCCTTTATCAGATCTGTGAGGTTTTTGGCTTATTATTTATCATGTTACATGTTTATGATATCTGTAATAGTTACTTGTTAATTCTTAACAGTAATGGTTTGTTTTAAATGTTTTTTCTGTTAGAGTTCATCTTCTCAACAATTTATTATCTTGTATTCAACTGCTAGGATACTTCAGAGAAAGTCCTGAGCAGTTTGACATTTATTTCAAGGTAAATTTATGAGGCAGTTCCCTATGAAGACAAAAAACCAAACAAATAACCAAAAATAAAACCCATCTAGTAGCATCACACTGCAGACCACAAGTTTGATTCCATGATTAAGCCCTATTTCATCTCTGTTGTACTCACTCATACGCTTCTTCCTTGTGTGTCCCCGCAGGCGGAACAGGAGAGAAGGATCGGGCACCCATCAGCCATGAATCCTTCCTGCTCATGGCAAACTCCCAGAGCGATATGGACGACTGGGTCAAGGCCATACGGCGGGTCATCTGGGCACCATTTGGAGGAGGTAAAGCCAAACCTTTGAACTGAAACACAAAAAAACATATTAGGCCACCAATCAGTAGCAACTAAAAATCCATATTTCTCTAAGGAAAATATACAAACATAAAAGCCAAGCTAACACTGCTTTTGTTCATCATCTTTGTGTAAAAGAAAGCAAGATATATTATTCATATTTCTTTGCCAGCAATAATTCAAGGCGTGCCTTCCAGTGCAGGAGATTTCCTCTCTGCCTTATAAGCTCAACACATCGCCCAAAATATTTGAAACTTGCTCTTTCTGCTAGAATAGAAAAGACTGCAGTCCACATCTCTGCTCTGTCTTTAATGTTTAGGTAACACACTTGAGCTGAGCTATGCAAACTATCTCCAACCCCAACTCTGTCTCATTTCTTTAGCCTGCAGGTAATTCTCACCCTGTCTGCTCAGGATGTCTAACTAGTGTGACGCGACATAAGGCCAGAAATATAACCAGGCCTGTCTGGTTATGATGTGGGGCATAAGGAGCAGCTGAGCAGGAAGGTGTTGGGTTACAAAGCAGCTCTATATTAACAGGGGGATAAATGTAGAATAACACATAAATAATATACTGTATGATATCATTAATCTAATTTTAATCCTTGTCTTTAGTAAAGCATGTTTAAGAGCTGCTGGCAACTAGCAGACCTATTCTTTATGAAAATGAGTCATTTATCTTTGTTTATTCCCTTAATTTTAGAAAATAAAAACACCCAAAAAAAGAAGTTCTGTAAGCTTGGCTGATGGAAAAATAAGGGAAGATCTATGACAAGCATGACTAGCTTAAATGTCCACACAAGAAACACAAATAACAGACGTTTATAAATAGCTAGCATAGGCCTAATTAATTAAGAAAAAGTTGCAATACCACAATGCTATGCACGGAGGTTAGCACTGCTCTCACAAAACAAGAAGTTTTAAATGTGGGCTTGAATCCACTGGCTTGCTGGGGTCTTTCTGTGTGGAGTTTTCATGTTCTCCCTGCGTCTGTGTGGGTTCTCTCCAGCTTACTTCTACAATCCAAAGGCATCCAGTTAGTAATTGAAAGGTCCCAAATTACCATTAAGTGTGAATGTGAGTGTAACGTATTTGTGTCTGTGTTAGCCACCCCCTCAATTTGGATAATAGAAGAAAATGGATAGATAGATTTTATACTTGGTGCATGAAGAAATGAGAGTAAAGAGTCCTGGGTCATCTTTCCAGTCACACTAATGTTTATCATTTTGGACAATGACAGCATTTCTCACTATCTGAACTTTTTTAATACCCCCAAAAAGATTTGAAAAATAATAATTCTTTTTAATCTTGTATTAAATATGTGCTAGTTTTTTGTCTATGCTAGCTTTTTATTAAAACGCTAGCATTTTGTGCTAGCAACTGATAAAATTCTAACAGCATTTTTGTCCAGCTTTTTGTTAACTTTTCTGAAATGCTAGCTTTTTGTGCTGCTAGGACAAAAAGCTAGCATGTTTTTTTCTAGATTTTTGACCGTTGAAAAGATGGCAAAAAATGCTAGCTTTTGTGTAGGTCTTCGAAAGGAAA
This sequence comes from Simochromis diagramma, assembly GCF_900408965.1. Lineage (NCBI taxonomy): Eukaryota > Metazoa > Chordata > Actinopteri > Cichliformes > Cichlidae > Simochromis > Simochromis diagramma. The sequence continues at coordinate 176,956 of NW_024386789.1, read as the reverse complement.
AAAAACTAAAGCACCTTTAAAAAGTTTTTTTTTTTTTTTTTTTTTTGCCTGTCCCATTTGGTTCTTTAGCCGTCAGATTTGTTGTCTGCAGACCAACAAGGATACCCAATGGATTTACTTTGCAAATGGATCATCACGGCCTTGCCGTATTGGTCCATTTGATCGACCTTTGTTGTTATTATTTATTTTATTTTATTTTCAGTTGTTACAGACAGGACAGACATGACTGAGGGATAGGAAAGGGAGAAAGAAAGATGAAGGAAAAGAAAAACAGAAGGGAAGAGGGACAGTGAAAAAGGGCACTTAAAAAGAGAAAGAAGAAAAAAAAATCTCCTGGATCACCTGTTGAGAGAAAAAGAAGAGAAAACAAGCAAAAAAAACAGAGCAACATACTAAACACAACAGCATCGCATTAATCTAGCTAAGTGTAAACAGCAGTAAATACTAAATATTGAATTTTGTTGTGTAGCAAAAAGGACAGACAGTGCACAATATGCTTGGAGATGGCAGCCAATAGAGGTGTAGTTTATGTCTATGAACAGTGAACACCCGTGTGCACACCTGTGTGGATCAGCGCGCTTGTATTCAAATGGTTTCCACATGTAATGGTCTGCTAGAGGATGTAGAGAGCCATATCCTCGCCCCCCAGGGCATGAAGCAGGCATGGAGGAGATCCAGGCCCCAGACATCCAGAGGCCCCAGAGTGCGAGAGCCCAAAGAGGACCACCGGAGGGGCATCCGTGCCACCCTCATGGGAAGAGCTGAGGAGAGCCCCAGATGAGGGGTCACCCAGTAGCCACGGAGCAGAAGCCAGAGGGGGCTGCAGTGGCGTGCCTGCCGGCTCTGCCGGCAGCCAGCTGTGCCAGAGTGAACTGAGCCGCAGGCCGAGAGGCCGGAGGCCCGAGGGCCCCCTTTGCCCCAGAAGAGGCCTGACCGAGCAACAGGCACCAGGCCCCACCAAGTAGTCACCGGGAGTGAGCTGGTACATACCTGAGTGCCCAGCCCCGGTCACCAAGAACCACCAACGCACCGACCCCTGAGGGCATCAGTTAACGGCAGGGAGTGTGGTGAGGGGAGATAGGCCTTGGAGGGCCTGGGAGTTCCCAGAGAGGTGGAGTGTAAGACCCGACCTGACATATAGACACGGACACAAACATGCATTCCCACCCTCATGCACACATATACAAATACTTAGCACTAACCCAACGTAGGGATAGACATACATGGACACTGTACACACAATCACACTCCCCAAACAAACTCTATACCCCGGGTCCAGGTACCCTCACCCCTGGAGGGGGAAACGGCACCTAGACCCAGGAGATGTTACCCTTTCCCCCGGGGTGGAGGCAAGCAGACCACCCCAGGCTCCGCAGCAGCAGGGAGGCCCCGCATCCCACATCCCAATCGGACGGCCAACACCTCCTTCCAGCCCCCCCGCCCCAATGGCCAGCAGAGAACAGGGGTGTGTGAAGACTCCAAACCTCCCTCCTCTCGCTCATGTGTAGTGTTGCTGCGTGTTGTTCTAAGGTGCATTTAAAACACGGGAGAGCATGGTGCTGCTGCCAGAGAGCAGCAGGTGTTAGCACGGCCCCTCCCGAGAACCCTCAATGTCTACATGGATTTAAAATTGAGAGGTGGGCACCGGCGCCAGAGGTGGGGTTGAATACACAGACCGTCCACTGGACGCCGTTAACGTGCCCACCCTCAAGGCCCTATATGTATGTGTTATGAGAGTGTGAGTAATGTGGATGTCTAAGTTGTGGAATAAAATTGAGGCACAGGTGGCCAGAAGGGGACTTTATCCTTGGTTCTTTGAAGCGTTTTTAAGCTGATACGCGGGGGTTTATCTTTCCAAAGGAAAAGTTTTAAAACGAGATAGAAAAAAAATTGTGAAAAAGAAACAATAGAATGAATATATAATAATATATTTTTGCGCATTAGCTTAGCTTATCATTAGCCTATATCACTAGAATTTTCACTTTCCCCTCAACATTCATACTAAATGCACAGTGAAAGTCAATACACTGACAGCTACACAGCAAAATCTCCAGTGTTAAATTAACACTGGAGATTTTGCTGTGTATGTTCAGAGTGAATCCCCTGACCGGCTGGGTGGTATTTCCAGCCTCCCTCTCCAGTTCACAGGCAAAATGTGCCAGTCTGCTGCCTCTGTGTCCAGAATAGATCTGTGCCAAATCATAGACCCCTCCTTAACAGCAGCACTGCAGTCACAGCAGATCCCATGCAACATGTCTCTGCTTCCTCAGCTGCTCTTTCCAAGCTTCTCTGTCATTTTCCTCAACTTGGCTTGTTTCTGCTGAAGTCTGTGGGATAAATGAAAGATTAATTACCAGCTACAAGAGTCAAATGCCTGAACAGGAATGGATGAACATGGTGAAATGTGGGTTGGGGAGGTATGACAAACGCTTTCTGCAACTGTGCAGCTCCTGTTCTTTCAATTACTACCATTACTGCAAGCTAACATCCAGCTGTGACTGCTGCAGCCAAACAACAGGTAACAACCTGCAGTTATTAGGATGTATACAATTAAGCATGTTTAGATATTTAAGTTGGCATATAATTGCATATTTATTCTGGGCATTTTTTTTCCTCTGTTCATGTTAACTGTCACTTTTTATTTATTTATTAATTATCTTTGTAATCATATGAAGGCTACAAATAACCACAAAGATGCTGTTCCAGAAACATCCTGTCATATTCAATTTTCCCCACAGAATAAATGTACATATTTTCATCACTTGCTCCACAATCCAAAAACCAACTACGGCCTCGTGCCTTCAGAAAGCCCTGACATGTTATGTTTCTTCCATCTGTCAACAGGGATATTTGGCCAGCGTCTAGAGGACACAGTGCAGTACGAGAAGAAGTTTGGCCCCCGCCTTGCACCCCTGCTGGTTGAGCAGTGTGTGGACTTTATCAGAGAGAGGGGTCTGGATGAGGAAGGTCTCTTTCGAATGCCAGGACAGGCCAACCTGGTCAGGGAGCTGCAGGAGGCCTTCGACTGTGGGGACAAGCCCCTGTTTGACAGGTGGGTGAGAGGATGAAATGGGAAAGTTCACTTTGCCAAAGACTTTTATGATCATCACTGATTTGAATTCTACTGAATCATCTTTCTTTCTGACTTGCAGTAACACAGACGTCCACACAGTGGCATCCTTGCTGAAGTTGTACCTGCGAGAGCTGCCTGAACCAGTTATCCCCTTCTCCAAATATGAAGACTTTCTAACCTGTGCGCAGCTTTTGGCCAAAGATGAGGAGGAGGTATGTGCTGTTTACCTTTGGTGTGAGGACTTTGAGTGGTACTGTGAGTAGAATAAGGATGATTTGTCTCATATCAGGGAGTCCAGGAGCTTGGAAAGCAAGTTAGCACTCTACCTCTACCGAACTACAACCTCCTCAAGTACATATGCAAGTGAGTGACTTCACCCGTTAGGTTGAGAACTTAGGCTTTTGTAGCCTAATAAGTTTTTTACTCTAGTTTTTCACTATATCTCTCCTTAGATTCCTTGATGAGGTCCAGTCCCACTGTAATGAGAACAAGATGAGTGTCCAGAACCTTGCCACAGTATTTGGACCTAACATCCTTAGACCGAAGATGGAGGACCCAGTCACTATCATGGAAGGTACAGACAAAATAATGACAATCAATTAAGGTTCTGTTTTTCTGTAATTTATTTATTAAAAATGATAGTTTAGAATAAAACTAAAAAAGTTATACCGACACCGGCTGAATGTGATTTGTATTGTCTAGGAACTTCTCTTGTCCAGCACCTGATGACAGTCCTCATCAGGGAACACAACCGTTTGTACTCAGGGAGGGAACAGGAGGGGCCAGCTCTACCCCAAACTGAGATCCCCATCCAAGGGCATCATCTCCAACACCGCAGCCTGGGAGCCTGGATCTCTGAAGAGGACCTTCAGAGTTGCCCCGTCTCCAACCCAGACCAAGATCTGCACAGCAGTGCCTCATCCCTGGACACCAAGCTGTGTGCAGCCGTCAGTCCCACTCAGACCCCTAACCCAAACCCTGGACCAAAACTTGGATCTTCATCGGGAAAGGGTGAGACGGTAATCAGTCCGAGTAAACAAGCCAAGACCATGCCTTCCTGGAAATATTCCTTCAAAAGCTCCTCAGCGCCTCGTTCCCAGCCGCAAGCTAAGCAAACCAGCAGCAGTGGCTCCGCAGCAGATACAACCAGTCTGTCTTCTGGTGGTGGAGGAGGTGGAAGCGGGGGCAACTGGCTTATGAACGGTTTGTCCTCCTTGAGGGGACACCGGCGCACATCTTCAGGGGAACGGTCCACCCGTGACCGTGACTCCACCGGCTCGTCCCAGAGGCTGTCCACGTATGACAACGTGACCTCCTCCTCTAGCATGGGGAGCGTTCCAAGTGTATCCAGCACACCGTGGTCCACGTCCTCCTGTGAAATATCTGTCCCGGACTCAGCAAGCGAGCCCCCGGTGCACCAGAACTGTGGAGGTGTGGTGGAAGGTGGAGAAAGCCACAGAGAGATTAACAAAGAAAGGGATGGAGGGATGACGACAGACGCGAGCTCAGAGCAGGACAGTTGCGAGGCCATGGAGCTGTGCAGCAGCAGCGCAGCCTGCAGTGAAAATGGAAACGTGGCCACGGCAGCCGGGGTGCCGTCCATTATCATGTCCGAAGATGGAGATGGGGAAAAACTAACACTGAGCAGCCTGGTAGAGGGACTGAAAGACGAGCTGAGAAAACAGAAGACTACATATGAGGCCAGGATCCAAAAGTAAGTCTCTGATGCAGGATCTTTCAAACTTATAATAGTAGTGTCGGTCTTTTATATGGTAAATAGAACGACATTTGAATGAACTTTATGGTTTTGGATGTCAGGCTTTTATTTCATTAGCACAGAACCAATGGAAGTACTTCAGTTACAACCTGCTGTGAGCCCTTTAAAGGGCACTTTCGTATTGCTGTTCTTTACAGTTGGGGGAACACGTCAGGAAGACACTGAATAAAGACTGAATAAATAAATATGAAATACATCCTGAGATGGAAAAAGTTCCCAGAACAAAAGATTGTATATTTACCATAATTCAAATTACCATTTTTTATACTAAACCCAAATGGCATGGTTAAAGCACACCTATGCTCAGTTTGTAACACACCAATTTAAGTGTGTTAACACTTAAAATGTTGTTACCTGTAACACTGAAAATGAACTGGTATTTTCAAAAACCTTTCCCTTTTTGCAACTAAAGCCTGTCATGGAAATAAATAGCTCTCGGCTAGCTATCGAGCTGGTGGGTAACAGATGTCTCAGAAAAGCCCACATTTAAAACAAATATGCAATATCTTGATAAACCGAGCAGATATTTGAAGTTTACACACCCACATTCTTGCCTGAAAATATGTTAAAAGTTTATTTTGTGACCCAGAAAGATTAATAAGAGTAATTTTAAAACTTAGTAGCGGCCGCCATTGGCAGAAACTGGAGTTTGGCTGGGCTATGAATTCTGGGATATGGTGGGCCACGAAGGACACACCCGACCCATCCTTCAAATTTGGGGAAAAGGAGGACGCATTTGTCGGCTGCATTCGGAGGAGTCTACGAATTTGGACAGCCTTCGGCACGTCGCTGTGACGTAATCGGTCTACAAATGCGTCCTCAGGAGGATGCAGCCCATGAATTTGGACACGACATTGTTTGGTCTATAATTTTAGTCTGTTGTTAGGTGGTTGCATGGCAACATGATGACATCATAATATATTATATATAATTAAAGCTGGATATAAAGGAAATTTTATCGTTGCAAAATTAAAGTTATACAACGCTCTTATAAGGCATTAGAGGTGCATAAATGCTGCAAATGGGTCATTATAGCCCTTGGTAGGTGTTGGCTAGGCAACGTGATGATGTTATTATCTGCTATAGATAAGAACTATAAGCTATACCTGTGTGCCAGTTTTGGTAGCTCAGCTCCAGATAGTGTTGGAAATGTTTGCAGAAAACTGATAGAGATTATATTACGCAAGTAAGACGTATATATATATGTAGAGAGAGAGATAGCTAACAGCGGTTCTTGCAGGGCAGATTTGTTTTATTTCCTCCAATGCCAAGAATATCACATTAGTATTAATCTGGGCACACGGGTCAGACAAAATGTTGGGAAGGTAGGAAGTTGTTTGAAATGTGCTTTACTGGGTGGTTCAGCCAAACAGAAAAAAGGCAAATGTCCGTGACCTTTTCTGTGTGTATTGTGCTTCCACACAGATTGGAAGAGTCTAGTGCTGCTCTGTGTGCCCAGATGGAGCGTTTGGAACAGGAGATGGAGCAGGAGAGGAAGAAGCAGCGCATGCTGGAGATAAAACTCAGAAACTCTGAGCGGGCACGGGAGGATGCGGAGAATCGCAACCGCCTCTTGGAAAAGGAAATGGAGGATTTTTTTGCCACGCTGGGCGATCTGGCCCTTGGTGCAAGGACTAGTGACCTTTGATACACGGCCTCTCATCTGTCTCGGGGTGGGGGGTGGGGAGGGGGGGACATTTTGTGGTATGGGTCCTAACTCAAAATAAGACTGAAAATAGAAAATAAAGAAAACCTACTTGTGCACATTCAGGAAACGTTAAAAAGATGCGTAGAGATCAGATAGAAAATTCTGAAGGAAATAAACTTTGACTGTTTTCTTTCTGAGGATCATCTCTACTAAACAGCAAGTGGTCTTGATTTTGTTACGCATGCTTCAAACTCATTTTAAAAAGATGGCCCTCCTGTGATTACTGCAGAGGTTTGTCTTACAAATGGAGTTCAGGTGCCTGGATATGAATGGTGGAACATAATGTAACATTTTATGAAGTGGATAGCACTGACTTCTTTAACCACTACTTTAAAAGGACAATAACTGAATGGATTTTGTGTTAAAAGTGTGCAACTTAAGACAGCGGACTGCTGTCTATCTGTATGGGATCTTAAAGCAATAGCTTCACATTTTGGGAAATACACTTATTTGCTGTCTTGCGGAGTTAGATGAGAAGTGTGAAACCAATCTCATGCCTGTATGTCAAAGAAGGCGCTAAAGCTAATAGCCATTGAGCCTAGCTTAGGGGCACAAACACGAGGCTCTAGAACCATTGGTAAAGAGCCATTTTTTAAGAAGTTTTTTTTTTAAGCTATTAGGCTATTGATTATAAAATGCAAAAGCCTACTGGGCTTATGAACACAGCTTCATAGTGATTGTTTCAAAGTAGGCGTAAACATGTTAATAGGTAGCTAAGACATAAATAGCTAATACCTTAGAGATATTTTCTTACACTTCACAGTTATTCTGCTTTGTTGATGATTTTAAAAAAGGGAAAGTAATTAGTTTTTGTTAGATCAAAATATCATTTTAGTAATAAAAACTTAAAACCAACAAAGAATCATTAATAGACAAAAGCTGTTATGCATAGTATGGTAAAAGACTTTAATTTACACCTGTTAGTAATAAGTCATTATACACCTAACAGGTGGTGTTTCCTTCATCATACACCTCAAAAAGCATTTTGGCCCCATACATAGATTTTTTGGTCAGAAATTGCTAGGAATGGCTCATTTGATAAAGGTAGCTAACCAGTTAGCCTAGCGTAACACAAGTTAAAATGGTGGCCTTGTACTGCTTATATATAAAAACTTCACTGACACTTGCAAAGCTAATTGATTAACATATATAATTTCATTTTCTGGGCACTTAAAAACTAAAATATTAAGAAAATATTAGGTTGTGGTTTTCATGCTAACCCGAGGTAGCTATGTCTAGCGTTAGTATGCATAATGGTATTGGACTTTTTAGCTAAAACTTGGCAAGAAAGCAAATACACTTCCCAAAATGTCAAACAGTGTCTTATACTGCAGGGTCAGTTTAGGCTGTAGAGGAAGCTAGCAAACGCTTTTCTGTTTCAGAATTTGAAAATGTTAGTTTCTAAAAAAGAACTGTAACTTTTACAAATTGACCCTTTTTAAATATAATTTTAATCTTTTAAACACCAGACACTGAAATTATACTAGGTTAGTGCTAGCCAAAATCCCATTCATGTACTGTATATCTTCAAATCTGGGCAAATGAAAGTTTTTGAGTAGCTTATAACTTCTAATTACGAGTATTTTGTACTATTTGGGTAAACTGACTCCTTAACTACAGTGGTAGCTTTAGCAGGTTCAATTTGTATATTGCAACACAAAGGCAGGTTTAAGAAAACTACTCTTTCCAAACAGTTTCTTTTCAGAGGGGGAAAAAAAGCAAACGCATTAACAGATGGGACTTCTGCCATAGCTCTTCTTTATCCTCAGGCTCTTCCAGTGCCTCTCGTCACCATCGACATGGTTCCCGAACTCATTTGATGGCGAAGCCTCAATCTTTGGTTCGCTCTGATCCTCACTGATGTCAACATACCTTTAATGTACAGATAATATAACAGGTTCTTTTCAGCTTAGCACATGGGATATGTGCCTCAGTACATGAAGGCCATTTACAGTACACAGTAAAATACCAAAGCTAGACCGCCTCAGTTCGCTCACGAGAGATCAGAATGGCCTGCCTGGAAGCCATGTTGATTTTGGCACACGAAGCTGAACACTGCCCTCAAAGAAACAATGGAGTTTCCTGGTTGTGCCTTCAGGGAAGTGTTCTGAACTAGGAAAAATTAAGTGTTGCTTGCTTGTCCACAGATGTGGTGCATATACTTCTCCATAATAGCTTTTTTAAAAGACATATGGAATAAACTGCTGATGCTGATGAGTCCCTCGAAGGTGCCAATTCTTGTGAAAGTGAATTGTGAATTGAATGGAAGTTTTGCATTAAGAATGTATCTTTATAGTGAATGTAATGTGTCGTTGATCAAACCAGCCCGATAGAAAATTGTAAACAATAGAGAAAGTATCAAACTCACTGTAACACTCAAATGTCTGCTCCCAAGATGAGTGAGTACTACTGAGTTTTGTGAGAATGTTATCTTCAGCATCTTACCGTTAATCAGAACATCAAGAGGTGTAACTAGTGACAGTCAATCCCCGAAGGGCCCCTTAGGCAGTACAATTATATGTGAAAGCGTGCTTTTGGTTGGGCAATGTGACCATTTTTTAAAGAGCTAAAATACAGTGTTGTTATATTGACTTCATTTGCACATGTACACGCTGGTCTAACTCTTTGATTCCAACAGCCTTTTACTTTTCTCCTATGTATGTCTCATGACGAAGGTTAAATGTTTGTTATTGCTCTGCGGATCATCTATGGTGCTTATTTATTATGGATTTCCACTATTGTAACAAATGGCCATGTATGGAAATAAAGGTGACAAGGATTACACACATGACGGTGATGAACCTGACCTACTGGAGTTTCTGATCTGTTAGCGTTACAGGTGATAACTTAGCGCTCCACCTTCTGTTCAAATATGGCGACTTTCGGCCCCAGAATCAAAATGGGTGTGGTCAAATCCTGACACTGGCCTCCAATTTTCTATACAGTCTAAAGCAGCGGTCCCCAACCTTTTTTGCGCCACGGGCCGGTTTATGTCCGACAATATTTTCACGGATCGGCCGTTAAGGTGTCGCGGATAAATACAACAAAATAAAACCAGTACTGGTACCAAAAAAAGGAGGATTTATTCATAACACACGGGAAAAGACCCATGGAAACAGAGTTAATGATAAAAATGATTTTTATTAAAATAGCGATAAACCATAAATTTCACACCCGAGCTTCAACTCTCGCGGCACGGGGATTGGGGACTGCTGGTCTAAAGTCTTAGCCCAAATAGCAGATGCTGGCTAATAATCAATCCAATCCTGGCACACCTCACAATCCTGTAATACTTAAACTTTGAATGATAGAATAAGCACAACACAGTGAGCATATTTTGATCTCACAGAGATAATAAAGAAGTGAACCTAGCTTCAAAGTGATGATTGGCAACATAAAACAACTGCACTGTTACAAAAAGTAGAGTTTTCACTTTTTACCAAGTAAGTTTTTTAGTGGATTTATGATGGCTGATGATCCCATTCAGAGTAAAACGGTCCAGGAAGATAAGTTTTAAGATTCAGCTACTTTGGAATAGATAAGATGCAAGGGTACCTAGACCTGGGGTATAGAGTACGCTTGGGGAGTGTGATTGTGTGTACAGTGTCTATTTATGTCTGTCTCCACGTTGGGTGAGTGTTGAGTACTTGCATATGAGAGCATGAGGGTGGGAATGGATGTTCGTTTCTGTGTGTGCCTGTATGTCTGTGTCTATATGTCAGGTTGGGTATCAGACGCCACCTCTCTAGGGACATCTCAGGCCCTCCAAGGTATGGAGGCCTATCTCCCCCCACCACTCCCCCTGTCAGTGGCAGACACCCTCAGACATCGGTGCGTTGGTGGTTCTTGGTGTCCGGGGATGGGCGTCCAGGTACACACCGGCTCACTCCTGGTGGCTGCTTGTCGGGGCCTGGAGCATGGGGCTCAGTCGGGCCCCTTCGGGGTTGGGGTGCCCTCGGCCTCTCGGCCTGGGGCTCGGTCACTCTGGCACAGCCCCCCCTGGCTTCTGCTCCGCGGCTGCTGAGTGACCCCTCATCTGGGACTCTCCTCAGCTCTTTCTGGGACAGTGGCGCGGCTGCCCCTCTGTTGGTCTTCCTTGGTCTCTTGTGCTCTGAGGGCCTCTGGATGTCTGGAGCCTTGATCTCCTCCATACCTGCTTCATGCCCTGGAGGACGGGGATGTGGCTCCCCACACCCTCTAGCAGATCATTACATGAAGGAACCTTTTAAAAACAAGCGCGCTCACGCTCACAGGTGTACACACGCATGCTCACACACACAAACTACACCCTTTTTGGCTCCTACCTCAAAGCACACTGTGCGCTGTCGATCTTATGTGCTGCACAATAATGTTTAATATTTAGTATTTACTGTTATTTACTGTTAGATTATCGAAATGATATTTATTATATTCCTCTTTTTTTCTTTCTCGACAGGTGATCCAGGTGATTGATATATGTATTTTTTGTCTGTTTGTTTTTTTTCGGTTTTTTTTCTTTGCCCTTTATCACCGTTCCTCTTCCCCGCTGTTTTTCTTTCCCTACCTCTCTTTTTTTTCTCCCTTTTCTTTCCCCCAGTCATGTCTGTCCCGTGTGTAGCAAGTGAAAATAAAGTAAAATAAACAATAAAAACAAAGGTCAATCAAATGGACCAATACAGCAAGGCCAGGATTTTCCATTTGGTGAAAGAAATCCGTTGGGCATCTTTCTTTGCCTTTAGACAATAATTCTGATGGCAAAAGAACCAAACGGGACAGGCGAGGAAAAAAAAGAAAAAAGGAATAGATAAGATGCCAGGATGTAGACGTACATGGTGTTTTTAGGTTCTCATTCAGACCCAGCTCTTTGTCGATGCCTAGCTTCTTATTCAAATACGGTCACTTTGGTTCACAATAAACAGAAAACAAAACAAGATGGCAACTGCAAAAAATACTAGTCACTGATAGTTTACTTTTTTTCTTCCGTTTCCACAACTGACTGTTCCCATCCTTGTTTCAGGTCATTTGGTCTATGGCAGTTCTTTCCCAATGACCACTCAGGCCATTTAAAAAAAAAAAATAAATTAAAAAAAAAAAAAAAAAAAAAAAAAATCAAACAAGCCATGAGTGGTCATCACTTGTTAATCTTAACTATACCTGCAAAATATCACAAATAACCAGAAACACACACACATCAATACTTGTCCTTAGCTGATGAATATATCAACTGACCCTAACTGATTGTCTCAACAGAAGCTACATTTTGATTGAAAGGGTTTCATGAATGTTTGACATGTGTGGTGATGTTTAAGGACAACTACATGTATATTTTTTTTATTATTATTGTCATTACTGTTATTATGGTGCTTCACAGTTTGCTGGTCCTAAAAGGTACTTTATGTAATTACCCGCTGCGAATCTTAAATAAACCTTGCACCACCAGGGGGCAGTATTTTACCAGGTGGTATGTTGAAATGTTTGATTTTTTTTTTTTTTTTTTTTTTTTTAGCCCAAGACCACTTTCTGTATCACCCCTTTCCAGGCAAAATGTGTCTTTAATGACTTTCACAATTAAATAAAGATTATACCGAATATACATATTCTGTTGATAGTATTAGTTACTTCTGGGAGGATTTAAATGCAGGGATTTACCGCGAGTACCCTTAAGAACTGCATTTGTCTTTATTCACAGACACAGACATACAATGAATGAATCAAAGTGTATTTGTTTTATTTGCAGTATATTTTATTTTTTTCATTTTTTTTCCGTTTTTGAGTTTTTAAGAGGTGGCATCATCAGATCCCAATGCATGTATTCTAGTAGTGCACTTCTTTGTGGGTTGCGGTTTTTTGGGTGTCGCAGATCCAGGAAATCTTAAAACTACTTGCATGGCTGGATTCACTAGCAAACATTACAAACCAGCACCATACATATAATGAATTCTCGTAGGTATTGACTCATTTTTTGTGTGAGTTTCTTAACAATATTATTCTAAGCATGTCCCCAAATCAAAAATCTGTCACCCATGTGTGAGTCAAAGAACTTTCGGTCTCTGCATCAAACTCTAGGTGAAAGACTTTCTTTGTTTCTTTGTTTTTTGACGGGTAAGACCAAATACGTAACATTTTGACTATAAACAAGTCACAGAAATAAAAACTGATCTTATTCATTTTAAAAAAAACAAAAAAAAACAAAATCAAAACATGGATTGACAGTACCAAACATTTTCTTTACCTTCAGGAGACAGCTAACAAAGGCTAGGCCCATCACATACTACTCGCACAGTTTGCTGAAGGTATTGCACATTTAGTTCAAAAACAAAAAGAAAACAACAAAAAAAAAAATATACATATAACAATTCTCTTACTTCTAGGTGAAGTATACATAATGTACAAAACTAGAAGTCTGTTGAAACCGACAAATAGTACACTTTCAAATAAATAAATAATGGAATCTGTTATTCACATGTCTTCGATAGCTAATTCTGCAGGCGACTATATGCAAGAACAGGCAGAAATTCAGCGTGAGGTAGTTCATCAAAGCTGACTTGAATCAGAATGAAAGTGGTTGAGAGATGTAATAATGACAAAAACAACAACAACCTCAGAAGAAGAAAATACTCCAATTATTTGTTCCTACCGATGGGCTAAGAAAATTAAGAGCACTTTACAGAACATCATCTTTCTTTTCAGCTAATATGACAATTTGATGCATACCACTGCTTCTCTGCATTAACTGTGTCATTTAAAAAAATCAATTTTTAGTTTACAACATTTAGTTAGAAACTAAATGACTGCAGGTTGATTTTGTTGTGCTGTATGGGTGAAGCTCCACAGCTGCTAACGCTGTACTTTGTCCTTAAACTTGCAATCTTTTTAATAGCCACGAGTCGGCTATTAAAAATAAAGCTTGGAGAAACAGCACTCTGCTCTGACCTCAGTAAACACTTTCCTGTTTTTATGTAGACATCATCACAGAGACTGTGTCCATCTTTTATACTTTAATACAGTGTAGCTCAGTGTAAACGCTAACATTTGCCTCTTAACACACCAGATATTAAGCTAACACCAGGCTGCCATTTTGGATGCTAACTGTCCTGTAGCTCACTGATAGGGCCAGCTTTTGCTTTGTAATGTAAAATATTAACAACTGTGCAGCTAAGTGATAGCCATGTTTGTCTGCTGATATATGAAATACTATTGGCTGTGCAGCTAAATGACACCAGCGAAGCTAGTAACATGACAAAAAAAAACCCCAAAAAAAACAAAACCAACAGTTGTTTCGCTAATAAATTACATGCTAGCTCAGGAAAGAAAACATGCCACCCTTTGGGAAAATCTGTTTTGAATAATGTGTGACTGTTGATCTGATAAGTTTGGATCTGATAAGGTTTTGGATAACTAGCTGGCTTATGTAATATGTCCAGCTTAGGACTATTAGCGAGCATTAGCCATCACAGACTGGTGCAATATTAGGCGTTTACGTTAATTTTACTATAGATAATTTTTCAGCTATTTAGACATATTTTATGGTTCAACCTGATTGAGTAAAAACCACTAGATGTAAAGTTACTAGTTGTTATAGATCAATAACATGAATAGGGTGCGAATTCAGAACCTGACACCGACAAGGCCCTCAGTGGTGTTAATATTTGAGAAATCATGCCGTTAATAAATGGTTAAATATCTGGCAGAGAAGTTGCCTGAGTGGAGCTACAGTGTATGCTACAGTCTAAAGATAATGTCACCACTGAAAACAACAGGATGCAGACGGTGTTGTCTTACACAATTTCACAATCCTAGCACTGTAGCATGTACTCCTCTGCTGTCAGCATCCACGATCCACGTGAGAGCGCATCACATAAATAAATATTATGCAAACATTTGGTGGCAGGCAGATTTGCTGCAAGAAAATAAGCTAATATGGCTAGCTGATTCAATATGGCAAGGACATTTTTTTTCAGTTAATACAAGTGTTATGTGCGCTGTGGATGTGGCTGCATGGCTCTGCCTTTCTACTAGTGTCAATCTGCCTTTCTAATATTAAACTTTATCCAAAGCTTTTTAAAATACTAGCATGAATTCAGTCGCAGAGTTTGCTCATATAGTTTGATCCAGCACTTAATTTTTCTGTCCATCAGTCAACAAATTAAATGAACTACTTAAAGAAAATTACATGTATAAAAATTGTCATTATTCTATATGTTGGTTGCTGTCACTGCAAAGAAACACTTCTTTTTACTTTGATGAAAGACCTTGATAAAACTGCCTCTTCTTCTGAAATGACTCCAACAAATGCATAAGCACCTCAATGCATACGTCACCACCACCCTCTCCTGCAAGACACCGCAGTCTCTTGCTCAACAGTCCAAAACCAAAACAAGTAGAAAAATATACAACACGCTCGTGAGAACTACGACCTCCCCTCGCACGTCACCGCTCTGACATGGAAACTACTGTTGTTATCCAGAAGCTGACGGATAAAATGCTCCCTCCTACACGCACTCAGGAATGAATGACAAACAACAGGCACTTTTCCTTTCAACACAAAAATCATATACACTTAAAACAGGACGCTATTATTGCATACAGTAAGAAAAAATTTGTTTCTTTTGACTCTGGTTTTTGTGCTGCTAGGTTATATAGAGATAGTTCGTTTGAGCCATAGTTACAGGCAAGTCTAGTTCGCAAAGTGTTCGCTGATTATTACGAAAAAAAATTTGAAAATTAAAAACAAAAACACATTACTAATAACGGGATCTGAGAGTAAGGAGGCACACACCTTTTACACCTAACCGCTGTCGCTCCGAGATGCCAAATATCAACACGTTCGCATGCGTTCTCGAATATCACGTCGCCCTACTTGACCGAAACACATTCCACTTACGCCATCGCCGACTTCACAACCTCAAACTACTCTACGTCTTACAAAAACCTCCCGAAGCACGATGAAGAACATTCTGAAGTCCTGAATTGATACCGAAACTATTCCGCCTATCTACTTCCAACGTGTCGCACAGCCATCTGCAGATAAGAGGTACTTTAAAAGCACTTAAAAATAATACAGAAGACAGTCATCAAGAGGATATCCTGCAGGACCTAACTGTGCCATAACCAATCCTGTAGTAAGAGGTTAAAAAAAAAAAAAAAAAATCAATCACATGGTGAGAAAATGTCAGCATTTTTAAATGATGGGAAAAATACGTTGATTATAAAGCTTTCGTTAAAGTTAAAATTTACAATGAAGAATGTAGTACTGACTCAAAAGAGTTCAAATAAAAGGATATACATATGATCTAATATCCACATTATGGGAGAGAGAATAGAAACGGGGGGAGTGCTAAGACAAAGTTTGTCAATTAAATTAGGTTTTCAATGGCTCACTGCAAACTTGTATCGAAGAGTAAAACTACATCTACAATAAAATCTGTACAAACTCAATCTACACGTATATGGCAAATTGTAAAAGCAGTAGCTTAACAAGTGGAAAAAAAAAAAATCACATTGAAACATTTTACAGATATTTCTTTAAATTTTCACTGTTGGCTCATACAAACCGGAATATAGTGAAATGATAAAAATTCTCTGATCATCTCAGGTTTCTGAAAAATTAAGAAATTCCACAATAAATTACAGCTAGGACTCAACTGAAAAGAAATCCTAATTTTGTTTGTTTTTTTTTTAAAAAAGAAAAGAAGAAAAGAAAAAGACTACAGCTTTCATTAAAAAAGAAAAAGATCTGTCCTTTCAGAAATGTTTCAAACAGCTAGCTAGTTAAAGCTACACTACTGAAGACGAGCACGGAGGGGAGGCAAACACAGCGGGTGGGTCTAGGGGCCGGTGTCGGGCTGGTGGTCTTGGATGTGACCAGGTGGTGTGGCCCAGCCCAGAACCAGGTGTAGGCGATAGTCATCTGCAGCAGCCCATTGGGCCGGAGGCTGTAGCAGCGGCGGCGGCAGGGCCCGCCGTCTCCAGGCTGCTGTCGGTGTCGGTCAGGGTCGGGTCGGTGGACATTGAGGAGACATCGTTGGCGGAGGTGGAGGAAGAAGTGGAGGGATGGTGCTGGTGGTGCTGCTGGGGGCTGCTGCTCACTGCTGCACCTGTGCTATGAGAAGCAGGGATGGGCCTGTGGTCAGTCACGGAACAGCATTGTGCTTTAGCAGCTGATCTAATAAAGACACGGGATGGTGAAGGCTGGTTTTTACATTTGACAAACCAACGAGTGGATTCATTCTGAACCACATGCCGTATAAATGCCTGAATGTATCCGGTTTATCTACACGACTTTGAAGATTCACCGAAATAATAAATAAATTAACACAAATGTGAGCGCGGGTCACGTCAGGGCCAACGCTGTTCGCATCTACTCCATTAGAGCGATTACGGAAATGAAATCAAAGCGCTGCAAATGTTATCTGAAGAAAAGCATCTTTGTCTCAGATACATTACAATCACTTGCAATATAGTGCAGCAGCCGTGATCATGCGCAGACGTCTTGTGCAGTGCAAACATATTCACCTCTTCCATTACAAACTCATTTTAAAACCTTCTCTCACATAGCAAAGTCCACCAACCTATGGACGCCGGCTGTCCCCTGATGACGCCGTTCTTCGTCCTTTCTTCCCAGTCTAGCACTTCTTTATATATCAACTCTGTAACAAACACAATGAAAGCCATTTATTCAGATCACTTTAAAAACTGAAGAAGAAAAAAAGGGTGAAAGACAGTTTTAAGATGAGGTCATGCACAAATGTTTTTCTTCTTTTGGCAAAAAGCTTCAGACTAAAAAATGGTAATAAATGAATGCCCAGTTTACACGGGAACATTTCACTCTAAGGAGACAGAAATGGGACAGTGTGTCTTCAAGCCATCTGTGTGTCACATTTACACTTTCAGGTGTGAACCTCCTGTTGTTATCACTGCTCTGCTAGGACAGGGGAGCTTAAAGATATTCAAAGGAATACTAACATGGAGAAAACGCCTCTTTTACTATTAAAAAAAATCTAAAAAAGCTCAAATATTTCCAAAAACCTGAACCTAAAGTGATGAGGTCACCATTTTGCTCAATCTAAACATGTGACTGGACACAAGAAAAACAGCTACTCAGTTTAGTTTTTACGGCATTTAAAATAAATTTGAATCATAAAACATGCATATTAGTTTAAGGAAAAACTGGTTCAACTTGTTTTGCTTGTTTTTCAGTTTGTTTTGTTTCATAAAAACAGATGTGATTGTATTTAAATGTAAGAGTCGTGTTAGCTAATGCAGCACTTACACTGTGCCCACCCATTCATCCTTAAGGCTTAACACCACTAAAATCAAACGTTTGTCATTAAGGACAAATTAGCTAGAGAGAACTGAACCTGTATGCATAAGATGAGCATTTTAACATGGTAGCCTGTGGGTATTTTCTCACCAGTATAAAGCAACTCTAGCATTTAGCACCTCAGCATACGCTTCATTTTCTACCCACAAGGCTTCCAAGCATCATCATCCAGGAATATGTATTTTTGTGAATGAAGCAAACAGGCTTTAAATTTACCATTTTCACATTAAAGGAACAGTTATGTTAATAAAGACCCAGCAGGAAGGTGATGCAGGTTTGCACACCTTAGTATTTGTGACTAAAAACAGATGACGGGGATTGTAAAGTAACCGTGAAGAATGAACTGCACTAATTTTGAAAGCTTTCGTTCATTTTGCAGACTTAGACTAAACAAAAACCAAATGTAAATCTGCATTTATACACCAATGAAAATTAGCTTTTCCCTCTTCTCTATCTTTCTCCCAAGCCGGTAAAGCTCTGATGTTCTGGCCGAGGGGACCAACGGGGGAAATATGCTGCTTTGGACACAGAGTTATTTTCAGCAGAAAATGAGGACTACGTGTCTGACACTGGAGCATTTATGGTTTCTGACAGACTGTGCAGAGGAAAACATGCAACTCCCTTCCAGAACAAAGATTAAATGTCCCACAGGCTGTGAAGCACAAAGCTAGACCAACCTTATGCATCACCCTGTAAACGGCTAAGTACTTATGACAGGAGAGGAGAGGATCCTTCCTACCTTTCCATTCCTCCACTGTGTGCTCCCGCTCATCCAGCTGCTTGTCTGTGATCACCGGTGGTGGCTGGAAAGAAAAACAGAATAATGTGTCTTTTTACCAAATGGTCACACATTCATATCACATCCGCACACATTATAGACTCAGGCCATAGCTTAAACCTCTCCCTTTTCTAACATTTAACAGAGCAAAGAGAAGATGCTGATGCTGCCTCTTTAAGAGACAAACGCCGACGCTAGTAGCCTCTGATTTATGAGTGTTACCAAACCAGAGGTCAAATTTACAGAAGTCATTCACATACAGCAGGTGCATGAGGATGTCTCAGACTCAGTGAATCCCGAGTTGAAAAATACTGGCGACTACAAGCGGTATCCCTCAGCCTCCTTTTAGACACACCTATGGTATTACTACATCACCTTCTTCAAGTGTTCACAAGGTTTTCATAAAACCTGACCTCTGACCATGAGGTCAGAGGTCACTGAGACTCAAACCCATCTGACCCATCAGCCACAAGCAAACAAACAAGCTCATGAGTTAGTGCAGTTGTGTATAAATCTGCACTTTTCAAGGATGCACCGTCAGCTCTGAGGAATCCACAGGAGGCAGGGGAGAGGAGGAAAAAGCAACAATTCGCCTCATTTCCCAATCTGCCAAAACGCAGTCAAAAATCAATCTGCACTGGCTGAGTCACAGCGTTTCCAAGGAGAGGCTTCACATTTGTCACCATCTCAATTTTAGAGACTGAAGCACAAAGACACAGCTTTACAGTCTGTAGTGTTGAGACAGAAAAGGGAGCTTAAAATGGCATTTGAAAGGTGTTAAACTTTACCTTTTCACTTGTTTTACAGGAAAATTTTCAATGTTCTACAGAGAAAAGCTACATTGCGGCATTCCTGCTAAACTTCAAAAGACCCTTAAATCGAATTTTCCCATCAGCTATTCAATATGAGGGTTATATTCCAGCCTAAAGCAAATTATATTACACTTAGAGCGGCTTTGATGTTGCACATTAAGGATTTTTTAAGAGGTCTGAAATGGGTAGAGCTCAGGTGTGATTGCCATAATCAATGAACATAGATGCTATTAGCAGTGATAATCACTTCCATGTGATTATCACTCAAACAGGAATGCAATGAAAATACACGAAACTCAAGTACTTACTGCCTCCACCTCAGTTGGGTCGTACCACACGTTGATATAGGGGTGCTGGAGAGCCTCATCCACTGAGATCCGCTTTGATGCATCTATTACCAGCATCTTTGATAGGAGGTCACGGGCTTGGCTCGCTGAAAGGAAATAATTGAACATAAAAAATATGTAGGAGTGTGCGGCTTGGTTGATGAGATGCATTTCTTGTTGAGATGGGATGTTGGTGCAGGAAACAATGTAGGCAGCAACCGCTTTGAAATGTAAACGAATGAGTATCCATGAGGAAGGGAAAAAATTCATAACATAATTTTCGTGGTACCACTTATAAAGTCCTGTTTTTCCATAAAGGAAAAATTCTGCTTATATTCAGCTCCAAATGTATATTTTCAGACCCATTTTCTTTCCTAATACAGCGTCAAATCACAACAGTCCCTTCAATATTCTTTATATTATGAGATCCCTTCAATAGTAGTGAGAAAACCCCAACAATCAGACAACCCCCTATGAGCGAGCAGGTGGTGACAGTGGGAAAGAAAAACTCTTTAAAAAGGAAGAAACCTCCAGCAGAACCAAGCTCAGGTAAAGGGAGGCCATCTGCCAAAATTGGTTGGGGGTTCACAGTTGAGATTAATCCCCATTTATCTTATTCTGTGACCCTAAGTTTGCCTCTATCTGAATCACACTGACCATTCCTTTTTAAGTTAAGGCCTCACTCCCATAGAGACTAGTCACACAGAGGTCACTTGTAATCTACTAATCGTGAAGGATTACAGGAGTTTGCTCGTTGTTGCCAACTTGTTTGCAAACATTCACCAACTAGTTGCTAAGCAGCAGTGAAACTGAAGAGTGAGATGCCAATCAGAAACAGAGCACCTTCAGCTTCAGAGTAAAAGCTGTGTCATTGGTTGATCTCAGCAGTAAGACAACTTTAAATTCTCTAAAATTCTCTGCACCACACTTTTTCAAGTTTCACTACTGCTTGTTGATTGGCTAGCAAGTTTGGGCATCAAACCATGGGCGACTGTGCCAATCTACTAGCAATCAAAGCAATCACAAGGTGGTTTTTGGTGCAGCGTAGTCTTTGTGACCATTTTTACCCAGGGAATGCATATTCTACCCTAAACTAACGGAGGTTAATAGGAAGTCATGAACCAATCCTGTATGACTGAGAGAATTAAACTTTCTTGTGACTGGCTACCCCTCCCAAGCAAAAAGTCTGAACAGTACATGGTTAGAGCTTATTTGCTCACTCAGAGGTTTGTACCTGTGATGTCTATTTTAGGGTTTTGACACTGACTCACACAGACCTTAAACTAGAAAAAAAACTGCACAAAGCCTTTAGAACAAATAAAGCCAGCTTTCAAAACACTGCTCCCCGATGCTATCCAAGATGGGAAACTCACCGAGGTTTTTGCCTTTTCAACAGAGAACATGTATCCACTTTTGTCTCCATTTGAGCCTGTCAAGGACATCCGCCCTGATTATCACACATTGTTTCACATTCTGTATGAAACCTGACAGAGTGAGTCATCACAGCTAATTGATGTTGTTAAAGCAGAGAACTTGAGGGGGGAACACACTGTCATCACATGTTCCTACCTCTGTGAAGTAACAAGGACTGAAAAAGAACGACTTTTTTTTTTGCGACATCTTACAACAGCTCTGTGGCACTCACTGTGAGTGTTCCTGTCACCACCTCTCCATTTACAGAGAAAGACACGCTTGAGGTGAATTCCTCTTCACAGAAGAAACAACTTTGGTGCTGCCGGCTTCTAGAATAAGTGGTTAAGCAAAGACTGCCGCCGAGCAGTGATCTTGCTTTGGCTTTGCTGTCAGCAGATATTTGTTAGGTTGCAAACCCAAAGCACATGTGGTGTTTTTGCTTCATATCTATACGTCCTTGAATGTGTACTCACTGACTACCCACGGACTCATTTGTTACACTTCCAAATGCAAAAACAACCCCCCCCCAAAAAAAAAAAAAAAACTCTAAAAAGGTCACAGATGATAAATTCTACATTAAAAAAAGAACAACACAGCTTTACAGCAGTGGTTTCAAGCAGTAAAACTGAAACACACTGTGGCATAACTAATGACTGCCTCATTGCTCCTACTAACAACCATCCACCAAAACTGTTTCAACACTCATTACCTTCTTATGCTTGAGTAAGAATTTACAAGACACCCCTACCTTTCAGTTTATTGTGCTCAGAGTCTGCAGGAAACAGGACATCAGGGAAGAGCTTCTCGAAGCTGTAGCCAGCATACCGTGGCCGGTTCTCCACATAGGTCCTCACGGACTGGTTGAGCTTCATCAGGAACTCCTGAGATGGCGTCCCCAGCTGCTCGATCACCTTGTTCCACTGGTCAATATCTTTTGGTTATAGTGTTAAGAAAAGCGTACGGCTGGATTGGAAAACAAGATGCTCCAGTTTGAGAGAAGTTTGAGGAATGTTTGATCTGGTTTGGACATGTTCCCCAAATACTGAGCTGATAAAGAAAGCTCAAACAAAACAAAACAAAACAAAACAAAAAAAGAACGAAAGCAAATAACTACAACCACAAATAGCTACAACACAGCTTGGAAACTAAACGATTTTCGTTTGCACATTATTCCTGTAGAAACCTGTTAGGATGGGCTGAGTGGGATACACACAATCTGAAAAAAATAATACACACACATATTTCAAACATCTGCACTCTGCATAGCTAGACGTCAAGTGAAGCAATGTGAGGTTCACCTGTAAGACATCCAGATGTTGGAAATACAAGTCACACACATGTAAGGACAGATAACATTCAGACTGCTTGTTCACATCTTTGTTCATCCTCAAACATGAATGAACAAACAGAAGGAGAAACCTAGCCTTGAGAAAACAAAAAGCTCTGGTTGTTAAGTTCCTAATGCCAAAGTACATTTGCTATGATTGATTTTTTTTTTCTTTATCCTTTAGTCTGTTGTTTAGCAGCTTTTGTGAATGTAAATAATTTGCATAAAGACAAATCGAAGCTACCGACTGCTAGCATCCTAGTAGTAAGCTAATGAGGAAGCTAGCCTTTAAGCCATGTTTTCAACCAAACACCCTACACTGCTAAAAAGATCCGATAAAAACAAATCAATTGACAATATCATCCTTGACTTAATTTAAAGAGGATGGCATTGACACAAAGCTACAGAGTGGCCTTTTTTTCACATAAAAGGTGGAGCTGGCTTTTGGATCTTAAACTAAAACCAATTGGGGAGGGCCTAAAACCAGCATTCTCTCTAGTGTCCAACGGGGGGGCGATACTGGTGTTTGCAAAAAGCCTTGTTTGAAAGTTTGTAGTAAAAGTTTGTATTTACCTCGGTAAATACTTTCCTGATCTTATGGGCTCAGTCACTTAGTCTGAATAAAACTTTAAGTCCATTATGTGAATTTTTGTTACTTTAAGTGTCAGAAAGCAGGATTGTTTAGGATATTCTAGCAACTGCGGACTGATAGTGAATGCACCTAGATGATGAAATTCTAATGTCGTATTGAAGTTTAAGACTAGGAACTAGTCGGTGACATCATGATCAGCCCATTAATAAAAACCCAGAACTACTAAACAAAGGAGCTCTTTAACAATATGTTGTTATATAGGGACCTTTTTGAATCAGGGCATAAAATGCCTGTATTCTTTCCCTCCACTGCTTCACAATTTCTCTAGTGGGATCAAATAGGGTTGCAGTGCATGTTTACTTTCTTGTTATAACCATTTATATTGAACAGGGTCTGATACAGCATAATAGAAGTGCTAACCTTGGTGTAATAAGACTTACTGGGTCACCTAAATAGATTGGAGCCATTATTCTTGTCACCACATAATTAAACTTGTACTTTGCCTGCTGTAAGAAGCCAGCATTTGCCATGAAAGATGGCTACAATTCTTCCAGCTCTGCCACTGCGCGTGATGAATGTCGACCCTGAGCGCAATGTCGTCATCGCTCATTAAACAGAAGTTTTGGCAGGTTTTTTTCCCCCCTTTTGTGTGCAAAGATATGAACAAGATGTCAGACAGAGGATGGGACAACGGTCGTTTGAGGAGGACGGGGGTTTGGATGGAGGTTCAACTTAAGGATACGATCAGTGCCTGGAAACAACACACTACCCCGGACCATTTCAGCCATGATACAGCCAACAGACCAGACATCAACTGAAAAATGAAATGACAACCACCGAATTAGCATGCAGGACTGAAAACCAAATGGAAAACAAAAATGAAAATAAGAACAGGAGGAGAGGGGAAATTATAATCCATAAACACGATGATGTTCGTGCAAGGTGACACATGACGCAAAATGACCTGCATGCATCTGAGAGCACTCTCACACCTGGATCAGTGTTTAACAGGCGTTTGTCTCCATCATAGCTGCAAAAATGTATGTTTACTTCTCCTTCAGACCATGACTTTTAACATTTATGAGAACTTTGTTTTTTTGCAAAAATGCAATTTAATGTTCTCTGTATCCTCGCTGCAACTTAAGCTGGAAAGTGTCATCTAATGATGCCAAGAAATCATTTTTTTGTGTTAAATTTTAGATTAAGAATTTTTCTTTCACATTACAACAAAAGCCATACGCTAAGCAGTTCGAGGATACTGGAGGGCATTTTATGCAGTTCACTTCTCAGCTATGGCAGAGCAAACTATTAATTCTATTTCAGGTCTTTCATGTGACAGTCATGGTGCTCGAAGCAACAGTGTTGCTGCTCGAGTGAGTGAGGAGGGAGTCGAGCCAGTGGATCTGCAGGAAGAGCAGGTGGGCGGCTGCAAGTCAAGGTGTCAGGCAAATCCAAGAAACAGAATTTCTATAGCTGCGATGTATTTGATGAGAAAGAAAAATAACAAAAAATAAAAATCAGGAAACAAAAGAAGATCTGAAAAGGTGACTGTTTTGAGGCCATCTTCATTTCACATGAAATGCCAGACACTGCTACAAGCAGCTCAAGGATACAATCCCTTCCTGGAAAAAGGATTTTGTGGCGAACCATTTCTGCCATAATGCAGCCCACAGCCCAAATATCCACTACATATGCGCAGCATCAAAGGAGGGAGAAGAGAATAACCCAAAACAATGAAATAAAATAAGAAAGAAAGATGCAACAAGTCAGCAGGAAAAAAAAAAAAAGAATCAGGTCAGTGTTTCTGATGAGCATTAGTTTTTATGAGACCCTCTAATTGTTTTTTGAGAGGGGACTTGTACTACCTGCACCTGTGCTCTAGGGCAATATGTACACTTTAAATCAACAGAATTTTAAAAAGTAACAAACAAACAGTGCAGCTCTCCAATTACATTTAGTGTTTTTGCTTCCACCTGACTCTCAGCATGTTATTAGCCAATGAATTCAGTCTTTATTTCCTTACTGGGACAGAACATTATAACAAAACTGTTCCACTCGTGGGCTTCTCTATACATTTTATGTCCAGTATTACGGTAACCTAATGAGCTGTGCTGGCATTCACCTTACAGTGTCTGCAGCTCAGTGCTGATAATGTCAATGTCTCACACAATCACAGCAGAGAATCTCAGACTTCCCACAACAAGGCCATCTTCTTAAAAGGAAATACTCATCTAACACAAACCACCGGCACCACAGCTGCACCCAATGCGTCTCCCTAGCTTTTACTGCACTGTTATAGATTTTTATCTATATACAGAACTGAGGTTTTAGTGGTGATAGGTTTTAATCACATATCGCAGTACATCTCTTATGCTTTGTTTCATCTCTGCTAGCTTTGGGCTGCACTAATTCACAGCACAGTCCTCCTAGTCCTCTACTAATCTTTCTGCTCAACTATATGATATTGGTGCTCTGGCATCTAATGGATCAATATGACATATTATACCATACGTCAACTTCTGCGCTTCAGACTGCCTTGCTCAAACTGTGATGTGTTTCAAGCAGGGGTGCACGGTGAAACTGCTGAAGCATGCATTAGTGCCTGTATTCATACTGAGGTTTACTTTTTGGCTTAGCTGAGCTGAGCTCAGGCAACCTGTTAATAAAACATCAAACACATGCTAAAACACTGCTGGGCACCACAGTCCTCAGACAGGAAGTTCCCCACAAAGCACCGATGCCACACATGCCAACTCCCCCCCCTGAGCGTAACCTTTACAGGAAAAGGGAGTGTGTGCCTGTGTGTGGGAGAGAGTGTTTGGGAAGTGATCCTGAAACATCTCAGGGGGTGAGGGCCATGCAGCAGGCCAGGCAGCAGCTCCTCATTAGCCGGTCGCTGTCAAGAAGCCGCTTCATCCACTTCCTGCACTTACCGTTGGCCTGGTAGCCCATTCCCAGGATGACTTCAGGGGCGCGGTAGTAACGCGTCACCACGTAGGGCGTCATGAGGAGACCAGTGGCGGCCGTCCGGGCCAAACCAAAGTCCAGAATCTTCAGTGTGCAGTCGGACTTTACAACGATGTTGCTGGGTTTCAGATCCTGTTCAAACACAACACCACCGCAAAAGTTACAACCTGACATAGATTAAACATTTCACAAAAGACAACTAAAAGACTTGACTGAAAATCAAACTCACTTTGCAAGGAGACTTTTTTTTGGTGCGGGGACAAATATTCCTAGAAATGTCTATATATGGGAAACACAGTCGCTGGTGTAATGGGGCTCAAATATCAGGGTTTGTTTTCCCTCAGAAGAGGCGATCATTCTCTCCTCTACTAAATGAAAAGCTGATACCCACCGAGAGGATGATGAATCACTGTAACCACAAAGTCTTTGTTTTGTTTGGTTACACCATTTCATCCTTGTTTATCTGTTCTCTTGAGTTCAGTGTGTTCATTTCCCTGTGTGCTTTTTTTTGGCAATGCTTCCTTACAAGAACTTAAAAAACAGCCCATCTGCTCAAGGGTGTCTCCTCTCTTCTGAAGCTAACCCGACAGAATCGAGAGGAACTATAAGCAATCCTGCGATAAAGACTCATTGCCTATGGCTATAACCTGGCCATATGCCAGGTGATTTACTGCAATAATTTCCCCCTTTCAATCTTATTTACATGCAGGCTAATCTGATAACATCTTAATGAGCCTCGTCTGGTTTTGAGAAGAGAATAAACAGACTACACCTGAAGGGTACTCACTGGCAAACGCTAATTTCAGGAAACCTTTAATGCGCTACAGCTGAAAATCCTCCTGATAATAATTATCATCACTTGTTAATCATAAGAACATCAGACTGGAGGGCTAAACCACAGTCAGTCATACTGCCACCTCCATAGGTAGCTTCTGAGCAGCTGAAACAGACCAGAGAGCTCTGATCACTGAGACAATGCCCCCAAAAAACGAGAGCACGATCTCTGGCGATCCGTGACTCACGTTGCATCTGTTCACCTGATGAAAGCTTCGCGTGCCAAGCTGTGCCAGTGTGAGCGAGGCTGGTTAGCTCCGCCTGCGGTTCAATTAGTTCTGGCTGGCAGAGCAAGAGGAGCTCTGCTAATCTACTGGAGCACATCTCTCTGAGGGTGATTGACAGGAGGCTGCCAGTCACTCTGTGTAAGTGTGTCCATATGAAAAACCTATTCATACAGCTGTTGATGCCTCAGGATGTGTACTGTCATTCTGTGTGTGATGTTTCAAGGTAACGACAAGTGTGCAGTGTGTGTCTCCACTGCAACCTGTAAATGTGTGATTGTGTTATCTGGTGCTTTCATGTTAGAAACGTCAGTAAATGTAAATGCAATGAGATCCAGTCAACTGCAGCTTTAAAAGAGCGCCTTGACATTTTAGCAGGCAAACTTATCCAGTGGACGGGCTGGAAGGTTCCACTTTTATGTCTGCACACTAAAGAAGCTGCAAGAACCCATAAAGCTTAGCCCACAAGCTTGCCATCTATAGTGTATATCATGGCAGGAAGTTAAATTACATCACATTTTACTTAGAGATGATTTAAGCATTGGTTTGCACAACTGGTCAGCAAAAACGTACCACCGTCACTGCCTTCCTCCAACCACCCTACTGTGTTTTCACTACTAAACTTCGATATCTTTCAGTAGTCTCATATTTTTCCTTTCTAATGTGAAACTTTAAATTCATAAAAACACGGACTTAACTCAGTGTAAGCTTCAGCTTGCAACTGCTCCCAGTCACATCTGTACAGCTGCATATATGGCCCGCCTGGTATGGCTTACCCTGTGTATGATCCCTGCGGCGTGCAGATGTTTGATTCCACATAACATCTGGTAGAGCAGGTACGACAGCCTCTCGTGGTCCAGCTCCATCTGAATCACCTGACAGAGGTTGGCATCCATCAGTTCCATTACTAGATACCTGCAAGGAAAGAGGTTCAAATAAGCACACAGGGAGAGACAAACAAACACAGGGGCTTTTTATGTTTGTTTCAGTGGGTGTATTACAGTGTATAGATGCAGCATGTGCACGCGCCTGACTCTGTATTACGTTTCCTACATGCCAATAGAATATGAAGCTACATTAAAGTGTGAGATTCTCTCACCCAATCAGCTTTAATTTGCCTGGCATTTTGGAAGTGACAGTACGGTATCTCCTCCAAACAGTGATGATGTTATCACAGTTGTCAGCTGTTACATCATCAGTCACTACATGGAGTAAGAAACCGCTGACAGATTTTTTTTTTTTTGTTACAACAACAACAAAAAACAAAGCAACATCTTTGCGTGAGAACGATCATTTACAAAGCAGAACTTGTGCTTGCACACAGCTTATAAAATACTGAAACTGGCTACAATGCATTACCAATAGTATGGGTACACATATGTATGTGCCGGTATACATTCAAGTAAACAAACACCAAAGCAAATGCAGTGTTCATCCTCCAACTCTGCGATGGCCCCGCTACCCTCTGGCTACGATTTGTCCAGTTTCCTTTTTAGCTCCAATCAGGCAAACACAGCAGAGTAGACACAAACACACACACACACATCTATGTGTATACACACTCTGGGCTTCAAAAGGATGGCATTAATCATGTTCGTTCCCATCATACTCTTGGTAACCATCACTTCCCCCACATCCCAGCATTCCCCTCTGATTTTACAGCTACTTACACGGACATCTTGTCAACTTCGAAACACATTCAGGGCAACTAAAGTGCATGCATACATGGCACATATATATAGTATAGCTACAGCTCTTGACAGGTGAGTGTCAGGCTGGTGACAGATTGTGGCCAATCAGCCTGAAAACTGGTTCATTCCTGTCACCAGCTGATTCAGTCTGTGCTTTTCTAATATTCACCATAAAATGTGCACACCTGACATCCCACTGACTATAAAGCATCATTTCCCTGAAGTATTTAACGTGAGGCACAACAAGAGATCCGGCTAAGCCCCCAAAAAGATCATCTAAGCCCCCGGCGTTCTGTATCCTGTATTGATTTGAGCAGCTGCGATTTGACTCGCTGATACTCACACATCTTGGAATTCCTCCAGTGTCTTCTGTGGTGTGAATACATTTAACAGCCCGATAATCTGCAACAACAACAACAAAAAAAAAAAAAAAGTGTAATTGCTGGAGTTGTTTTGTATATTTGACAACATCTTCACATCCACATCCCTGGACACGAAGGCCAACTCTTAATTTGAAAAGTTAAATGAGGAAGCGTTAGCATTAATTATGAATAACAGCAGGATAGTTTCCTCATTCACACCTCCGAGGCAGCAGCACCGAGAAGTTTGTGGTCATTCAAAACACTATTTTTTATGGTTCGTTTCCATATGTGGCGCTCAGCAAGTTCTGCTTTAAAACCAACATATTGTGCAGTTCTTTTTGCTTCCCTGCTGACTCATACTTTACACAACTCTGAATATAGTGACTCTAAAGATCAATACTTAAATCATTTTAATGGACAGGAATGAGAATAGCATTTAAATGCATCCTGCTAACACTTTTCAAAGCTAATTGTCCCCTTTAATTTCTACTGTACATTCTCTGCTCCTGCTTAAATTATACTTCTATTCAATGCTCAGGTTTATCTACATGAAATGCACCTACACTATACAGTCAAAAGGTAAGGCTATCCTTTAATGTCTAAAGAATTAGACCAAAACATTCAAACCATGCAAAAAGAAACAAAAATGCCATTAAATTCTGGCTCTTACATTCTTGTGGTTGACACATTTCATTAGCACCAGTTCCCTGTAGGCCCGTTTTGCATGAGTTTGATTCTGAAAGGGTCGGCTCAACTTCTTGATGGCAACGTTCCTCTCCAAGTTGTGGTCGTACGCCGAACTGGGGTGAAGGAGCACAGGAGAAATTCAGTCAGCAATAATGGATGTCAAAAATTGTTCTTTGTTTTTGTTGTTTTTCCCTGACGGCCAAAGGAATATGAAGATTTTGCCTTTTTCAGCTTTATTTATTAGGGACAGTAGAGACTGACAGGAAAGGAAGAGCAGAGGAAGAGAGAAATAGAGCCACTGAACTAAAGTGAGCCAAGTCTGTTGCTAATATTTTGCCCATAATATACACCTAAGGGGAGCTATACTGAATGTGGCAGTCTCTAAAAAGTTATCCCTTGTGTTGCACTTAAGTCCAAAAATCTGTAGTTCTGCAAACTGCCATAAAGCCCAATGACCCCTGGGTTAAATGACCAGCTTTACAATAGAAACAAACATGTTTACATCCCATTACCAAAAATATATACCATATGTGGTTTGAGAGAATTTTAGAAATCCATCTAATAGAACATATAACACGCTCCCCGAGGCCTCAGAAGGAGAGAGGGAGACCTATTTTTTTTACACTATTTAAACAACAAAGCTTGGTTTTTCCTCATTTCTGCAACCAAAATATTAAATCTTTACACCCGTACGGTTTCCTTTTAAATAAAAGAAACAAATTTAGTTGGTAATAACTGATAAACTGAGGATCGGAAATTTCTATGCAGAATGAGTCAGCAAACTTTGTCTATTGAGCAATACATTCGGACAGCCCATAATTGGGGCGACCGTGGCTCAGGGGGTTGGGAATCGCATCTGTAACCGGAAGGTCGCTGGTTCGATCCCCGGGCTCTCTGTCCTGGTCGTTGTGTCCCTGGGCAAGACACTTTACCCTACTTGCCTACTGGTGTTGGCCAGAGGGGCCGATGGCGCGATATGGCAGCCTCGCTTCTGTCAGTCTGCCCCAGGGCAGCTGTGGCTACAACTGTAGCTTGCCTCCACCAGTGTGTGAATGTGAGAGTGAATGAATAGTGGTATTGTAAAGCGCTTTGGGTGCCTTGAAAAGCGCTATATAAATCCAATCCATTATTATAATTTCTCCTCCTACTTTAAACTTAGGTTGGTTACTCTATCTGTTAAAAAAAAAAAAAACAACATCGCTGCCAATGAGCTTAGGTTTATAATTGGCTGGATAAAGCACCACGTAGACCCAAATTCTTTTCTTGTCAATGCCGGCCATAAGTGATGTTTCATATGCAGAGATGTACATTAGTAATGCCAAGTATGCTTTACACTGTCAGAGGAACTTTAGTTATAACTGTAGAAAATGCACGAACATGTTTAGTCCTGCTGTGCTGCTCTGTTTTATACCGCTAAAATGTCAGCAAATGCTCTTAAATGTCACGTTAAAGAGCTCCACTGTGCAGCTGTCATAGAAATAAAATGAATAGTCAAACAAGTGTACAAACAAACACATTTACAATTGTTTTATGCAGTAATATTTTTATAATCTTCATATGAGCGGATTCTCTTGTAGGTGGAACTCAACTGTGTCATTTTGTGAGGACTAGAGTCAGATGGTGCAAAAATGTGAGTGTGCAGAATGCCTGAAGCAGAACGTGCATGTTAAAAAGGGCTCTGTGTTGTAATTGCTTTGTAGTCCACCCCTCATGTGAGTGGGTCTGTATGCCTGAATTGATGATATTAGGAATATCCCCTCTCCCTGACATAACAGACAAGAATCTGAGCATTTAGAGCAGTGTCAAGCCTGAGCTTTTGGTTCTTAGGGATTACTTGTACATACCTGACTTTATTACTTTAAACAAAACTTTGATCACGTGTGTACGACCTCACGGCGTCGTAACATTACAGATGGGACAGAAAATAAAGAAACGTTTAACAGGCCCACTATTAATCCTTTTCCAGCACTAAGCACTGCAGTTGTTGAGATTTTGTAGCCAGCAAGTTCTTACATGACAAGCTAAAGTCTTAGCTGACACTCTTAACTGTGTTGTGCATCAGTTTTCTGGTATTCCTACCTGGTATGAGGAAGAGAGAAGGTTAATGACAGCAAAGATGCTAGATGAGTTCGTCAAGCTCATCTTATGTTACAAGTTGAAATGGCAGCTCATGTGATTTTGATGGGCCAATCAATCAACCACTTGATGCATAAGCAAAAAAAAATAAAAAAAATTCACGGCTCTTTGCAAATATGAAGGAATACCAAAAAAAAAAAAACCCTAGAAAATTTTAGAAACCAATTGTGGTGTGGATCAGTTCACTCCAACACCTAACCCTCTCACATCAACAAAACTTCACAGGAAAGATAACACCACACGGTGCTGTCAACAAATAGAATATTATGCATCAATTTTCTGTGTTGTATGCAGCTTATGCTGCTCTTTTTACATCTGTTCTTATCAACTTTCGTCAACGGCAGCCGGCAAAGTCCAAGGTGTGCTTTTCAAGCTTTCATCAAATGTTAGACGGGTTTTGGTGGTGAAGTTAAATCTAACTTTTCGCTGAGTAAAGAAGTGACCAATCTGCAAGTGAAGGTTGTCATCTGGGTCAGCAGAAAGTAAATATACTCACCAAACAATTCCCTGTGCTCCGGATCCAATGGGTCTTAGGTTCTGGTAGCGCTTTAAAACTGTAAAAGTTGAATCGCCCACATCTATACTGTAGTACTCCCTTTCACGCTTGTTTCGGTTCATGGTGAAGTCTTGGACAAAATCGGTGACTGGGCATCCAAATGGAGCTCGCCTCTCAAGACCTGCAAAGTATTAACAGGAGATCAGACTATAGAGATTTCTAGAACACGTTTCAATCAAGAAACACTATAGCTGTGTGTTACAGCACACCCTCTTTATGTTTAAAGCCCAGTGTAAAATCAGTGAGCCATAAACAGTTGTCCCCAGGCAAAGTATACGAACAGGTCCTACCAGCATCCAAGTTGCCATTTGTTATCTCTGCCAATAACTATTTTTCCACCGTCCTTTTTCTTTTTTGGCATATTTACAACTTGTGCATAAAAATGTGAATGACAAAGCAGAAAAGTGTTGAAAATGCATCTCCGTGTGTCTGTAAATGCTACAATTGACAGACTAAGCAGATAAATCATCGAGTAAATGATACACACTGTACTGTGCTGAGACTGGAGGAACAAATCTATCAGATCTGAGCAAAGACCACCCTCACTGACTCATTACATCAAACAAAACTGAAAAGATACATTTTCAACAGTGTTTTTCTCAAGGCTTTCCTGTTCAGGAAATGCAAGTAAACAAGTTCTAAAAACTGGAGTTACTTCAGTCACCATGTGGGACTAGTTCCAAAAGTCCATACCCACAGATCAACTGCACAGCACATAAACAAATAGATTTGGCTTTAAAGGCACAGCGACAGTCTGCTCTTAAGTTTCTCTGGCGCTCAAAATTACACAGGTTACTAACCAAGCTAGGTAGCAGGAACGTATATTAGTTCATCACTCCTCTGTGGTACCCTTTCTTCCAGTTGACAGTCACATAATCCTCTTTTTCAGTAGTACCTACTCGGATCGACTCGGCACGGTTCGCCACGGTTTTCAGTATTTTCCCATAAGGTCATAATACCTGGTACCAGGTACTTTTTTAGTACCTGCTCGACCGGGATGCCAAGCGATCCGTGCAGGTACTAAAATGTGACGTCGCCACACCGCAGTAGCATCACTGAATGAGTCATGAGAGCGTCTCGTTCACAAAAATTGAAGCCACCCCCCCCCCACATGTCCACCTTTGTTGTAGCGTTCATGTCGCAAATTAATTACATCGCTGGATGCCCAGACGTGTTGCTATGATGACAAGCACACACACTGGGTTGTGAACCAGTCGATCCGAGTCCGAGTACGTATTAATGGAAAAGGGGCTATACTGTTTTGAAAGAAATAAAAAAACAAAAACGAAAGTTCAAAACTAATGAGTGATGTGACAGTGGCTAGGTCCATCTTTTATCTACAGGTTATAGTTTTCTTATAGAAAAGAAAACTGCACCGAATTTAAAACTGATATTTGAAGAATTTCTGTTGAAGCACTCAGGAAAGTATTTCCATACACTATCCCACAATACAGGCCGTCTGACACAGTTTATTATCTCACAATGGCTACTAGTTAATTCAATCAAACAAGCCAGGAGGAAGCAGTTATCTTATCGGTTACATTTAATCAAATGTTCACAGTGTTAGCATTATGTATGACCCTTTCATAATGAATATTTAGGATCATTATCTGTACCAAACAAAATCAGATTTATTTCTTGAAAATAATTGACTTGTAGTGATCAGGTCTACGGCAGCGCAAAACATAATGGTACAAATCCTGTCTTGCTTTCTTCCGCTTCTTCCCCCCCCCCATTCAAACCCGGAAGAACTCATTAATCTCAGAAAAATCAAACCAGCCGTGTCTTGAATCCTAAAGGAAGCTTCATCAACTGTAATGACAACTAAGCCTCTGCAATCCAACTTATAGCCCAGAGGACCTGCGCACATATATATAAATTCCAAAGGTCAGGGCGACGGGAGCAGTGATCAAGGCACAGAGGAAGAAGGAAGCCGGGTTTCGTGCAGGGGATGAAGATGACAAATCATTAGTGGAATTTGGAGCATTGTGCTGAGGAGGTTGGCTGTGTAGTGATAGCTGTACGTTCCACGGGTCATTCCCTGAACTGGATTTCTCCAGCTACTGCAGGCAGACCACACCCCACCCTCTTCCTTTTTAGTATCAGTCAGCCCACCAACCTCCTCTACTCTGTTTGATACACAGAAATTAAGAACTTATTATCTAGGATAGCTTTCAAAGAAATATGTCTATTAACAAAATCCTATTAAACAAAGCACTCTGTTGGTAAGAGTAGTACAACAACAAATACTGTTTTGGTATGGAAGATATTATTTGGGAAAAAACACCTTTATAACAGCAGTGGAGTCATCTTAAATTCTGTGATTACTTACTAAGATTAATCTAGAAAGCAAGTGACTGATACCAGTGCCAGCTTTTAAACCTGGGGGTAGTGTGCCTGTGTTGCTCTATCCTTTCACTGCTGAAGCATTAGTTAGTGGTGGGGTCTCTCTCTTGGAATTTAATCATTCTGTTCCAGTCAATTTGAAAAATGGCAGCAGAGGCATAAGTAGCAGAAACAGCAGTACCGAACAGATGTGGTATGGCTGTGATGACTCGATATGTAGTATATCTAAGAAGGTGTGTATGAAGATACAGCACAGTGTAGGATTTCAGAAGGGTCAAGTACCTATGGCACATTTAATGCATAAGTATAAAACCCAGAACACACTTTCAGTCAAACAAACAGTGATTACTGCTGCTGCCCCTCCACGTGACCAACACAGGTGCATTTCAAAGAACAGAAGAAAACACAGCCAACTGCTGAGGGCTAGAACATTCAGCTTTATCTCATTTTCTTCACTTTTGCTTCAACGCTGCTTTGAAGGACTGAAGTCAAGAACACCTCAGTTAAACCCGAGTCACATCTGAGACGCAGTGCAGAAAGGAACTGAGTCACTGCGCTTGCCCAACAGTGACGGGTGTGAAAGCACCCAATACGTACTGAGATTGGATCTGGTAGACCACATTCTGAAGTGGTCTACGTCACACGGGGTCACATTCTTTTTGCTGCGTTTCTTCAAACACGGCGGTAGTCACGTCAAATAATGTGCCTCCTGCCACATTTTTAAAAATACACTATTTGTTTTGCATATAGCTGTTGGCTCTAATTCCAAGTATCAAAAATGAGATGCGCGTCTGTTTGAAGACGTATCTTTTGAGTTTTAATTAAAACTAGCAAACCCGAATTACAAGAAACCAACAGATTCATTCAGAAATGGATGTTTATACTGGCTCACATGCCACCCTGCTCTAAACACAGCTCTGCCTGCGCTGCTTGTGTTTTGTCTTTTCTGCTTCTCCTCATCTGTGCCCTCTCCTCTCCTGCTGCATTATTCTCTTTGACTCTGATCAGAACATCTCTCTTCCCCGTTGCAGAACCTTGTCAAAATTCGGCATCTAAGCCGGACGGAGAAGAGGTACAGGGATGAATACAGAGCACAACTTACAACAACCCTGAACACAAGCAAGAAGTGTGCTGCTGGATGTTTAACAAAAAGACACACAGTGTATACAACAAAGGGTACACAACAAAACAGCAGGAGAAACAATAATAAATGTGCTAGCTGCTAAATTCAATAACAGTCTTCATGCATTTTTAATCAGAGTTTACCTACACAGGCTCTCTGGATTGGCATTTCAGCTGAAGGAAAATGCAACATTTTGCTGTGTTAATGTGACGTAATAGTATCCAACTGTGCACTCAATGTCCCTCATACATTAAACCTGCAGCCATCCTTCCCTTAAACTCCAACCAGCTCTTCTACGATGCTTCAACCGACACTAGTCTGAGCCTTACAGCCCTTATGGTGCCTTTCCAATGTGCAAGCTGATTCCACAGGCGCTAATGCAGCCCATACCATCAGTGATGCAGGCGTTTGAACTGAGTGCAGATAAGAAGCCCAATGGTCCCTGTCTTTTTCAGTCCACAGACTAAACCAAATGAAACCAAACGCACCTTTTAACTCGTGTGTCTTTGAACCACACAGTCAGATTGTTTTGGTTATTCTTGTGTTTAGGATCTCTCTCTTTGCACTGGTCTCTTTGGCTCAACTGCATGCTGGATTGGGTTCATAACCCTCTTTGGCTCTCGGAAGAGGTGGACGCATCTTTCTCCCTCTCCCTCCCTTATCTTCCCTGCTGCTGCTTCTATGTGTTTGTCTAGTCTCGTCTAACTCTAACCCTCAAAGAGTTTCCCAGTCTTGTTCTCTAAAACCTAAAGAATTATGGATTTGATCAACTGCTCCTGTAATGGAATTGACACCCTGCTAGGCTTGGGAGAGCCCGATTGTCCTGCGGAGACGTTTGCTGCCGGATACTCGATGGTCGGTTGCGTCGTGTGTCTGGCGACACTCTCGACGGAGGACAATGAACGACATCTACCAATTTGGAACCACGATAACAGAGTTCGGGCTGATTGGAGCTGGCTCGGCTTATCGAAGAACAAGAAGCGGCTACAGCTGTTCAAAATCCCATAAGTCTGGCAGACATGATAGACGATAGCAGGGCTTTGAGTACTCAGACTGTGTTTTGAACGCAATATGGATAAGATCTTGGAGAAGAACAACAGGAATTGAGATAATTGGTGACCAGTGATGGACATTAGACCAACTGTAAAAATTGGATGCAGTTGTTCGCACTAAACCCAAACATTCATCATCTTCACTCATGCGGCCCCCCTGGCGCCAGCTGAAGTCCTGCCAAGGTTGAAGCCGACTAGAACAACAAATTCTTCCCATGATAACAGAACTCTTTGTCCCTCCTTCAAGGCCACCTGGGTCCACTGGAGACTGTTGACCTTCGCTTAACCGGGCGTGGTGACACTTTCTCTCAGCTGAACACGGGATACACACATGCACACGCACGAAACATGTACACTGATACTGATACGCCCTCACTATCACCCTCCCTCCCCCGAATCCAACGCCTCCTGCTTACCTCCCATCCGATGTGGACAACGGATCAGCTGGAGGCGCAATCGAAGATTGCAGCGCTCCCAGATCAGCTGTACACACTGGAATACTCTCCCATGTTGCTTGTCTGTGTTTTATTGTGTTATGGTGTGTTGATTAGAGATGGGTATCGAAACCTGGTTCTTGTTGAGAACCGGTTCCCACTGTTTCAATTCCTTGGAAATGTTTGCCATTTTTGGAAATGTTTGCCATTTTTGCAAACGATTCCCTTATCAATTCCAGTTGCCCCGAATGACGTCACCACGTTGCGGAGCGTCATTTACCTGGCAGGAAACACGGCGCCTAAGCGGCTCAAACGCTCAAAAGTTTGATTACACTTTATGAGAACGGATGACAACAGGGCAACTTGCAATACTTGCAAAGTAGATATTTCATTTAAGGGAGGAAACACTACGAATATGCAAAAGCATTTGCTCACAAAACACGTGATGACCTTAAATGAATGTCGTGTTTTTAATTCCGCTCCGGACTCGTGAATCTCAACCCAGCAGCAGCGGTAACGTTTGCACGTCCTCTCCCGTTAATGCGGCGGATAAATAATCAACTAACAGTGCATATTATGTTAGCGCGATCTGTCCTTATTACAAAACCTGCCATTGCTGTGCATTTAGGTGACCATGATGAGACAGACAGAGTCTGGCTCAGATGCTGGCAGTTCTTGCTGCAGTCTACCGGTAGCGTCTCCTTTCAGACCAGGATAGACGAATGTCACCGAGCAGTGACTAAGTTTGTGGTAAAAGGCTTGCACCCATTTGCCACAACAGATGCCCCCGATTTTCAGTAAGTGAATGCGTTTAATTGTAGGCAGGGACATTACTGGATATTCTTGTGTAATTGCTACAGAAGAATATTTATTTTTTTATTTTACATTTACAATTTTTTTTTCCTGGGGACCCCGTGACACCCCATTGAAGAGCCGTAGGCTGTGGATCTCTTAAGATGTCACTGTTGAAACCCAACAGGCCATGTTACTCCTAAATTTCTATCTTGTTCAAAGAGAAGATATAAAACAAAAGTTCTAAGCTAATCGACCTTAGTGTTCTCCTTTTTTTTTTTTAAAAAGGAATCGATAAGAGAATCGTTAAAGAATCGAATCGTTAAACAGAATCAAAAATGGAATCGGAATCATGAAAATCTTATTAATACCCATCCCTAGTGTTGATATCTGTGCATTCCTGGATTATCCTTTTGTGTAACACATTTCGATGTTTGTTTTCCCCCTTGCTACCTGGCCTGACCTGTCTCCCCAATGTGATGTTTGTGTATTGTATGTACGGTTGGCAAGGTCTGTCATCTCAGTTGTGAGCAACTGCAACTGACAAATAAAGGCTATCTCATCATCATCATCATCATCATCATCATAATGCTCAGGTCAGGTCTCACCTGTGTAAAGCCCCACTAGTTTGTTTTAATAATTTAAATTTAAATTATCCAGTTCAGCTAGATGGACCTATGAAGATATTTAATTTTTCTCACTTTGCATGCTGCCGACTACCAAGGCGACACAGTAAAACTGCCAGCTGACCAGCTTTTGTTGAATCAAAGGAAAAGAAATTGTCATCACTATGTTTCTTCAAAGCAGCTCTTAAATGAAGTTAAGTATGAAACAGCAATGGTTTTAAGGATTCAGTTTTCAATCATTTAATTAGACTACTATAGCAACTATGCAAGAATTTACTAGAACAATTATGTCTAGCGTAACTTTGACAGCGAATACTCTGAGGCCTCCATGTCGCTTTCATATTCAGTTCCCCGTTCAATCCAAATGAGCTCAGCTTCTTTCATGTACAACATTTAGCCGCATCCACCACAAAGCAAAAATGTCAGCTTTATTTGCCAGAGGTATCCTTCTGCGCACAGACCAGAAATACCATGCAAAACACTCCTGGACACGCTTTTCAGAAAAAGTCATTTAGCATATCAAATATAGGCCACACAGGAGGGAGAGGGCGTATTCAAGCTCTGTTTTACTTAGTATGTGTAGCTCTATCCCAGCGCTGCAAAGAGTATGTCTAAACAAATGGTACATGATCATTTCTCCTATGTGAAGGAAGAGCAGTGGAAAGGTTTTCAGGATCCCTGTGAGACAGGTAAATCCCCAGCTTCCTTTTAAGATGGAACTCAGCAATCTGATGGAGTGTATCAAGCTATCAGCCCCATCAACCTCAGTTGTTAGAAAGCAGCGAATCGTGCATGTGTGGAAGCCTGCATGAAAATAA
The DNA here is from genome assembly GCF_900408965.1 of Simochromis diagramma. Taxonomy (NCBI): domain Eukaryota; kingdom Metazoa; phylum Chordata; class Actinopteri; order Cichliformes; family Cichlidae; genus Simochromis; species Simochromis diagramma. The sequence continues at coordinate 137,200 of NW_024386789.1, read as the reverse complement.
AATAATCTATGTAAAGGAATTGTGGAGCTGCAAATCAAGTCAACCTACACAGGTAGGTTTGAACCACTTGAATAAGAAATTATAATCACAACAGCACAAACCTAGACGACCACAAAGGTAAGACGGGCCAAGATCTACATATAACTGAAAGGGGAAAAAAAAGGAAGCAATCATTTCTGTCTCAACATGAATCAGGAAATACTTAACTGTGCAAGAAGCTGTTAAACTAGCTTATTAATTATTTAGTCTGCACAGGTAAGATTCTGCAGTTTTCCAGATGAAAACCAAGCAGGACTCCGAGTGTAAGCTGCTCTCACCACAGCCAGGCTGGCTTTTGAACGCTCTGCCAGGCCCAAGCATCAGGGATGTTTTCTTAAGACACCAGCTCCAACCATTTAATTAGCTAATGTATGTTATTATCCTGCTCTTAATGATAAATGTTTTTACACATGTGAAAACACACTGAAGCAGCTCAGTAGAACTAAGGTTTAAGACATTTCTTAAAGAAGAATTGCCATAGCAGTGGTGCAGGTTTTTTGACAACTGGCTCAGTTATCAATTAGGATTAGTTTGTACATGCTAATCTGAAAATAAATGACAATACTACAGCACTACAGTATTTTTAAACCCATCAACCCGCTTTTATAAACACATGTGGCACATGAAAGTTGCAGCTGTATCAGAATTCAAATTAAGCACACGTGGCACAGCTACTGCCATCCACTGACACACTGGTGGTGGGCAAATAAGGTCTCTGACAGCCAGACAGAACTAAACAGATAGCTGTGTCAAAAAGTAGCAGATATGGCTTCTGAACTGCCGCTCCTGTCCAGATATTCTCCCACACAGCTGTCCATCACGCTGTCACTGCTGGGAGCTGATCCTTCTTTTCCCATCTTGTCTACCTTTGTTCCGTTTCACCCAGAAAAGAAAAACCATAAACGCGAAATTCTTGCAAATATCAAACAGTTCCAAGTTATCTGGGTGACCACAGTCGATTCCACCAGCAGTATCGCTTTTTATCTTCAAAGCGCTCGCACTCAGCCAAAGTAGCTGCTGCTGATAAGAGCTCACAAGGCCTTATTCAGTGCCAAATTCTGGTACCAATGAAGGCCCTGAATGACACTTCTCTCATGGCCATCTGCAGACACAAACCACGGGGGGTTTATTGTTAAACTTCCTGTAATCTTGGCCTAGATTTCAAGCTGTCTGACAAACTGCTGATCAAGTTAATTGACAATACTCTGAATAAGAAAAACCTAAATTTAAAAAAAAGAAAAACAACAACAAAAAAAACCCAGGCAGTTAATTTGTGTGAGTATCACATGCCTCATGGTAGCAGACAGGAAAAACACCACAAGAAAAGCTTAACCAATCTATAAAGCAGAGGGGCACATGCTATAATACCAGTAAATAGACCCATCCCCTAGGCTCCAGACTGGGGATCTGCTCATTCAGCTTTTTCCAGTGCTGATAGGATACCAATACCTTGGCTTTAGGTATCTGCCAGTATCAAATAGTAATCTTATACCAGAGTCAATGAGCTGTAATCTTCACTCTGAAGATGACACTGGGAATTATTCTTTTAATGTGTGAGACAACATAAGGCTTGACTTTAAAATAAATAAATAAATTAAAAAAAACTGGGTTAGAACAACAAAGGGACCCAAAGCATCCGATGCCACCTCTGCGACATGTAGAAGAACAACATGCGCCGAAAAGGAGGCAGTGGAAAGCAGAAAGCAGTCTCAGGTGTGATTCCATTTTTCAAAATAGTGCTTTCTGCATTATTTGTAGCTCAAAATTCAATACAAGGCAATACATCTAATCTGAGGAAACGCCTGGTCAAACACAAAATATTCCTACAAACTGAAGAGTGCACTGTTTGACAGCCTGAAAGCCTATTTCAATTAGGACCTGCAGGTAGCATCATCATAGTTGTCGCCAACATATAAGAAGTTCAGCTCATGGATGATGATGAAAATTTTAGAATGGTGACAATCTACAGGTACCGAACCAGGCAGCTGGATAAGCTGCTGACAGACTGGATTTTCCCCCCACCCTGTCGGCTAGTTTAGCATTTTTAAACTGGCTCCGCTTAAGTGTCTTATCAGTATGCTGTTTACAGTAAATAAATGCATTATATGAGACTGCATGTCCACAACCCAAGTATGTAAACATAACTGATAACAGTCTAACATTACTATTTAATACTGTAGTAGCAAACACTGTGACAGCGATGTCAAATCACAGACGACGTCTGAAAACAACAAAGACGACCGGAGCAGTGTGTAAAATGTTGCAGATAACGAAGAGGACGCGTCACAATTCATAATATACAAAAAAATGATTGTTTCCGTTTCCTGCTCAGAAATTCTGGGCCCTTCTTTTAAGAAGCTTAATTTATTTAGGTTAATGTATATGATATTAGGGCCTCTGTAGGCAAAAACAAAGCAATATGGACCAACCTTTTGTGTCCATAATCTAAAAGTGCAGAGAGGCACAACCGTCTCTGCTCTCAGCTGTGACTGTTTGAACTGTGACGTGCTGGGTTAATTGTTGTATTTGTGTTAGGGCTGGTCCCAGCAGAAGAATTAAAGCAGGACGAGCACTGCATCGCTACCGTGATGACTGGTTTTATGTCAAACAATGACTCCACTCTCCAAAAAAAAAAAAAAAAAAAAAAAATGCTACACACTTGTGTCTACTAATAAAATGGCCTGCTGATGGGTGTCTAGATACAAACAGTTGTCACGGAAAGACAACACAAATCAGCTGAAACCATGGTAAAATTCACAAGTTAAGAGGCTTATAATCCCTCGGACATTTCAGTATCAAGATGTCAGAGTGGGCTCGATGTGGATTCATAATCCTGGCTCTGCAGGCTACCTTTTGCTTTTGGTGCAGGAATCAGATTTCTTGGATCTTTTGGCCTGACCATCCCTGTCCTCTTGGCAGGTTGTTCCCAAAAGCCCCGCTAGCAATGTGCAGTGCACTGTGAGAGCTGCATCGCCCAAATATGACGACAGAAGCACTTCAGTGTAACCAAGATGCACATATTGAGTGCACAAGCTGCAACCTGGGGTGATTTCTGCCTAACCCAACTTTGGCCATATAATAAAATTCTTAATACAGCCAATAATCTCGTGTGTTAGATAAGAAACACACAATCCTCTGATCTCATCCCTGTTTATAATAAAGACAGGAGCTGAGAAATGCTCTCACACTGATGCAACTGGCAAAAAAAGGAGTACATTTGTCAATCTGCAGGTTAAATCATCACATTAAAAACACACAAGCACAAAGACTGCAGTCTGAGCCTGATACTTTTATACCTCTGTGATGTTACAAGCTGTACAGCTATGCTGCCAAACACAAAACATAAAAAAAGCAGAAAACCGGTGCTGAATAAAAACAGGGTGTATTCAAAGGCGTTAATAAGTGATTTCTGTTTACACTGGGGATGTAGGTGAGCACAAGCTGGAGGTCATAGCGGTTTCCTTGAGGATTTCACGAGTGGCAAACACCACCCGGTTCACGCTTGGCGGTGTAAGCTGTGCTAATGACATGGATAGGTATACTTCCCAGTGTAGCCGCTCACTCTGGTTGCCTTGTACCATTTAGGCCAGACCTGTCCTGCCTGCTGTGGTGGTGGTCACCCTATACGTTATGGTGACACCTATTTAGAGTAACGTGTGTGACCCACATTTGTCCGTTCCCCTCCCAGCAGTTGACAATAACACGTCAAACATGTCTCAGTGGGAGAAAAAAAAATCCATATGTCGAGCTCACCCCTCTCTGGTTAATTCCAACAGTGTCGACCCCGCAGTCGCCACTCGCTGCCTGCTGCCGGAGACACAAGCTGGACGGTGTTTAGGAGGAAAACAGCGCTTTAATCCCTTTCTTCCCTCCGGTTACACTGCCGTTTCGTCACACTAGCAGGCTGGGAACACTGCAAGATACATGTGTAGCTTCTACGCAACCTAGTCTCAGTGCTTCCGCGACCCAGGCAGTTTCTGCCATTTCATACCAACGTCGTCGAAACCTTCCGATGTTTCCTCGGCTGCACAATGAGAACCAGGGGGCGTTCAAAACCGCCTGCGCGTTCCCGGCGGCTACGTCTGCAAAGCGGAAGCGACGGTTTTGCAACGTTTTGGAATGATGTCGCGTTCAATGGTAATGGGTGGATGTTAACTACTTGCTAAAGGGTTATTTAAAAACCTGAAAGGTACAACTACTCATCTTCTACTTAAAACGTTATACAAAAGTGACGAGTAACATTTAAAATAGCGCTAACAAAGTATTATCAGTTTTATAGCTGTTTTCTACACCTAGCTATCAAGCAAATGTAAGACAGGTTCACATAAAAATAACTATTCCAGTTAAACTTATACATGTTAAAGCGCCAAATGAAAATAATTTTGTCCTGAATGACAATTTAAAGGTATTTATAGACTACTTTTATGAGGTGTAGCCTTTGCTTTACTTTTCTAGATAAAAACCTTTCATTAAAAGTACAAAAGTTGGTCCATAGCATCATACTTTGTAACATTTTGACTTATCAAGGCCTCAAAATCAACATATATCCCATACATATAATTAAATTATGTATAAGTAAAATACATATGACATTTTATTCAGCACCCTACACAGATTTGGTGTTGGAGAGGCAGTCTCCCATTGAGTAAGAGAACGGTACACAGACGGGCTCACACCACAAAGATTCACACGACAGCTCACTATCTCCATCTTTGTTTGCCATTTTCACTGACCTGCTCACTGCAGCAGCGCTAATCAGTGATGCCCAATTGTCAGGTCAACACCTCGAAATAAGAAATCACACAGTGGACTTCAATATTTCATCGCTATTTCATAGCTTATGAACTGCAATATTTATCATTCCAGCCCCACATTTTCTAATATATAATTATACACAGCTTTACACATCAATTACCTTCTTTTATTTAGCTGTTTATCCATTTTTTTTTTATTATAGTAAGTTTATTAAATCAATTTCCATTCCTTGTCCTGTCAGTACCTTGTCTCCACACTTCATCCTGTTGTCTATATAGAAAAAAAAAGCTTACTCTGGCAGAGAATGGGGGAAATGCAGATGTCTCTACGAAGTGCTCTTTCATATGTTAGGGTAATAAAAGAAGTAATTAAGCAGACAAAAAAATATATAAAACTGCCTCCCCAAAATGACACAGTTTTCTCAAGGAATATTTAACTTTTGAGCCTGTCTAATTACAGGACTTTATAGTACTGAGGTATCCGAGGTTGTAACCTACATGATTTACAACCGAGTTGTTATTTTGCAAGTTTTTAAACGCAAAGCTCACTACTAATGATGTAGATTGTCAGCATACTTTAAACAAAAGAACCTGGGCCCAATGAAACATAATGCTTGCCTGTCCACAGATGCATAAATCCAAGTTTCAGAAAATCACTTTTAGAGAAGTCACATGAAGCTGTCAGTAGCTGCATGAAGACACTGTGGTTATTCCTGCTTTAACCTAATGTGTCACTAGTAGTTGAAGCATCAGATTAACACAGTGCTCCCTACAATGGATTGGTGCTTTGCTGCCCCATCTGTTGTTAGCTTGCCCTGCAAATCCAATTATGTTCTTAGTTTCCCCGGTCTAAAAATAGTAGAAAATAAGGGAAAACGCAGAGGGCCACGTCATTAGATGCGAGCACAGGGGAAATTTGTGCTATGGGTTCTTTTTCTTGTGATGAGGAGATGACTGGGGTGTCACGAGCTGCCAGACGGGAGCGCCGGGATGAGGGAGAGGTGGGTGGAACGGCAGCAAGGGATGAATAAGAGGAGGAAGGATTAGGTTCAGAGAAAGGAACTTAAGAAGAATCTCTCCAGATACTGGATGAAATAAGGTAGGCTCCATAATGCGTGGAATGCGATTTTATCGTTTATAGCCTGAGCAGCGCTCATCCGACAAAGTGTAAAAGTGTGTGTTTGCGTACAGTCACACAGTTTGTCACCAAAAGTCAGCATGTTTTGTACTTTATCCTTTGTGTCAGCTGCTATAGCTACTCACTTTTTATTCTAGAACAGTGCTGGTAAGTTTGCAGAACAGGGAGCGGTTGAGGAAGGCAGAAAACACCCATTTCAATCCCACACACAGTGAGTGAGATACAGCTTATTAATAAGAAAAACAGGAGTATTTTACTGAGCCGCCTTCATTTTTATCTGTTTGTGTGTAAGTGACACAGAGCAACTGAAGTCATTCATCATGTGCTCTGTGTGAAGAGAAAGACTGTGACTTTTGTCATTTATGTCAGCACTGCAGTGACTTACTTTCTCTGCAGGAGTTTTTATTTGGAGCTGTGATTTTTAAATCAACTGATGTACTTTGCCGTTATTTGTGTCAACGAATGTGTCTGCATGCCAATAAAAACATCTTTAAAAAAAGAGGGCTTTTCATTGAAGGCATTTTCAGTGTTGGGTAAAACTACTTTGAAAGTATAGGTTTGCAAACATGTTGGAAGAAGCTGAATAACAGAAGTGCTACATAATGGTAAAGTCTTATAAAGCGCTTTTCTACAATACTCTTCCGGAGCACTCAGAGCACTAACATCTAACATTCATACTCTGATTGATGCATCTGAAAGCAACTTGAGGTTAGTATCTTGCCCAAGAATATTTGGCATGCAAACCCACAACCCTCTGATTAGTGCTCTACCTCCTCAGCTACAGCCACCCCAATGGAGTAAGCTAGTTTGGTTAAGTAAATCTTTGAAGAAATAAACAGAAAAACCGACATTATTTAAAGAAATAAACACGTTAGTTCTACATAAATCTGAAAAAGTGCACCATTCACTGCAGAAAGCAAGAATTTCAGTTATGTCATGTATACACTTGAGGACCGACAGCTTGATCCCCAATCACGCCTATACATGATCACTAAGCAACACCCACCCTTGACTTCCAAAAGGTCAAGTGTGAGGCAGTGGCTGCCTGACAAATACTTTACCTGGGCATGGCTTCGCAGTGGTCAGCAGGGAGAGAACAGCATGCTAAAAAAAAAGTGCTTAATTTGCAGTAAAGAAGCAATGTACAATAAAAGTCTTGCATCATTTATTTCCTTTTACAGCCCAAACTTATTTGAATCGTGTCTGCAAAGGGCCTTAAGAGATGCCTAGATGATCGTTTGAAACTCAGCATTGCCTTATCTCGAGAATAGGGATGGAAAATGACAGTGGCGATGAACAATAAGCCGTGTTCAGCTCTGAATTTTTTTGACATGACTTGCAGGAAAAATGAAAGGCATTTTCGTTGCATTCCATTAAGCTTCTTCAGTTCTCCAGTTGTTACTGGTATTGTGCACGGTGGATGACTGGGATACCGCCCTGGCTTTAATAGACATGTTGTAAGAAAGGGCCACACTAATTGTTTCCACACAGACGCTTGACCCTAGGTCATCTTGAATTAAATCAAAGCACACGTAACCTGATTAACAGAGCTTGGGTTACTTGGCAATCGATCATGTTGCCAGGCTCGGCACAGTAAGCTTGTCTGCTTTCTGTCACTGTTTTAATGCTGTTCGTGTGTCGGGAAGGTCATGGAATAAACTGTATGCCAAACTTTAGTTCTGTCCAGCCACAGAACCTGCCACCAGCACAACCTAAAAATAAACTGAATGAATAAATATAGTAAATTAAAGACACCAGCGTGAAAACAATATATAAAGCCTCGACAACTTTCCATGCCTCCGCTTTTATTCCTTCATTATACTGCAGTGGCAACAAAGCAGGAAACCTTATAAGTTATTAATGTTACTAAGAGTTGTGTAAATGTCTTAGGTTGTTAATCTGGTTACATTACAGCTTGTTATATTCCCTGTACTATAATGAAATAGTAACTTAGTTTTCTCCTTCGTCTTGTTATTTGCTACAAAGTTTGTTGACAGGTTTGTTGTTGCTGATGATGATAAGTTTTTTGTAAAAAAAAAAAAATTGTGTATAATCAGTTTTGTGCTTTTCCCTTAAATTCTGTCATATACATATGGCGTACTGTTACAATAGCCAAAGTTTCAAATAATGACGTTACAGAATGTACAAGTAATCCCTGTAAGCCATAAACTCAGGCTTCAGACAGCACTAAAGGTTCAAGTTCAGACAGTTTTTTTCTGCTCTTGAGTCTATGTGATGTCAGTGAGAGATGCTGAGAGCCCCACCCTCCTGACAGGCAGCCAATCAGAAGAAGATTGCCTTTTAGGACGGGCGGTCTTAAAGTGAGAGGAGATAAAAAGACTGAGGGGCTACAGTAATACCCAGCATAAGATGCCTTTTTTTTCAACAGTGAGTCATGCAGGGCTGTTCTGATCGAGTCCAAGAACAAAAGCTTTGCCTTTTTTCTGGCTGTTAACGGAGAGAAAGCCTTTCTAGCTCTGAGTGGGACAAACTTCTAGTAATGCCAATTTTTTCCTTTAAGAAATCCCACTTACTCAAAATGTATTTTATATGATTTTCTAACATTTAGGAACTTTAAAGCCAATGTTAAAGTAAATATAAGCAGGTAAAAATCAAGGATTATTGCATTTTAATGTGTTCAGTTGTGACCCATCCTGCATATCTTCCTGAACTGTATTAAGTATGTATTGTTTAAAATACATATATTAAATTTATAGGATTGGAAAATGATAATAGTGATGAGCAATAAGCTGTGTTTCATGTTCCTGCTCAGTACACCGGATGTTTTCACTTACTGGAAGCTTCTCAAGGTAATTTAGCACTTCAGAAATCCTTTAACCTACGCACATAAGTGCTTTAAATGTGCTGATCACCACGCTTAGCTCAGCAGGCTCTTAGTTAGCACTGATAAAGAAACTGATTCAAAAATACACTTACAACATCTAACGTTTTCTGTTTCCTTATCTTTCATTTAATCTTCAAACGTGCATATCAGTATGATTTGTTAAGAAAATACGCTAAGCGCTTGTCACAAGAGCTTTCATTTAAATATAATTCTAATGACACAAAAAAGGAAAAATCAACTTTCAGAAAGCTTCTATGGCATTTGATTGAGTATTTCATCTAAAATGAATCTGTTTCACAAAATGTAGTGTAGATGAACATCTGAACTTTTACGTTGTAACATAAGGAAACAAAGAGCCTTATTCTCTTGCAATAAAATAAAAATTTGGTAATGGGGTGCTTTGGGTTTGTCTCTTTTGCTTGTGTATCCCAGAAGTATGGGTACGTTTGTGACCCTGGCAGAGGTTTTGGAGGCCCGGGGCTCACCGCTGGATGAGGATGAGGTCTGGTGTCTGCTTCTTGCCACCACTGATGCCTTACTCGAAATCTCCAAAAAAGGTAACCTTCCTTCATCACCTTCCCAAATTCACAACTGTTTAAGGACAGGGCTTGATTTAAAACATAGACTGTACAATAAAGATGGATATAGCCACTGTACTCATTAGTGTATGAGGTCCCATTTTGAAACCTTTCACGTTTGCCATGGTGTTTTTGATGTGAAACGGTCGATGTAGATGATTACAAAGTAACCAGGGGACAACTCATAGTCATAGACTAACTATTTGTCAGTTAGGAGGTAAGGCAGCTGTATGCATCCTACTTTTTCTTTCTTTTGATGCTAAGGGAGCTCATAATGTACAAAATGAAAATCATGTTGTAATTATTAGGACCTGAAACTAGCAACCAAGACTGTAAATGCTTCCATACATGAAAGTTTATTGATGTTTTAAACTGAGGGCTCTTTCCCCATGAACCCAAAGAAGTCACCTTCTCATTGACCCCCTTTTCAGATCTGAAAGTTACATTTAGTATCTCTGATATTCTTTCTCTAGTCCAAAAGTAATGTTCAATAACAAACACACTGTGGCTGAAAGCATGCTCTTATTCAAAGAAATCTCTTTTTATCAAATCTCTCGAGCTGGTGACAAGCTTGTGATGTGCTCTCCGTTTAGGTTCAGGCAACATGTGCAGCGTGCTGAGCCCAGGCTCAGTGCTGCTCTCAGCCAACGGGAGTCTGGCCTTCAAAAGCTGTGCTCGAAATGAAGACGTGGCCTCCTTCACAGCCCCTGAAGTCCAGCAGGGTCACACCGCCTCCTCGAGGACTGCAGTCGAAAAGGTGTGTTGTTGTTGCTTTGAGGTCTTTTATATTGCAGTGCGTGCTTGTTCCGAAAAACAGATGTTCCACAAGCACAGCTGTGGCCAATTTGCTAAATATGCAGCTGACTAAATTTGGAAAATCTTGCACTGACCAAAAGAAAAACCATAATTGGAAATCATGCATGATACCTCGTAGGATTAAAAAAAAAAATCTCTAAATTGTAGATAACAATGAAATCTCAGGTTAACTAATTTAGTAGTCACGTATTTGGTGTGTATCTACTCTTCAGATGGTTGTATACTCACTGGGGATGACTCTTTATTGGTGTGTTGACTATCACCTACCTCACAACCAGGTACTCCTCCTCTTATATCTTCCCGTAATCTCATTCTTCTTTATTCTTAGCACTTGCGTGCCATTCATTTTGCTTTTCTTCTGTATTTTTCTCCCCAGCCAGTCCAAATAAGTGCTGAGCTGGAAGGTTTGCTACTGAGCATGTGCGAGGACATGATGTTGAGAAGGACGGACCTGCTAACGGTGCTGGAAACCTGTGAGCTACACCACAAGGCTTCAATGCTTCCTCCTGCAGAGCGTCTCATTAGGCAGCTGGTGGAGGATGTTTACAGAAACTCGGTGAGTAGTGGTTAAGTGGTTAGGTTGAAGCTCCGCCGGTTAGCTGAGATCATGTCTGGTTTTGATTTTTGTAATAACTCTGTTTCCTTGAATTTGACAATGATTTCTTTACAGGCTGATCACGTCTCTATGGCTGATAATGGATCCCAGCTAACAGACCGCAGTCAAGTGGTCCGGGACAGATTACACAGTAAGAAAGTGCTTCTAATTGTCAAATGTAATGTTTCTGAAAAGTCTTATTAGCTTAAAGCATTAGAAAAACAATAGCACTTGTCTGTATATTAAATGTAAAGCTGCTGCAATCAGCAGGTATAGTTCATTAGTGCTCATTAGTGAAAGTGTAGATCTAGTTGAGGTCCACCTAATAGGGGGAAAGCAGGTCTTTCATCAGTTATCACTTTGTCTGAAGAGGAAAAAAAGAGTTTAATGTTGATTGTCAAAGGTCTGGTCAAAGTACACTACCTAACAAGGCTTTACAATAGCATGAGATTGATGTCAGTCCTAACTATAGTGCTGACTGGTGCTGAACCAATACTCCTCTAGTGGCACTGATAGGACAGGTACTCTTCAGATGAGTCATGCTTTATGGTCTGTCCCACTTTTCTCTAACATTTTCCGTGGTACACGAAGGCTGTGTCCCAATTCAGGGTCTGCACGCTTGAAGTACGCATTTTAAGTGCGATTACGTCACCGCCACGCGACGACGGCTGTCCCAATTCGAAGTGTACTTCAAATGCATACTCCAAATGCGCCGTTGATTTCCCCAAATATCAAGCATGGTCCGGTTCACGCTTCGTGGTCCCATATATCCCACAATTCATAGCGTGGCGGTGGATGTGGATAATTTTGCCGCAAAATACGGCAGGAGGGAGCGGGCGAAGAGTGAACTGTTAAAAGTAAGTACTGAATAGGATGTCACTTATTTATGTGCAAATGTTTAATAACGAAGAAGATTAAAACATTGCTGTTGGCCACATGTCGGCAAAGTTATGTAACATTAGTGATGTTTGTACTTTCAGTGTTAACTTGGTTTTAAAGCCTCTACAAATATATATATCATAATAATCGGAAAATACATATAATATTGTCCATATTATATTTACATTACCACAGTGAGATGATTTTAGTCTCATGAACAACATTAACTAATTGTTATTTACTAACTAATCTTATATGACTGTTCAGCACAGAAATGAAGCCCAACAATCATGTTTTACAGTCCCGTGGTCTCAGCCTCAGATACTCAGCTAATCAAAGTGATGTCATGACAAAAATGAATGACCAACAAAACATTTTTTCTCCTTCATTTCTGTCACACAAAGCTGTATGAAACATTTCTTGCGGTTAGTATCATGGTTGCTAGGCAACCTGAACAGCGTGACGAAGGGTAGACCGTCCCATTTCACAAGCCTCTCACTTCCGCACTTCTTGTACTTATAGTACGCGTGCAGACCCTGAATTGGGACACAGCCTAAGAGTTTTGTCATTTCTCACTGATTTGTGTCATTCTACGTTCTTTCAGCTTGCTAGCTGTCAAGTGCCAGCGTCCCAATTTTGACTCCTGACTGTGTGCACTGCTCTGCTTGCTGAGTTAACTTATGCTAAATATTAAATTAAACAAAAGAGAGAATGTTATACTAGTATAAGTTATGTTGTTCCTTCGGGGCCCCCTGAAGGAAATCCCCTTTCCTACTGTCCTAGAGACACATAACTGTGTTAAGTAACTCCCAAGCTACAGTATAAATTTACTTGAGTCATTTGTGTTATTTCAGCAGAATACTGTGGCTGGTTAACTCAATGGCTTTTCAGTAAATCAGTTTAGCATTTTAGAGTAAGTAAGGTTTATTTATATAGTGCTTTTTAAGAGCAGAATTCACAAAGTGCTTTACAGTACAGAAGTAAGTATACACCAAATTAAAATAGTATAAAGAGATAAAAAATAAATAAGAGCAAGCCTGCACAGGTGGGTCACAAGTTTCTTGAGTAAAACACAGTCTAACCTTTACATAACCTTACATACATAATCCATGCATCCATTCTCTTCTGCTGGTCCTTGTGAGGATCACGGGTGCAGTTTTCCATTGAAACAACACAAAGGACTCAACTGAAGAAAACCTAATTTGTTCAGTAAATCTAACTACATTATTCTTTAAAACCAACAAAAGTTGATATTTTTTTAAAGTATAGATAAAGTATAGATTTTGATATAAAATGTGTTCATTAATGAGCCACAGAAGTCTCATCATCCGTGGACAGAGCTTGTCCCTGCTTCCAGGCTAAGCTAATATGCTAAGCTAACTACATGTTAGACATGAGTGGTATCAGTCTTTACCCTGCAAGAAAGCTAAGAAGCATATTTGAAAAATAATATTCAGCTTTTATGTGACATACATGTTTATTTTTCAGGGAGCTCTTTTAGTAACTCGACATGGTCGCTGAAGAAGAAGATGTCCGGAACATTCTCGGGGGTATCTTATTCAGCTAATGCCACAGGGTATGAAATGTGTTTTACACATCTTATAACAGCTTTCTGCCACATTTTAAATCCTATTTTGTTTGCGTCACGGGTGGGCATGTTCAGTTAAATGTATTTGCTTAAATAAGGTGTGGTAAAATAACTAAAAAAGACATAGAAACCATACAGAGTTGTCAAATCCCAAAGGAGTGTTTAACAAAGCTAGTTCCATCAAAATGTTACTCCTGTGTGCACAAGCTATCATCTCATGAGTGACAGATCTCACCTGCCATCAGACTGAGAATGGAAATCTAATTTTCCCCAGGATTCCCTTGGGAGGCCGGCAAATAGAGAGGTACGGCAGCTGGCAGCAGCTGAACCGCAGCCCCGGTAGTCCTTATATGGATGGTAATCGAAATGCCAACTCAAGATCCCTCACACAGTTTGACTCCTCAATGAGTCTGAATGATAAGAAAGTAAAGGTGAGTGCATTTGTGACATTATATTATAATATAGTATAATGTTTCCCAAAATAATTGTGATAATGTATGTAATTTGTGAATCATCTATATATTTAGTTATTACTACAACACATTGAGAAATATGGTCTTTTTAAAATGGATTTCAGACTTAAACAGGTTTTGATTGTTAGATTGATCAGAATCAGAAACATAACTGACCTTAAAGAAGCACCCAAGATAAACAAGGTCCTTTCGAAGCTGACAGTGAAGGGTTCACCAGTCTGTGAAAGACAAAGTAGGCAAAATTCTCAACAATGAGAACATTTTTCAGTTTTAGCTATAATGTTTGTTTCTTTTGTTCACTGATTGAAGACTCAAGAAAACAGTCTTCAAAAGTAAAAAATTTAAAATAATATGGGATATTCTGTTAGCATAGGTTAGAGAAGGAACCAGGGTTACAGGGATAAGGATTTGGAGCAAAATATGCCGCCATCCAGACTTTTTTCCCTTAACGAATTGAGTAGGACACCACTTCCTGTGTGTACCACAATCACACAGTAAAATTGTCAGTTTCACAACCCTCCAGTGGCATATCTACAAGGTACCATAGTTCCCCCATGTCCCAGCTACTTTAATGAAGTTTAAATTTAATACATTTGTATTTATACTTGTATTTTGTATTTGTTGTGCCAATTTCTGCTTTTACGTTTTCATTACAAATGTCATGCTTTGTACCCTTTACCTTAGAGTGTACTTATTATTTTACAGCTGAATTACATTATTATAGATAAACCACAAAACCAAATACAAATAATAAGAATGATGAACACGTAGAACATTAAAGAGATATACAAGCAACAATGGATTAATACTTATGATCCAGTAATATGTATATGTTTCTGAAAAGTGCCATTCTATGTAATGAGTATTCTTACTTAAGGTGCTTTAAATATATCTTGATTATGCAGCTTGTGCACTATTGAGCTACTTAATGATTATAACTTTTAGTTAAATAAAAGGTTTAAATACTTCTAAACACACTTTGTAAACCAAAGACCCAACACAAAATTATGTATGAAGGCTTCTGAAGTGTCACTTTTCACATCAGAAATCAGTGGCAGAGATGTAAAATATTGGATTTAAATTGTTTTGAAATCACTAGACCAACAAATTTGGCGGACACTATATTTTCCTCTCCATTTTCCTGTGTTGCAGGACATGGGTCCTGAGTTTATTAGAGTGCTGGATGAGCCGCTGGTTGTCTTGGAACTTCCTGGATCCATTGTGGTGAATACAGTCCTGATATTTTAGGAGATTTACTTTCAAGGACACACAATACTACAATACTGTTAAATGTGTTTACTCAAGTACAGTTTTGATGTGCTTTCCTCAGTTGCATTGGTCTCTGGTTTAATGGAATATTAATCAGTTTAGTTTCAAACTATCCATTATAGAATTCTGAAGAGTAATATTTTGTAGAGTGAATATTTTGTCTATTCATCTAAAAAAATATATCTTTCATAATCTATTTTGTTCATCTACAACCAAAATTGACCCGTCAGTCCTCTTAGATTAATTAGACAGATAAAAATCTGATATTCTCAAACTTCTATTTTTGCAGTCAAAGAAAGGGAAATCTCCTACCACTCAAAGAGAGCTGAGTGTTGTAATGCCGAATGGCCAGAGCATCCTTGTCAGGTGCGAGGTGAAATCCAGAGGAGGAGACGTCTTTGACATGATTGTGGCTCACTTCAACCTTGTGGAGCATTTCTACTTCGGCCTTGCTTACATTGATGGTAAACGTTTTTGTGTGGTGCTGGTATGCTGTAACTGATACGTTATCAAGTCACTAAAGTTTCTTTCTTTTCTCTCTTCTCTGGTCAGATAATGAGTTTTTCTTTGTGGACAATGACACCAAGATTTCTAAAGTTGCTCCAGATAGCTGGAAAAAAGTGCCTACTGCCACCTTTGTCCTTTTCTTCAGGGTCAAATTCTTCATCAACGACATTTCTCTTCTTTTGTATGTTGCTTTTCCCCCTGTTCGATTATTGCCAACAGCCCTAGTTTGAGGGAGAAACTTTTGAGTGTGTGTGATCTTCTCCATCAGGCACAAACAGACCCGACACCAGTATTACCTCCAGCTTAGGAGAGATCTTTTGGAGGACAGGCTGTCCTGTCATGAGGAGACTGCTCTGTACCTAGGAGGTCTGGCCATGCAGACAGAGTATGGAGACTCCATGCCTGAGGTTCTGTACCTGAAGCTAAACTATAGTTAGAATATAGTTATATGCCGTCACTATAGTTAGTTAGTAACTCATATATAGATTGGATCAAGCTGGAATCCAGGTAGAGTGCTTCTATAGATCCTGCTTATCCATCATACCCTTAGTTTGGGGTGAATATTTTGATTATTATTGTTTAGCTTATGATCCTGATGATGTCATTATCCTTTAATTCTGTTCAGAAATTATTTGAATAGCATTAACATAAGTCTGTTATCTGGTGTTCTTTGCAGGTATATGGTAGGGGCTACTACCGCCCTGATCAGTATGTCTCCAAGAGCGTGTTGGAGAAATGTGCCTTGCCTTACATTCAGGGGGAGCTGTTGCGACTTCACACCAACAATGCTCAAATGCTCACCGACGAATCAGAACTTGAATTTCTCAAGGTATCAAACCTGTCTTTATTGTGACAATATTTAAATAATGATGCAGTGTGTTTTACTGTATCTTCATAGCTGTGACCACTGTTAGTCTCACAGAAATGGTGGTTACCGCTTTGTGTTTTCTTAGGTGTGTCAACAATTGCCTGAGTATGGCGTTTCGTTCCACCGTGTGACACGAGAGAAAAAGCCTTCAGACGGAGAGATTATTCTTGGGGTTTGTGCCAAAGGTGTTATTGTCTATGAGGTGAAAGATGGCAGCAGATCCACTGCTCAGACTTTCTACTGGAGGGACACAGCAACCATCTCGTCTTATGTGAGTGAAGTAATGGTTTCGCCATTGGTTGGTAGTGACCATAAACTCTGTGTAAAGGATGGAGCTGTTGTTTGCTAAGCTATTCTTAAGTCTCAATAAGTTCTGGCTATCACCGTATTAGGTCTTTGAAACCATACTCTTTCATGGTAGCTGCTTGTCCATCACAAAGTTGGCCGGACCTTAAGCTCAACCTGTTGAGTTATCCTTCTGGATAGTAATGGAATTCAAAAAGTACTTTCATAATACTTCAAACTAGTTATTAAGACCGTAAACCTAGCGGGAAAATATTTACTGAGAGCATGAATCAAAGGAGCTTAGGGCCATTTGCCCATAGACTTCCACACAACCAGACATCTCTTTGCAGCCAGAGTAGTTGCCTTCTGCTGATTAGGAATGAGACTTGGAAGCTTCCTCCATGTTTTATACAGTCTATGGGAGTGACACACGGTTTCCTTTCATGGTCTAGAAAATTTTCCTTCATTTTTCCGCAGAAGCATAAATTTGTAGTAGAGTGCCGGGGCAGCAAGAAGAAGCACACGTTCATCACGGAGAGGTCGAAGATAGCCAAATACCTTTGTAACCTTTGTTCAGCGCAGCACAAGTTTAACAATGAGATGAACTCCCGTCAGCTAAGCCACAGCCTGGTGTCAGGTTAGTTATTTCAGTGTTACTCTGTCTCAGTGAAGAAATACACCAAGAAACTAACAAAAACACAACCATAAAGTCTACTCTGCTGTCCAAATACTAAAGATGACTTCTGCCTCTTTGTTCTCCAGAGGACAACATTGTGCAGTACGCAGCAGTGTGCCGTGCTCAGAGCAGCCAGCTTAAGTCTTTCTCATGTTCTGAGACCCCTCAGGATGACAGCGGTCTGACCACGCCTCAGAATGAGTCCATGACCAAGCTGTATGATGATGTCACAGCCAAGATCGAGGCCCGCATAAAACAGCAGCGCCTCAACGAGCAAAGGTACTTTGTTTTCCAGCGGTTTTTACAAGCATAACGCTGTTTCCCGCACTGAACATTCAATTTACAGATGAACCAAATCATTATGACCACTTAAGGAACACTGATCGTGTTGTAGCATCTAATATATACGGATATATTAGATGATAAGTGAACAGTTGGTTCTTGTAGGAAATGTGTTGGATGCAGCAGAAATGGGCAGGTGTTAAGAGCTGAGTAACTTTGACAAGAACCAACTGGTTGCTGCCAGCCACCTGGGTTGGATCATCTCTGAAACAGCAAGGCTTGTGGTGAGTACTTACAGGCAGCGACACCTAAGGCAGGGACAAACCTCCAACTGGAGAGAGCATGCTGTGCTGGAAGAATGCTGATCCAAGTCACGCCTTACAGGACTTAAAGGATCTGCTGCTGTCGTGTTGATGCCTAATGCTACAGAACTGCTTCAGAAACCCATGCTTTGGTTTGTGAGAGCTGCGCTGGTAGTGCAACGTGAATACCAACTAGTGGTGGTCGTAATGTTTTGGGTCATCAGCTTTTTATCTCATAACTGTAGCAATGACAGAGGAGCAATTGGCTTTTATGGCCCATACTTTCGTGAGAATGTCAGTGATTCTCCTGCAGTTATGTAATCCTTATCTAGATTATTATTTTTATAAAAGTGTACTAGACAGGTGAATAGAAGAGGAAAGATATTAAAGCTTTCATGAAGTTACCACGGGTAATTTTTTTGTGCTTTGTGTTTCTTATTTAATGCTTGCTCTAGCAGTCAGCGCAGCAGCAGTGTTATGCTCTCACCATCGTGCTCTCAGAGGAGTGGATCTGAAGCCCCTTGTGGTTCGCCAGCAGCCCAAGGTACACTATATAACCAAATACACTTTCAGCCACTTTAACCGACATATGACAGGTGGTTTACACCAAGTACTCTTATGATAGAGCAGCATCTTAAAAATGTTTAATTCTGGTTGGTTGCCTTGTGATTCAATGCTCCATCATCAAGTCATTGAAACACAGCTGCTTTTCCCACATGTTAACTCCACTGTTAAACTATATTTTTTTGTAGAAACTCCAACTAAACTGGGGACACCATCTGAGAGAGAAGTTATATGTGTTTCCTTAAAGAAAGACCCAAAGCTTGGCCTAGGTAAGCTAAACTCACTTTGTATATATAAAATGCTGTTTTCAGAACCAGCTGGACATAACTAATTCATGTTAGATACAATCACTGTGCCATTTCTGCTACATATTAGTACTATTCTGTATAAATATGTGTGATGGTTCCTCTGGAATATGTTCAACCCAACAAACTCTCTGTTCATATGGTTTATGTTTTTACAGGTATAGTAATAGTTGGCGAGGACACAGTAGGGCGTTATGATTTGGGCATCTTTGTAGCCTCTATTGTGCCTGGTGGACCTGCTGATAAAGATGGACGCATCAGAGCTGGTATGGACTCATGTGGATATTTTACTTAAAGTTAAGTAACACCACATAAAACACTTAGAAAGAAGAAAAACGGATTCCAATATATTATGCTGACTGTTTCATCCAGCATCATCTTTTATTCTAAGAAAAATGATGCAGAGAATATGTAGCATGTAAGAAGAAAGGAGGACAAAGATGGCACTTGAGGTGTCTATGGGGTGTTTGAGGTCACATGTAGTCTGTACATGTACTGTCACTGGACACTAGCACCATTTAATTTCACCATGACCTTTGCCTACAGGTGGCCGTCTGATCTCTCTGAACCACATCAGCCTGGAAGGTGTTACCTTCAGCGAGGCAGCAGAGGTCATGCAAAACAGCCCAGAGGAGGTGCAGCTTATTATCTCACAGCCGAAAGGTGCTTTGTGTGCATGTGTGTATGGATGTATGTGTGTGTGTGGTTACTGTATGTGTATATACGTATGTAATAATACTTGAGTACTTGTGACCTTTGACCACTTTTATGTGTAATATTGAGGATTCAGCTGCTTTTTATATTTTTTCTACCTTTTAGCCTGCTAGCAACATTTCAGCTTTTTGTTGATTCCACCTTCCAGCCTCCATTGTCACTATAAAAAGCTTGAAACCGCAGTCTCCATTTTGACTTAAGGCTGAGAGTGTTAATATGTGTTAGCATTTCATTCTTTCTGCTTTGCCTTACATTTAAAGTCCTAAAAAAAAAGAAACATAAAACAGGATTACGTAAATGGCTTGTATACTTTAAGATTTTAA
The DNA here is from genome assembly GCF_900408965.1 of Simochromis diagramma. Classification (NCBI taxonomy): domain Eukaryota; kingdom Metazoa; phylum Chordata; class Actinopteri; order Cichliformes; family Cichlidae; genus Simochromis; species Simochromis diagramma. The sequence goes on along the minus strand of NW_024386789.1, from coordinate 117,400 downwards.
GACTCAGATCAATGTAAATGAATAATTTTATTACATGTTCTTATTTAAAACCAGCAATATTTTTTCAAGCAGATTCTGTTTAACTTTGTTTAAAAAATAAGTATTTATAATGGGAAACTGCCCACTGTTGCTCTGTCCAAGAGTTTCAAGAAGATTTGATGACAGATTGCAAGACTAGCAAGTACCCAACAGACTTATTTTGTTACTAGTCAGGTTTCAGTTCATGTGCTAGCTTGTATAGACCTAGCTATCAAAAAGAGACTACAGAAGCACTTAATACAGGGGGCTCCGATTACCATTGGGATCACTGTTCACTCCCGACTTCTTCTCGAGCTCTTCTCTCAGCCTTCTTCCTGATTTTGCTATCGCTCAGTATAGCTACATTTACCACGACGGCCATCTTCCTCTGCTTGTCCACCACTAGCATGGCAGGTTGGTTAGCCATCACCAGTTTGTCTGTCTGTACCTGGAAGTCTCACAGGATCTTAGCTCGGTCATTCTTGACTACCCATTTTGACCTCGGGACTTCCAGGTCACACATGGCACACATGTTATGTGTACTATGCCAGTCACTTGGTATGGCGTTCCATGTATGCCCTACCTGCATCTTGCACCCTGCTGATATGTGCTGGATTGTTTTTGGGGCGTGTGGGGCATTACACAGCCCACACCTGGGGTCTTGCCTGGTGTGGTAGATCTCAGCCTCTATGGATCTTGTGCCGAGATTTTGTTCCTGTGCTGTAGGGCTGTGCAATATGACCAAAATCTCATATCCTGATATAAGATATCTATTGTCCCGATAATGATATAAGTCACAAACATTTTACATTTTCTGTAAATTCTGTGAATCTCGGGCAGCTCGACTTGCGTGAGGTGTTTCCAGCTGGGCGTCAATTCTGCTTAGCGTTTATTAAAGGGTTAGGGTCAGGGTCCATTGATCGGCGGACAGAGGCGGTTTCTCGCAGCTTAAGTACAGTTTTTTGTTTTACGGTGGTTTTTCCCGAAGTCACAAAAGTATGACATCACAAAATTCTGACTGGTCACTTGCAATACTGATCCTGGAACAACATTTACTATGTTAATCTGGGAACAACACCAACACGACGATATCAGATCGTGCGCCATTATTAGTGCTGCCATTTAGTTCCTGATGAAGGCTCTCATGGTCCTGTTGATCTTGTATAGTTCTAGGCATTCCAGCATCCATGTGTGGGGTATTGACTCATAGGCTTTCTTGTAGTCAATCCAGGCGGTGGTCTTACAGTCTTGAGCGACTGCTTGGTCTACCAGTAGCTGATGTTTTGCCCCTCTGGTATTCCTGCCAATTCCTTTCTGTGTCCCGCTCATTTATTGAACCATGTGCCTGTTCATCGTAGCTGCTAAGATGCCTGACAGGAGCTTCTATGTGGTAATGAGGCCGATTATTGGCTGCTAGTTGGATGGGTCTGTTGTCTTCTGGAGGTCCTTGGAGATCAGGACTGTCCGGCCTCAACTTAGCCATTCCGGGTGTCTCTCATCTACAAGCAGCTGGTTCATTTGTGCTGCCAGATGCTCACGGAGTGCAGTCAGCCTTTTTCAGCCAGTAGGCATGAATTATATCAGGGCCTAGTGATGTAATTCTTCACACTGGGACCATTTCTTGGATATATGCCACTGTGATGGTCACTGGACCCTGTTCAGGAAGGTTGACATGGTCTGCTCTTTGGTCCAATAGCCACTGAACATTGTTGTTATGGGTTGCGTCCTTCTCCCATATGCTCTCTAGCAACTAGCTAGCTTAGATAAATAAAAAAAAACCCTACTTTTTTTAAACCCTACTTTTTTCACTTATAGTAGGGTTTAAAAAGTTTTTGCACTACCACCATCTTTGCTGTTGCAAAATTATCCTGTACATTTTCATTTACGATTCTTTGAATGCTGTTTCTCTTTCTTACAGTGTCTCTGCCATTATCCACAGTTCCCATCAGTCCCAGCAGTAATAATTGTCGTTCTCCTGGGTTGAGAAAATATATATCCCAGACAACACTAATGACAGATGGACGATCGAGAGATGATAGCCTCGATGAGATTGTGTCAGTCATGATGACGCCAAAGACCAGCAAGAAACTACACTTCCCCCCTGAAGTTCGAGTTCTCAGTACACAGGTAACATCCAAGCAGTTTAGGGATTTAAACTGTGATAATTCTGCACAGTTAATTGCTAAATATCTCTTTAACAACCTTCTTTAAGCATACTTCAGGTGAGGTAAGGATGAAGCTTGAACTTTGTGTTGTTAATGTCTGTGTTATGTTCAGGATAGCTGTTCTCTGTCATCATCTATGAACTGCGTGAAGCCGGAAGAGATCAGCATGGAGCTCAGGAAGATATCAGGAAATCTGGGCATTAGCATATCTGTAAGTTTGTGACATGAATGAATATAGAATGAACAGATTGGGCAGGGTATTGCCCATTTTTAAGATGTGGACTACAAACTGAGATTTTGAAAATACCTTTTTTGGTATTAGCGTTCAATAGCCTGTACGCATCTAACTAATGTGTTAAGAAGAATAATTCGATTAAAAACATTAGGCTTAACAGTCATGGAGGACAATTAGTACAGCAGCTCATCTCCAGCAGTAGACTGCAGCCAATCTTATTAACATCTATGGTCTGACAGGATTAGAGAGAGTTACCTTTCTTGACCTGATCTGCACTGGAAAAGTAAGCAATACCACACTGTAAAGTACTTTGTAGTTAAAGCTCCTTTAATAAATGTTCTTCAATAAAAACACGCAGAATGGACGATTTAGGAAAATAACTAGGATACAACCAGTTGACAGTCAGCTGAGTTGAGTTCTCCATTGCAAAGAGACTGACCCAGATTGACTGGAGTATGCTGAGAATCTATCACAGAGGTTGCTCTCCTATTTTATTCAAAATAAACTTTTTAAGCAACTTTATTATCAGTATATCACAGTATAATTATCAATATATCTATGTTGTCATCAAGTTAAACTAAGGTCTTCTGTTAATGATGGTTTAGGGTGGCATCAACACTAACCTTCCTAATGGAGGAATCTACATCAAGAGCCTTGTTCCAGGAGGGGCTGCTGAGAGAGATGGACGTTTGCATATAGGTATTACACTCTTTTGTTCTTTGGCTCTCGGAGGAGGTGGACGCATCTTTCTCCCTCTCCCTCCCTTATCTTCCCTGCTGCTGCTTCTATGTGTTTGTCTAGTCTCGTCTAACTCTAACCCTCAAAGAGTTTCCCAGTCTTGTTCTCTAAAACCTAAAGAATTATGGATTTGATCAACTGCTCCTGTAATGGAATTGACACCCTGCTAGGCTTGGGAGAGCCCGATTGTCCTGCGGAGACGTTTGCTGCCGGATACTCGATGGTCGGTTGCGTCGTGTGTCTGGCGACACTCTCGACGGAGGACAATGAACGACATCTACCAATTTGGAACCACGATAACAGAGTTCGGGCTGATTGGAGCTGGCTCGGCTTATCGAAGAACAAGAAGCGGCTACAGCTGTTCAAAATCCCATAAGTCTGGCAGACATGATAGACGATGGCAGGGCTTTGAGTACTCAGACTGTGTTTTGAACGCAATATGGATAAGATCTTGGAGAAGAACAACAGGAATTGAGATAATTGGTGACCAGTGATGGACATTAGACCAACTGTAAAAATTGGATGCAGTTGTTCGCACTAAACCCAAACATTCATCATCTTCACTCATGCGGCCCCCCTGGCGCCAGCTGAAGTCCTGCCAAGGTTGAAGCCGACTAGAACAACAAATTCTTCCCATGATAACAGGATTGTTGTCAGAACTCTTTGTCCCTCCTTCAAGGCCACCTGGGTCCACTGGAGACTGTTGACTTTCGCTTAACCGGGCGTGGTGACACTTTCTCTCAGCTGAACACGGGATACACACATGCACACGCACGAAACATGTACACTGATACTGATACGCCCTCACTATCACCCTCCCTCCCCCGAATCCAACGCCTCCTGCTTACCTCCCATCCAATGTGGACAACGGATCAGCTGGAGGCGCAATCGAAGATTGCAGCGGTCCCAGATCAGCTGTACACACTGGAATACTCTCCCATGTTGCTTGTCTGTGTTTTATTGTGTTATGGTGTGTTGATATCTGTGCATTCCTGGATTATCCTTTTGTGTTACACATTTCGATGTTTTTTCCCCCTTGCTACCTAACCTGACCTGTCTCCCCAATGTGATGTTTGTGTATTGTATGTACGGTCGGCAAGGTCTGTCATCTCGGTTGTGAGCAACTGCAACTGACAAATAAAGGCTATCTCATCTCTCATCTCTTACACTCTGTGTTAAATCAAGCAATGCTAAAACCTAATGGTTTAATCAAATAAATTAAAAAAAAACCAACAACCCAAAAGCAAATAACACGGAGGCACAAAGGAGTCAAAAAAACAATATCACACATTTGTAATTGTAAAAAGAAGAAGTGTTATAGTAAGAGTTAACTGTTTCTTAACTCTTTCATTTTCAGGTGACAGACTGTTGGAGATCGACGGCACTAACTTCCAGGGCTTCACCTACCAGCAGGCTGTGGAGTGCTTGAGTAAAACTGGGGAGGTAAATTCATGAAATGCGACTACAAGGGACCAAGGATTACCAGTGTCTGCATTTGATGGTGACTTATGATTTAGCCATACTACACTAATGATGTGGATTTGTGGATGTCAATGTGAGAAACAACTACTGCATGATGAACTATCCAAAATTATAGAATCAGATTTGTGCGCTCAGACTTAAAAAAAACTCCTGAAAATCATTTGCCTTCATATTAGATACAGTTTGTATCTTTATTGGATCTCAAGCGATCTAAAGTAAGGTCTAAAATAATCTCTCACTAAAGTGCCGGTACTGCACTCTGTCTATGCTGCTGTTCATGGTGCCAACTATAATACCCTGACAGTATAAAGATGGATTTAGTTCACTTCCATGATTCTGGATTTGAGTTCTACGTCCTGTGGTCATTGTGTCTCCAAAGACACTTAAAGATGAGATATGAGCGAGCACAGCGTCCAGACTGAGCCACATTAGTAGAAATCCAACATGAATTCCATTTCAGTCCAGCTGCAAATGGATTTATCCTGTCAGTTTTCGGTCTCATCTTTTTGCTTCATATCAAACTGAATTCTGTTCCACCGTGGCCATCCATTTACATTTTTCCTTTTGTTACTCTCATATCTCCCCCCCCCCCCCCCCCCCTTTTTAACCAAATCCCAATCTTGTCCTGTCTTCTTCTATCATAGGTAGTGTCCTTGGTTGTGGAGAGGGAGTTGGTCAACCTACCCAGGGTCTCTCTTATTGCTGACACCAGCAGCACTGTATCCAATCCGAGCCTGAGTTCATCTACCAGCCAGCTAAGACTCAACAGCTCCTCATCTGTGAGCACTACTTTAAACACGATATCTGATCGGCCCAACGAGTACAGCTTTGTTACTGATGGTACGACACCTCAGCTCAGGTTTAGAAATTAATACATTAATACAAAATTAATACAAAATGCTTAATGGCAAGCACATCAATGAGATGTTTCATGTAGTTAGTCAGGAGGGATTTTGGACCACTATCTTTACAAAAACTGTTACACAAAAAGGTGTAGTGGGGAAAACAGGAGACATCACTCTGACTTGACTGAAGAGCAAACAATACAGATTCAGACTGGCCTATCACATAATCTTTCCAGAGAGGAAAAAAAGGAAAAAGGAATAGGTGAATAAGTGAACTTTTAGGAGTTGGTGTAACATATTCATAAGCATTTAAGCAACATGAATTAACAGAGACGTTATTGAATGAAGGCATTTACTACACACTCTTCTATCTTCCTTCTTCTTCTCCTTTGCCCTTCCAATGCTTCACCTTATCATTATCCCATTACCGGCCCTATCCTCGACCTCAAAGACAACACCAAGGAAGTGACTCTGATCAAGAATGAGAGTGGGCTGGGCTTCAGCTTCTTGATGTGTGAGCTGGACCCGCCCACCCGAGATTTTGGGAGCCTCGTCCGGATAAAGCAGCTTTTCCCGGGTCAGCCTGCTCAGCAGAGCGGCAGAATCCAGGAGGGAGATGTCCTGCTGGCCATCAATGGCCAGTCGCTCAAGGAGCTGTCCTATCCAGTATGTGGAGATGCTAAATTAAAGTAGGCAGTGCAAATGCAAATTCATCCTCGGGGCTGTAGATTTTGTGGTAGATGTTCATTGAGATTTACTTGAGAATCTTTTTGAGTAACTGGGTCATGATTACTGGAAAGAGACATCACTGCTGAGTTTTTCAAATGTACTTTTTTGGTGCTTTGAGCAGCACAAGGCAAGTACAATTTAGTTCTGTTATATTCAAGAGCAGGCTGACATTTTTACAGCTGATATCTACAAAAGTGGACAGCTCACACCAAAACAATATGTAGGATAAACAGCACTGCAGGCAAGAGGGAAGATTTGTTAATTTGGTGTGAACCGTCCATTTAAGCTTAATCATCTGTGTTTGCTAATTTTGTTAGTGGGCTTTGATTTTCTTCCATTCAAATCAGATATAGTCTTACGATACGATGGATTTTATATGTATGAATGCTACTGAACTTGGTTTATATGCAGTATATATGATGATTAAAATCTCAAAAATATCTGCATGCATTTTTGTTTGTTATCAACTATTTATCCTGCAGAAGGTGCTAAAGCTTTTCAAAACTTCTCCACCTGAAGTCCAGCTGACCCTCTGTCGTCCTCCACCAGGTAAATACGCACTCTGACATACACGCACATACACGTTTCTACATGCACCGACTTCACCCATTGTCTGCCTGTTTACCAGGGATTCTTCCTACAATTGATCAGTTCGCTGGCTCATGAGTGACCTCATCGTCTTGCTTCGCCAGCATCATCTGAAGCAACCGTGTGCTTTAGAACAAAGCAGGGAGTGGCGACGGAGACTGTAGGGAGAACGGCCGATAAAGCTGTTTTGATCAGTTGACAGGAACATTAAGCTGATCTCATAAATGGACTCCAACACTGTAGAAAGGTCAGGAATGTTCCACAGCGTCAACTGATGTGACTTGACAGCAACACTGTGATAAAAAGCCTGTGGGAGTTTTGTCATATGTGATTACACGGTCACTTTTTATCACTGTCAGAAAGACACTGGAAAGTCTGTTTAATGGTGTTTGATAGTCCACAGGGATAAACACTGCTCTTACATAACTAACATTGTAATTTGGCATAATGTTGCTAACACTAACATCTTACATAACGTGCCATGACATGAAGGAATGTAACTTTTATTAGATTAAGAGGCTGTGCTTCTAACTAATAATGAAAGTTTATCTTTGTTTTTCAAAGAAATAAAGACGGGATAGAAGAGCAGAGAGGCTGGAGACACAGTATGGCTATGTCTGCACAGAATATCTGATGTATAGGTGAGTGTCTGGATAATGAGAAATAATAATGTTATTGATGTAGATTGTGTTTTGGAATGGATAAGGCAGACTAACACTGACCTTTAAAAAGCCCCACACTCAACCCTATTAAAAGTTTTAGACTATGCTTAAAAGCTTGGTTGGTGCCAGAAAACCAACCAATTTAAATAAGAAGATCGACCAAAACCCTCCAAAACTGTACCAGAAGCTTGCTAGTGGCTATCACGCGTCATCGTAATTCTCCTGCCTATACCCCACTGTGAGATCTATCAACTCCCACTGATCTTAAAGTGTTTGTTCATATCTTATCCACAAGGTGGAAGCATTGTGCTACATGTAACAACACTGTCTGTGCCTTGCACCAGAGATCACTAGTACTGAGTCTTGTGTTATGACTTAGTTCATAATGGTTATGGTTTGTTTTATTTTTCTCCACAGCAAACATTTTGGTGACATCAAAACAAGAAGATGACTGGAGCAAACCTCTTGAAGTAACATGTAACAAGTATCATTCAGAGGGACGTAACCGTCATCAGGCATTTCTGTGATCCACTAACTGCTTCTTTTTTTAATTTGAGTGAAATTTTGAGAAATGCAAACCTTCATTTTCTCACAAAAACAAAAGCCATTAAACTAAGTATGACCTGAATACGGATGATCTGCTCCCAAACACCCATTTAGTATATGAACAAACTGGGCAGCACACACAAACACACACACTTCCCTGAGTGAGGAGCCAGCAAAGGCCCCTCATAAATAAGGGTTCCTGTATTTTCAGTGAAACCCAGTAGTGCATCTGGATCCCATCAGAGCTTGTGTTCTCTTTGCAAATGATCCCAAATGTTTCTAATTATGCCAGTGGAATCGGCACGAGGATGTATGAGCATGCATGCGTATGTTTCTGCGTGCGTGTAATCACCCTAGCAGACGTGTACGCCCATACACTGCCCTCTGTTTATTCATGAACTGAGTAACGGAGATGGACAGCGTGGTTTGACCTCTGCAGCCTCTGCTAAGGTCACTGCTCGTGGTGATGACAGATCAGTGAAAGACGGGCTGGAGATGGATTTGTGCGGCCTTTCAGATGTTTTCTAACCCTTGTCTTGTGGTGTACTAATAATAAAAAAAAATCCTCCACATACCTTTTCCATACATTTGGATTTTGTGCATGACTCTACACAGAAGGGGACATTTCTTTAAGTCGCACTTTGTTGGATTTGAAAAACAAAAGGTAACAACCATTAATGAGTGACTTTCCCAGTTTTAGCAGTAAAAGCATTACCAGAGTTGCTGTTTCTGGAAGCAGGTGTTCCAAGTTAATAAAGTAACCCCCTTTTGTTAGATTTTCTTTAGGAATAGTTTCTTAGAATGCCCATAATAAAAAGCGACAGCTGAATGACCAAGTGACAACCTCCAAAGGTGGAAAACAAAAACAAAGCCAACATCTTAAACCAATTTTGGTCATATAGGTAATATCCACATTCATGTGACATCGTATCAATGGTCAATTTTTCATACAAGACAAATGTGTAAATGGTATTAAAGCTTGCTGTGATAACTATGATTGCTATAATCACTGTAATAATCAGAAGACCCCCTGTAAGCAAGCACTTGGTGAGAGTGGGAAGGAAAAACTATTTTAACAGGAAGAACCCACTGCCAGGACCAGGCTCAGGAGGGGCAGCCATCTGCCATGACTGCTTGTTGTGGGTGGATTAAACGATCAATTCAGTTTGTAATTGGATTACATTTTGGTTTTGGCTGCTTAGCTCTTTTTTTCCTGCTGGTAAAGGTTAGCATCCCATTTAACAGCAGGTTAAGGATGCTGCTTTGCTAACCAAACTAGCTAGTCAGCTGACAAACCCCCCAGGCTGATGGAAAGAACCAAAATGCTAAACTGGAGACTTTGAAACAAAAGTCCAAAAACAACAGTGACATTTCTGACACACTACCAGCGGTTTAATTCAAAATGACAATGCAAAACCAATAGTAGTGACTTCCATCTTTTATATACAGTTTTATGCTGCAGACCTGATCATATCATGAATTTTACTTAGCACAAACTATAGCGTTAAAGAATAATTTTACTTTTGAATAAAGATGGGTTAAATAACTAACTAAATAATATTCCTTAAAAAAATCATTTATATTTTTACATCTTATGGTTTCTGCACACTTCTCTGTGGCAAGGTTCAGCAGCTAAGGACATTATTAGCCAATGAAGGCAGTAGAACATTTAGTAGATATTTCCCCAAACCTGGTGGGGAGTAAAACAGAGCATGAATAATGGACCTAAACTGTGTGTGTTTGTGTTCATGTTTGTGTGTGGCCAGAAACTTGGCAATAAATGAATGACACCAGGCATGCTTGCTAAGAGTCAGTTTTATAATGTGGCACTTGAGGCTCCAAAAAGTATTATTGCTTTAAGGTTAAGCTCTGCTTCCTGAAAAACAAAGCTGGTCCACACTTTAACCTTCAAAGGGTGCACATTTTCACTCTCATCAGTTAGTGTCTCTTGTGGAGAGACTAACACATCTTTGAGTTCTAAAGCCCTGAAAATAACCTGATAAAAACTCCACCAAGACAAATAGGCACCGTAACGCAGGTTGGCAAGCCTCAAAGACCTCTCTTGTCTATTAAAGGACATTGTGCGGGGTTCACATTTTCCACTGTAGCTACCGTGACACACAGCCTCATCCAGAGGCAGCAATGGATGCCGAGTGATTGCATGAGTTTGGCTGCTTGCCTGCGTCTTTGATGTCACCTCTCGCTCAGCTATTTCCCCAATTAAATTGATTGTGCTAATGTGTAAAGTGGGCCGCCGCGATTAAAGGTAAGCTATGTTGTTTTTGAGAAGGGTTTCAAATCCATCACCATGGCTGCGGTGCCAAGCATCCAGCGACACAAACTCTGTGCTTGGAAAAAGCCCTCCAGCCCTGCTTGAAATATAAAAGGGAAATCATCAAATTTGACTTATTACTGGCAAGTGGAAAAGGAAATCCTAATTATAATTATATCCTGACCAAAATGGGACAATATTTGAAAATGAAAACATCGGTAATTGCACATCCTAATGGAGGTGTTTGCCAAAGAAATCCACATTTCTGGGGGAGTCAAAATGGCAGAGAAGACTGAAACGGTAATGGAGGGGATGTCAGTAAAAAGGAAGCAGTCAAAAGAGAAGAAAAAAACAGTTCAATATGTCAAATAGATGAATAGAGGGTGAAGGACTAAGTGGGTGCGTATTCATATGTGCACACACAGACACATTTTGAGGAAAGCATGAGAATCAAAGGAAATGGGAGAATTACTCGGCTAGTTCGTAATGTGTCAACACCGTTCGGTGTGGGAGGTCGCCCCGAACCTGTCTGGAACTCAAGGGAGAAATTCAGCAGCTCTTTCAACGGAAATCCTCATCATACATCTCTTTAAAAAAGCAAAACAGCCTAACGAGAGGACCGACAAGACCCAAGCTGGAGCCAGAGCTGCGGTTGTTGCAGTCCATGAGGCGGAAAGGATCATGAAAGATTTATTCATTTTGATGACAGGAATCCAATAGCTCATGTGTCAAAGCTAAGAAGAAAGAGATACTGCATTTAAACATTATCAAATGGCAGTTAGAAGGTTGGTTTGTCCCCCTACCACAAAAATGACCGTTTATACATCTGCTGGGCGATGATAAGCTCTCTGATTCGTGTCAAAGGGTTCAGCAGTTACTTCATTAGATGCGATTTACAGCACTCATGTTCTCTTAGTTCCACCCAGTGGGAGTTGTCCACACACTGACGGGATCCACCTATCCTGGGAAAGGTAATGTGTCTCGTGCATGTGTTCCTTCTCAGCAACACCAATTTCACACTTGGTTACACCCATTTACATCTGGGAGCTACACACTACATCAACAGCACGCCCAATTAAATGTATTGTGGCTAAAGAGGACGTCCAGCTCGCAAGACATTTGACAAGTACATAGCTCACCCTAAGGCCATTCTCCGAAAGCATTTAAAACTCATCATTAGCAAATTTGATATTGCAGCACATTTGCTGATTATCATGTATTTCTCTTGGTTCTAATGTTTGGTGCTAGCTAGCTAGCAGTCAGAGAAGTTACAAAGAAAGTTAGCAAGTTGTTCAAATGTTAAAAGCAAAGTAAATAAAGGTGAAAAACAAGAGGTAAATTTTTAGAAGTTGTGGTGAATGAGCATTGCTAACTGCTAGGTTCAGTTGTTTCATTGCTAATTCACTTACCATGTGCCACACTGCAGAGCTGCCAAATTTTCTTCATTATTTGTATTCGTAAATGTAAAGATGGTGAATCTGAGGTCTCAAGACAGAAAAATAAAACTCAATTATTCTCACATTCATTCCTGTTGCGTTGCTCATTGCACTGTTGGCCCCAGTGGTTCTTGGAAGAACAGCATGAACAGTCTTCAGTATTCTTGGGCTCTTTTAATGCCATAAACCAGACTTTTCAGCTCTCACTCAACACCTTTTCCTAGAAGAAAACCATCTGTGCAAAGGATGAAGTGGCCAAAAGGAAAGAGGCTCAGTCTCTCTTGCAGGACCTTGTGTTCTTCATGCTTCAAGGCCAAACGTTCTGGTTATGAACTTACAGCGGTGGAGGAATGGTACTCGTTACAGACGTGGACAGAGGAGTGATGGGACTTTAATTTGCCTGAATCCCTTTACAGTGATGATAAGACCAGAAGGATAAGGTATTGTGTGACAAATTAACTCATTTTTCCAGAAGCTTTAATGAGACTTACGTAAGAAGAAGGAGTACAGTAGTGCCAAAAAATAGAGGAATCTGCCCCAGTTTTACATTAATAAAGGGGGAATAATATAAGAATGTAAGTTAACGTACCAATTTACAAAATTTAGATACAAACTGTATTCCAAAAGTGCAAGAGGTCAATCAAATAAAATAGTACAAAGGAAAAATGTCAAATGGTGAAACTGTGAAATTTTGTTTGATTTCTGTTCTTTTAAATTTATGCTCACTTTAAAATTAAACCTAGAAATTGAATTTAAAATAATTACCTTTGACACATGAGGTTTGTCAAGAAGGGGGGGGCGGGGATATGATTCAAATATGATATGAAGAAGGAAATGAATTGTGATGAACAATGAATCTGTCTGGCATCTTGCTTGTCTAAGCAGCCGTTTTAAATTACTAATACTGGCAGCAGTAGCATAGGCAGTAAAAGTGTATATTTTCCAAAATAAGGTCAGCATTTGACTCTGGCTCCTTACTCCAGGAGTGACTAACTGTCTGAAATGTATCTGCCACGCTTGTTTTTTCAGCCAAATGCATGAAGCTAACCTTTCGTCGATTCAGCTGTTAATAGCTGATAACAATAAAAACATTTGTCACTTCAATGAGAAAAATTGTATGGAAGTGCTGAAAATGGGGATGGATTCTAGTCTATCCAGTAGACTCCCATGTTAAAAAAAAAAAGAACTTTACAGTACTTTAACTTTACAATAAACATGAGAACCATTTTCATTCTTTATAATTTTTCCCTCATGACCACTGCTTTAAATTCACCAATAAATAGTACTGGTGTAAACGTTAAAGTATTAATATGGAAAGATAGGTTACGCTAACTAGCTGGCTAGCTGTCAGCTAACTCGAGTGCCCAGACATCTGGCATTATAGTAGAATGAGGTCATACTGCCAATTACATGCACTTTGTGATAATATGGTGATGAATTGTTATAAACCAGCTTAAACTTAAAATCTGTTGCTGTCTGTTGCAAAGCTGTTTCCATTTACATACGAAGAAATTCACATCAAACAGAGATTTACATTAGCGACTTACATTGGGAGTCAAGCCAACCTCACAGATTTGAAACAAATTCAAAAACTCCTCGAAGAATAGTAATATAATTGCTGCAGGAGAACAATTAAACAACAGAATGATAGCAGCCTTGTTTTTCCATAAGAATATAACCAGTAAGTTTTACTTATTGGTGCAGACTGACTCAGATTGATTGCAGTTTGTTAGCAATCCATCTGCGTTCAGTTAAATTCAGTTTTGTTTAAACAGTGCCAAATCACAATAACAGTCACCTCAAGGCGCTTTATATTGTAAGGTAGACCCTACAACAATACATACAGAGAAAAACCCAATAATCATATGACCTTCTATGAGCAAGCACCTTGGCGATGGTGGGAAGGAAAAACTCCCTTTTAACAGGAAGAAACCTCCAGCAGAACCAGGCTCAGGGAGGGGCAGGGCCATCTGCCATGACAAGCGTTAATAAATTAGAGGGTAATTATTATCAAAACCTTTGCTGATCTGTATGAAAAATACTGCACTCAGTCTGTGACTGTTTGGAGTAAGATTGCCTCTCCTCAAGCAACCTGTGCAACTGCCTTGCAATTGAAAGCGATCAATAGGGGTTGACGATGTTGCATACTCAACCTCTGGGCGTTGCTGCTCACTGGAACTACTTTCAAAAACTGTGAGATTTTACACACTGTAACTTTAAGATAAGATACAATAATAATACTGAAATATATTTAAATTAAAAGTTTAAAGCCTACACTTTTCAGTGCAGCAGTTCATATTCTTTCTGTGTAATTGATTTATTTTTATTTATCTGTAATTCTGAGAATGTTGTGGCATATGGTACTCTAGAAAACTATCAATCCTGACCAAAAAGCAATACTTCTACTATTAGTAGTACACTGAAAAAAAGGGATTGGCCAGCTCTTGGATTTACATAAGCATCTTGCGTGTATTTAACACAAGTGCCTCATGCTTTAAAGTTAAGTGTAACTATATAGTGTAGAAACTACATGATATGCAGAGAGGGTAGATTAAATTGTTCATATCATGTTCAAGTGAAGTAAGTCAATAATATAGCAATGTTAAATCCTGCGACACTGCACGGGTTTCAGACTCGCGCTCTTTAGATCGTGGTTTCAGGAAGGCATCCATCTCAGTCAAGTCGAGCAGCCACCTCTACTTTTTTTGGTATACCAAAAAAAGTAAATTGGGTGGTTGTTACATTAAAAAAGTCTAACTTGTAATTTGAACACAATAATTTCATGTTTCTATGAATGTAATTAAATCATGTAGGATTTGCATGGAATTCAAACACTTAATTTGTTCTTGTTGAGACGACCTGATACAATCTAGTAAGAGTGGTTAGTTGCTGAACTCATGAAATTCACAAGATCGCACAAGATTTCAAACTGCAGGAATATCAGTGGAGTTATAAGAGGCAGAGAACTACACACGCACCACGTGCATGCTATTGCTATTTATTGTGGATTATTACAAAAACAAAAAAAATCTGCATCAAATACAGGAAATCATAGCTTTCCTGTGTTTCCTAGATTGTTGGCATGGTGGTTAGTGCTGTTGCTTCACAGTAAGAAGGTCCTGGGTTCAAATCCACATTCTGGCTAGCTTGCAGCAGCTTCTCTCTGGGTATTCTGGTTTCCTCCCACAGTTAAAAGTCATGCAGTTGTTAGAGTTAGGGTTAACTGGTGATTCTAAATTACCTGTAAGTGTAAATGGTTGTTTGTTTCTATGTGATAGACTGGTGAGGTGTCCAGGGTGTACCCTGCCCTCGTAACCTGTCATTTCAGGGTTATTTCCCAGCCCTCCTGCAACCCGGAGGATGGTAGTCATCGTAAATCCATTCAATTTTTATGGTAAACAGGATCTAGACTTTGTTGAACATTATGTAATATGAAGACAACATGTAGTATTTAAGTAAGCAAGTAGTATTGGGGTAAAAGTTATTGAATAGTGTTGAAATAAAATGACAAAATTGTGAAGGATTAAAATATTCCAAGAGCTCAACTTACTTCATCTGAACATGTTTCAATCGCGTTTTAGGAACACAAAATGCACAGGTTTATTGAATATGAAAAAGTTGTGTTGATTTAACTCAGTTGTTTAATTTTCTGCCAAAGCAAAACATTTGTGTGCAACAAATGTCCATTATTGAATCAAATAAATCCAACATGGCCTTTTTTTCAGTGTAGTAGTAGTAATTCTAAAGATGTTTTTAAATTTTCTAAGACAGCCAGGCCTTCATAATTCATTTGAACATATGGTTTAAGACACTTCTAAATATGTTCTTAACGTAAAAGCGTATTCAGGTACGAGACTGTCAATGAATAACTGATTACATTAGTGTAAATGGTGCATGTGCACTGTCAGTAAATGAGGGCTATTGTGACGCCAGCAATAACTCTGTCATCCGGGTGGCATCACCACATGAATTTATAGGGTCAAATCCATAAAGTACAACTCTCACTCGTACTGTAAAGCCAGCCCATCTGCTGTGAGAGCCGTGTCTTCTAGAGCTGTCTCTTTTTCTCTTTAAGCCCCCGGCTACCTTCGTGTCCAGGAGAAACAGACTAAGCTTGGACCCTCCACCTCGCTGGGGCAGTTAACATCAGCCCCAGTGAAACAAAGCGAGACAGCATCAGCCCCAGACAAGTTTTACAAGCCCAATACGCTCTCTGTCCAGGCCTCAATCAGCCCTCCCGTCTCCCCCAAAGGCCCTTTGTCCTCTGTCAGACCACTCCTTTGGGGCACATTAGCACTCACAGCTTGAGGTTTTACTTAAAGAAAAAAAAAAAAAGATCTTAGACAGGGCAGTAGCCAAAGATTGGAAATGTTTTGATTCTACTTCTAGTGTTGACCACATCATAAATTTGAGGTTTCTGCCTGTGATTTATAACTCCTGAATGATTTAAACTACTAAAAAGCATTACGGTTTTTGGCTCTGTTAAGGCAAATGTGTGCATGTTTTCTTTGTTCTAGTTTTTTCTTAAACTGCTCTCAAAATTAAAATGTAACAGCTTCTATGTGGAGCCTTTTCTTTCCACATATGAAACAGTCATACAGCCAGAAATCTCTGCCATCAAATGGAAAAAGAGCTGCACTGTATCTATACAGCAAGTGGTTGGCATATTGAACCTCTTACACTTTTCTTACAAGAGGTATGCAGAAAATTCAGGTAATTTTATTTTATTTTATTTATACAGCATTGAATCACAACAACAGTTACCTCAAGGTGCTTTATATTATAAGTTAGACCATACAATAATGCACAGAGAGAAAGCCCCCCAAATCATATGACCCCCTATGAGTAAGCACTTTGGCAGTGGGAAGGAAAATGTGCCATAGGCTATAAATAAAATAGATGTGACAGTCAACACGAAGAGGTTGAGACAATTCAATTTAATTTTTTATACAGCACCAAACCACAACAGCAGTCGCTTCAAGGTGCTTTATACTGTAAGTTAAAGACTACAATGATACAGAGAAACCCAACAATCAGACGGCCACCTTTGAGCAAGTACTTGGCGACAGTAGGAAGGAAAAACTCCTTTTTAACAGGAAGAAACTTCCAGCACAACCAGACTTAGGGATCAGCCATCTGCTGGGACCGGGTGGAGTAATAGAGGGTAATTCAGGGCAACAAAACAGCACATTTTCTCAGATTAAACGTTCAGAAATTTTCTAAATTTCAAAAAGACACAAATTTATTAGACATAAAACAACAGCACCACTTTAGGTGGTACCAGTCAATTATCTCATCAAATTATAGCAGACTTTGCAGTCAGGCATTGGTAATATAATCAGAAGTATGCATACTTTGAGAATAGAATACAGCTCCCTGATTCGTACGTTCCCTCTGCAAGGCAATGCGTGCGTGCAAGGGCGTTGCTGGTTGCATCATCCATGTCCTCAATAACAGCAACTGGAGGTTTATCCAACACTTGCAAAGTGAAAGGATGTGATTTTGAGACAAAAAACAATTTTGTTCTTATTAATTTTGTATTTTTGTGCAAATTTACCATTTTTTGCAACATTTTATTTTATTTTATTTTTTACCTGCAGTGGTTCTGATATGTTTTAGTAATAGTAATTTAGTACGGTTGTTGTTACAACCCTCATCAGCAACAGAATTTACAGTGGAAGCAAACAGCATTTTTTTAAACAAAGAGGAGAAAATAAATCCTTTTTCCTTTTTAGCAAATTTTGGTAAGTATTTAACTGCTAAAAAGGAACACGCTTTCATAAGGAGTTGGTGAAGACACAACAGGGTTTACAGATGAACATTTGCCAGGTGGCGAACTTAAAATGATAGCTTGGGTTGTTCTGTTTCTGCTAAACAAAGCGGCAACATGTTGACAGCAGTGTTTGCCAGGTGTTCCAGCCATCCTATGCCATCATTTTCATTCTGGTGCTTTTTAGATTTTTAAGCAATATTTTGGGTAATTTTAAAACTTTGTTAGTTTTTTACTCTATGCAATTCACGATTCTAGACATGGAGTTGACAAGTGTCAGTGCTGGGTCTCTGTGTCATTTAATGTTATACCTTTGTTTCAGAGTTGTAAAATAAACTGTTGACAGCAATATTTTTGGGTGATAACGTCCAGTCTCACACGGATGCAGGCAGAAAAGTGAATACTGACATAATGAGTGAAAATAAGGTAAAACCAGGTGACTTCAACCAGGAGTGGGACTAGCCAAGCAAGAGGCTCATTCCTTAATGAGTGGGCACCCTTGCAGCATGGATGCGGTTTGGGCTACAGAAAGCTTAACACAGACAAGAAAACTGTGCTTGCAAATCATGCCACACACCAGCAACAGGCTCAGACACCACAAACCTTTGACCACCTACACAAGAACCACATGAAAGAGTCTGGAGAGAGTTTACGAATAAAAAAAAAAAGTCAACGTTAGAATCTTTGCTACCTTTTAAACTTAAAATTACAATCTTTAAATTTGTATTTTAGATCACAATATTTTACGTTAGGACATCTGACCATTTGTTTGTGAAGAGTGCTTCAAATTTGATATACAGTATTCTTTTATTCATAATTAAACATATGATGATTCACGATATACTTGAAATGTATAAAAGAAATAGCTTTTTCCATGTGGTCTTTATATAATCTATTAAATGACTGAACTGACAGAAAATGTACCATGTTGTTATATATATTATTGTTATGTTATTGGGTTATACTGGGATATGAGATTTTGGTCACTGTGCTACTATATTATGGCAAACTCCATATTAAGGATAACAAAGCAGCAACTTTATCTTCTGCTGCTACTTTTTGACTTAAAATTGTGGTTCTGTGGTTGATTCTCTTGGTTCCATTCAGCCCAGCATATGCTTTTATAGCAAACTGATAGCCCAATTAGCTTCTCACTACCTCTTTAAATAGATGGGCTGTGATCACGGTGCTATTCAAATCTGTAATATAAAGTAAGGACACGGGTCAACGACTGGAAATGTGTACATAGTGAGGATTTCAGCGCAAGATGGAATAGAGTTGTCGAACATTAGAGGGCAAATTAGCCACATGCTCGGGGTTTGGAAATAAAACACTGCAGAGGAATGTAGTGTGACCACACCTCACTGCCCTCGCTGTTCTTTTATTTGACATTAAGATAATGGCAGTGAATGAAAGGAATTCCCACAGAACTCTTTTACCCTTTTTTTCACCCTTCTAGTTCCTCCAGTTTATTTCCCGTTTCACGTCCCTTTGCAGTTTTCTCTCGCTCCTTTCTCCCTTCCATCTCTTCCTTAATGTATCCCCGTGGATGAACAGAGCCGTAAATCTCAGCCTTGTATCTGTCCATCACATCTCATAAAAGTCTTATTCGTCCCAGCAGAAACTCGGACTCCTCTCCCCGTAAATGTTTTTTGGGTGGCAAAGATCCCTGTAAATAATTTGTTGCTATGTATTTTACAAACCGTGCT
The DNA here is from genome assembly GCF_900408965.1 of Simochromis diagramma. Lineage (NCBI taxonomy): Eukaryota > Metazoa > Chordata > Actinopteri > Cichliformes > Cichlidae > Simochromis > Simochromis diagramma. The sequence continues at coordinate 98,205 of NW_024386789.1, read as the reverse complement.
CCCCGTGTGATGTCCATCTTGTTTCAATCACTCCCCGGAACGGATGATTTGATGCACAGCATGCACAGATTGTTAAAAGGTGGACTGGGGTTTGAATTGAAGGATGGATGCACGCATGCAAGCGCAGAAAAAAGAGCGACATTGCATAATGCAAAGGCATTCTTTTGACCTGCGGGGTCAAGCTATCTCCGCCTGTTATTTGTGCTCCTATGGGCAGTTCTGTTGCTTTTCCTTTTGGGAATTTATGGATACAAAGAGTCTTTTTCTGCATGTTCTGAATCATTTATGATTTTTGACCTCATACCCAATAAATTCAACCATAGAAAGAAACCTGGATGAAAGGGTCTGTTTGCATAAAATCCTTCAGCTGGATCAGCAAAGTTAGCTTCGATTACACAATAAAGACTCTACATATGGGGGTCATTAATGCAACAAAACCAAGATTCATTTTACACATTCAAATACAGAAATGTACTTCTTTCTAATTTTAACGAGTTTCCTTATATGTATTTTCTCCTTTTATGTATAAAAACATATGGTGCCTTTCAAAACCACAAATTTAAGTCTTTATTATTTTTCATATAATTTTGCAGAAAGGGTGGCAATATTAATGTAAAAAGTATGAATTAGAGGATGATCAAAATCAACAGACATGAAATGACCAAAATAAAACAATCAAAAAAATATTAATGCTTTATTTGTTACTGTATGGTAGGTCAATATATTGAAATATACAAAAAATATAAAGCCTGTGATTATTGCTTTTGCAGGAGAGAAGAATTCTAAAGTTTCCATTGATATTTGAATAATAAATGATCTGTTATTTCTCCATTTGATTCTCCAGCCCTTGCTGTTTGTCATGTTTCTCAACCAAATGTGTCCCATGAACTCATTGCCATTTATTACAATATATGCAAATCCAGAAGATGGCAGTGCAGAGCTTCAGCTGCTGTCAGTAATACAGCCTGACATTATCTTGTGCTCCAGTTTGTGCTCAGTAGCGTCTCTGGAAGTCTTGAGGACTCAAGACTGATATGAATGTAACTTTAGTGCTACCTGAAGTTGATCCTAATATAACTGTAAGTATGTATGTTTTTGTGGTTGTTGTTGTTACTTTAGTTTTCTCATTTTTTATATGTTCTATAAGTTCAACTCTGTCCATCATTACAGAGAATTGCAGGAACTATCAGTCTAACTGTCTTTGTCTGCTTGGCTATTAGCGGAGCAGACAGACCATCAGATTGGTAAAGTATATGTGTTATTAGTGTGTGCATTCCTGTCTGTTTAGTGCGCATGTGAATGCATGGATGTGCATGTGTAATTGAATACGCGTGACTCTATGTGAAATCTGTGCTCTCGTCCTAATTGGGGATCCAAAGATGGAACCAGAGTGGAATCAATTATTCTGGTTCACTAATGGTAAGTCAATATGTCTTCAGCTCACATAAAAATAAACATACTGAATTAAAAGTATGTACATGTGGCATATATGTTAGCCAAAGTAATGTTAATGATATGTAATAAACTCTAGCTGAATGAACGAATAGCTAAAATTGGTAGCTAAAATAACGCCATTTTCTGGTATTCTTTTGAAAAATATCTCCAGCCACTTTAAAACCCAAAACACAACGTCAGGTACTGTTAAGAGCAAAGCAAAATAGAGAAGTGTCTGATGTCAAAAAGGAGACCAAGTGCACACCTTTGACATTGCAATAGAGAATCTGTGTTTTCCTTCCACACATAAACGCAGAAATAGAGTTTCTGAAAATCTTCACCCTGCAATTTTTCAAAATCTCAGTTTTCAGTGACATAAAACAGCATCTACATGCTGGCCAACATACATTTAAAAAAATTATCACAATATCCGTGTACAGTGTAGTGAAAAAGTATTTGCTCCCTTCCTGATTTCTTAACTTACTGCATATTTGTCACACTTACATGTTTCAGATCATCAAACAAAATTGAATATTAGACAAAGATAAATACAAAATGCAGTTTTTAAATGATGCTTTCATTTATTAAGGTTAAATGTTTTGCAAACCTACCTGGCTGTGAGTGATAGTCATTGCCCCCTAAACCTAATAACTGGTTGTGCCACCGTTGGCAGCACGAACTACAATCATGCGTTTATGATAATTGGCCATGAGTCTTTCACATTGCTGTGGAGGAATTTTGGCCCACTCTTCTTTACAGAATTGTTGTAATTCAGTCACATGGGGGGGTTTCAAGAGTGAAAAGCCTGTTTAAGGTCATGCCAATACAGCTAAATCTCATTCGAATCCAGACTTTTATTTGACCGCTCTAAATTTAGTTTTTTGTTGAGACATTCAGATGTGGACTTGTTGGTTTGTTTCTTATTGTCCTGCTGCATAACCCAAGTGAGCATGAACTTCAGGGCATAAACATTTCTTTCAGGCATTTCTATTAGAGACCATCAATTACAGGAAGTCGTCCACATCCTGACCACAGCCATAGACCGTCACACTACCACCACCATGTTTGACTGTTATTATAATGTCCTTTTTTTTATTAAATCCTCTGTTAGTTCTGTCAGTTTTATGCCAATTTTAACGGGACTCAAACTTTCTAAAGGTTCACCTTTGGTCTCGTCAGTCTACGGGATATTTTTCCAGAAGTCTTGGGGATCATCAAGATGTTTTTTGACAAATATGAGATGATGTTGTTTTTTGTCAGCAGTGGTTTTCTCCTTGGATCTCTTCCATGGATGCCATTTTGTTATTGTTGAATCATGAACTCTGACCTTAACTGAGGCAAACGAGGCCTGCTGTTCTTTAGATGTTGTTCTGGGATCTTTTGTGACCTCCCGAATGAGTCGTTGATGTGCTCTTGAAGTTGTTTGGTAAGCTGGCCGCTCCTGGGAAGGTTCACCACTGTTATGGTAAATTGACTGATTCTTATATAGCGCTTTTCTACTCCCCCAGAGTACGCAAAGCGCTCAATACAACATGCCATATTCACCCATTCACACAATCGCTTTCTTCTATGATTATAAGTAACTCCATACTTTGATGATGCATCAGAAAGTGAGGCAGGATCGAACCACTAACCTTCCAATCAGTAGATGACCTGCTCTGCCACCTACAGCCACCCATACTGTTCCAAATTTTCTCGACTGGTTAGAGTCCCAGAGCCTTAGAAAGGATTTTCTACATTATACATGTGTTAAAAAGCTCCATTCTTGAGTGAGGTTAACAGGCTTCTCTGCGTTTTCCCTTTTAGGACAACCTCTAGCATTCTGTTCAGAATCAGACACACTTGAAACACAACAGTTGGTGAAAAAAAACACCTACTGGACTTCATCTGGACAAACCTGGGAGGTTACGTCACTGATCTCGAGTTGCTGTTTCTCCCATCAAACCTCAATGGATAGCCACAGCGACCACAGCTTTTCCAGACCCTAGCGGCTGGTGGTTGGGAGCATGCTCAGTTGCTGCTGCTCTGTTTCCTGAACATTTCATGATGCTTCACAAACCTGTGAGGGGCAGTAAAAAGTGATATTTCCATTGCAACCCATGTGTGTGGACGGTGGACAGGTCTATATGTGTAAGGATGCCTATGGTGGCCCCATGATCGGAAGGTCGGGGGTTCGAATCCACTGAACGGCTACCCTGAGGTACCCCTGAGCAAGGTACCGTCCCAGTGGCTGCCCACTGCTTCACTGAGTGGGTTAAATGCAGAGAGGAATTTCCCCACGGGGATCAATAAAGTATACATTATTATTATTATTAGGTCTTTCCGTATGAATAGGTGTGTAGTGGGTTATTGTCTGCTTCTGTGTTTATGAATGTGTGTAGATGTGACACTGGTTGCTCCATCTGCGATGACCTCATTGTAATAATGACACCATTATTCTCTCTAACTAAGATTCCATCCTTAACTTCAGATGACAGTTGAAGCTCCTTCAGCCCCAGTGTGTGTGTGTGTGTGTGTGTGCCAAAGACATATGCCCCAGGACACACAGCTGAGCCGGCTGGTGGAGGCTAACGTTTCACTACATAAAATGTGTCATCCTTTCTCACTGTGATGGATATTATATCCATGCCTCTTCCAGGTGCCTGGGCTCTGTTTGACTGCGTGTGAGCATGTTTCCTGACTTACTGTACCCTCGCCATGGTTTCATTATTAACCACCCTCAGACATTCTTTTTCCTGTCAAAAGAGAAAAAGACGAGAGACAGATGATCTTTGTTTCCACAAAAAAAATAGTTCTTTAATTTCCGCAAGTGTCTTTCCTCTCCCAAAACCACTAAGTGGGATACAAAACACGATCTCTTCAGACTGCCAATACAAAAACCCCAGTGGCACTCCAGACGGAAGCCCATCCTGTATTGTCTTTAGATATGGACTAGATCATATAGACTATGCATGTGGTTTCCCGGCTGGGTAAAAGTGCAGCAGCAAGAGGAAGACGACTGTTGAACAGACATGACCAAAGCCATTTATTTTTCGTTGCTAAAGGATAACATCTTGGGCCTTTTACAGCCCATTTACTGGGCTTTACTGGCACATCCATAGTTTCATTCATTCACTCACATATTTCTCATACGTCCTTTTAAAGACTTGGATTAAATTGCTGTTTTTCTTCTATTTATTTGGGCTGCTGCCTTTAGGGGAGAGCATCCCTCTCCGTAACACCAACCCTTTGCATGTCCTCCATGAACTTCCTCTGTGGTCTTTCTCTTTTCCTCCTCAGGTCCATACTCAGCATCCGTTGCCCAGTGTATCCACTCTGTCTTCTCTGCACGTGCCCAAACCATCTCAACTTTGCCTCTTTAACTTTATCTTCAGAACACCTGTCTGATACACTCATTTCTAATTTCCAGCTTGGCCTCCTGTCTTTTACTAGTGCCATTGTTTCCAAATCACACATCACAGAAAGCTATCAAATGCTTCCCATAATTAAGCAATGCTGTAACGAACATGTGCCCCTCAAAAAGTATATTTCAGGGTTACAGCAGCTACTAAGACTGGTACTCTGCAACTCAGTGAAGAAAAAGATGTTATTCCAAAGCAGCAGCCTTCTATTAAGTGCAATCTCACAGCAGTTTAGTAAGGTGCATAGCACAGTAGAGCTCTACCACACAAAGTACACGAAACAATGCAAATACAGTTACTGTGGGGAATAAAACCAAAGCACTAAGAGGGTTGACGCCCTGCTGATATCAGACCCAATTTTGAAATAGAAATCAAGCCATGCTGTGTAAGCATTTACATGGGGATTGCTGTTAACTGCTTGCATCCAATTATATAACAAGGAAGTAGGTCTGCACAGCATCTGAACCAAAGCTGCTTTTTTCTGCAATAACTTGATAACATTTGCAGGTTTATGTTAAAATACAAATATGACCCCGTTGGATCCTTGACGTGCCAGGGTCTATAAAGTTGCACATTTTTGACGGAGCGTTCCCTGTAGCACTTCGGTTTCTTCCTGTGGGCATCAAATGACTGGCAGGAAGCAGAGTGTAATCTCATGATTTACTGATATGAAAACACAACTCGTGCACTTTATGGTTATTCTGTTAGATTCTGACACTCTTACATTTGTTTTCACAGTGAGCTACAGTGCAAAGGAGCACATGGATTCTTTTGAAGGTGGAAAAAACATTGTTATATCATGCTGCGCTGATCAAAAAAAATACAGAAAGAGTATTAGATTTATAGATTGCATTCATTTATCATTCTTCAAAACACTGCACCCACAAATGCAGGACATTCCAAGCGATTTGGGGTGTGTCACCCTCTACATATTTCTGATCGTTGTATGTGTCTGGCTGAACTCCCGTGGTTTTTGATTCATGCACATTGAGAATATTCAGAGGTCGCTGAGGTCCAGCGAGAAGCGGAAAACAGCATTCTTGTTAAATGGTTTGAGCTTATCGACATGGAAGACACAAATTTCGGTTATTTATTTCCCCACTTAAGAAACAAAGTAGTGGTTGGTAAGAGTACTCCGGAGCCCCAGGAGACCAAGAATGACTGACCCGGATGGTTTCCAACAAAGATTTTCAAGTAAAAGTTGTCTCTTGCCAGAATGCGGTCTTATCACGTCGTAGAGTTCAAGGTTTGGACAACACAGAAAATCCTCTACAGTAAAGCCTTGAGTTATCCACATCCATTCTAGAGTTGGTGCATCTAATCATGTTAAATACTGTTTATATGTTCACCATGGAACTGATTTTAATGCATATTTTCTCTAAGTCTCTGGCTGTAATAGAGGTAGCAGTTGAAATTCTACTTCAAATTCAGGTTTATTTCTTCATGCCGTCATCATAGGTCTGTCCCAAATCAAAGTAACCAGCAATCAATTACAGAACAAAATGCAGCTACACGGAATGAAAAAGTCAGAATGGTAGACATAACAAGTCTTCCTAATCTCCAGAAGCCAGCCCAGGCTACCTGGCACCACCACCCGCAGGTTTTTAAATGTGTTTAAGGAAAAACTGCCATGAAAACCTTCATGCATTTATTTATCCTGCATCCTTCAAAAGGCCTGGAACAAAATGTACAGTCTCCTACGAAATGCCTCTCTGCCAAAAGCCCAGCTCTTATTTAGTGTTTGGAGAGGTCATGTACGTTTTTAATCCAGTGTAAATCTACCTTATTTATTGTTTGTTTTATAAAACATGTATGCCCAAATGGTACTCCACATTTTTGGTTAAAGACAGATGTCTTTTGTTAAAAGTAATCCTACACAAATCGAAAACATGACTTCTTTTTTAAGTTCTCTTCAGGACATGGAGTTACTATTATTGATGTCTTAAAACTAAACGTAACCGCGGGTTTCTAATGCATTTTACGCAGAGATTTACGAAGTATGAAACATGAGCGTGAGCGATAAATGCTCGACTTTATTATCCAGTGCAAATGCATTTCAGAAAATGCATAATGCCAAGGTCTGGTTCACTGGGAGTGAAGAAAATGACAGCTGTGCCAGGCACAGGGATTTAAAACAATAAAGTAAAAGTAATTGTAGCTTTTCCCAGGCTTTTCTGTAATGATGTTCAGTCGTCATTGTCACTGTAGCTGGAAAGCTACAGATTGCAAATTTGGCTCCAGTTGCATCATTCATTTTTCATTTTTGATCAAAGATTTTGGATTAGACATTTACACACAATGTGATTTTGAGTCCAGTGTTAACATGCACAAAAGGACAAAATCTACACATGGCAAACTTTTCCATTAAAAAGGACACTCTCAACAGAAGATCATTATGGTGGTGGAGCCCACGGCATGATCAAAAATGATTCCAATCATGTGCAATAAACTTGCTATCCCATTGCCTCTGAAAAATGGGCTCGGTTGCTCGGTGCGTCAAGACTGCGATTAAATGACAATAATCCAAAATCAGCCTGCCATCAGTGTGCAACTGAATGGGGTCAAGCTGTCAATTACATCCAATCTGTTTGTGATAATCCTGCAATTCACTGAGAAAAATTGGTTAAAATCACAAAACTGTCGCAGCAAATTTGTTGCTGTGTACATACAAATCATAAAATTGAATTTACATTAAACAGAAATTCACAAAAATAACATTGCATTGCAATGACACAACCAGCCATCGATTGCAACATATTTAGCAATCTGTTTGTGTTTAGAAATCAGACTATTTTCAAACCGATCTGTCCGGGAGTGACTGCACTCAGTCTGACCCTGATTGTTTGGAGACAGGTTGCCTCCCACAAAGCAACCTGTGCAATCACCTTGTGATCAAAAGCCCGCCAATTTTTCCAAGCTGCAAAGTGCATGTCGGGGAATGACTTCTCTGCTTATGATAAGAAGCTGGATTGTTTTAAAGACTAAATAAAATGTACTCCACACTGAACAGTTTACAGTCTTGATTGCAAATTTCAAATCTGATGTGTCATCTATGATCAAGTATGATGCTGATTTAATTTCTGGTCCCATTTAGTGCTGAACAGACAGTAAAGCTGGCAATGCTTTAGGCTGTGGCGACCGTGTGAAAAATAACGAATGCTCTCACAAGTTCTCAGTCAGGTCCCTCCTGTTGTTCAGCTCAGCTAAAAAAAAATCCTTCCTAGTTTTCGGTAGATTTTTATCAATGAGCGATGGCTGAACCTTGCTACCAATCTATCTTGCACGAGTTTGCGTCCTCTCATCCTACTAGTTACTTTGGTTTCAAATATCCAAGGCAATGGCCAACATGCTAAACTCTTGGCTTAAGAATGGTAGTCCACAAACCATTAAGATCCCTTTATGTTGGTTATAACTGGAATATTAGGGTCCATAAAACCGTAGCAAGTGTTGAAAATGAAACGCGTGCCCAGTATTTAGGAATTCAATCTATATTTGAATAGTAGTGTAAATCACTAAAATTGAAAATTAAGTGTGGATCGGCATTATCATTTCCATCAAAGCCCTGAAGTGACGTGCTCTGAACCATTAAAAAATACTGTTTTAAATGTACATTTCTATGCTGCACTTATCCAAGTGCCATAAACACTTAACCCTGCTGGCTAGCTAGCATAACAAACAGAATTCCAAGGAGCACATCTGACTCCAGATCAGCAGTTAAATTGTGGTCAGTTTTCCCACAGAGAACATTTCTTCTATGGCCCTTCTTTATGCATTCTGCTGAATGGAGGACAGAAGTGTCAAAACAGGCTAGATGCATGAAGGCAGTCTCACACAATGGTTGCTACTGTGCTGTTTGTATTTTCAGGGCAGCACCATTAAATGGCTACTTACAGAGAAAGTCATCGGGGTTCAAGTGTGTTTTGTTTCACTGTTGCTTCAAGCTGTGTTACTCTGAGGCCCCACAGTCATCATGGGTGGCCACACTGGGCCATTGGCACAGCATGCACGCACACACACGCACACACATGCACATATAATTAAATGTTAACGTGCCCAAAGTACTTTCTTTTTTTATATCTCTCTTGCACAAACTTAGACCTACTATGCTTTTCTGCATGTATACTTATGCACGTGTGCATTAACTTTCTCTCACTTCTAGAAAATCAGCCACAAATTATCTCTCACAAACATGCGCACGCACGCACACACACACACAAAAACACACAGGTATATTAATATGAAGTAAGTACAGAAGCATGAGAGAAAAATGTGCTTAATGCAGGTTTATATAACAGCACAAATTTAAGGAGACATAACCACCCGCCTGCTGGGCCCTAAAAACAAACTGCACAAAATATGGCATTTGTCTTCTGATTAAACACCCCCGCATTCCAGCAATCTGCGTTTGGCCGACCCGGCAACGGCCATCATATTGACAGTCGGACGTGCGGTTTGCCTGGGTGATCTCTCATGAAGGGAAGCTTTATGGCACAGCCAGCTCCATATAATCAGCTTTAAATGGTCCCAATGCTAACGAGAAGGACAGCACCCTCCCTCCTTTCATGGCAGCCAGCCGGCCCCCATGAGTCAGGAAAGACGGAGACAACAGCTACAGTGCCCACGAAGAAATGAGGAATGCTATGGGATTCAAAGATCCCGAAGAGTCACTTTTATGCGTGTACAAGTGCGATAAGATGTCGAATGTGTCTGGAAATTGTTAAGCTGGAATGATTGGCTCCTGCGCGCTAAATTGCACGCTGGGTTATGCTAATCAGCAACAGTAAAATTAACAGCCAAAATATTTGAGGTTCCCTCAAGTTAGATTTACCGAGAGAAACCAGCCATCTGAATTCGTAGGTAGACGTGAATCATTCATTTCAAGCCATGTTGACGCTGTCATGAAGATCAGTATCATTTTCATTCAAATGTTTTAAACAACAATACTCTCAATTACAGTAATTTCACTTAAAATTAGAGTCTTCCCTCTTCAACAAAGTCACGCAGGCATGTAGAAACATGTGCCGTCTTTATCCAGAAATCCTGGAATGTCTTGATGAAATTATCCTGGCAAACTATTCCACAAACTCTTTAGGATGCAGGATAAAGTCATGAAGGACTGTTGATGCCAGCACGCTTCGGTAGCATCCTTTAACACTTCCTTCTGCTCTTGGGTTAAACAGCTGTCCCATAAAGCTATCCTCTTCCTATCTCCATATAACGTTGCTCTGTCTGTGTGGCTTGGCCTTGTTAAGATCCAAGATTTCCTTTTACCAGATGCTCTCTGCCTTGTTAACTTCAGCCCATTTGTCTTCGTGCAGCTCAGCATGTTTAATGAGATTTGCATTGTCGAACATGGAGTCAACAATTTAGGAAGCTAACCGCAGGTATGTGTGGTAAGTCCTGGAGAATTTTACCCACCACAGTTCCTGCAATCATGTTTTCTTCTGTGTGAAATTGCCAAGTTTTTAATTGCTGTGATATGACCGATTACTTAACATTACAACCAAATGTATTAGTAAAGCACAAATAACCAGAACCAACCCCCCTCCTGCTATGTGTGACTCACGATTGTGAACTTTTATATTTTATATTTCTTAGAACTCCAAATCTCCAAATCTTATTTTGTTGTATTGGCTAAAAATTGTGAATTTGTAATGCATTTCTTTTCACTGATAATGTAAATGGCAACGGATTGTTTTGGCAATTGTGACAAAGGAGTGTAATGAGCTCCACTGGAGGACTTTAAAAATTGCAAAAATACCCAGAGAAATTCCTTTCCTCGATTCCTTTTATGTGTGTGCCAGCATTACTCCACAAGAGTGGGAATGTATGAAAAATTGAAATGATTTCTACATCTTGTCAAATTATTTTAATTCTCAAAGAAGTCAAATAGCTTTGTAATAGATTTTTGTACTTTTGAAATGTATTCTTGAAACTGCACTATTTTTCTTAAGATAAATAAGGCTTTTCATCTGTTTTGTAAATCTTCGCTAGTGCTACAGCCTCACTAAAGAAACCGCAGTTCAAGACTACTGCCAAAACGACTGCAAGCCTGTGTGACGACTCGTGGTCAGCTGCCATCAAAGTCAAATTAGCAATCAATTTGTGATAATACATGGATAAACTGTGGTACGATGAAAACTACACCTGTGTTGTGGAAACTGTTGGTATCAACATACCAACAATTCACATAAACTTGCATTTAGAGTCTAGTTAAAAACATGTAGATTTGTAACAGATATTCTACGACAAATATTGATGTAGTTGCCGCAGAATGGCAATTTCACTGCAAAATTATGCGGGCCTGAACTGGTTGCATATTGTGAAGGGACACGTTGCACATCAGTTGCACTCATCTGTCTGGGTTTAAAAATTCAACTGCAACTTGTCTTTAAATGATCACCAGCCAGTCTGAGTCAGACTGCAATTGTTTGGAGACAAGTTGCCTCCCACCATGCCACTCCTGCAACTTCCTTAAAATTGAAAAGTGTCCAAAAGTTCACTTGTTCATCTGGACGTAGCGTTTTCAGTGGGAGAAATGTTTCGTCACTCATCCAAGTGACTTCTTCAGAAACCTGCAGGTTAGCTGACTGATGAAGTCACTTGGATGAGTGGCGAAATGTTTCTCCCACTGAAAACGCTACGTCCAGATGAACAGAATCAACTTTTGGAGATTTACTTACCTGGATGATTGAGCGTGCATCAAGACATTTGAACGAAAGTGGTCGCACAGAGGTTAAAAGTGTTGTATGCTCAATGTCTAGTCAACCATTTGGTCACTGCAACAATCTGCTTTTGGTCATCAAATTCTTAAAAAATTCTATGCAGTCGTCAATTCACCACTGATATTTCATGGACTCCTGGCTTGTCCATATGGCAGACATGCGGGGTTACTGAGACAAAATAGTTTGATTATTATACTGAATGTTATTATTTTTACATTTTTTTATATTTCAATATTCATAATATTTCATATTTAACATGTTCTATTTTAATTCTAATGAATGTAGTTCTCAGGAAATTTAAAAGGCACTTCTTTTGTAAGTGGAATGCGATACTGCAAATTTTGGTATTGATCCGATACCAAGAATATACAGGGTCAGCTGATACTGATGCATTGATCCTATAAAGGCAATACTATGGGTCAACGTCTTTTGCTTAAATGTGCCATAGCCTATAAATAAAATAGATGTGACAGTCAACACAAAGAGGTTCAGACATTTTTCATACGGCTTGTTATTTCCATGAAAAATAATTTAATTCAGTTCAATTTTATTTTTTATACAGCACCAAACCACAACAGCGCCTCAAGGTGCTTTATATTGTAAGTTAAAGACTACAATGATAAAGAGAAACCCAACAATCAGACGGCCCCCTTTTAGCAAGTACTTGGCGACAGCGGGAAGGAAAAACCCCTTTTTTAACAGGAAGAAATGTCCAGCAGAACCAGACTCAGGGAGGGGCAGCCATCTGCTGTGACTAGTTGGGGGTGAGGGGAGGAAGACAAAACAAGTAATCAACATAATTTAGTGGACTGCAGACTAAATTTAGAGTAGAGTACTTAAAATATCAATCCTATCATTCTAGTATCGAGCCGATACCAATACCAACTTTTTAATTGATATTTATCGTTATTTGGATCGATCTTTCCACCTCCATCATTTGTATTATATCATCTGCCTTATGTTTTTATACTTCTAGCATAACGTCAATACTATCTGCTCTGGTCTCTTCTTTTATTTCCTCTTGTCTTCCTTCCTCTTCATCTTATTTAAGTGAACAAAGAGAGAGACTTGGTCTGACGCCTGATGTTCACCAGGATATTTTTATTTCTTTACCCACCCTCTCAGATTGCCACTACATAACTGCAAAGGCATCCTGTCTCCTCTGATAGATAAAATGCGTCACTCAAGGATATGAAAGGTTTTCAGTCAGCCAGTGGAGCCGAAGCAGCACAGACTTCCTGTGTAAGCACAAGACACTGTAACTGTATCTCCACTTATTGCTGTGCTGTCTGTTGATTTGAATGTTTCCTATGACTCAGTGCCAGATGCACAAAGTTGAAATTGAAATTAATGGAAAGAAACATCATGATATTGAAGGTCTGAACATATGTGAAGGCTCACATCACAATTGCATTTTATTGTAATCTTTGTTTGGATCTGAAATGACTTTTCCCATCACAGCTGCGCACGAGTCTTTGAAGATGAGTGGTTTTGTAAATGCAGGCTGCATTAGATATTGTTTTACAGTAACCAACCTGAACGTCAGAAGACTTTGGATAGAAGGATGTGATGGCTTACGGAAGTGTAGCTTTGTACAGGAAGTATAGAATAGGGCTTTAAATTTAAGCAATTCAGAATGTTTTCTTATTTTAAAGTTAATTGAGCAGCATAGATGTGTGTTTGTTCACAAAAATTGTGGATTATTGGGGGTTTGCATTTGTCTTAGTAAGGTGTTGGGCCACCCTGTGCTACCAGAAACACTTGATTAGCTGAGTTGCTATCGATAGTCATCACCAATTTCCACAGTTTTAACACAGTTTACTCAGTTTTAACTCTTTGATGTCTGTGCATGCTGTTAACTGTACCACTAGTCATACTCCAGATACATTTTTTCCAATGTCAATTATGAGATAGAATGATTATTGTATTGCAAATGTATGGGAAGTGGATTAAAAAGTGTAATAAACAAGAACTATATACTGATAAGAAATAACATTATAACCACCTGTCTGATATTGCGTTGGTTACCTTTTCCTGCCAAAACAGCCCTGACCCGTCGAGGCATGGGAGTATCACACGGACCGGCCATCGCCCGCCACGTACACCGATGAACCTTGGTCGCTCATGACCCTGGTGCTGGTTCACCACTGTTCCTTCCTTGTATGGCTTTTGATAGACACTGACCACTGCAGACTAGGAACATCTCACAAGAGCTGCAATTCTGGTGCTGTGACCCAGTCATCTAATCAACACAATTTCAAACTCTCAAATCCTTATGCTCATTTTTCCTGCTTCTAACACGTCAACTTGGAGGACAAAATATCGCCTTTTCCCTAATATATCCCACCAACTAACAGGTACCACGATGAAGAGATAATCCGTGTTATTCACTTCACCTAGCATGTAGTATATGAACGCCATGATGTTATATATATGTGTGTGTAATATTCAGATTGACAGAAAAGAAAAACAAAACATTGAGTCCACTAAAATTATCTATAGTATTTTTTTAAACTCAGCCTTTCCATGCTGGCTCAATCAGCATGATATAACATGTTGATGCTTTGTGACTGTATCTAGAGACTCCTTGAGTGTCCAAGAGTTCTTTGGCCTGATTTTAACTGAAATTTTTATGTGCCCAACATTTCCAATTGAGTGTTGTGGTGAAGTTTCCAGGTTTCAGCTGCTGGATTGTTTAGGTGAACTGAACTCCACTGCCTTACAGAGAACACTGGTTGCAACTCACCTCTGCAATTGTTTTCTTAACTGGATCCCAATATAGGAGACACGGTACTCAAGCACTATCCCAGATGTACGCTATGCATCAAGCGTTTTGATTGCTGTCCATAGGAGACGGAGTCCAAATGGCCATGGATCCGATGGCTTTCCAGTGGCTTTATGACTTGAGATCTTAATAAAGTGTCTGAATGACTTTCCAGTGCTTTTCATTCAGCCTAATTCCCTTTACTGGGGGAAAGCAAGCTCACTTTAAGTGCTGTGAGGCTATTGCTTGAAGAGCTTTGCAGGTTTTAGCCTTTGAAGGATCTGTACAGCAGGGATTTTCCCAGTACAATTCATCACTGTCTCTATTTTCTGTGTGTGTATGTGTGAGTGACTGAATGTGCAGGGCCACGACAGGCCTTTGCAGCTATTAGCGGGGATTTTGCCCTCTCTTTGAGGGGGTGATTTGTTTCGTTTTAATAGGTGAGAACTTGGACTAGTCCCGAATCTCCTGCACACCGTGTAGGATTCACTTTCCCACCGGGTGCTGCAGATCATCAGACGGTGGACCACCATTGCTCTGGACATGTGGTGCGTCTGCATGTGTGATTTTAATGAATGCCAGAGATGAGATCACACTAGGAGCATGGCAGCACAGACACCAAGAAGTTACACAGACTATCTTGTAAATGAATGGACCAGAGTCTGATGATGAAGAACCAAAGCCATGCTCATTCCTGACATCTATATGGAACTGTTATGCCAAACCCACTGGTGTGGCTCAGTGTCCTTTGGTAGTGATATAACCTGGTGCTATGTCATCTAGAGTTAAAGGGATGTATTTTAACCCAAACAGCCTTTTCCCAATCAGTTAGCGAAAGTGTCCAAACCTATGTAGTGCAAAATAACTGGAAACTGAAAAGGTCCATACAGGATGCAAACCTTGCTCACAAACCTGCAACTTTACAGCTATAAATCAGTTTATGTAGCTTTAAAAAAATTCTTCTTCTTCTTTTTTTAACCATGCTCATTATGAGAAAATGGGCCACTGGACATTCCCTGCAAAGCTCATCTAGCCGTTGCAGCTAGCCACTGTAACTTGGAGAGATTTGTTAGCTCTTTGTATTCTTCCATCTTTTTAATATTATTTTGTCATGTTTTACGATTTACTCAATATGCCACGACTGTGTTTACCATAAATTTAAAACAAATGCTGAAAATGGAAAACAGTCTTTTTTTTAATGATAAAATTCAAGATCTGCATTTGATCAACAGCTAAATGAACAGAAACACTATACCCAGTTTACCCAGGGCCTAAACATTATTGCCCGCTGATTGGTTTGTGGAAAGACATGAACCGAGTAAACATGTCTGGATGTATCAGGCAGTTTTTGACAGTGCATTCCACAAATCCTAGGTGCCATGTCTTTATATCAAAGAGAGGGTTTTCTCCCGAGATCGTTGATAATTTACAACCTCGGGGCTTGTTTTAGCTCCTGTGTGTCTTACCTAACACACATACACACACACATACACACACACACGCGTCTTTGGAGTACCTCTCCAGTGAGGTATTTTACCAGGAAGCCACAGATGCTTTCATGTACTTAAATCATGTCTGTCACATTAACCTTAATTGGCTGGGCAAGTTCAAGAAACAACAAACACATCCTGAAAGCTGCAGCAACAGCTCAGGCCTGAGGGAGAGGCAAATACTCAACAAGTAACTCTGACAGGAGAAGAAGCGGGAGCAGTGAAATGCATTTAGGGTTTCAAAATATACAAACCTGAACTTGGTAGCGCTTTCTTTTTGTATTTGCTTTCCTACAGAAGCTCCAAAAGCTTTTATCTCATTTTCTCTGGAAGATCAGAAACTCTTCTGCCGACTAATTATTATCATTTCAGTTCCCATAAAATGCAACCGCGCCAGAAGCTCCGGGCTACGAGCTCCTAGATGTCGACAGGTTTCACTCCAAATTTGTTTGCTTGCTTGAAAACCAGTGAATACATAATTGTGCGCTGATGTTATGCATTTGAAATTATAACGTCACGAGTCACCGCATTGTATATCAAACAGGCAAACACTCATCAGAGGGCGACTGAAAGAGGTAAACAATAAAGAAATGAGAAAAATCAACACTTTTATAAAGAATTTTTTTTCATGTCCCAAAAACCATTGTGGTAGTCCCAAGACATTATATAGCATCTGAAATATTTTTGATTATTGAACATTTTCAAAATCTGTTACTGTTCTGTGAGATCTAACAATACTGATAGTGCCATGTGAAAAAGTTCAGCCAATGATTCAGTAGATGCAACTCTCTTAATGTCCAACCACACCGTTTCAGTCGTGTTGAGGTCTAAACTTCGACCTTCATTCGTTTCTTTTTGCTTGAGATCTTTGTCCCAGTCAGCGTTGGTCAAGTTACTTGAAAAAAGTAATTAGGTACTAATTACTTATTACTTCTCCAAGAAAGTAATCCCGTTACTTTACTGATTACCTTTTTTCAAAAGTAATTTCAGCCCTTTCAGCCAAATTCTATTTTTTCTGCATAATCCATCATGTAAAATTGAATCAAATGAAAAAGTCTCTTTTAAAAACTTGTTTTATTACTTTTAATCTTTTAATTTTATGCACATTGCATTAAGCAAAAATGTAATTATATGCAACAGTCTCTGACTTGAAGAAATTTGTTCAACATTTAAACCCATTTTCTGCATATTCGAGCTTATGAAATGAAAAAAAAATTGTGTTTACACTCACTCTTACAAATAGATGCAAGTAAAACACAGCAAAAAATAGATAAAATCAAAGATTAAGCGACACATAGTCCTGTCGCTCTTAAGTCTGCCCATCTCAGTGACTGAAAGGTGCCAAGGCCCTGTAGCTGTGAAACAAACCCATATCGTTACCCCTCCACCAGTGCAGTCTCGCTTTGAGGTTTTGTGCGGTTTCTCCGAGCATTGCACAGTTTGCTGTGTTGTCAAGTACTGATTGTGGCTTTGTGCTAACACGCAGTTGAGCGCTCCAGACCTGCAAGCTACCAAAACCTCTGCTTTTATATAGGAGCTCACACTTGCTGATGCTCAGTTAATGAAGTGCATCTGATGAGCAGCACCTGGCTCCTACTTACTCCAAATTTCTAGACGTGAGCATGAGCTTAGTTTCAGTATAGACTCCTGTGAAAACCTTCTCTTTCACATAACTGTAGCTTGGATTCATATAGCAGTATTGGCCTGCGCTTTGGTCAGACCGCTGCTTTGATCTAGACTCAAAAATGCCATTAAATTTCAGTCAGCTGTCTCTGGTTCCCAGACAGTGAATTCTGTATTTTCATTTTACACTTCATCATATCAAGCTTTCAGTTCAGCTTGTGTCGTAATACGCAAAACTGGAGCAGCACAGCGTTGTAGGGACGAGTCCTATCGGCGCATATCAAAATCTTCTTATCATACAGTTGCAATACTTGAGACCAGCTTCAGTAATTGTCAAAGTTAGGAAGGCATAGTCTGCTAAGAATGAAAGAGAATGAATGGGCTGGAATAAAAATAAATGCTCCAGTAGTCTTATTCTACGCTGCCCCATCATGAAATGAAAAGAGTGAATGAAATGTGCAGTAGTGCATCTACTGCAGGTTATTCTAAGCGTATGCTTAGTCGAGCACAAGCTGAGCATACTACTAAAAACTGTGGTTGGGGTGTGATGTAGTCAGGAATGGCTTCATATAGTCAGTGTACAGAAATATGACAGGCAGCCTAAGGTGTTTGTGTAAGTCCTGGGAGAGCACGAGTGGAGAAGCTTAGTTAAGTGTTTGATTCACACCTTCAAATACCCCCACCGCAATGTATATACACTCACACACACACACACACACACACACTCACACACACGCACTTACACACACTCAGACACCTTCCTTTCTCCCACCACTGCTGGCGTCAGTTGAACCACTACGTGTGAGACACTCCTCATTAAGTTTGTGTGTGCGTGTGTGTGTGTGTGTGTGTGAATTGTGACTGGCCCCTCTCCCTACTTATTAAACTTTCATAGGAGGGCAACTATTCTGAGGCATAAGCTCCATTAGTTTGTATGTGTGTGTGTGTGTGTGTGTGAGGCCTGTGGTGATCACACAGGGAGAATGTTTCTGTCTTCTAACAAAGAACCACTGTTCAACATGCTAGCACACTGAACTGTGCAGAAAAGCGGTGGTTTCTGCTTCATGCTGCTGAACATGCGTTTACTCGTGTATCCTATAATACCACTTTTTTGGTAGTATGTGGAACTAATGTTCAGCTTTTTATGTAAAATCAAAGCTGAGATCAATATTAACTATGAAATTGTTCAGCTTTGTCAAGCAGAGAATGTAGAAGAGCACAGTGAGGAGTGCAGAGGCTGGACTAGCAGCAGAGGCAGAAGAAGAGAAGAAGACAGAATAGGTGGAGGTGAAAAAGGCTGGACGTGACCAGTGAGGAAAGAAGAACCCCTAAAGGTGCCAAGCAGGAGGCTGGCAGTGAAGTGTCACGCATACACATATCCACAGAAGGTCAGGGCACCTTTTGGTCATTAAGAGGGATGCTGGAGAGACCTGTGAATGGCAGGCGTGTTTGCACATGTTTTTCAAGGAACTTCTTAGATCCAGTCAGACACGTAACCTGACAGGAATCTCATTGCCAAATCGAGTCAAGTAGGATGAACCGTGACAGCTTGTCAGTATTATTTTCACTTTGATAAAGATTAGATCGCATTGTGTGAGTTTTTATTAAAACCCAGTGGAACTGCTCAGTGTATTGTTTCGGAGGAAAACACGAACACAGTGTACAGTTGAGTCTTAATAGCTTACTTACAACTGGACTACACTGCCCATGAGGCTACAGTCGCTAGGGCAGTGCCTGTAACAAATAGAGAGGGCACAATCTAACATATGAAACAGGAAAAGACCGCCGTGTAATGCCTTTATTTCAGTAAAGTAACCGTATTCTGAATACTACCTTTTAAAACAGTAACTGTAAACGGAATACAGTTACTCATATTTTGTATTTTAAATACGTAACGCCGGTACATGTATTCTGTTACTCCCCAACACTGCTGTACATGCCAGTCTTCACACATTTCAAAGCTGAAAACACAGACCTCATTCTCTTTGGCCAATATTTTTTATATATATGTTTAATACTTTTTAAAAATGATTTGTGGCACTAAAATTCTAAAAAAAAAACAACCTTTTAACCTTTTAAGACCTACCATAGAACCAAGTCCGCCAGAGCTTTATATTTTTACATGCTGTGGAGCCATTTCTGGGAGCATTTCAAGTTGCTATACATCAATACAACTGTTATAGTAATTTTAGTAATATGTATGCATTAAGTCCATAGTAACTACATAAATTGCAAAACATTGCAATAAACTACAAAAAAAAATTGAAAATCGTTTTGTTTTGTTTTTTTTTACATATATTTCTACTTAGAGAAATTTAAGAGGTTTATCCCTCAAAACTTTAAATACAAAAAAGTTGAAAAAATAGTTTCCAACCACAGGAAATTTATTTTGAGTGTCTTCATAATTTTATTTTTCAGATACACCAATTTTTATATACTGCAGAAAAAATGAAAAACAATCCTATGATGCAAATTTTCAAAGAAAACAGCATGTGCATCAAAATAAACTATTTAAAGCAGTGCAATTTGAGTTCTAAGCATCCCAGCAACTATTCAGAAAAGCATAAAGTCAAACATGACTTTTAAAAACACCAGTAGGCAGTATAGGCCTACAAATAAAAAACTACATTTTCCACGAAAACGACGTCACTTCCGGTTTCGGACACGCACTAAAGTCTATTTCAATGAACAGCTGATCGGATCGGCAAAACGGAATATTGTGTTTTTTTCCTGCATTTTTTTCCGCTTTTTGTGCAGTTTTTGCAAAGCTATATGCGAAAGGAAACTATGACATAGGACAAGCTGATGGCATAAGATGTAAGTAGAACTCCTCCGGTTTCATATTCAAAAAAAATTATTGCGCTAGCTTACGTGGTTCCGGTTCTACGGGGATTTAAAAATAGTTACGCAAAACCGGCTTTAAAGGGTTAAAAAAGGACATTTACCATAGTCTCCAGAATGTTTCTGCTCCTTTACCACACTTTGTTTTTAACGTAGCTGATACCAATAAAATTTTTACAGAATAATACCAAGTAAATCAAGCAAGCTGATAACAACAACATAGAAGCATAATATGATATCAACACTAAATATCAAAAATAAATATCTGTATTGAATGTATTTGCACTAACTGTTTTCACTTACATACCTACAAACATTTTGCTGGAATATTCTTACACAACCATCTCAAAGGTGTACAGAGAATGGTCCAAAAAAGCAAACAAACAATTGAAAACAAAGATCCAGATAAAGAGAGAATATTTGGTGAGTTCTCTAGGCCAGAGCTCAGAGGAGAATGGCTAGACTGCTTCAGACTGAAGGGAAGACAGCAATAATCACTTGAAAGTGTACAACCTTGAAGTAGCTGGGCTACAGCAGAAGAAGATGCCATCGAGTGGGAAACTGGGACCAAAACTGGACAACAAAAGCTTAGAAAAACTGCCCCTGTACTGATGACTCTCAATTTCTGCTGCAGCATTCGAAGAGTTTTGCATAAAGAGCATGAAAGCATGGATCCATCCTGTCGTGTATCAAAGGTTCAGGCTGCTGGTGGTGTAGCAGCACATTCTTGAATCTCTCTTTGTGACCAAAGCGTACCCTTTTAATGATGACTGCGCAGAGCAGGATAGTGTGCCATGTCACAAAGCTCATAACACCTCAAACTGGTTTCTTGAACATCACAGTGAGTTCACTGTACTCAAATGACCTCCACAGTCACCAGATCTCAATCCAATAGAGCGTTTGTGATGTGGTGGAACGAGAGATTTGCATCGAGGATGTGAAATGGACCAAATCTGCATTGATTGTGTGATGCTATCATATCAACATGGACCGAACTCCGTGAGGAATGGTTCCAGCGCCCTGCTGAATCTACGCCATTGAGAATTTAAAAAATTATACAAATTTCATAGCCTACGCCTACCGCTTGGTCCCTTATCCTCTTAATTTTGCTGATATCAGTGGCAGAGGCAAACACGGGCGTATACACATAAATGGCTATTCTGAAGTCCCAGATTTTAATTCTTTACACACCATTAGAAATGCTCAAAAGGCAAATTTGCACTAAATAGGTCATTTGACTTTAATTGTAAGACTCAGATGGTTTGCATCTCCAAACAGATTTGTTCCTTTTTATACAAAATTGCTCAAAAACGGCTCTTTTGATAGTAACAGTTGTTGACTGCTGCTTTAGTCACTCACAACTGGCTGTAGCTGAACTTTGCCTTCTTTTCATCAGTTGTTCTTGCTGGCCTGCAACAACCGCTAAAGACCCGTGGAGCAATTTAAAGAGGTGGGAAACTCTTAAAGCTGCTGGTGCACACATGATTCTTGTTTACCGTTCTCTTTAAATTATATATCCATCCAAATCTAAGAAAGACAAAATGTTGAAATGCAGAAAAAGGCTCTTTTCTTGCATCTTGTCTGCCTCAGCGATCGTCCTCAAGCCAGCAGTATTAGAGGTTGGATCTTTTTAATTCTCTCCCTGGGGAGCTAATCTTCCATTCCATGCTGTTAGCCAAAAAAACATTTATCCCATGTAATTATTCTGCTTTCACAATGCCTGCAACCTCATCTAAGTACCTGGCTGGCTCCCCGTGTCGGGTTATTTGCACAGCTACCAACTGCTTGTAAAAAAAAATTCAAAAATACAAAAGCTGCTTCTGAAACAGAAAACTCATTACTTTCGTAATCAACTTCAGATTTTGGTTTATTTATTAACTGTTGTTTTTTCGTGGCGTTACGAAAACCAGGTCGTCATCTTCTTCTAATTTAGACGTTGATGGTCCTGAACTGTTTGTGTGAGTAATAGGGCACGGGCATGTGTTTATTTAATCACAGGCAATAAACTAAACAGTGACTGAGCACAGTGTTTGATATAAGAAGTAAATGGGCAAAAATAAAAAGCAAACAAAAGCACAAACTGCAAATGTTAATGCATAAACAGTTTAATTACCAATATGAACAAAGGCACACGAAACATAAACATTCACACGGACTTTCTCAGCAGTGCTCTTGTGGCTTGTGCTATGTTAATAATTGTTTCATCGCTGTATTTAAAAAGCTTTTACACAGAGTTCCTGTGAAGAATTAGGCAATCATAAGATCTCTGATTTACATTAATTTCTATTGTCACTGGCATCCCCATCATTAAGTTGCCTAACAGACAGATTGTGTCAATAAGTTTTACACAAACGGGACTTCACCCCTCAGTTTCAGGGCTGCTATCGCTAAGTTTTACCCATTGCATGTCTTGATGAGATGAGACCCAGCCTTTGGTTCTTTCTTCCTTCTCTCACTCCAGCCGGTGGCGACAGATGGCCGCCCCTCCCTGAGCATGGTTCTTCCTGTTAAAAGGGAGTTTTTCCTTCCCACTGTTGCCAAAGTGCTTGCTCAATGTTGGGTTTTTCCTCTGTATGTATTATTGTGGGGTCTGCCTTACAATATAAAGCGCCTCAAGGTGACTGTTGTTGTGATTTGGCGCTGTATAAATAAAATTTAATTGAACTGAGTTAAATATGTGGATGAGAGCTTGAAAATGATCAGCAAATTAGCCAGCTAGCTTGGGTAGCAAGCTATTATTAACTTTGGAAATATTAATAGGGGGGAAAAACTGAACATTCAGATCCTTACGGTAACTCCCAATACAACTGAACACTGAACAACTTTTTTCACTTGTGACACATGACAATAAACACTTTGAATCTTGAATATTTTGATCTAACTGAGAAACAGGACACTGTCCATATGATTTGTTACACAAAGGACACAAAATTTTACTCTGAATTGGACTCTTAATTTGTAAAATCAACTTCATGGTGTATTAAAAGAGTGCTGTATTGAAAGAAGTCTTGAAACTAGCAAATGAAACAAGCTGGGTGACTGGATCTAGGCAAGGCAAACCTAGAGATACTTTGAAAGGTGAGAGACCAGTAGCTGAAGAGCGTAAAGTTTTTTCCTCCCACCTTTAACACAAAAATTGATGGAGAACCAACGGCAACTGACGGGCTGCTTTGTCAGCACGGGCACAGGTCGAGGATGAGGATGGTAAGCCAACAAAGCAGACGGGCTTTGTTCTTAGACTGACTGGGCAACTGATTTCACATTGTTTTTATCATTTATTATCATCCTCCCAAGTCCACAGTGCTGTTGTCGCCACTGCAGAGAGAGATGAAAAACGTGAAATTTAGCCTGTATCTCCTAACAGCCACAGCTGACTGTTGGTTATCTTATAACCAGCTGTTGTTGTTGTTTAGCCGATTTGTTGTCAGCTGTTCGGAGATGGACATGTCTAATCTGCTGGCAGTTAGCACGTGCCACGATATCTGGAATAAATACGCATTTGTGAACATTTCCATGTGCTAGAGCCCTGACGTCATTTCAGGAGATGAGGCTAAAGATGAAGAAGATGGCATTTTATCCATTGTGTTCTCTCTTTCCATCATGTTTTCAATTGTTTGGTAAAAAAAAAAGTGATTGTGCAGAACGGTGATGTTCACCTCAGCCACTGTATCCAAGATGATGAGGTTTTTGGAATGTATGACTCAATTTTATGAGAAAGCATCAGTGTTTGTTGGAAAATGTGATTAAAAAACTAACTGGTGGATATTTATGAGTGTCCAGCCTTTAAGATATCAGTTGTTCATAATATTCATATACTAAAATATACAGTGTTATTAGCACAAACTCATACAAACTTGAAGTTTTCATTGCTGAACTTTGTTTAAGTTGTTTTCTTTGGTTAACTTGGGACTCCAGCGTTTGCAATACTGTTTTCGCAGTCCTCCTCTATCTGCCTTAAGGGTGATTTATGGTCTGAGTTGGCATCAATTTGTAGACTTTTCCACCTACACAGAAAATCCCCCCATTATGGAATACAACCAACACAAAGATCAGAGAGACTTGAGTGTGTGTATTCCACATGTGAGCCAACATCAGCCTGTTTGTATGCTATGCTTAGGATCACTGTGGACTGGTTGCGAAGTTGGCTTGGACAGGATAAGGAATGAAAACAGTGGAGATCACCATAAAGAGCATAAACAACAGATATGAAACATTCCTGGTGTTAAAGGACAGGCAGTGACTGCAGTGGACAGTTTTAATTGTGTTTAGCACTTGGCTTTAATCCACTGTAAAGAACTCCTTTGTATATCTTGTAACATCTGTCTTCTCTGACTGCACAGACATAGCAGGCTACACATTGTCCCACATATTTCTGATACTGCCCTCAAGTGGCAGCACCCAGTTACAGCATGTCGATGTGTGTCTGCGCAGCTGTGTGTAGCACTGAGCAGCAGCTTCCTGGGCTGAAAAACTGCCTCAGTTTCAGTGTGTGAAATTTGGAGAGAGCTTGCTGGCCTTAGCTGATAACTTAGCACTTCACCTCATTCAAATATGGTCACTTCTGGCTCTAAATATCCATAAACCAGAGGGTGATGTCATGGTTTCTTTCCATCTTTTGTATACAGTCTAAACATAGCCCCAATGTGGCATAATGCTAAAGCCATTAGCATATTAAATGTTTCCTCAATTAGAGCAAAATTTAAAAATAAAAATTGGAACAGCATCAAGTCTGGAAATTAATAGACCAAAAATAAAATTAAACTAGAAAGTGAAACATTTTTACCAAAATGTGATTGAATGTGGTGTCAAATGCAAATGATCTCATATTTTCATATCTGTCTTTGTGGGGGGAAAGCATGCGATGGAAGTCGACACAGACCTCGGTGAATATCAATACCTTCAAAGGAAATCATGATACGAAGGTCTGGAAAAGTTTGAAATTGTACAATTTAACCCAGAAGCCCTGCTTTTCTCTTTAACGTCTCCTGTTCCCTTCTTGTTGTCATTTTTCCTCATTTTCCGCTCTTTCCTCGCACACGTGCAGTTTTGTTATCAGTTCAAAGCACAGAGAGGTCAACGAGGGAGTGTGTCAGTCAGACAAGTTGTCACCCAAATGATGACAAATTGGCCGCCTCTCCGCTCACCTCCCAATCAAGTCCAGACCTGGCTTTTAAATGGAGATCAATGGCAGTCAGGTAAAGCTCTCAGTCGCCGAGCTCAGTCACACAAAGTCAGAATTCTGTCACTGTACATCTGCTTAGCCTCCAGATATGAACTTTATCGGATTTTCAGTGTAGTGTTTGGTGATGACATAAATGCTGCTCCGTATGCTTTTTCACCCAGAACGCAGACTGAACACATCTGCTTTTGACAGGAAAATTGTCATATTGACCATATTGAACGCAATTGCTCCCAATTTATATGGCAGAAGGTGCAGAGATAGTATGACCAGCAGAGAGTCTTCACCTGTTTTTGATCTCAGCTCTACTGCTAACCCATCCGCCTCTCCAACGGGCTCGTTTCCAGGGAGACAAACATCATGTAACGCAACACCGCGAGTCTTGCAATAACATTGTCTTTATCGTCGGCAATGGGTCGAATTTTCTCATTTTATGCCTCTAAGCTTAAAGAAAGTAGAGCGGAACTCGGAGCAAGATATTTGCTTTCTTTCATGCTACTCTGTCTCACGTTTCTGAACCATTGTTGTCTCTCTGTCATGCTTTGCATCTTTCACACAGAGTATGTTTGGATAGCGACCTCTCATGGAGCTGTTACCGTTTAGCTTTCATTCTTAAACCATACATATTCATCTACATCATGTCTAAAGAGGCTGGCATATGATAAGCAGAAATAACTGAGAAGCAAGTTTGATCTTGTTGTCCTTCCTTCAGTCACTTATGGATTAAATTAGGCTACTTATTCACTGAGCTGGTGTGCCAATCTACAGGCTTGTTGTTAGCGTCTACGCTCAAAATTGTTGAACAGCCATAAATTCTGGGAGAATCGGTTTGGGATTTTTTCCTTTCTCACACAGGAGGAAACAATCAGCTTCAAATACTGCATGACTGGAAACACTTTATGGTTTAGGTAAGGGAGCTGTGAGGGTTGAACCTAGGGGCAACCTTTGTAGCTGAAGAATGAAGCCAGTGATGAAGTGACAAAAACTGAAGTTCTGCTAGGTGCCACCTGAAGCTCAAGTCCCCATAGAATCCCATGTTAAAACGTCCAGCTTTTAAAGCATGTTTGCACCCTGCTAATCTATATAAGAAGAACCTACATACACACTTATATTAAGTTTAGGTCATTATAGCGCTAACACTATATAGGTCAGCTGACTTATAACCAGATTTTCCATCTGATTGATCAAACTGATGGTTGAGGTTTAAATCTTAATACCAAGTCATTGTATTCTATTAAAATTGTTGGGTAACACTTCGACATTACCCAACAGTATGACGACAGTGATAATGTAATTAGGTCAGTTTATAACAGAGTTGATGATGATGTTGAGAAGTCATTAGGAAATTAAAGTTTTAAAATGGCCAATACCACTTTCCATCTTCCAAATACTGAAAAGTCATTGACCTGGAGATTATATTAAGAGCTATACCCAGGGTGACTGTACAAAGTTTAAAGGATATCCTTGTATAGAGTGCCAAGATAATTTTGACTCTTTACAACTGTTATTACATGTGACTTTTTATTTCTGGTTGTTAAAAAAAAAAATATGTAAATTCTTTATGGTTTCTTCCCAGAGTACTAGAGTTGCCAAAGCCTGCAGGACTGTGTGCCTCCCCTGCTTTTACCTCGATCCTCCAGGAATCCGTCAGCCCAACACTCATTTTACCCCAGTGTCCTTTAAACGTAAGGTCAAATAACCAAAACTGGTTAGAATCAAACTGGTAAACTGTAAGCTGGGTTGAGTTAAACTAAATTGCCCAATTTTAAATCCAGTGAGTTTTAGGGTTTGATGTTAAAAATGTGTCGTGCATGACTTCGCATGGCCACATTTAGTTCTGTAATTTAAGTTTGTGTAACAGTAATAATATAAATCTGAATTGAAAATGGTAAATGGCCTGTATTTGTATAGCGCTTTTCTAGTCCGTAAGGACCCCAAAGCACTTTACACATCCAGTCATCCACCCATTCACACACACATTCACACACTGGTGATGGCAAGCTACATTGTAGCCACAGTCACCCTGGGGCGCACTGACAGAGGCGAGGCTGCCGAACACTGGCGCCACCGGGCCCTCTGACCACCACCAGTAGGCAACGGGTGAAGTGTCTTGCCCAAGGACACAACGACTGAGACTGTCCAAGCCGGGGCTCGAACCAGCAACCTTCCGATTACAAGGCGAACTCCCAACTCTTGAGCCACGATCGAAAATGATTAACAGCTAAATTAAGATATACATACATCAATACGCGATATCATGAAATTTTAGTCAGTATAAAAAGTGGAGGCAGCTATGGGTTTAATAGTTTTTATTTAGAAAAATTTTTATACAGCAAAAAGGGAAACAAAAAAATTATGAGGTCATGGGAAGACAAATATATGCACGTATATACATCTGCACATACATGCATACATAAAAACGATATATTGCAAGTTCTATGCATTAAAGAGTGCTGCCACAGTTTGTAAAGCCCAGCCATTTTCTCCTTCCCAAGTCCCCCTGAAGTCGCAGGGTGAAAGTCATACATTCCATCAATCTGATGTTTTCCACTATAGAAATAAAAAGACTTACAGTGGGAGGATCTTTACAAAGCCAATGTTTTTTTATAGCCTCTTTTGCAGATGCCAAAAGAATTCTCAGGAGATAAACATCATCTGTAACTCAATCTTCTGCAAAACATCCCAGATACATCGCTCACATTAAATCCCAGTGCTTTTGGAATTATCTTTGAAACTTCCAACCAGAAGGTTCGTACGGACGGACAGGACCAGAATATGTGTCCATGATCTGCCGTGACTTCCCCACAGTTTCCGCACAGCGCAGGTGTAGCACTGAATTTAGACTTTTGTTTAGGTGTTATGAAAAAACGCATAATGTTCTTCCAACAAAAGTCCCGCCACGTGTTGGAATTAGTTGTGGTGAACTGAGTTTCCCAAATCCTTGTCCACCCATCTTCTGTAATCTCAATGTCCATTTCTCTTTCCTCTTTTCCAAGTCCTTTTTAAACTTAATCATACATTTGTACAGTTTACTTATCAGGGCTTTGTTACTCCCAGAGTCATTAGCGTCAATGAAGATGTTAACAATCGAGAAGTCTCCAAGGACACAGCTGTTTATTTCTTTACCAATACAATGACGAAATTGCAAGTATCGGAAAAAGTCTTGTTTCTCGAGGTCGTAAGTCTTACATAAAGTATCAAAAGCCATAATTTTAGATTTTGCGATAACTGTACACACAGCAGTAATACCATGCCACACCCATTGTCTAAATCTGCTGTCATGGGAGGCAGGTAAAAATTCAGGGTCGTATGCTGGCCACCTCAGAAGTTTTATCTCCTCTTGAAGTTGTGCCTGCTTAACCACTCCCCTCCATGTTTTTAATGTCTAATTGACCCATTGGCTGGTTGTCAAAATATTGCCCAACTCAGAAGCTGCGTGACCAAGCCTAGACTGGATCGGTGTCTCCGAGAGAGACATCTCAATCACCATCCACCTTGCACAATAAGATGGGTTACACCAACACACCAAAGATCTCAACTGAGCAGACAAGTAGTAATCCCTTAAAGAAGGTAGAGCCAAGCCCCTTTTTTCCCCTCAGCGACTGCAAAGTAGAGAACTTCATGAACTTCATCCTTGGTCTTTTGTTGAGCCAAATGAATCTTGAAATCTGTTTATTCCATTCCCTGAATTGCTTCACAGGAATCGGTATAGGTAAAGCAAGAAAGAGATACAGTAAGTTAGGAGGAATGCTCATTTTAATTATTTTAAAGTCCTCTTTGGAAGCCTCAACGTACGTCGCCATCTTGTTTGCAGAAAAAAACAAAAAAAACAATGAATGAAGACGGGCTCTGAAACCTCAAACTTGTTGGCTGATGACTTGTGACTGACATTTAATTAACCACTGATTGTGCAGCTTCATGCCACCGATGAGTCTCCTTCTGGAAAACGATGCAATCAAGATTTAAGTCGTACTTTTTTTTTTTTCAGTATTATCATGTGATTGTGTTTCCCCAATGTCAAGACAAAAAGCTACACCTATCGCCATCTAGTGACCTGGAGGCAGAATGCAGATCTTTAGGCAATTATCATCTGATTCTTTTCTCTGACCGTTTGCAGAAATTAAGCAGAGGTTAGTGACAGCGGTTATCAACTTAGGGGGCTTAAAGTATATTAAAAGTGAGGTTCCTTCCTCTTTTGTAATGATAACTGTATCTTGGTATATTATCTTTATACTTCATGAAAGACGGAAATATGTAAAATTATTAACTTCTTCATCACAGAAAGTTGAATAATGTTAACTGAAAATTCAGACAATGAACAATGACAAGTTCAGATATTCATTTTGGCTTCTTTCAGTCAGTTTTCCCAGTTTATGATCTTCATTGCCTTGTTTTGGTACAGCAAGCAGCAAGACTTGGACAAACCCATCTGAAGTGTTAGATTAACACACCAGCCCGTACTGCAGTAGTGTACGGTGAATAATGCAGATCAGATTTTGTTTATCTGTACTTTAGCAAAATACCAGTCCATTAATCCATCTAGTTAATTTAACTTAAACCGACTCTCCAACTAAAACAGCAATGCTTCCTGCTTGAAAGTCAAAGCAGCCAACTCATTGCCAGGGACAGATGTAGATATGGAATATGCACATTTCACGTCTCGCTTTCACCACTCGAGTTTTCCTTCTGCGTATCTTTTTTTTCTTTGTTATTGTTGCTTCTGTGAAACCTACCAAGATCCATAAAGTTAAATGTTCTGTGACTGCTCAAATCCTGCCTTTTACCGTACATTTGCGCCCGAGAGTTTGAATTTAAAATACACTGACTTCAGTCTGTTTTCTGGGCCTTTAAGAACAAATCATCTGGAGGACAAATGCAGGACAAAGGTTTCCACCAAGGCTTCTGTCGTGATGTGGACAAATCCCAGGATGAGCGTTCGCTCTGATTCATTGCCATCACTACATTCGTTCCCACATGGTCAAAAAAGCCGTTTTGGGCTTGGAGGGGCGCGGGCGTTAGAGGGCACAGAGGTGAAATTCAAAACTTTAAGGCTAAGCCACAAGGTTTGCATAAAAAACAACCCTGGACCTCAGATGGCAAATGTGAGGAAAATAACCCCCCTCATTTTCTTTTCTTTACCGCAAGCTTCCTCCAGGCGGGGGATCGCCAAGTTAAAAATTAACGTTGATTTAGAAACAACAGAAGCCTTTTGTTTCACAGGGCTCAGACTTTTTTTTTCCTCTTTTCTTTCAACCATTGAGCCGCTTGGCTCCACGTCCTGTTATTTTTCCACGTATAAAACTTTCACAATGAAATAAAGCAGAGGGTGGACGACGGCAGGGACAGGCTCCTTGCTTGGTCTTTTGGCTGCTATCAGTCATGAACCTGTCTGACTGATGAGATGAAGCAAGAGCGGAAGACTTCCTTTCTCTGCCTCTGCTTGCATCTTTTTCCCTTCTGTTTCTCCATCTCTCTTCCTTCTTTCCTCTCTTTTTATGTTCTCTCGTTCTTTACCATAACTGTGTTTGACTCTGTCAGTCTCCTTCACTGAAACACAATAACCAAATATTTTATTTGGCATCTGAAACCTGAAAATAAGCCTTGCTGATGAATCAGAAACATTCCTGTAATCGCTATCACTCTCTTTCTCATCCTCACCACACACACACGCACGCACACACACACAGATGCTCAGTTTCCTACAGATGTTTGCTTGTGGGATTCATCCTGGACATCTGATGAAGAGTCTGGGACATTTCCACGTGGATGTCGGTTTTGTCTGCCGAGTGTAGCTTCGGCGTCCATATATGATATCCATATTCTGTCATCTCCTAAACCCACCTCTACCTGTGCTCATAAATAAGGATAAGCTACAGATTTAACAGGGGGAGGCAGACGGCGATGGCTTCTAGGGGTTCCTCACACCACATTTACATTTCATATCTTGAGCGACTCGGTTTCATATTTTATGATGGGGGGGGTTTAACCTGTGTCCACAGGATACAAAAAATGATCCCATTTTCAAGAGAAAAACTGATTTAGAGAGCAACACCATGGTTGAATCTGATATACTGAGCAAAAAAAATCTCCCCTAACGTCTTAATACTTTTTTGAAATTGGAGCTCCAGTGGAAAACTTAAAATTATGAGGGGGAAAAGTGGTGCAAACAGTGCATGATAGCAAACCTTTTCTGTCCTTTGCATGATTCAGTTTTGTCTTCCCTGGCTCCTTAGCTGATAAATAAGCTGTTCACCACATTGGTAAGGCTTTTCTTTACCTGCTGCCTGGAAAACAAGGATAATAAAACCAAAACATTGAGCTGAAAGATGCTAAAGTGGTGTGAAGAGTGGGGTAATCCTCTGTAGGCCTGTCAGCTTTCAGGTTTTGGGGGAAAATGCGAGTGATAACTCCCAACAGAAATATTTACTTCATGCTCTGATAGCCATTAAAATTGGCTTTAAATAATTTCTTGATTAACACAAATGTAACTATATTC
Organism: Simochromis diagramma; assembly: GCF_900408965.1. Taxonomy (NCBI): domain Eukaryota; kingdom Metazoa; phylum Chordata; class Actinopteri; order Cichliformes; family Cichlidae; genus Simochromis; species Simochromis diagramma. The sequence continues at coordinate 66,252 of NW_024386789.1, read as the reverse complement.
AGATTTTTTTAATAATCTGGCAATGGGGTTATAACAGTTTAATAAAGCATTCACTAAGGATTTATTAACCTTTTATAAAATCTCCTAGGTATGTTTTATCAACCTTCACACTGTGTTCAGACTCCTGAATACAGCTGCTGGTGCATTCTTGGAAAACCTCAAATATTTGCCCATAAAAGCCAATGAGAGAAGAAGGAGTACAACTGATCTTTGGGATCAAGTTACAGCAGCATATTTTAAGAACTTACCAGGAGGTCCTATAATTTTACTTACTGGTTCTCCAAGCCTCCCCCTGTCTTTGTTCTATCCTTTTATGAAGGTGCCGATCACGACTGCAAAAAAAGTCTTTAATTTCTGCTACTGTATGAAGTCTTTTTTTGTGTGGCAAAGCTGGAATATCTAAAACCACTGCGTGCATACAGGATATAGGGGTTGAGATTTCATGTATCATAGTAAGCTGTTGCCCTGGTTTACTCATTTTAATGCGTTAAGTGGAAAACTTGTGATTTTCCTGTTTAGTTTAAATCCGAACACACTCTGCTGTAGTTTTTGTGCACAAATTTCTGTTTTCAACACTTGGAAGATTCTGTTTTGTGTCAAATCACATTTTATCCTAACTTTAAAAGGTAATGAAAATTGTTTTGGTGTTAGAGATAAAATCTGTTATATTTGTAGCTATTGTTAAGTTTTTTTAATTGATGACAGCTAAACATCAAACGGACACTCGTGATTTTATTTGCATTCTAGCAGTTGTGTCCTTTTTACCACATCGAAGAGCTGGCAGAGTATACTATGTTACCTGGTAACACTTGTGTTTATTTTTTTAATTAATCTTATGTTTAGTGTTGTTATCATATTTGACCATTTTAGACTGAACCACACTAGTTACACATGTTAGTCTTTAATGCTTCGGATGGAATTTTCCATTCCTTCAAGCCTTCGTCTCGTGACGGGACAGACGGTGGGGTAAATTATGAAATGACACATTAAGCTAAGTCCCTCTTCACTCTCCCACAGTAATATGAGGTAGCAATATCAAATGTCTTAATTAAAGGTGTTTGGCAGAAAGCGGCAGGTTGACCTCACTTGTAAACACACACTTGACGCACAGGAAAACTGAGTGACTGACAGGAAGTGTGAAAGAAAAGAAAGAGGACGGGGGGAGAATGGAGTGAGGGAAAGTCTGCTGTGGTTTTACTGCCCCATCACACTGCATTTGGAGTATTTAGTATCAAAGGTTCAGGACGGGGTCATGTGATCATTAATGGCAACCTGAGAGAGACGGAGAGAGAAACAGAGGGAGCAGCATTGTGAAGTTGAAGTCTGATTACGAGTTTGGTTGGAATGAGAATTTCTCTCAGCTGAAGTCAGTTCTGGCTTAAGGATTAGATTATGTGTTCAGGCTCTTTTACATACTATTACATCTACGACAACAGCAACACTGGCTAATTAGTGTCAGTGAAAGTGCAGAACAGTAACTACAAAAAGAAAGTTACAGATGCAGAAGGCAACAAACAGCCCTACAGTGATATCACCTGAAATACTGTCACTCTGCAGCAGATTCAGAAAGTATTTTCTGAATGAAAGAAGAGTTGCAGTTGGTGTAGCAGTCAAACAAAGCAGCAGAGTCGCAGAAAAAGTTTTTTGAAAGATGCTAAAGAGTTGAGTAGCAAGTCTTTATGTGATAAGCAAGTACCTACTTCAAATGGTACCATCTCAGTATGTGTATTGTTGGTGGTTTTGAACCGTGGCTGCTCCAGTCTGCATGACAAGTATATTTTGGCACTTTGAGTGCTCAGGTAGAGTACAAAATCAAGTAGACCAGTGGTCCCCAACCTTTTGTGCACCACGGACCAGTTTACGTCCGACAATATTTTCACAGACCGGCCTTTAAGGTGTCGCAGATAAATACAACAAAATAAAACCAGTACCGGTACCAAAAAACCAAATATTTATTCAAAACACACGAGAAAAGACCCAGGGAAACCGAGTTAGCAATAAAAACAATTAAAAAAATAACGCTAAAAACCAATAAAACCCCCGAAAACCAAGAATTTCACACCCAAGTCTCAACCCTTGCGGCCCGGTGCCAAACGACTCACGTCCACCCAGATGAAATGGTCAGATTTACACTAGACTAAATCTGACCATTTCTGACTACTAATGGAGTAAGATGGATAGCAAGAGTATGATGGGTAAACACTTACCTTGTTGATCTAGAAAAATGATGTTTAAAACACATTAAGGTTGTGTTTTAGCACAAATCATGGTCTTTTCCTAGAACACTTGAGTCGGTAAGAGTTCCTCAATCTAAAGACCAAACTGGACAAACTAGAGGAACCAAATGCAGAACACTAGCAGCCAGAATGCCAAAAAGTGAGGTCTTATGCTTTTATAGTAAAAATAACAAAGGCAAAATTCACAGGAGTATAAGTGGGGATCACATAAGGTAGTTTAACAAACATCTCGACAAAGGGAAGTCCCGTTCAGGAGAAACAGGTGAAAATAATTATCCACAGGTGAACACAATCAGTACAAACACAAAGGGGAAATAAAACTAACGTAAAGCATGAAAGAAAACCAACTTTCAAAGTAAAACACAGATACACGAAGATGAAACAGGATGCCAGATACCAGGCGGGATAGGGGAGGGCAAAGATGAGACAGAAGGAGGAAACTCACAAGAATAAACAAAGTCATAAAAAATCTATATTTCACAATTCTACAACTGATAAAAACTAACATCAGAACAGTAAAATCTTCCAAATTCAAATAAAGCAAGAACTAATGCTCTATTATGCCACAATAACAAAGGGTCAATCCTTGAGCTTTAACTACAGAAAATATGGAAACCTTTAATATTACCCATTAGCTGTGAATTGTAAGTATTATAATTCAAATAGTTTATAAAAATGAACATACATAGCAGTTAAAGGCAGTGTCTAAAGAGAGACAGACAGACAACAGGAACAGGAAGTCTGGAAAATCACATCAGACTTTGTGCACGTGGAGATGAACAAACTCCCCCAAAAGCTCCAAACGCTGCCAGACTTACAGTTGTTCATCCCATCTTAATATAACAGCAACTTAAATGATGTCTCTGTGGAGAGGTTCAATTGGAGTAGTCCCAGCAGGAATGTGGCTATTAAAAGTATTGAGTTACTTTTTTCCCAGCCAACAGTGGAGCTCAACAATAAAGATGACAGATGTAATGTTAGACATTTTCATGCACTGTGGCATGCTCTCCCTAAAGGAACAGCTTGTTGTTTGGTAAAAAATACACTTATTAGCTCACTTGTCCAGATTTAAAAGCTATGCAACGAGCAGTAATTCTTTTTGACCAGCGTGTTTGTGTCGTCGATAGCTCTTCTGATTCAGATCCAGTGAATGGTGGGGTCCTGACACCATATTGCAAATGAAATGTTAGCAAACAATATATGTGAATTTTACATTTAATCAACTTGGCAAAGGTGGTCCCAAAGGTGTTGCTGATTTTCCAAGTTGTTCAGATTTGTGGTGGCGTTTACATTCATTTGCCCCTTTTGGAAATAATTTTTCTAATTATTCTACCACAACATTAAATGTGGAGTGCTTCTACTAAAACATAGCTCCCAGAAAAACTGAGAGCTTATCAGAAACACATTTTGCAACACTTATTTTTGTGTGTATTTCCATCCAATCGATCCGTTTTCACAACCTCTTATCTAATTCTGGGTTTTACAAGGTGGTAGAAGACTGTCTCACCTAACACAGGGCAGAAGGTGGGGTGCACTCTGGACAGGTTGCCAGTCTATCACAGCTCTATGTATGTTTATGGGGGAAATTCATAAAGCCCCAGAATATGTGCCAAGTTGTTGCTCAGTTGTTAGAGAAGAAAGCCGAGCTGGCTGTTTGCCCCTCTTCCTTTCTGGTGAGGTAGTTCAGAATGAATGAGGCCCTGTGGGGTTAAAGAGTAAATCCAGCAATATGTACTGTATATATTTGAGTATGTTTTCAATGGAAAGGGTCATGAGAATAGATTCCAGTTTCGATTTATTTATAGTGCTTCAATCGTCATACTATAATGCCATGTATGGCTCTATGTTCATTCCCAAACTCCCCTTAGGTCTCAAGGGCCGGTGTCCTGCAGGTTTTAGATGTGTCCTTGATCCAACACAGCTGATTTAAATGGCTAAATGACCTCCTCAACATGTCTTGAAGTTCTCCAGAGGCCTGTTATGAACTAATCATTTGATTCAGGTGTGTTGACCCAGGGTAATATCTAAAACCTGCAGGACTACAGCCCTTGAGGACTGGAGTTCCCCACCCCTGCCTTAGACAATGTGCTAAATGAAACTCGAAACATCTATGTGATAATTGATTAAAATATTTACTTAAGATAAAAAGATCAAGGCAGGAAGCTACACAGTTTTTACCCACGTGAACGCAGACGTTGCATGGACTTGACGAGCACATCTTAACAGTGACCAGAGGGTTTAAGTTTTAAGCAAGTAGCCAAGTTTTTATTTCCTGTCTGGTAAACCTATTCTACACGATTAGCTAAGGGTGAAAGTCACAGATGATACCAGAGAGACATTTGTATGCTACACCCAAAGAACCGTGGTCGTTTATTCTTGTGAGGTAAAGTATTTCCTTACCTTTTCATTCAATTCCCTCTTTATTTCCATGTTTAGAATTAAAAGCCCCTATAATTGATATTAATGTGTCAATTAATCTACAGGTAGATCAATGATATGTAAAAATCAACAACAATAGCTGCCAATGATATGAGAAGTCCCCCATACAGGATTGGGTCATTGCTGTTCTGTCTTTTCTTTAAAAGATGTCTTCTTATTGCATCGTTTTTACTTATTCTTTCAAATTCTCAGCTTTGATGCAGGCCTGGACAGGAGATTCTTTCTGTACGGTATTTGCAGCACTAAAAGCCATTTTATGGCCATTTTAATTTAGCATGAAACAATCAGTAACTATTGTAAGCAGCTACGGTGTTTTATATATTGATTTCCTCCTAAGGTGTGTTGCTATTCTTGTTTGGAAACAAGTATCAAAAATCCTTAATGTCTAGTTTTATTTTGTTGTATTTATCCGCGACACCTTAAAGGCCGGTCCGTGAAAATATTGTTGGGCATAAACCGGTCTGTGGCGCAAAAAAGGTTGGGGACCGCTGTGTTAGAGGGCAAGTGAACATTTCGTCCTCAAAGTTGATTTGATAGAAGCAGAAAAATGGACGAATGTAAGGATTTTAGTGAGTCTGACCAATGCTGGTTCTGATAGAAAGTTGTCAAAATGCAGTTTTTGAGTACACGGCTGCATAGCCACAGATCACTCAGTGGATGTTACTTTGACATGTATTGCCTACCCAAGCATTGTTGCAGATTGTGTGCACTCTATCTTCAAACTAGTATGCCCTGATGGCTGTATCCTCCTTCAGCAGAAAGTGTTCAGGAACGTTTTGAGGAGCACAGCAACAAGTTTGAGGTGTTGACATGGCCTCCAACGTCTCCATATCGCAATCTAATCGAGCAAACAAGCCCGATCCATGGAGGCCACCCCTCGTAACTTACAGGATTCGAAGGATCTGTTGGAAAAATCTTAGTACCAGATACCACAGCACACCTTCTGGGGTCTATGGGTCTACGGGTCCACTAGAGGGTGACCAACACAACACAGCATTACCAAAATATTTTAACTAGTAGTGTAACAAGTTACTTTCTTCAGAGTAAGTAATGCACCACAGCTCTTTTTTGGTGTAAACACCTCAACAATGAATACAGTTGTAGTCGGAGAAACAACAGACTGTGGCTCATATTGTTTCAAGCTGAGCTATTTGTTTTAACGGTAGGACATGTAAAGCTATTGTGTCCCTGCTATCTGTGTTCTGTGCCTCCTCCTATCTTTCACTCATCAGCTCTCTAAGACAGGAAGCAATTCACTAACTCCTCTCATCACCACTCCAGTTGTTCCTGTCTCCAGCACTTTGGCAAACCATTTTGATAAATACCATGACAATTCATATACAGTGGGCCTGCCATACTATATTAACCTCAATATGATGGAGTGTGTGAATACCGAGCGCAAATCTAGGCCCCCTGACTGAGTACGGTGCAGTATCCTCTTAAACTGCTTCAAAAAGCAAGCATTCCCTCATGGATTCATGAAAGGAGCCCATTTATAGACATGAAAAAAAGGCCTGTTTCAACAGACTTTAAGTGCAGCGGCCAAGGAAAACAATATGCCTGGCCAGAAAAACTGAAGTCTGTAATGCACCGACTTAATTCCATTCTCTCGCATGAAAAGAGAATAAAAAGTTGAGCGCTGGCTGGAAAACTCGCTGCGTCCGAATTGTGTGCGACTGACAGAGGCACTGACATACAAAGTATCACTCGGCACGAAAATCAACTTGAGGCTAAATCACACCACAGGCTGCCTCAGTGGGGCCAGAGTATGTCACAGTGATATGACAAGTGATTTATGGACAGCAGGCCCAAAATGCTGAAAACAAGACAAAGAGAAAATGCGAGAGGGGGGGCAGAGAGCCATAAGCAGACTGGGAAAGAAAGAAAAAGTATACAAAGATAGAGTATTACAGTGAGCGGGGGAGAGAGGAAGATTGAGAGCTCTTGGTGCCAGTCGTCAGGTCCGTTTGGTCCATTAATGTGGAGAGTAACTGCCTCACTGACTGAGAGATGATGGGAAAATGGCCCCTTTCGGTAGGGTAGCCCTCGAAGTGATGTATAGAAGCGTGGATAGAGTGCAGCATTCCCTCTTTCTCAGCTCATCAGTTGCATAAACATCGCGGGGTCTTTGGGTAAAGACAGCACAATTTCGCAATACCGAGCCAAAGCAAACACAACAAAGTGGATGAACTGTTTTAGCCCGATAACTTTACATTTGTCTGTTAAAACTGCTGCTGCTTCAGTCCGTTTGCCCAGGATGAAAATGTCACTGCACCAATGTAAAGTTAATGCAGGCTGTTGTTTCTGCCCTTGTGGATAAAACTAATGCACACTTTTGTTAGAACATGACAAGTGACCTCAAACATGTTAGTCAGCTCTCTAACCGCTGCACCATATGAGTGAGAAAGCTATACTAAACAGCAGCCTTACCCTAGCTATTGATCAAACAGGAAAAACTAAACAAAACCTCCATTTACTTCTTAAGTGGCTGAACACAGTACGTGTGTACATGCATGACTTGCTGTCTCCAAAATAAGAAAGTAGTAGAACTAAATAATATAGAGCTAGCATCCGTCATTTGTGGTCACAACCTGTGGGTCGTGACATCATGGAGACAAGTGGTGGAAACTGGCTTCCACCAAATGTTGTCTGGGCTTAGCTTTTGTGATAGGGTAAGGAGCGTGGCTGTTCAGGACTCACTCTAGAGCCACTGGTTCTCTACAAGAAGCCAGTTGAGGAGGTAGTTCAGGCGATTGTAATTAGGGTGTGTCTTGAGGTGAGGTTTGTTGGTGTGTCCGACAACTACCAACAGTTAGCTAGATAAGATCTCGATGTTCCCCCAGAGAAACAGGAAAAGGTGGCAGTATAGAGGTAGATCTTGGCACATGAGTTGTAGGAATGGATGGGTGCATGTTAGATGGTGATATGACCTCAGGTTTGCCACTAACTAGTAAGAATACCAAATAAATAACTTGCTTTTGTCATATATTTAACACAAGAAGCAACTGAAGGGCAAGTAAGATTTGGGCCCCCGACAACCTTCCGTCACGACTGAAAAATGTTTCCCAAACAGTTGGCGAGTGGCTATTGTTAATGGGTGATATTGGTTGCAAAGAGAGTGCCTGTTTGCTAGCAGATTGCCCAGAAGATGCTAACTGCTTTTCATAAACTTGCTAGTGAAATGAGACTAGAAAAAACTTGGAAAGGTGTGGCACAAACCGGAAACTGAAAACATTCACCTTTAAAGTAAAAGACTAACATATTTCAAAAGGTGGAATTTATACTCAAAAGGCCAATTGCCCAATCTTCATTGCACTCTTTACTGTTTCACTGTCGCTTAGTGAGTAGTTGCTATCTTCCATGCAAAATTTGAACAGCAATCGGCTAGCAACCAGGGCAATTGCATGGGTTTTTGTTTGTTTGTTTTTTGGTTTAGGACCATATATCTCTTTGCAACTCTCCCAACTCTCTTACAGCAACCTTCAGCAACTACTCAACAACCAGTCGGGGGTGCACATTTTTCCTTAACAACTGGTGCTTACAAGGAGGTCACAGGCTGGTCTCAATTGGGGCTTAGCAATCAATTGCACAGCAGCTGCTCGTGATCTGTGAAGGAATACTCATTTTTCCCTAGCAACCAGTGGTTGCCAGGTGCTTGCCATTTGGTCCTCCACCATAGTCTCTAAACTTGAGTATGGTGTTACACATTTAAGACCTGAGTAGAATGTTTCATCATGGTATGATTATGTCTAAGTATGTGAAAAAAGTAAAAGGGTTTTTATCTACTGTGGCCTTAAGCACTGGACACCAGTGTCTCCAAAGATAAATTTCAGCCATTAACTAATTCCTATATTTTCTTCCTCTGGGATGCTGTGTAAAGACCTCTTAACTGATGATTGCTGAACAAGCAGTAGCACACTTCCAATATCCTGGGTTGTTCATCATCTTACTGCAAAGAAAGAGCACACTGCCTCTAACCGAACACTTATTTAACATCCAGAGCCAGTTTAGAAGTTAAACAGCACGGGGTGAATCCAAAATAATCACAGTGCATCACAAAGGAAATGTATGTGGTTGTCCTCACTTCCAGTGCATTCAGAGGGGAAACATATAAAGTACAGCCAAATATCTCAAATGAAAACTGGTGCCTAACTAGGGTAGACAAAACAACCTGCAACTTGAGTTTCTACTGCCACAGTAACATGAGATTGAGTCTTACCATTAACGTGATGTCAAATAAACAGCTAGAGCTGCGTGGACTTGATTTAATGTAATTGTTTTAACAGGAAATTGATATATATGTAATTTGGATTTTGCATGTCAAACAATGTTGGGTTGTCTTTAAAATCCATTGAATCAACATGATCACATGAATGCAAAAAACCTATATTTTGTTCTATATTTTTGCTTTTTAACTTCTTTGTTCAGATTTTCACTTGTTTCATGTTTTACGTTTCAACCACAAATCATTTGCATCACTTCATTACTAAACTGAAAACAGGAATATTTGATAGAAAGTAAACTTTATCTGACTTACACTTTTATTATTGAACTCGTTATAGGTGTTTTTCAGATTTTAACTTAACATTACAAATTGTACATACCCCATTCACTAAATAAGTATGCTTATGGTTGATTGTACCACCATTTGGGAAACACTAAATAATCTAAATTTAACTTAAAGCGTTTTTGGACTAATTATTAATTAAACAAAATTTAAAATACTCAAAAAGCATGCTTTATTCAACTGTGTGTATATTTTATTTCCACTTTTACTTCAATGATTATGCATCTTTATTTATTTTTTTCCTCTCTGTCTATGCAAAGGATGTAAAAAAAAAATATCACAAACCAAATTTTGTGATAAGGTATTACTGGCTTTCACGGTGTGTAAGCTCCATCGGGATTAACCATCCCTATCTTTCTTACTGACAAAAGAACAGTTTAATATGAAGGTGGAGCCAGATTGAGATCAGCTTGATGGTACCAAACATCCCTACTGACACAGAGAGAGATGCAATCATGGCTGTTTTGTTTTGTTTTTTTATACAGCTGGTGCAGAAGTCTAAGATGTGAATAATAGGTCCAATTTGAGATTGTTGTGAATTTTTCAAATAACTGACAAACATGTCTTGGATGATTGTTCTCAGACAGGGGCCTCTGAGGAGGAATTGCCAAAACAACTCCCTTCTAGAAAATTGCAGTCCTGACAACACTCAAGAAGAGTGAACATCATTTTCTAATGAGCGGTCTTCTCAGGGGAGACATTGAGTTTCGTCTGTCACGCAGTCACAGACTGAGATTAGATTTAGATAAAGTTTGTAAGGTCTGGGACTCCTTATGACATGTCTTCTTAGTAAGAGTGAGTGAATCCCAGAGACTCCTCACTGGGAATCTGCTGTTGGACGGCACATTGGACTCATTTTTCAAAACTGCATGTTGGTCTGTCTGCAAGTTTTCAAGCCTTTTTGTGCCTGTCTTTCTTTGGTTTGGAGCTCAGCACCTAGCTTAAGATCTGCTTTCTCACTTTCCTTTTGTGCAAAGGGATTTCCCCAACTCCTTATTCTGAACCATAATGAAACTTAATTTCCTCTTTAAAATCAATCCATCTTCCTCCAGCACAGCACATTTATCACTGGATCAGACAGGAAGACACAATGAGAACTTTGAGCTTTGTTAAAAAAGAGAAAAACAACCCGCAAAAGTATTTTTTTTTCTAATTGGGTCGCTTGAGGGAAAGCGTGTCAGAGCTTAAATCCATCACGCTGATTGCTGGCCTTGTCTGCGTGGAGCCACATGGCGGTGGTGCTGCATGGGGTGTGTTGGGGTTCTTGTGGTTTTGGATTCTGCACATGCTAGTTGGATCTCAGGAGGGAAGCCCTTGCGCAGCCGAGAGCTGCTCATTACTTTGGTTAGTCATCAGGCCCATTGTCTCCAGTGGGATGATGAATGAGCCTGTCTGCATGTGTAGTTCTGACAGACCCGTGGCACAGGGTTAAGCTGACACTGATCGTGGGGCACAGGTTGAACCAGAAGCTACCACAGTTCAGAGAACCTGTGATGGGAGGACTTTCTGGGAATTCAAGCATAACTTTTAGTCAGTATAATGGACTCTTTTCTGGCAGCAGAGGTTTGTTTGACTCCTTAACATCGAACTGCTCATTGGTTATCTGTGAATGAGCAGTTTGGTATTTTGATAAATGTTGAAAAAACCCATTACCCTTTACTTTATATTTACTTTATCACATTACTACTAAAAAACTGCCAAAACAGGTCTAGATTATGTAATATAATTTGTGTAATATTCTGTAAGTGTTAGCTCATCTGGCAAAATTGCCAGATTACTTGTATAATCACAGTCCACATTGTAGAAAGCCATCATTTTCCTTTAAGGCAGGCGAAGTTTGAATGAAAAATGGCCTAAATTAGTGGTAAGAACTATTTGCTAGCTTATCTAATAAACCTGGTAAGCTAAATACAGCTGTTTTGTAAATATATACCAGCAGAAGTGGTTTAAACTGGCAAAACTAGGCCACTTGCACTAGGTAGCTATTTTGGTTTAGCAACTCAAATTAAACTGGATGGCAATTTTGGTTCACTAGTGACGTCTTATAGTATTTTTAATACAGCTGAGCTAAAAAAGAAAATATGTAATGACACACATTTGTTATGCATAGCACCCGCATCACTAATTCAGCATAACTCAATTTAAGATAGATAGATAGATAGATCAGTTTGGAGCTATACATAACTCTTTGTTCTCTTCCACAGTGTGGCTTTTGTCCTGGCTTCCTCCCCTCACTCTCACTGCAGATGGCCGCCCCTCCTCGAGCCTGGTTCTGCTGAAGGTTTTTTCCTGTTAAAAGGGAGTTTTTCTTTCCTAATGTTGCCAAGTGCTTGCTCACAGGGGGGTTGTCTGATCATTGGGGTTTTTTCTCTATTATTTCAGGGTCCTTACATTACCATATAAAGTGCCTTTAGGTAAGTGCTGCTGTGATTTGGTGCTATATAAATAAAACTGAATATAATTAAATTTTTCACCGTATTGCCTTTTGATCATTAGACCTTAAACTGGAAAACAGTGCCCTGTTCTTCTGGGTTTTATTCAGCTTATAGTTTATCCCTGAGTAGAGAACATGGCATAAACACCGTCGCTTGATGTTTTCTGTTTTCTCTTGACATTCAAAAGGGGGATCTTTTGGTTAAACTGAAAGCCTTTGAACTTGTGAAGATCATGTAACTTTGTCCCATCCCATTTGTTTCCCCTCCAACTGTGCCTACTCTAAGATTTCCTTTATGTTCTCTCTGACTACACTGTAAAATACAGCAGTCAAAGAAACACAGTTAAACTGAATGTTGTGGATGCACAGTGAACATCAGACTCGCACGCAGGTTTTGTGGATTTGGTTTTCTGTCAAGATGCAAGGTGGTGCAGGAATGCGCAAATGACATTTAAACCTCTTCACATGTCCGCAGTTATTTTATTTTTTTACCATAAAGTTTGGCAAAGTACCACGATCTGCAGTCGTAAATTTGTCATGGTCAAATTTCCCCTCTGACTCCAGCTGGCACTGCTGCACCTACTTGCACCACTGTGCATGAGACAACCGGATATCTCCCAGAGAGCAAGAGGTTTCTGTGTGTGTGTGTGTGTGTGTGTGTGTGTGTGTGTGTGTGTGTGTGTGTGTGTGTGTGTGTGTGTGTGGACCTGTCATTCTTGTCTGAGTGATGCTGATGTGAGCTGAAGTGGCATGACTCTGGCTGGCTATGAGGGAGGTATGACACAGAGCCCAGACTGGATTGGGTTATGCTGTTTGTGTGTGTGAATGCGTGTGTTTGTGTGTGGCTTGGCAGACATGAGATGAAGGGATGCCATGCCCCTCGGGCGCTCACACACTTGAACACAAACAGCCACATCCAGCATCGGTGAGCATGAATGGTCATTCAGCACCAGCCAGCAGTATGAAAACAAGTCAAGGGGAGGAAAAGGGGGAGGATGAAGGATGGGGTCTCACGCCAAAAGAAACATGGTGGGCTCGTCTGTCCTCCTCCCCGTGTCCTGATGAGCACCCCAGGCAAATATTCTGTGAATGAGAGCATATTTGTGGGAGCTACACTTCAATTTCACCCTGCACAGAAGAAAGAGGAGGAGGTGGCGGAGAGGTGATTCATCGATGATGTCATACAAATGAAAAATGTTAAATGAGTCTCGGTGTGCAATAGAGGATGTGAATTTTGGCTTGCTTATTCATCTGGTAGTTATATTGCTGTACAATTATTCCTTACAATATTGCTGAAAAACCTCCAAAGGACCTTACAATGCACAGGTACATGCAAAACATTAAGGTGGCGATTATTCGAGGTCTTTCAGAGTGCTAGATAAAAAGACTGATACTGCTCTCTGTCTGCAAGCTAAAGCTGTTAGCATAACTTAGCAAGAAGACTGAAAAGAGGACAAGCTAGCCTAGCACTATTCTAAGGCTATTTAACGCATGGATAAAATGCAGACTTTGAACATGATTATATTTATACTACAGGGTATATGTAGAAGGGTATACTAAGTCAGTGCAATCCACATTTATGAATTAAGAAGGTAAATGGTCAGGACAGAAAGAAAAATAACCCACATGCTTGTAAAAAAAAGAAACAGAATATGCTATATGCTATACTATAGTGTATAAAAGTTTAGCTGAACCACCTGCACATGTAGAACTGGATTTTTGTCAGACATGTCGAGTGGATGCTTATGCCGCCATAGTCTTGGGTACCCTTAACAAATGAAGTTGGACATTTCTGCATCTCTGTTTTTACACAAATAAATTAAAAGACATATAAATTCATACTTATTGGACTTCATATAGGCTGACAGGCACAGTTTGTCAGGTTTGACAAGATGAGCTGTTACCTCACACATAACCTTTATGCTTAGCTAGGCCAGTCTAGGCTTTAGGCTTCATATTGAGCGCAGAGATGTTCAACATGTTTCAGTTTAGCACAACACGATTTTTTTATTTAAACGGAAGCTATCCTTACAGACTGAAGAACTCTCCAGAGTGAACCCTACTGCTCACCCTGTGATAGGCTTTAGCCCCTATGACTCTGAACTAGCTACCTTCACCATGCATGTTAGTTCCCTTTCACGCACTTTTGTTGAAAAGGTTTTCATTCATGAAAAACACAAGCATGTTCAAGGCACCACTCTATCGATGTTAAACTAGGATCTGTGTTCTAAAATAACTGTTAGTGAGAAAGCCAATTAGCCTTTTTCCTAAAAAACTCAAGCTATTCCTCTGTTTAGCCAAAACCACAACTACAAAGAATGGAAATTACATTTTGGACATTTATTCCACTGCTTTATTCATATATCAAGTACAAATAAGTCCTTGTGGAATATAGAGTGTCAACCCATTTAATATTTCTGCTTCAACACCTAATTATTAGCGGCCTTACTGCTAATAAGGATGGCGTGTGTGGGACACTGGGCCTTTGACGTCTGGCAGCAAATCCACAATAACGAGGCGACTTTATAATCACTGAGAATTTATGCTCATTGGATAGAACAGTTTGAAATACAGAAAATGACGAGGTATGTCTTCTCTAAGATTTTCTTAATTCTCCTATGGCAGTAAGGTGTTGAATGAGGGTTCTTACAGACTTTGCTGCAGGTGTCTCAAATACTGGCGGGGGTTTAAATTACCTTTAAACATGTGGCTAATGACTGTGCTGAAGCAGTCCTGGCTCAGTGCACAGGCATCAATATAGAGCTTAAAGTTTCATAGTCAAAAACTGTCAAAACATCAACTGTAAATTCTCCTCAGAAGAAATGACTCACTTTCTGTGTTCAGCGTTCACCAAGAAATAAAAAGAGGAGCACAATGAGCACCTTGTATTCAGTGTAAGAAGGCACAAATCATGACGTGAAAGACAGCAGATAGAGAAAGATTCTGTAATAACACGGGTGAGTATTAAACACAATTTACTGAGCTTCTATGACAGAGTGGAGTTTTCTCTCTTTGTGTTATTGTACCTGAAAGGACCATGAGTTGACAAAAGCATAAAGTTAAATAGAATATCAGTTATGTAGTAGCTCATCCAGCTCACAATACATAAAATGTGTAGTACGGAAAGAAAGAAGGTTTTTTTGTCATGCACAGGGTACATCGCCCGTAGAAACCATGGCCATAAAAGGAAAGGAAGGAAAATATGTCATATGGCTGTCACTATTGGTCACAAAGATAATGCTTCTAGTGATTGATGTGGTCACTACTAAATTGCCAGAGTCACGTATTTTGCATAGAAGATGCAAACTACTCTGCAAACAGTTGCCTTTTAATCTCCAAGCTGTAGTAAAACTTGATAAAAGTGCAACGCAAACAGGAAACAGAGAACATTTGCATCAAAGTAAAAGTTATGCCTTTTAAAAAGTGTTGGTTCCAGCAGTGAGGCACAATTTTTACTTTGAAGGTAAACAAGAGTTTCCACATATAAACTAAAAGGACTGGTGCTTGTATAAAATCTGCTCTATTGCAAGGAGGTTTACTGGTGCAGCATTGTACATCTCTTTACAACCTGGCAGATGCAGAACACTTTTCCCAAGCAACCGGTTATCAAAGTGTCAATTGCTGATCTCTTGGCCTGGGATCAGGGCTTTATCGATCAATTTTACAGCAATTGCTAGAAACCCCGAGAAACCACTTGCATCTGGTTGTAGACTTTTCCCCTAGTGCTTCTCTAGTGTATAGTCATCAATTGTTCTGTAGGCTGTAGGCATGTTCTGTAGTATGTGGCAATTGATATTTCAAGTATTATATGATTTTGTATTTTATGAAGTTTTTTCTTTATCATTTGTGTAGGAAAAATGTATCAACATTGACAATCTTATGTAAATCACATCACAGCCCTGTTTTTGGGCAGCCTTAACCGAGTTTAAGACATTATTTATACCAAAAAGAAATCATCTGACACTGACCCTGAGCAGGGTTTATATGAAGACCCATTATTAGGTTATCATTGTGTGCAAGTTTCACTGAAATCTGATCAGCACTGAAGGAGGGGTAGTGACAAGTGACTGGAGTAGTGAATTTTGGGCAGGTGAATGATGGTGCCTGTCCATGGTGCAAACTCGTCGGTTCTTTGGCCAGGTGAAAGAAAACTGATGACACTGCTGGAGTTTGTGAAAAAATATTGGACGATAAATGACTATCGACCAGATCCCTGAGCCAATGATCATGACACATGAAATAAATAAACACCATTATCCTAAAGCAAGAATTTTCTAGATATAGATATATTGTTATCAGAATAGGGAAAGTTTCCGCTGTAGAATGAAGTGTTATTATGAAGTTCCATTAACTTAAAAAAACAAAAACCAACCAACTCTTTTCCATTTTTGGAAATGGGTTATATTTTATATTATTCATTAATCTAAGTTAAAAGCAGCAGCCAGGAGCATCTGACAAGTTTTAGCAAAAAGGGATTTATTCCCACCAATCACATCCCCCAAAAAGCGAACCTCAGGCAAACCTTTAGATGGCCTTGTAAGAAGTTCAACAGGCAACCTCACGGTGAGAAAACACGTAAAGGTTGGGGCCACCCAAAAACCACCTGATGGAAAACAGCCCTTGAACGACCAAGACTATGAGGCCAAAAGTCGGAAACGACTGTAGTCATTTTTCAAAGAAACCACAGGTCCACTGTTTCTTTCTAACAGATTAAATGTGAACGGTGGTCTCGAATATCAGCAGCATGCACTTTGTGCCCCCATTCATCTTAACTGATCTGCTTCTTCATCAGTTTTGTGGCACTGTAACAACTTCCAGATAATATCAGGGCTACAAATCCCAGAGGGGGCTGATAGTAATCCAGCCAAGGCAAAAAAAAAATTTCACCTTAAGGGTTTTGATAAGTGTTTGGTCAAATTATTAATGTTTTTACCTTTTTTTTTCTGATGAGGACAACACAACTGTGCTGATCGTTTTCACAGTCACATATGCCTACTTTGAAATGGGGCACAAAAACCACAACACCACAAAAAGAAGACTCACAAGAGCAATGTTACTTTTTCAAACCCTATTATAACCAATTAGACTGCCCCACGCTGAGTGATAACATCTTTTGATTACTCTCTGGGAGGAGGCTGATACTATCTGGCTCTTTCCTTGAAGCAGCACGACCTTTTAACACGCCACTGTTTTACTGAAGGGGATCCCAGTCCCAGCAGAGTCCTTTATCTCTGATGTAGGACACAGTGGTGTCAAAGAGTGCCTTGTGATCCCTCTCAAGGACCAGCAGGAGGTATTTTAATGGATGTCTGACCCGTGGTGGTGAGAGCACGTCTCTTACAGGGAAACCATTGTGCTACAGCAGAAACACACAAAGCAGCTCTCCTTTTTTTCTGCTACTCGCTGCCTAAAAGAAACTGTCAGGCAACAAAATGACACGTGTTTCACCTTGAGACTCGGCCATCAGTCAGTGAAGTTCCTGTCTGAACACTCATCATGGTTCAGCTTTTCTAAGCTTGGAAGATCTAGCTTTAGTAATAAAGCTTCCAGAGGTATAAAAATAAAATTTTTCTGATCACCCAGGGTTAACTGACTGCAGCTGAAGCGAACATATACCCACATATCAAAATTGGTATGGCCTGGATCTGGCCCACACAATGTGCTTACACATGGCCACATACCGCAAAGAATGAAGGCCCTTCGGTGGCCCAGACCTGGTTTGCCAGAGGTGGCCCACACATGGGCCAGACACAAGGCCAGTTGCAGACACACTAGTGGTCCTGTGCTGGCCCATGTGTGGATTACCTCTGGCAAACCTGATCTGGGCCACAGAAGGGCCGTCATTCTTTGCAGTATGTGGGCCATGTGTAAGTGGTGTGCAGCCACGGCCCAGTTGTAGACACACTGCTGGCCCTGTGCTGGCCCCAGATGTCAGCCTAATGTGTACCTTAATCAAGCCATGCAATAACAACATGTGCCAAAACATGCAAAACAGTGCAAAAGTTACATGACAAAACTCTGTTCAGACAGTGAATGGACTAATTCTTATATAGCACTTTTCTACTCTCCCGGATTACTCGAAGTGCTCTATAAAACATGCCACATTCTCCCAACCAAACACTTTCGCTTAACTGAGTGCTTCCTAACTACATACACACTCTTGACAAATGCGACTGGAGGATCCAGGGATCGAACCACTAACCTTCTGATCAATAGGTGACCTGCTCTACCTCCTGAGCTACAGCCACCTACTGGCAAATATGAGCAAACTGTTACTAGGTTTTGGATAAAGTGTACACTCACAAACCTGTCAAACCTGCATTTGAAACGTTGGCTACCACAGCAGTATAGTATTGCAAATGGCATTTGGGTCTTCTAACTAAAATAGAAAAATAGGAACATAAATAGCGCCATCATTGCCAGACCTGGCCCACATCTGGTTGACATACACCCTGCCATGACACCAGTCCGTCAGAAAGTGCCAGCTTGATGCCGGATCCAGGGAAGACCTGTTTTCTATGGGCCTGGGCCACATACACCAAACCACAATCGGGCCAGATATGGCATGCCATTGCATAGACAGTGCCATTTATGCCAGGCCTGACCCATATCTGGATGACATACGTCTTATCATGCCAGAAGTCAGCCAGCAGATCCGGCTTGAAACCAGATCTGGGCCAGACCTGTTTGCTATGTGGGTAAACACTAAGACAGTAGTAATAAATAATTCTGTGTTACAAGGTTGTTGTTTCAAATATGTGTTTTTCATGGTTGAACAAGCAACCTGCAGTATATTAGCAACAGTGCAAGTGTTGTTTTAAAATGCAGTTTTGCTAGGATAGCTCCAACACAAGTCTTCTTGGGCACTTTATATAGTAAGGTCAAGTCCCTACAGTATTAAAGAGGAAAACTCCAATACCTCTCTTTGTGAAAGCACTTGGCACCGTCTCACTTTCAACAGATAGAAATCTGCAGCAGATCCACAGTCTTGAGGGGTGATCATCTGCCTCAAGCAGTTGTTGTTTGAAGCAAGCAAAAATCCCAAGAGGTCTTGGGGTTTTGACCCTTTTCAAGACTTTTTACCTTTTCTGTGCTGTAATGGTGGAGTCATCCAAGAAATTCCTTCAGGCAAACTTCAAAGGGAAGGAGAAATGAAGAAGGTGTTGTTGCAGCATCTTTTATTGCCTCTCCTTTGTTTGAGTATAAACTGCTTGCAAAATGGGTGATGGCTTGCAGATAGTTAGAGTACAGAAGTTAATTACATGGTCATTATTGAATTGTAATAATGGGCAATGTTTAAAGAGTGACATGGACGATATATGAATATGATGGGATGACTTGTAAGCCAGGATCAGTGTGCGTTTGGCTTGACTGTAAAGTGCAGATGAAAACATGGACATGTATTCACGGTCTGCAGCTGAAGGAAGTGCCTTAAAGCTGCATTCTCGCTAATGACCACCAGACCTCTAATTGCAGAAAAAGTCCAGGTTTATTTAAATCTCTGACAAAACATCCCTGCTTCTCGGTTTATTTATGACCACAGTAAACATTTTCCTGATGAGTTTATAGTTTTGATCACTAGTTCTAAGTCCCACTTAATACAGCATGATGATCATTTTTGTAAACTATTGTTTGATGGGGGTATTTTGCTTTCTTCGGTTTGTCAGTCAGATTGAGGCTGATGATGTCAGTTGTTTTTTTCAAGTTAAAGCATCAGAACTTGAGAAATCTGTCTGATGTCACAGTAACAACATGTATATGTTTTATTTACATTTTAAAGGCTTAACCAGTCCTAATGGTGACACCACAAAAGGTGTAGACCTGCACTATACTGGTAATCCGTCCAGGGTGTGCATCACCTTTTGCCCTGTCACAGGTGGGATAGGTTCCTGATTTGGTTAAGTGGTAAAGAAAATTGATGGATGGGTGAGTTTTAGTTGGATTTTCAAAGTAGTCTTCCAGTGCAGCATCATAAAACAAAATTATTATTATACTCCATCATAATTATTTTTTAAACGCCCTCATAAAACTCTCAGTGATAGCGCAGAATGGTGTTCAGCATGTAGTCCTTAGTGTTGATGCATTTTCTGTCAGAGGTCACTGCCTTAAGAAGTTTTGGATTGTGAAGCCTGTCAGTGCTCATGAGCACTTCACATAATGGGCTGCATGGCTCTCGTTGGCTGCGCGCTCTGAGGCGTCACCATCTGTCATCCTGCAGCAGCAGCGTCTGCGCGGATCTCCTCCCATTGTAGAAACAGCTGTAGACCATGAACCGTGGAGTTCGGATCTGACACGGATAACCTGGGCATTGATTTGAAGTCTGGGTGGGCAGCAAACTGGCAGGACCAGAAAGAGATTTTTACAAAAAAAAACAAACAAACTAAAAATTAATTAATTATTAAAAATAGACAAATAATAATTTTTTATTGATTGAAGATCATTTTAATAGAATCTGCCTCCACATCAGCTACGATGGAGAACCGGATTTTTTACACCCTGTGTTTACTGGCGGTCCTGGAGTCCAGCTGGAGTTACTTTCAATCTGAAGGTCTGGAAAGAGCCGTGCGTCAAGGTGCCGAAGTCTCTCCGGCTGCAGAGCAGCGCGTCTTTGCGCAAGAAAGCGCGAACCGGGACATGGTCACCATCAACATGTTCAAAGTGTACGAGAAATACAGTAAAGAGCCGCAGAGCCAGAAGGAAGGAAACACCGTGAGAAGTTTTAAAGCTCTTCCGAGTGAGTGACAACACCTATATTTGTTTAAGTTCACCGATAAATATGTCAGAGCAGAGCCGCGCGTGGTTTTGTTTAACAAGATTTTCATGTGTAAAACTACAAAGTAAATATTCAGTTATACATTTTTATTGGATGACGTTAATTATTTGGTAAACATGTTAAAATGTTTTAGCACAAATTGAAGCAGGTTTGTTGTTGCTGATATCATAATTACTGTAGTCGAACACTAAGTCAGCGTATTAATGCAATTGGTCGAATTGCAAAAAAGGGGGGAAATTACAGAAGCAACAAAACTAATAATGTGTGGATCTGGATACCAACATGTATGTATTTATCTTTATAAAAGTGCAGTTCTCTCACTGTAGGGTTAATTTCATTTTTGTTTCACCAAATATTAACTTAAAAAAAATACAGGAGGAAAAAATGTCCAAATTAAACTTTAGTAGATAAGATAAGAGACTAAAAGATCTGAATTACTTTTAATCTTTCAAATTTTAACTTTTCATTTCTTTATCCTAAACATCCTCAGCACAGGTGTTTTGTCAATCGCCCAGCAGACCTCGATTCCCTTTGTGCCAAACGTCTTCACCTCTGTCTGTGCTGTGATTTACTGAACTGAGAAAAGTTTATGTCTCAAACACTGTTGTTTCCCCAGTAGCTGTAACAGCCTAGGTGTCAGACAAGAGCCCATTATCACACTCAGACACCGCATAAAGCCTCAGAGGAGCTCTTTCTGCTATAAGCATTTCCATATGTCAATGATAGACCTGCTGGTCCGACCCAATGTTTGTCTTTCAGGCTGCGGTGGAAGTGCAGGAGACAAGATTTGAACTTCAATAGTGTAGCTTTCGAGGGTGAGGTTTTTTGGTCATGCACGAGGCAGGCATTTAACCGTGCCGTGCTTAATGTTTTCCATGCTGCTGCTGCTGCTTATGTCCATCAGATGTGTTGAGCAACATTTTGCGAGTGATATATTGACATTGTTACTGAGTTGAATCAAACGTGCCAGCGTGACATGATAAAGGAGTTGCAAAGAAGAGAAGGGGAAAGGGTCAAGGCAGCAGTGCGATCACTTCACTCGTCTTTATTGTTCATTTCAGAGAGAGGTGCTCCCTCAGGGCTGTAGCATCTGTTCAGCAAAAGATCTGTATAGCTGAGCTCATCACGTCACTGTTTATGTGTGTATTTCCTGTATTCGGATCATAAAAAGCACTGTGCGCGGGATGAAAATGTTTTTCTCTCAGACATTTTGTAACCTGAAGAACTTTTTCTTGCCAAGCTTTTCATTTGTCTCCTGATTCCTTTTCATATTCCCCAGGAGTCTCACAGGGCAGAGACATGTTCCAGTTCAACCTGTCCTCAATCCAAAACGCCGAGCTCATCCTCTCCGCCTCTTTTCACTTCCTCTACAAGAGGCCCCGCCACCACCAGAGACCGGCGTGGCGTTTCCGAACGCCTCGCCACCCGTCTGGAGGCATCGAGCATCCCGATCCTGCTCATTCGCGGCTCCTCTTCTATGGGTCGTCCATAAACTCGGCTTTTCTGACGCCTCTGGGAAACGTAACTCTGTCTCCTTTCAAGAAAAGCTCTTGGCAAACGCAGGACGTAACTGCAGTGCTGAAACATGCCAGAGATGTCAAAGAGCTTGCGGTCATGGTGGAGTTTGATATGGGATTTGGGGGGGCTCGGGTACAGCAGAGGAGCCCTCATGGCCAAGAACGCCTCTCACCAGCCAACCTGCCGTATATCTTGGTGTATGCCGACGATCGAGCTATAGATGAACCAAACAGCGTGGCCATGTCACTACAGAGGTATGGGCCTTTTCCAGCAGGGGATGACTCATCCGCCTCAACGTCAGCCTCGAGGATTCGGAGGGAGCTTCATCTACAGATCCAAACCAACGACATACCGGAGGCGCACTTCAATAACCTGAAGAACCACGAACTGTGGCAGAGCACATATTTCCCAGCAAAAGCAAAAACTGTGGTCAAAACGGGAAGAAAGCATGGCCTGGTAAGCAGCGAGGGCCTGAGCAAGCCACAAGTGCTGAGCTTTGATGAGAGGACGATGAAGAAGGCCAGGAGGAGACAGTGGAGTGAGCCCAGGGTTTGCTCCAGGCGCTACCTCAGGGTAGACTTTGCAGACATCGGCTGGAGCGAGTGGGTGTTGGCACCAAAGGCTTTTGATGCCTACTACTGCGCCGGGACCTGTGGATTCCCCATACCTAAAGTAAGACATGAAAACCTTCTTATTGTCACTCCAACCATTAGCTGATTTTTTTTTAATTCAGTCAGTAGAATACTTCATTATTTTACCAAATCCACAAGTAGAAAAACTATTAAAACTATTATAAAAACATGACTTTAACTTTATTTTAAGGGTTAGGAAAGTTCTCTTGTTATTTTACTAATAATCAGTCCTTTACAACTCCTTACTTCCTCAGGTGGCACGTCCTTCCAATCACGCCACTATCCAGAGCATTGTCAGAGCTGTGGGAATTGTCCCTGGTGTGCCTGAGCCATGTTGTGTTCCAGACAAAATGAGCCCCCTCAGCGTCCTTTACCTGGATCCAAGCAGGAACATGGTGCTAAAGGTTTACCCAAACATGTCTGTGGATACATGCGCCTGCCGGTAGGGCCACTGCATGAGCCGCTGGAAACTGTGATCAATGAAGATAGGAGACAATGAATACAAAGAAAGTGTAGCTTCAGCGCGTAACAGGAAGCTCGTGTCAGATGGAAGAACAGTTGTAGAGAGAAACAGTGAGAATAACTGATACATACAGAATTTTCTTCCGAGATCATGGCCTTGTTTCGTGTCTGCCAAGATTGGACATTGCCTTAAGTATTTTTCTGCTTGTCTAACAGTGTTCATAGATGCCTTTCATCCAAGTTTATTTTCTGAAAATGCTTGGGTGCCCTTAAAGAAACACGTGTTTGTATTACTTTTAATCTACAAGTTCCTGCAAGTAGATCAAGTTCCCACTGATCCTTAAAAAGCTTTTTTATTTATTTATTTGGAGCAGTTTATCAAGTTTTTTCTCTGTTTCAGTTTTTTAGAAGGATGTTGTTTTACCATCACCTTGGACTCAGACTTAACTGGACTTGGTTTGGGAATCTGCTCAGACTCCTCAAAAGAGCTCAAAAAAGGCTGAATTTCAGCAGCTAATCAAATGTTCTGAACTGTGGTCAAACTGATAAGAAGAACTTTGGACACAGATGCTACATGGCAGCATATTCATATTCTCTGTTACTCAGCATTTGTCATGGAAATCATTACACACAAACATTAAGTGGTACTTAGTGAGTTTATCCCTTTATCATGCATGAGAGGTCATATCTTCTTCAAACTATATCTCAGCAACTATTTGTTTATATCTTGTATATAATGAGTGTATTTTGCCATAGAGTGACTGTTACTTTGAAGCCGGGTTAAGCCCGTTCACCAATCACACATAACCAATGCACTGCTGCCACCTGCTGTGCATTTTGTTCAGTTGAAAGGATGTCAAACTTGGACGACTTCCTGTACTTCCTGTGTTTATTCACTGCTTCCTTTAAACACTAAAACATTATTTATCCCTAAAGACATGTACAGTTTTTAATGTGTACAGTAATGAAAGTAGATTTCCACAGTAACTAAAGGAGATATTGCTAAACTGTAATCAAATATTAATGGGATGTGCTGATGTGTGCTTTAATAGACCACAGACTTGGTGTATGCTTGGTGTAAAAATAAACTGAATTGTACATACTGTCAAAAACACTTGTTAACGTAGGTTTTTATGTATTAAAGTATGTATACCTAACCATAACATGCAGTACTTTATACACACTGTACCTCTTGTCATGTAACATTAAATTTCATATATAAAGATGGAGGGAAAACATTTAAATTTCACTTTAGAGGAAGTGCAAAATTGTTCACCTTCATTTTATAAATACTTGTTTCCTGAGGATGATAATGCTTGAATCATATACCTTAATAATCAGCAGATGTCAGTCCAGTTTAAAACCTACTACAGACTTTGGATGAATATGCTCTCAACACTACTAACATCATCAAATGAGGAAATATATTTTGAGGTAATGGTTTCCATGTCTCCAGTAGATTTCCAGACACTTAAAGAACCAGTGCCAAAGGGTATTTGTGCTGACCTGAGACACTTTTGTGAACTTTTCCTTTAATTTCCAACTTTGCTGATGTTTTATTCAGCAAATTGGGACATTAGGTCTGATCTGTAGGTTTACTGATTTTATTTAATTTTATTTAATTTATTTAGAAAGAGGGACAATACATATTAATGAATTGTCCCTCTTTCTAACAAATTACATTAACAAATGTAAATATGCCAGATTATAGCCTTGGCTAATGTCCATCTGCAGACCCTCTGGCAGGTTACAGGTTTTTGCGTTTTTTTAAATAGTGGCAGGTTAGTGCTTTTTAGTTATGAATGCTAGTCTACATGACCTGTAAATACATTTGATTAAAAAAGGTTTTGTTTTTGTTTGGTACTTTATATAAATCGATGTGATATGTGAGTAAGTAAGTAAGTAAAACTTTATTTATATAGCACCTTTCAAGATAAAAATCACAAAGTGCTTCACAGAAGCTAAAACCTAAAAATAAAAATCAACTAAAAGCAAAGTCACTATTGATGATAACCACAATCCCAGCTCCAAATCCCAACCCTGCTGTCTGGAGACAAGAAAAAAGTATTTAAAAATACATTTTATTTTATTTTATCCCCTAATTGCCAATAATTGGGAGAATAATTTTTTTTAAAAAAGCACTTTTTGATAGCACAGTGTTACGATTAGGCTCATCACCAGTGACGACTTAAACTTCAAATTGTTAATGTAATGTATGTTTTGAAGATTCAGAGAATATCACCACATAACAGAAACAAACGTAGACCTCATGGAGACTATTAAGGTCTTTAATCTAACTGTTTTTATTGCCTAAAAATGTTTTTATTCAGGTTGGAGACTGATTTGCTACCTGATGAGAAAAGAATCTGGAACAAACATGCAGCATACTGACAAATGCCTTGAAAACAAAGCTTGGGCCAAAACATATTGCTGGTATGACACATGATCAAGTCCTCACTACCCTAAAACATTTTTATTATTTCTCTTTTCTTTTCACAAGTTCATCCAACTGATCAGGTGACTGCACTTTAGATCATATTAAAGTTTTCTCATCGTGTTTGTTTTCCTTCTGCATGCCTACACTGTTTGCTGTACCCATGCCAGTACATTTGCTCCTCGTCTTTCATCACTGATGGACTCCATAGAGCAGACCTCTTTAGACCATGAAAGGGCCACAGCGAAACCATTTTATGAAACCCAGTGTGAACTAAGTAATAAGAGACTGAATGATTGAGAAGAAGAAGAAGAAAGAAATTCCACTATAGGTCGGATGTAAGCCAACGTCCCCAGACTCACTGGCTTGTGGTTTGGGCTCAACCAGTTCGTCAACATTCTTCCATATGCTGCTTTGCGTCTGGTTCTTCTTCACACAGAAGAAGTGCACAACAAGAGATACAGTCACACACTTTTTTTAAGATTAGTCCACAACATATAGAACTTGCCTGATATGCAATCTCTTATTTTATTTTTGTATTATCTGTACTTTCACAGTAATGCATTACTGCTATTAAATTGCTCCAAAACTTCACATAGGGTCACATCTCATTGTTAGTTTCTTTCATTTTATGAAAGAGTTTCCATTGAGACAAGAAACTCAACATAAATACATTTTGAAATCAAACACAGATTATATTATTAATATTTTATCAGTATAAATATGATTGTAGCATATATGTCTACATACTCTATCACCTCCTTAATGTTGGGACAATCTGAATGAAACAAACACAATCACACATACAGTGATTATTAATATCTATATGTTTAAAAAGAAACATTATCAATCCAAATTCTTTGGCTTTTCGTGTATATTATGTTAATTTCATCATCCCCCTGTGAATAGGATGTTATGCTCTCCATTGTGTTGCCTGTACATAACTTAATCACCAAAATGTGTATCCTCAGTGGACTCTGTGGGACTAGCAAAAGTTTAACATGAGTATAATGGTTGTAAATAATGGGATTATTAGGTCATTGTAAAGAACTTTTGCATTTGCAAAAACAAGTAGTGTTTGAGCAATGGGCTAGAAAACTGATGCCAGAGATGTGAAATGTGAAATATGCACACTGATAGGATTGGTTGGATTCTGCTGTCTAATTAGAAATTTCTTGACATTTTGACCACAGCACTAAAACCACGAGAGCTACAATGCTAATCTAGCTACAGATTTTAACAAGCAAGGCTGTTACGCCTTCAAGCTGACATTTTATCACTTTTTCTTTCTTTTCTTTTTCTTTTGGCTGGTTTCGTTATGAAGCCGCATCCGAGTTGGGGAAAGTAATTTTATAAATGTCTGTTTTTCAGTAACCTCGCAATTTCCAGCACCCCCTTCATTATCCCTGTCAACTGTTTACAGTGTCTTCATTAGCAGACACCCCTCTAATGATAACAAAGCTTTAAAGAAGGCATCGGCTGCAGTGATAAGCATGGCCAAGCTACTATTTTGGTTGACACAAGTCCCCCTGTTTACTCTGGGAGCATGGGAGCGGACACCAGGAGTCTGATATGTGTACTGAGAATTGCCATTTTCAAAATTTGCCACAGCAAAGTCTGTTTTCGAGCAGGGGAGACGGTGAAGTTCTCACCAGTTTAGTCACATTCAAAATGCAGCTCTCCAGAAGCTCCCTGTTCCAGGTGTGTTTAAGTCTGGTGGCTACCATTGGTTCCTGCCACTGTAAACCTATCAACAATGACATCAGAAGGAACATGGAGGAACTCTACTCTCAGCTCTCAGAGGACCTTCTGGAAGAGGAAGAGACAGATTCGAGGATGGAGAACCTCCTGGGAACCATGAAGGAGGGTTTTCTGAGACAGCTCAACTTGTCAGATGTTCCTCAGGAGCACAGCAAGATCATCCCCCCTCAGTTCATGATGGAACTGTACAACAAGTATGCCTCGGACACCTCGGCAGCCCCTCAGTCTGATGTCATACGAAGCTTCACTGTGCAAGGTATCTGAATTGGATTTAACTGGACACAGCAAAAGTACACTCTGGGTTACATGTAGCTGATGGCAGAGGGACATTCATGGATCATGAAAACGAGTCTTGTTTATTCCAGTATTCCAAATCAAGACTCATATCTGGAAAAGCCACCTTGAGAAATGCACATTTGTGTTATATCTGGTTTAGATCTTTGCAGCTAACACAGGTAATACAGGTTTCCCTCTTCAGAGCTACAACTAGCTGATAAACCCACATTGCTATTTTTTTGTTGTTTCTTGAAATGTTCAGCTGGGGTAATATTAACATTTCCTAGCATATATGAGCTGAAACTTCTTAGAAATAGAGAAATATTTACTTCTAAGCCCTCATCAGTGGCTTTTCCTTTGCTATTACATGATTTTATATATTCTGGTGAAGATGCAGGATGTAAAGTACCAACGAAAGTATCCCCAGATGATTTCCTTTGATTGATTAGCCAATGAGAACTACACATCAGTTTCTGTATTATGGTTACTGCCTGTGTGGTCTTTGGATCTCTAGTGTTCGTGAACTGTTTTTGGTCTCGACAGACAGATATCGAATCTATCAAATAACATAATATTGTCAATGTTAGGGTACTATTTCGGCAGAAAATGAAATAAGACTCGGATTTCACTTCTGACTGTAATAGGTACACAGTCCGTGGCCGACCATGACAATCCCTGCTGCTGTTTCAGATGTATCAGTGATCAGGGTGTTTTTTCTCTTTGACAGATTTTACTCTCTCTATGACGAATGGGACAAAGTCAAAGTACAGGCTGCAGTTCAACATCAGCATCCCCAGCCATGAAAAGATCACAACTGCTGAGCTGCAGCTTTTCTTCTTCCCAAACTTCAGGCCAAGAGTCACCTCCCACAGTTTCAAGATCATGGTTAAAGTCTACGAAGTCGATACGAACAATTTCACATCCTCGGCCCAACTGCTGGTGGGCAAAGAGGTGGCAGGCTCTCAGAGCACATGGACAACGTTTGATGTGACCACGGCTATTCAGAGCTGGATCAAGTCAGGCCCTGCACCAACTGTTTTTGACGTAGCGGTGGATATGAAAGATTGTGGGGATTCTGGAAGCGGGGCGGCAGGGGCCAGCTGTTTAAACATGAGCGTGTCCGTCGGCGATAATACCTCTGCGGCTTTGATTGTCTTCTCAAATGACCTCAGTAACAGGAGGAGGGAGATGAAGAAGGAACTAAGAGAGATGATCCTTCATGAAGAAGAAACCATCCTACATTCAGGGGCTGACTGGAACAGAGGATATCAGCTACCAAACGAGATCCCTGATTCTCAGCACCCACAGAGAACAAAAAGACGAGCACCGAGGGAATACTGCCGGCGGACCTCGCTCAAGGTCAACTTTAAAGACATTGGCTGGGACAGCTGGATCGTGGCGCCTCGGGAATATGATGCCTTTGAATGTCGCGGCCAGTGTTACCATCCACTGACGGATGAGTCATCTCCATCAAAACACGCCCTTATCCAGACGCTGATGAACATCAGGGACCCCAAGAAGGCCAACATGGCATGCTGCGTCCCAATCCAACTTGACCCCATCACAGTCATGTATCAGGAGAATGGGCGCATCACTATAAGATATCTGTATGAAGAGATGAAGGTAGCAGAGTGTGGCTGCAGGTAGTTTGCCCTTACCCTAGCAAAGGTAATGATCATCCTAAATTTAAATTTTATTCCATTTAGTTCAATGTTCAAGGATAACAGGTCATATGGCAACTTTCATGCCCTGTATTGGTCCAAAAGGTTGTAAAATATTCCAGAGTTTTTTGTTTTGTTTTGTTTTTTAAAGTCTTTTCTATTAATTCTACTGATTTTTTTTTATTGATCTGTTGATTCAACTGATATATGCACATGACTTATATGTAGAAAAAAGTTCAGTAGCAAACTATGGCTTAATGTGGGAGTTAAACGCCACCCTCCCTCGTGGATGTTCATAATAAACGCGCACCACCTGTATTTAGCTTTAAGTTCTCCATATTATTTTATTCTTACCGTGAAAAAAGCTGTGATTAGCTCTTCTAGACTAGAAGGGGTATTTCTAATCTATCATTGTGGACTAGAATTCTCTACAGCGTGAAAAGAGATGTCATACAAGATGTTGATTGTGCTAAAAATATGTCCCATCCCTAGGTTCAATTTTAAGTGAAGCTAGGAAGAAGCTAAACTTCAAGATAAGAACTTTTCTAGCAAATATTCAAAATAAATGAATACTAAGGAATAAAGAATTGCTCTAAACTATGCACCTATTTTTTGTCAGAAGTAAGGTACTATGCATAATTGATGAAAAAAAAACAAAAACTGGCAATCACTTAAATTAATACCCCAATGCTAACAGCATGACAGACTTGCTGCTTTTGAGAGTTCATTGTAAGATATGCGTGACGGTTTGTCAGACCAACAGAATAGTGGAAGAGCAAAGGAAAGGGACACATTTTGCATTTATTGTATTTAATTCTCATTATGTGTACAGTAAAGGTTTTCCCTGTATGTGTGGAGTACATAATAAAAAGCATGTAAAAAGCAAAGTTAAACGAGTTTACTATTACAGGTAAAACAGGTATAATTATTGTTTGTAATAAGCTGGTGAAACATAAATTCACATATAATCACTGCTCATTTGCTGATATAACACATCTGTATATTGATATTGTATGTATAAATTATTTATATTGATATATATCTGGTATTAGTCTGTAAATTATTAACACTGCATTCATTGACAGCATAAACATGCCCACCATGGGCTACTACAGAGGGGCAGAAGTCAAAAATTGATAGGTGTGTATCTGTACTTATGATCCCTGAGAGAAAGAAATTACAGAAAAATGTATATTTAAAAGAAATAATAATTATTAGAATATTTGCTCTCAGTGTGCAGATTTTTACTCTCCTTTAATGTAGCATGATGTCATCATTTTGTTTCTAAGGTATTCCAACCCTGAAATTAATAAAAATTCTTGGGCTCTTCTCAGCCAGAAGTCTCCTTTTTGACTTACTCACCTCCTCACCTGTTATTGATATGTATGGCCAATAAATGAAATGCTGTGAGTGTCAACAGGGCACAGTTTGTCCACTAGAGGGCACTCTGCCACTTCCCTTTTGGCAACATCCATGAGTCTGGAAAACCACAAGCACATCAACCAGCTGACCTGACCATAGCTGTCCAGAGCATGAATTAATTAATATGTTCCTAAAACAACTGTAAAC
This sequence comes from Simochromis diagramma, assembly GCF_900408965.1. NCBI lineage: Eukaryota > Metazoa > Chordata > Actinopteri > Cichliformes > Cichlidae > Simochromis > Simochromis diagramma. Next base: position 35,489 of record NW_024386789.1, on the reverse strand, counting down.
AAATAGATATAACAAATCAGGGAAATCTGTCTTTTACATGCATATGAAAGGAAAAAACAGCCAAAATATCAGATTTTTAATCATTAAATATCACCGTTGCTCCTAAAAATCCGATATCAATTGGACTCAAAACACAAGATACAGTTGGGGAGACTGGCTGATCCACAAAGACAATTACTCATTAGGTACTGAAACTCTGAACTGCTGCTATACAGTGGAAGACTAATAAGATGATTAGAGGCAGGTGATGAAATAAGAAATATCACAGTTATTCACATTGTGCAATACTGACTTTTTATTGCACAGAGCAATAGCGTTACAAAAAAGCCTGTATAACGTCTCCATGAATGCTATTTTCCAAAAGTCCACAAATTATAGAAAACAACAAAGAGAAAGAGAAAGTGATGTTCTACATTTTAATGTAATCGTGGAAAAATGACTGTATAAACTAATGACTATGTGGAAAAAACAATTAGTTATCCCCCTTACACACACTCATCATACAGTAATCTATACTGTCAGCTGTGTAAATATTAAATGTCAGTGACATAGTCTTATCTGAGTTTGACCCACCATGTTGAAATCAATGAGGGGACAAGTTTGTGCAAACACTTCCATGTCCTGTAGCACTAAACTGATCTTGTTTTAAAATAACATCAGTGTCGGGGTCAGAATTCCTGTTTCCTGAGAACCAAGGAAAAAGCTCCATTAGTTTTTGCTTCATAACAGTGTGTTCCTTCAATCACCAACAGCATGGGACAACAGAGCCTTTAAGTCTCTGCTTCTACTGTTTAATATTATCATTTAAGAACAGCGATTAGAACAGCCATGAAAGGCAACATGAAATGGACACTGATGATTCTTGTGTTTGTTCATTCCTGAATGTGTGTTGGGAACTCAGCTCTAAATCTTGCTGACATTAATACGTTTTGTTGCGTGACTATTACAGCTAACATCTTAACTCTTACGCCACTTCATTTCTACAGTCTACTTTCTGAATCAGTTCTGAATCAATGTTAACCCTTAGGTATTTTATTATCAGCGAAAATGATATAATCTGTTCTTTTATTTGACACAAAGTGACAACATCAGGAAGTATTCAGTGTTTCGAAGTTCTCGATAAGCACCCTGGGAATTGGATGAGACTGGAATTTGTTATGTAAGGTATGAGGCCGTAATAAAGGCTAAGACGTTAAGATTAGCAAGTCTAGTATTTGGAATAAGCTCATGTCTGGCACTATTAGTTGTGAGCTGGTCTTATGATGTCTTGCTGTTTAAATCTGAGTAAACGATGGAAAGTTACCAGCTATCAATTTTCTATTATATCCAAACTTTTCCTTGTTGTGAAAATAAGGCATTCAATAGACATAAAAACTTTCCACTCAAATGTTTGTTCCTTAATTCAAAGTGTGGGTGTTACACACACTTTGAATTAAGGAACTTGTTACCCAGTTCTGATCCTGGATGTGTTTTAAGAAGGCTTTGTCTGTAAACTGTGTAATCATGTCACCAGTGAAATGACCCAGACATGACCCACTAAAGCTACCAACAGCACCAAAATACACCACCATAAGCTTTCGTAACAGGCAAGGAAGAAAGAGGTAAAAAGGAGTGGGAGTGTTTCAGTTGGGGCTTTGGCACAAATCATTTATCACCTTTTTAGTACTGAGTATTCCACGGGGAGAATTTGGTAAATGATGCAGACTGTAATAGAAAAATAAGTAGAAAAATAATAAACAGTAAACTGTCTTTCAGTTACAAGTGTTAAAACTAGAGGTACCAGAACCCAAACCTCTATTACATTTGTGTCAAAAACAGTGAGAAACTGTACCTCCCATTTATCATTTTTCATTCTGTCTGCTATTGTCTGCAGGCTGAAGCACTACATATAATGCGATTAAAGGTTTATTGTAGACAAAAGCCTCTTATGTTGATGTTGCTGCCCAAAAAACCTTTGACAATGACATATTCCTTCCAGTGAAATCCACAGTCTCTGAACACAAATCAACTAACACAACCCAGAAAAAGCAAAGACGGAGGTGGTTCTCTTTCTATCAGCGTTGATGAAGATATTAGAGATGGCGCATACGACAGTGCCACTTCTGTTGATGTTTTTTCTATCTACTCTATCCAGCAACTCGTCATTCCAGCCTGCTCTAGTATTAGAAATGGCCAAGATTCTTTTGGAAAACTACTGCTTCCCTGAGAACCTGGTTGGGATGCAAGAGGCCATCCAACAAGCTATCAACAGTGGAGAAATCCTGCAGATTTCAGATAGGAAGACCCTGGCAACTGTGCTCACAGCTGGAGTACAAGGAGCATTGAATGATCCTCGGTTGACCATTTCCTATGAGCCTAATTTTGTCCCAGTGATGCCACCAACTCTGTCATCTCTTCCAAAAGAACAGCTGATCCGGCTGGTGAAAAGCTCTGTCAAGGCGGATATCTTGGAAAACAATGTTGGCTATCTACGGATAGATCGGATCATTGGGGAGGAAACAGCAGTAAAGTTTGGCTCGCAGCTCATGGGAAATATCTGGGATAATATTGCTCACACATCCTCACTAATCTTTGACCTAAGGTACAGCACAGCTGGAGAGCTCTCTGGAGTTCCTTTTATTATCTCCTATTTCTCAGACCCTGAATCCGTTATTCATATTGACACTGTATATGACAGGCCTTCAAATTCAACCAGGGAACTATGGACCATCCCATCTATAGTGGGGGAAAGGTATGGAAAGAAAAAAGATGTCATTATTTTGACCAGTAGATCCACAACGGGGGCTGCTGAGGCAGTGGCGTATGCTCTAAAAAACCTAAGGAGGGCCATCACAGTTGGAGAAAAGTCTGCTGGTGGGTCGGTGAAAGTCCAAAAAATAAGGATTGCTCAGTCGAAGTTCTACATAACAGTTCCTGTGGCAAGATCTGTCAGTCCAATTACAGGTCAGAGCTGGGAGGTCACTGGTGTTTCTCCAAATGTCCACATCATTGCCAAGGACGCTGTTGCAAAAGCCAAATCACTTCTGGCTATAAGGAATTCTATTCCAAAAGTTGTCCAAAGAATCTCTGACAAAATCGACCGGTTCTACACGTTTACTGAAAGAGTTCCAGCTCTTCTTCAATTCTTGGAATCTACAGACTTCGTGTCTGTCGTATCTGAAGAGGGTCTAGCAATCAGACTCAACCAAGTGCTCCAGACTGTGTCTGAAGATCCCAGACTGACAATCAAATATATGCCAGAATATGCAGCCAATGTAGAGGAAGGCCATGAACATGACAAAGTTCCAGACGATCCTGGACTATTAACGGAATACATTGATACATTGCTCAAAGTGGAAATTCTCCCAGGCAACACTGGTTATGTCCGCTTTGACAGGTTTGTCAAGTCATCTGCTAAATTAGAAGAGGTCATGGCTAAAAAGGTATGGGTACCCCTCAAAGATACTGCTAACTTGATTATTGATTTGCGCTATAACACCGGTGGATCCTTTACCTCTCTAGCCATTATTTTGTCTTATCTACAGGACACATCACAGAAGCAACACTTTTTTACAATATATGACCGAATTCAGAACAGTACAACAGAACACAACACTTTGCCTAAAATTACAGGACCAGCGTATGGCTCAAAGCGGGAGATTTACGTGTTAACCAGTTATTACACAGCAAGTGTTGGCGAAGAGTTTGCTTATCTGATACAGTCATTACATCGTGGCACAGTCATTGGGGAAATAACATCTGGTACCCTGATGCACTCAAAGACCTTTAAAATAGAGGGGACCAATATTGCCATCACTGTTCCTTTCATAAACTTTATCGACAACAACGGAGAATTCTGGCTGGGAGGTGGGGTGGTACCTGATGCCATTGTGCTTGCTGAAGAAGCAGTGGACCATGTTCATGAGATTGCTGAATTTCACAAAGGACTAAATTCCCTCATACAAGGAGCTGGAGATTTGTTAGAAGATCACTACGCAATCCATGAAGTCGCGCTAAAGGTTAGCAAGGTGCTGGTAAGTAAATGGGCTGACGGATTATACCGCTCGGTGGTTGACTTTGAGTCTTTGGCATCACAGCTGACAGCAGATCTCCAAGAGACTTCAGGTGATCACCGAGTACATGTTTTCCACTGTGAGGTTGAGCCTGAGTCACTTCATGAACTCCCAAAGATTCCTACAGCAGAGGAAGTGGGCTATATAATTGATGCTCTTTTTAAAATTGAGCTTCTACCAGGTAACATTGGCTATTTAAGGTTTGATATGATGGCAGACATAGAAGTGGTAAAAGCCATCGGGCCGCATCTCATAAAATCTGTTTGGAGCAAGATAATAAATACAGATGCCCTCATAATTGATATGAGGTACAACAGTGGTGGTTATTCAACCGCGATTCCACTTTTGTGTAGTTATTTCTTTGATGCAGAACCTCTACACCATCTTTACTCTGTTTTTGACCGAACAACAACCACAATGACAGAAGTCATGACAATTCCACAGGTGAGGGGTCAAAGATACGGATCCTCCAAGGAACTATTCATCTTGACCAGTCATATGACTGGGTCAGCAGCCGAAGTATTCACTTGCACAATGAAGGACCTAAATCGGGCCACAATAGTTGGCGAGCCAACAACTGGTGGGTCTTTATCAAGTAGAACCTATCAGATCAGAGACACTGTCCTGTATGCCTCCATTCCTAACCAAGCTGTTTTTAGTGCCATCACTGGAAAAATGTGGAGCTTTTCGGGGGTTGAGCCCCATATTGCTGTCCAGGCAAATGAGGCTCTATCTGTAGCTCAGAAAATCCTAGAGTCAAGGTTGCTGAAGAGAGTGCAAGGTAAACAATAAGAATGCAACTAAAATGACTAGTTAATTAGTTTTTCTGCTTAGGTACCACTTCAATGTACATGTGTGTGTTGTTGTGTTCCATGTGTAGCATGTGTGGCCTTGTAATTAGATGTTTTTTGTTTTTTTTTATTTAATTTCTTTGGCTCTGACAGCAAAGTGCAGGGATGGCTCAATAGGTAGAGTGTTTGCCCCATGCACGCAAGGTTGCAGGTTCAAATTCACCAAATGGTCTCCACACACTCCTCCTCGGTTGCTAGGTTGGTAGCTACCCACTGAATGAATGGGCATGCTCACTCACTGAGCTAAACTGGCACCTAAAGTAATTTTATTTTAAGTCATGGGTGTCAATGGGTACTTTCCTCAGATTGATTTTAGATCCAAAATTGTGGGTCAACTCAAGGAAGACAGTGGTTTTAGAGAATCTTGAAACTCATGGGGACCTTGATACTTTCAAAAGAACTGTCTGTGTTTCCAGCACTTTTCCCTATGTTCCCACAGATGCAGGCACCTGTTGGTCTTTAAAACAGTCAATAAGTAAAATAGCATAGGAGTGATCTTATATACTGCACAGAAGGATCAGAGATCATTCAGAGGTCAGATCTTGCAAGAACAAGCAACTGCAATATAACAGAACAGTCTAAAGATCAAAAAGGGGTAAAGAAACAAGTATATGCTGGAAATCTTCACATTTAGCACACTGTTCATTTACAAAACTGATGAACAGATTTGTCTCAGTTTCTCAACATTTCTTCAGCTCACTTTTATTACATGCATTGAAAATCACTGGATTTTTAAAGATCGAGCCCTCAAATAATATTACAGTACACTACAATAAAACTATAATAAAATTAAACTTTTTCCATACATTTTCACTCCTGTTCAGTTAAGCTTGCTTAATCACAAGAAGATTTTATTTAAAAATTAGAAACTTTAATTAATTCTCTGCTGTTTTCACAATTGATATTGCAAAGATATTCAGTGGGACAGAGTTGACCAAATGGCATGTTTGACACCCTGATTTAAAGGCAGTGTTTTTTAGTAGTTTAACAAAGAAGGTCTTCTATTATACCAAACTGTCATCAGTTGTTGGTTTGTTTTATATTTTTTTGGCATTAGGCTTCATGTAATCTAGTCTTTTTACTTTTTTCGAAGGCCTTTCTACAGGAACTCAACTTCACTTCAATATGAAATTTTAAGCTCCAAGAGCACTTGCTTGTTATTCCATTTAGAGAGACTTTGAGTAACTAAGTAGCACGAATTAGTATTTGATCTTATTACAGAAGGGAATGTATAAGCTGTGGACATTTTAACTGTAAAAAGCATGTGATAGCTGATGATTCCTTTACAATACATTTGCCCCATTTAAGTGTGAATATTGTGTAAGTAAAACAACTTCCAGTTATTCATAATATAGGAAAGGTTTTTGTATTTTTTCTTTCTTCTTTACTTGTTTTCTCTGTGTTACTCTTTAAAATTATCACATTTTAAATTATATGTAAAATAATGTGGATATTCTTTCGACCCTGTCACATGAAATCCCTGTTTGTTTTTTGTTTGAGTTTGCCTACTTGTTTTAGTGTACTTTTGCTTAGTTTACTGTAATAATGCTCTATTTTTTATTTTTATTTTTTTGTTTTGGTCTTTAACAAAAGAACAGTCCAGCAGAGGGAGCAAGTACCAAGCAAACAAACCTAAACCAGATCTCCCTCTTTAGTTTTCATTTGTGATGCTTTGCTGTTAAATGTGTATAATTTCTAAAAATAATAAAGACTTAGGTGTTTCTCAGTTATTGATGGAACATTATTGATGGTGTATTCGGCATTTGCTGGGTTTTTAATGTTTTTACAGTTATTCTCCATTTCCATTGTTTTCCTTCTTCAAATATTATGTAAGATTTAAGATATAATGTTGACCCCCATTTGTATATTGTATTTGCAGGTAGTGACTTCCCCAGGTCATATCTTCACTACCCTTAATGCCTTTCTTGACCTTTATCAATTATAAAACTGACCTTATTTGACACAGGAACCTTTCACTCCAGGATACATTGCGTAACTCTAGCACCAGTATCTTTAGCAGCACCTTGTATTACTACATCTACTTAGCTAGGTTGTTATTACCTTGCAGAAGCACTCAGGATAATGCGATTAGAGGTTTAATGTGGGATAAATCCTCTTATGAGTGTACTAACCAGAAACCTTGCAGCCAAAACAGTGCCATTTGACAGAAGACCTCTTTGGGGAAAGAGGTTTGGTTCAACAACGTGCGTTTTGTGTCTGCTCGCTTTTTTGTCAGGCTGAACTGGCAAAAAATGGCAAAGACTCTCGTTCTGGTTGCATCTCTGCTAATTTTGGGAAATGTTTTCTTTAGCCATGCCTCCTTTTCCCCCAGTGTCATCGTAGACATAGCAACAATCATCTTGAACAATTACTGCTCACCAGAGAAGCTGGTGGGGATGAAGGAGGCAATCGAAGCAGCCAGCAGCAACACAGGTATTCTCAACATGCCAGATGCCGAAACTCTGGCGAATGTCCTCAGCAGTGGGGTTCAGCACACAGTCAGTGACCCACGCCTGAAGGTCTCCTATGAGCCAAACTACGCTCCTGCAGTTCCCCCAAAGTTGCCTCCCTTGCCCCCTGAGCAGCTCATCGCAGTCATCCAGAACTCCATGAAGCTTGATATCCTGGAGGGCAACATTGGCTATCTGAGGATTGATCACATCCTTGGAGAAGAGGCAGCTGAAAAGGTTGGTCCTTTGCTTCTAGACCTTGTCTGGAGTAAAATCTTGCCTACATCTGCCCTGATCTTTGACTTGCGCTACACTGGCAGTGGGGAAATCACTGGGATCCCCTACATTGTGTCTTACTTCACCGAAGCTGAGCCTCTGATTCACATCGACAGCATTTATGACCGTCCCTCGAACACCACCACTCCATTTTTTACTATGCCGGATCTGCTTGGGCAGAGATATGGTGCAACTAAATCCATCATTGTCCTAACCAGCAAAAACACCAAGGGCATTGCCGAAGATGTTGCCTACTGTCTTCAGAATCTGAAAAGGGCCACCATTGTTGGTGAGAAGACAGCGGGAGGCTCGGTGAAAATTGATAAATTTAAAGCTGGTGATTCTGACTTCTATGTCACTGTACCAACTGCTAAGTCTATCAACCCCATTACTGGCTCCACTTGGGAGGTCACAGGTGTCACCCCAGATGTGGAGGTAAATGCTGAGGATGCCCTTGCTACCGCTATCAAGATCATCAACCTCCGTGCCCAAGTTCCAGCAATCATTGAGGGATCAGCAACCCTGATCGCTGACAACTATGCCTTTGAAAATATTGGGTCAGATGTTGCAGCAAAGCTCAAAGAGCAGCTGGAAAGTGGCACGTACAATATGGTTGTCTCCAAGCAGAGTTTGGAATCGAAGTTGTCTGCTGATCTGCAGACCCTTTCTGGGGACAAGAGCCTGAAGACCACCAGCAACACTCCAGCCCTACCACCTATGGTAAGACACTCAGACTTGAGGTTGTTATTTTGTTTCAGTTTGATGGACAAAAGTTCCTGTTAAGCAAATGAACTGGTGAGCTATTTAAAATATAATGCAAAATATTGGTCACAATTATGATACATGTTAAGTTGGTGCCTGTTGATTTCCACAGGATTATACCCCAGAAATGTACATTGAACTGATCAAAGTCTCCTTCCATACTGACGTATTTGAAAACAACATCGGCTATCTGCGTTTTGACATGTTTGGAGACTTTGAGGAGGTGAAGCCTATTGCCCAGGTTATTGTTGAACATGTCTGGAACAAAGTTCTCAACACTAATGCTTTGATCGTTGACCTCAGGTGAGTAATATTACTCGACATGACAGTCCAAGTTTCTATTAAAAACGTTCCATGTGTCTACATCAGTCATTAAAGCTGCTATAGCTCAACAGTCTAGCTCTTAATAAAGTGGATTTGATCATTATTGAAGAATGTAGAATGCTTTTTCCTCAAATCGTCACGTTGATGTCCAGAGATAGCCTAATGTGGGTTGACATCCATCAATAAAAAGAAATCACAAATGACCATTAAATTTAACTAAGAATCAAACCTTTCCATGAATGAATTTGCAGGAACAATCTCGGGGGGCCAACAACAGCTATCGCAGGCTTCTGTTCCTACTTTTTTGACGCGGACAAGCAGATTGTGTTGGACAAGCTTTACGACAGATCATCTGGAACCATCACAGAGCTCCAAACTCTGCAGGAACTCACCGGTAGTTAAAAAAAAATCCAGTCTGTGTATTTTTTTGAATATGTGCAATAGATTTCAGTAGAAGACAGATATTTCAATAAGAATCTGGTAAAGATTCAAAACCAGAGCTGAAACGAGACGTTCATCTGGTATCCAGAAACTTGTCTCCAAATTGTTCGCATTGCTTCATATATATATATTATTTATATATTCATTTATTTATATATATATTTATATTTGCAAGTCTGATGAAACAGTGATACGCAGATTTATGAACAGACAAAAAGGCACCTTTGCTTTTTAATACGAACAGACCAGCTGGCCCTGTGCTGGAGGTTGTAATGCTTTCTGAATTTAATACCAGTCTTTCAAAGTTATCTGCAGGGCAGCTGTGGTTAGAATATATCAAACTATTTTCTCATCTGTACCCTCACCTGGAACCCCACGATATAATCCAGCCTCTCTGGCATACAGTTATCCATATCCCTTTTCTACCAGCTTGTTATCATGCTCAAACTTAATCCTTTCCATTATTCAGAAATAACTTACTTCCCTTGTTTACTTGACTTTCAGCCATATCTCTATCTACCTTTCTCCTATTCAGGTGTACGGTATGGCTCCAAGAAAAGCGTAATCATCCTGACCAGTGGAGCTACTGCTGGTGCTGCAGAAGAGTTTGTTTACATCATGAAGAAGCTGGGCCGCGCCATGATCATTGGCGAAACTACAGCTGGGGCGTCCCACCCACCCAAGACCTTCCAGGTCGGCGAGACCGATATCTTCCTCAGCATCCCCACTGTTCACTCCGACAATTCTGCAGGGCCAGCCTGGGAGGGAGCCGGCATTGCACCTCACATTCCCGTCCCAGCTGATGCTGCCCTCGACACCGCCAAAGGCATATTCAACAAGCACCTCGCAGTTAAAGAAACCAAGTCCTGAACAAAGTCATGGGGGACACAATCACCTCTTTGTTTTGGCAGCCAAATAATCTCAAGAGTCTAGACTTGTTTAAGAAGTGAACAACGTAGGTTTTATGTAAAAAATAAAGTATAATCTGTTGCTCATAACTAAGCCTTTTTAGTCTGTTCTTAAAGTAGAGGAAAGTTTTCTGTAGTTTTCATTTCTGTCAAATATTACTGTGCTGAGGTGGTTGAGAATGAATGGCTCTCAAAAGCCTATGCAGTTCTTTGTGAAGTTAGTGTTTGTCAAAGACGTCTGGAAAAAACATCAACAAAACTTTGCAAAATTATAATTAGGAGCTCTGTATAATAATCAATTTGTTACTCTGATGAAGAAACCATCACATGTGATGTTCTTACTGTGGATACAACATGCATCGTTTTTCCACTATGTAGTGAACTTCGTGCCATGTGAACATTTCTGGGTTTTAACAGACACAATAAAAAACAAACTGAAATATATGACGGAGAGTGTCGTGCTCATTTTTTAAAGCATGACATAAGATAAAATGTTTTTGCATCACTACAAAAGTTGTTTCATTATTTTAACAGTATATTTGGTTTATTTTTGTATAAAATGCAAGATTTACAGATTAAGGGAGAAAGAAGACTTTACTTGATGTGCAGATGGTGTTCAGTAGGTAGAGTGGTGGCTCCATGATCGGAAGGTCGGGGGTTCGAATCCAGTGAACGGCTACCCCGAGGTACCCCTGAGCAAGGTACCGTCCCTACACACTGCTCCCGGGCGCTTGATTGGTGGCTGCCCACTACTTCACTGAGTGAATGGGTTAACTGCAGAGAGGAATTTCCCCACGGGGATCAATAAAGTATACATTACATGATGTTTAGCTCTGCAGAGCAATGCACATTTAGTTTAAGGGATGATGTGCAGTTTTTCAGATGGTGTGTTTTTTTTCCTCAGTGATATTTCAGTTGGGAAGATTACACCATGTTATGTGAGAAACTGAAGAACTATGTTTGCCTTGGACAGATAAGTGAGCACATGTTTTGAGCCTGGGGCCACGGGATTAATGGAAAAAAGGGAGAATGTCCAAGTGATGCAACAAGGCTGCTGTGTACTTTTCAGGAATCTATTTTTCTGCCTGGTTTTTGTACAAGTGACAGCATAATAGATCACAGCAAATATGGCTTTGGAAGAGGAAATATGAAAAGAGCCAGAAAACTAGGACTTTTTCCTGGCAATTACTACAAAAATCAGTGTAGAAAGTAAGCTGAAAGAACAAAACAACTAGATTAGATTTTGTCAGATTTTGTTAGCTGCACTCAGCCTGAGCTGTCCTTCTGATGTACTCATTTCGAACTCTGTCCATTCTGGTCATTCTTAGCATCTCCAGCTTGGCCTCGTGTATTTTGGACAGCACCACCATCATCAAACCAGACATCATAACAGGTGTACCATCCATCTTGTAAATCTTGCCGTCCACTCTTACTGCTATCCTCCTGTCGCAAATCACTCCTGACACTTGTTTTGACCCACTCCACCCTGCCTGCATGCTCTTCTTCACTTCTCTCATGCACTGTCAGTTGATTTGGATAGTTGATCCCAGGTATTTCCACTCATCTACCTTCACTAACTCTACTCCTTTCAGCTTCACAGTTACATCTCTCTTCCTGTTTTCTGTCCTGTTTCTATTAACTGTCATTTCTCATTTCTTTCAGATGTTATTTGTTCAAGATGTTATCAGGGTAGCAGCTGATTTTGTCAGTCTTTCCTGGCATACACTTTTGTGTGTCAAAAACCCTTTGGTCATATTGGTATTTTGGAGCAACAAATGACCATATTTGATCATAGAGTGAATGATTACCTATTAGCTAATGAAAGCTCAGATGACAAGATGCATTCAAGCTCCAAAACTCAAAGAAAAGCTAAACAGGTTATTTATTCAAAACAAAACAAACCAAAGCAAAACACACATTTAAAAATAGGACGCCATAATTTCTAATTAAGTCATCATTTAAGTGTATTCATGGCTGTTCAAAATAATCGTACACCTATTTCTAAAAACATATTTTAGAAGAAAGAGATTACCTCATGTGATTGATGTATGGCAGCACTCACACTTCATGTGAGGGTTTGCTTTACCCTTTAAATGTGCCCTTCACCATATCTGCCACACTCATTACAGTCTTTGCTTCACTGAGTTGTAATTACAGTGGATATTGCTGCTTATAGTTAACCATCAGCAGCATGCTGAAAGTAAACGAACAAATGAGGACAAAGTGCTAAAATGCTAGGCTCGATAAATAAACGCGCTGGTGTGGCTTGAGGACGCAGTGCCACAGTGAAGTTCATATACCTTGTATAATTGTAATGATATAAATTGTTGTCACCCATGCGCCGGTCTGCCACGTGAGGGAGGCGCAAAATGGGATCTTGAGCCATTTTTTTCTTCTTTTTTTTTCTTTTTGCCTCCCTTCCTCTCTCCTCCTCAAGATGAAATTTGAAACCTGGGCCATTTCAGCCAAGTCTGTCCCCCGGGCTCTCAGTTCCTCCGGCTTCAAACACAGCTCTGCATCACCCAGCTCCATTTGGCTTCTTTAGAACTAAATCACTTTTGACACACTGACAGGAAAATATTATCCGTTTTTACGAACCACCCATTCAATTAACTTTTTATTTTTTGCAGGTTTTTTTTTTCTTCTTTTCTCTTTCTTTTTTTTTGCCTGTCAGTTGCATGTGGATTCAAAACTATCCGAAAAAGAGCCTGAAGACCACCAGCATTAAAAAAAATAAATAAACCTCTCTGAGTCAAAACACTTCTCCTGCTGCAATCAGGCCGGGATGCGGGTGGTCCTGATTGTACACTGATCTCAAAATAGTTGAATCATCACCGGCATCCTTTCTTTTGTCTCGGTAGCATCCCTGTCTCTCCACTTAGAGTATTGTTTGTGGGATGTAAAGACCCGCTGAAGTACTTTGGCTTGTTTTGGCATTTTTTTCCCTCTCCATAAAGGAATTACGCTGTTTCGCCGGGAGGAGAGATTATGGCAAGATTTTTGTTGAACATAAGTCTCGTTTTGGTTTTGTTCGGATTATTTTTGCTCTCTTTTCCATCTGCAAGAGCCGAGCCGGGGTTGCTGGATGAAGAGGAGGAGGAGAGCTCCTGCCAGGGTGCTTTTGACCTGTACTTCGTGCTTGATAAGTAAGTGGAGGTTGTTAGCAATACACCACAAATAAGCTAACTTTTTGTTGTTGTCAGAGGTTTTTTATTATTATTATTATATTTTAATATTCTTTTGAAGCATGTCATTCTCAAAGTGTGAACAAACTAGCCGCCGCTGTTTTAAGGAAATGGGAATGATAGAAAAGTTTAACTTTTGACATAAAAAAAGACTGAAAAAAGAAAAAAAAAGTCGGGCTCGAGAGCTTGCATTAGCCGATTAGCATCTGCGCGTGTGTGCGCGCGCGCGTGATGACGTTGGAGGGGAGGCTGACTGTCAGAGTTCAGGCTGCTGAATAAGCGAAAACACCGAGTGGGGTTTTGGAAGCAAATCCCGCGATATATGTTGACTTAAATTGTTTAACCCTCGTCTTCTATATCTGGCAATTCGTTTTTATAAAGAAATACAACTTTTTAAGCAGTTTCCTTTACTCCCATCCATTCCGAAGGGATTTTTTTTAATGTGACTGCTCACCGTTCGCTCTTTCATTTCCACTCTGTACGCCCACATAGGAAAAATGTTGTGGTTAAGTGACATCTTTGAACTGGACTTCAACAGCTGGAGAGAAAATAAAATGTCAGAGAAACTTCTGGAGTGCCTGCCCTCTCTCTTGCTCGCTATTTTCTAACATGTCATTTTTTCTGCATTTACTTTGAAGACATGAACATGACTGTGATTCAGTTATATTCAATTTATTTTAGAGCACAAATGGTACAAATGTTGTGGAGAATCTGTTTAAAGCAGTGATGCTGCTCTCATGTTTTGACTGCCAGCAGTTATCTTGAGATAATCTTACTATGATTAAAAAACATTTAACCAGCACCTACAATCTAATTTGCGAACATGAACCAGTGCCAGAAATGGGAGGGGAAAGAAGAGGAGACAGGAAACAACAACATTTATGGATAATGTGGTATTAATTTGGTGAAGGAAATGTTGCACACAGCACCTTTTTTTTTTTTTTTTTTTTTTTTTTTTTTGGTGGGGAGGGGGGGCTTCATGGGGTATTTAAAGCATCTCTGTCGCCATTGGCTTTTTCCAGAGGGGAAAAAAAGACTCCATATGTAAAGACGGTAAAAGGGTCTTCCTATGTCCATTGAAGTTTACAGAATCTTAGTAAGGCTTAGTTTTTTCCTGGAACTCAGTCCCAAGAAAACACATGCAAAGACACACACATACACACACGCGCAAAACACAGGACTGCTTCCCAGATGTGGACGGCTGTGTTCGTCTTGTGCTGTGAGGTAAACACTGACACATGCTGCAAATAAAGAATCTGCTCATTTTTTCTGTGTGTCTGATGCTATTGTTAGCACTCTTGCGTGCTGCGGTGCCCACTCCAAGGTTGACTAACAAGTCATCATTTGCGGACTTCAAACGAGAGGAAGCTCATTAGAGACCGGTGTCGGCCTCCTACAGCCGTCGCTCACCACCGATCCCTGAGGCCTCAGCTGGCTTTATGAGACACAGTCTCAACCCTGTGCCCTGGTTTATCTTAATGAAAGGTGAAATCATTTAGCTTATTAATACATAAGCGCTGTAGTCATTCTCGTTTTTTTAAATATGTGAGGCAACACTGGGTGCAAGGTTGTGTGTTTCATTCTTTTTGAAGTGTTAAGTTGCTTTATAGTAAGATCAAACCAGATTCACAGATTTCAACTCTGTTGTTTTTCACTTTTTAAAGATCAGTTTTAAAGCTTAAAGCTGTGCTAGTGGAGCTCTGAGGCTCTAGTTAAGCAGAGCCATACTTTGAGTTAAATCCTCACAAAGACATTGCTAACATGTTGGTGTTTAGCAAGTAAATGTTAGTGTTTATACCCTCAGATCAGTCGGATACTGGCTCATTTTCCAATTCATACTAAACACACAGTACAGTTTAGGTTCTTCTGTTTCAGTCCTCACCATCGTGATGGACAGACTAACCACCTGATCGATCGACTGCAGATCAAATTGGTAGTTTGTAGAAAATTCGATGGATCAGTTTAAATGTAGAAAAAGGGATGCATGCTGTAAGTGGAGTTTATTGCAGCCTTGAGCATATGATGTCATGTGATGGCTCAAAGTTGTGAGACGCTACTTGTTTAGACATCTGGGTAGCTGCACTCTGATGACAAGTTGGCTAATGGCTGCATGGCAGTCTGCTGAATTTGAAACATCTGGGACAGTGTTTGGAAAAAGTGGTTGCTGCAGCAATATACCTTATTTTAAAATGGTATGTGCCGTGAAGATCTCTATGTGAAATTCTCTAGGAGCGTCCAGTCACAGCCTGAAATCCAGTAAATATAGATGTTGGGTCTCATTTTAAGCCCCCAAACCACACACATCTAAGTTCTACTTTAATACACAGGCCATTACATCTAATATAATACAGATGGTTGTGTAAATGGATGCCTTCCAACACATATGGTGGTAAGATTTACAGTATACATATGTAGAAAACAAAGGGTGTCCAGATAAAATGTTATGAAAGAAGAGTTTTCGCTGACAAAAACTAAAAATTGTGTTAGTAAATAAAAATTATTAAAAAGGGTTTTAGGCACAGTAACCATCCATAGTTAATAATGTGACATCATATCCCTTTGTTGTGGTGTATTTTTTATGGTCCTCAAGTTAACACAGAAACAAGACTGAGAAGTGTACGAGCAGCTCTGCGAGGCTGTGCTGTAAGCATGCTGACATGCTGCCAAAACGCAACATGTTTTTATCAGCTATTAGCAAAAAAAAAAAAGAAGTTTAGTGAAATAAAGGTCAGCGATATGGCATCATCAAACTCGTGCTAATTCCACAGAAGTCAGTGTATTAATCTTCGTTCGTCTCTATACTGGGCCCCTGGCTGTGGACAGCCAACCCTGGGCTGTTCGTGGCACAGTCATTTTCAAAGTAAACTGCGCATGTAAACTACCAGTCAGAAGTTTGGGCACACCTTCTCATTTTATGGTTTTTCTTTATTTTCAAGACTATTTACATTGCAGATTCTCACTGAAGGCATCAAAACTATGAATGAACACATATGGAATTATGTAGTAAACAGAAAAGTGAAATAACCCAAAACAAGTTTTATATTTTAGATTCTTCAAAGTAGCTACCCTCTTTGCAAACTCTTGGCATTCCCTTGATTAACTTCATGAGGTCGTCACCTTAAATGGTTTTCCAACAGTCTTGAAGAGTTCCCAGAAGATGCTGAGCACTTGTTGGTGCTTTTGTCTTCACTCTGCGGTCCATCTCATCCCAAACCATCTCGATTGGGTTTAGGTCAGGTGACTCTGGAGGCCAGGCCACCTGGCACAGCACTCCAGGACTCTCCTTCTTGGTCAAATAAGCCCTTAAACGGCCTTGGATGATAATAATAAAGGATTTAGATTTCGGCTTTTGAATAGCAATAAATCTCATAGGATGATAGGGTCCCAAGACCAATACTAACATGCCCTGACCTACAGGCTTAGGCTTACAAACAGCGTGCAAACTAAACTAAACCAGCCAACAGATGATGTCCCGACTTTCCAAATAGGACGTTATGAATTTATCATTTAAGTTAGCTTGGTGCGCTGTGCATGATGTTCCTAAAACCATGAAGCCTTTTAACCTCTGTGATAATATGTTGCATATCTTTAAGTCCTATATAGCTGCAGGTTTGCATACTTTTTGCATTTGCTGATTCAGACAGGGTGGGACGCAGCTTGCTGTTTTATATGGAACACATTGCCTGAGGAATGGTTTTGGGTGTGTTCATAGCAGATAAAGGAATTCACATATAGGGTACATGTTAATGTTCAACCTCAAAATGAAGTTTGCATTTCTTTTGATGGGTGGGTGCAGATTCAAATATGGTAAATCAACAGTATCCGGTGATTGAATTTATGCAAAAATGCATTACAACAGTGTTATGCAGTACTAGTCCTTTTTTCCACATCCTCTTTCCATTTTACAGTATTACTTTTATTGACTACAGATGGGGAAACACATTATTCAGTTTATTAATTGTGTTAAAAAAAAAAAACAGTTTATCTGTTATTTTCTCATCAAGTCTTGTCGTTGTTTTTGCAAAATGTTTCTCTTGTCTTTTAATGTAGTCACAAGTTAGCGCTCCGGCTGGGCGTTGGGTCATGCTTCCGGAATCCAGACGAGTCAGTGGAAAACCTTAAGTGCAGCTGCAGTCTGTGAATACATTTCAAATGTCTGAATACGTTCTCGCTGTGGAATGACACCCACTCTGTGTTTTGCTGTCTGGGGCTTTTTACAAAATGTTGCTGTGACGTTTACAGCAAGGACAAATGCCTGTTGACATGATATTGTGTTATCTGTCATTCAAGAATTTGGGTTGCAAAAACAAGACTGGGGGAATAAAAAGTAGATATACTGTATCTCATTCTAGCTCTAATATTTGATGCAGAAAGAAGAGCATGCTTTGAAGAATACATAATGTTCATCAGCTTGTTACTTAGTATCAAACCTAACGATTCCTCTCGGTTTTGGAATAGACACGCAGCGTTAGCTCAGCAATCACGCAGTAAAGACTCTGACTTCTGCAGTGGCTGTAAAAGTAGGTTAGTGGTTTTAAACAAACAAATCCTTGTTCCCACTCAGTTAAGTTGGTGCGGCATCATTGGCTGCAGGCTGGGGTGGTGTGGGTAGGCCCAGTTGGAATGGTAGATGGACTCCTTAGTGGAGTTTTTTTGTTGTTTGTTTTTTGGGGGGATTGTTTTTTCATCTTCAACACTTTGAACCACGAGAAGAATGTCACACCACTAAGCTTTAAGGTGTAGGGAGCTTTTTCCCACATGCATGCTGCCCCCTGGTGATTGCATTTAATTTTTATTTGTCTATTTTTTGCATTCGGCAACTGATTGCAAGTTGTTGCAGCAGCCAGCTGGTTGCCCAGAGATGCATGTGTGCAAGACTTTCAACCTCTGGGCGACCAATTTCCATCACTAGGCACAGACCAGCTGATTGGAGCCAACCTATTTACAAATTAATCACGGTTCATATCAGACTGACTGCAACCACACTCAAGCAGATTGGAGGTTTATATAATTGCCAATTAATTTCTAAACATGGAGAGATTGCCAACAACTGTGGGAGTAAGCCAGAGAACCCACACTAGACAGTGAAAATATGCAAACTCCACACAGAAAAGTCCCATTCTGGTTTTAAATTCAGGACCTTCTTGCCGTGAGGCAACGATGCTAACCACCACACAGCTGTACTTCCCATTCCAGCTGGTTGTATCCAGAATACTTCAGTAGCTGCGTCAATGTTTGCAATGGAATTTGTGTTTTAGAGTTACTTCTTGGAATTTGAGTGTAAATAGTTAATGTGAATGTTCTGTTTAATTTGAATTTCTGTCGAAGCAGATGGCAACATATTTGCAACAGACAGGAACAGATTTGTGGTTTTCTCCAATTTCACAGTATTATCACAAACAATTCCGTACTCGACCCCATTCATTAGCAAACTGATAGAAGACGAAATTGCAAGTTTATTGCACATGGTCTTAACAATTTTGGTGATCCTGTGGTCGGCAACCACTGTTTTCTCCACTGTGACTGCAAAGTTGAGCAGTTTTATTATTACCTAGCCAACTGGAGGTAATAGAGCAACCAATTGATGCAACAATAAAATAATTTTTACTTTTTTTCCCTTAATTTAATTTGTTGTTAGGAAATCAAAGCCTTTTCTAGATCATGTATGTTAATGGTCAAATAGCTGTTAAGGTCAAAGGAGCTTGCAAAGAAAGAGAAAGAAAGAGAGAACCTTCACAGACATAGCTGTTAAGGTCTGTTTCGGTTTCCACCAGCTCCAAAGCTAATCGTCAAACCCGTCACTAAATTTGTGTGTCAACTGGTGCTATATAGGTACTTTACATCAGGCTTATTGCTTTCTTCGCATGGCTGATGAGAGCAGTGAAGCAAAATAGCCATACACCCAGAGAGGTGAGCTGAGAGATGCTACAACACTTAATAAACTTAATAAAGTGCAGAGCTGTGTGTTAATTATCTGGGTTTGGTGAAAACCTGAAATATTCTCCAAAGCAGCTTTAAACTGGTATTTTCTTACATAATGCTAATCGTGTTGCAGTGTGTCATTTATCCCACTTAACCATTGAAAGCGCTGAGCTTTTCAGCTCATTATACTAATTAGCAAATATTAGCAGTCTATCACTCTAAACTGAAATGGCAAGTATCTCTTACAAAGAGATGACTGAAAAGTAAAAAATCATGCGTGTGTCAAGACTGTTCAGTGGATGGAAATAAAAAGAAAGCCAATGAACATAGAAGGTCATAAACACTTCAAGTTCTTTGTGCTGTTGATGCCCTACCCTGCTTGTTCTGTCTCCTCTACAATGTTTTTCTTCTTGTCTTTCTTCTGCCCCTCCCCTCCTGCTGAACTTTGTGCTTTCGAGATATACACACAGTCTCTGAGTAATTTTCTGCAGGTCCACTCACTGCGAAATCTATCCAGTCAGCAGAAAAAGACATTACTGAGAATGATTAAAGATTTTTTATTCTTCAGGGCTACTCAAACCCATGGGGGACTTCAACCCACAAGTCACAGTGTGTTTAGCATCAGTGACTAGTAATGATGCATAGTACCTCCCTTTGTGCTTTTAGCAATTTTGGAAACTCAAGGTTGCTACAAATAATCATACATATGCATAATGTTGCAGAAGATACAATGTTCCCAATACTGTATAATGCACAATAGCTTGGTCTAAGGGCTGAATGTAAACCTGAATGTAG
Organism: Simochromis diagramma; assembly: GCF_900408965.1. Taxonomy (NCBI): domain Eukaryota; kingdom Metazoa; phylum Chordata; class Actinopteri; order Cichliformes; family Cichlidae; genus Simochromis; species Simochromis diagramma. The sequence goes on along the minus strand of NW_024386789.1, from coordinate 15,523 downwards.
CACGTATGATGTGACTCAGCTGCAGAGACAAAAGAAAGCAGGACCACCCGATTGTAAATTCAGCAATCTAACCTGAAACTATGCGTCTTAAAACTTTAGAAAAATAGATATTATCTAAATACATATTGTCACATTTGATCTTCTGTATTAACAAGGAAATTGAGTTTACTTCTACTGAAAATCAGATGGAATTTGCACCACAAGTAATTTGGATGTTCAAATGCTTCATTCTAGCGTGTCTGAAGCGCTGCTCCCTGAGATCTCACTTTAGTTTGGACAAAGAGCTTAAATGTGTCTCTTACCCGACATTCTTCTTCTTCATTTCCTGTCCTTGCATCTAAAATTATTAGACAAACAATTCAAGAAAACCCCTACAGGTTCCCTACAGGACAACGTAAAAGCAACCATTGCTGCACTTGAGAGCAAAGCTGCAAAAGCCACTGTGAAACGGCAGAGGCCCTGTAGCTGTATTTTCATTATAAACCTACACAAAACCTACATTAAACACTTTTTCCTCCATCTGATTTATCTGCAATATGTTCATCAGATTATAGTACATTCAATGTTCTTTTTAATGTCAAATTATACAGTGTTATGTAATTGGCTGCCACAGTATTTTTCATGTTAAGCTAAGCATGCTTACTCTTTTTTTTAATGGATTACAGTGTTTTTCCAGGAGTGGTCTTAAATCTGGCAAAACAACTGAAAACTAGCTATTTAGCAACACAGATCTCCAGTCTCTGTAAAACAGAGAACTGCACAGTGACTAAACAGACTGTTTACTTGCTGCTTCGGTCTTCTAGTGGCCATGCTGGCTCAGACAGACCAAAGCAGGTCAGAAACTTGGCCTTGGAGTTGAACTAAATCACTGAACCACTGGCATGTTTTCTTGCACTTTGATATGAGCCAACAGGTTTTTCCCATTATCTCACTCCCACAGTTGAATTGACTGATAAAGCTCTTCATCTTTCCCTTGCTCTGTCCTTCCTTTTCTTTTGCTTCTTTGTTTCTCGGCTCTCAGATGGCTTACAACAAGACACATGGTTTTCATCTCATTAGTACAGAGAAAACGCTGTCACTCGGCTATGACAAATTGCTATGACACAACTTCACACCGCCGTTGGGCGTCATCACTTAGTCGGCAATCTGTGGCCAGCCCTCACCTTTCTGAACTTTTGCTTTCTGAGTCCAGACGGCACACTGCTAAACTTCGGTGTTCAACTCAGGTCATTAAAATTAGATCAAGGGATTGTGGTGGGAATAAGACACCGTATAAAATGGTGTCATCAAGAATCAGAGAATGAAAAGGACCACTTCCTCTCCCAGCACTGTTTGGACAGGTGAGTGAAACTGCAAGCTAGGCCTCAATCCCACGACTGTAGCCACCTCAGACAATCACAACTGCTCCAAGGCAAACATGAGCCACAGTGGTCCAGAAGCACAGATAAGCAGCTAAAAACCAAACGTGGATGTCCTCAGATTCACCCTCGTGTTAAGTAAATACTCAAGAATGATCCCCACACTTCGTCACAAGTATTAGCTGCAAATTTCACCAGACTTTTTATTCTTTCTCCCCTCCTCTGTTGCTATAATGGAACAATTTGCACAAGAAACTGGCTGCTGCCTTTCCTTCAGGTTTGAACCCGTCTGCATGTGTATGTGGGACTCTTTCTGTTTGCGCTGCACTTTTTATTGAACTAAATGCTACAGTCTACCTCAGACCTTTTTTTTCTTCTTATTTTGGGAGAATTTTGTTTAGCTTGTAGGTCTTGTCCTCTTTCTCTGCTCAGTCAGCCTCCCAGGAATGTAAGCCTTGATGTGGGGGGAGCAAGTCATGTCATCAGAACTGCAAAAACACAGAGAAAACGCTTAGAAGAGGCTTTTTTCCCCAGTTGACCGGCGTTTGTAACCATTCTGAATTAAAGGGTAAAACCACTAAGAGTTACATAATACATAGATATAATAGTGCAGAGGCGTTTTGGCTTCATTTGAGCAATCAATTGGTTTGTTTTTTTAGCATTTGCTCTTGATAAGGTTTTTGTATGAGTCAAAGAAGTTCTGATAAACCACGCTGACAATATTTGAAATTTCTGTACAGTAGCTGTAAAATAAGTCTTGAGCTTTGTAAGTCAGACATTTCTCGTGGGCAGCTGTACTGACTGATTAAATGAGCAGTGGAAGTATTATTTCCTACTTTAAACAAAAATTATATGAAACAAATACATCTAACAAAGCATTTAATGAAGGCTTAGAGTCTGGTTTGGCACGATAAAAAGTCTTGAATGACTGAGGCATGATGGGAAACTCCCTGGTATTCCCTGGCTCTATCCTCCCCAAAATCCTGGCCAAATTCAATAATTACCCCTCTGCTTCCAAGCAATAATACAAAAACACCAGGTTAAAACCTCTTTGACATGCTATTGCAGGAAAATAACATTAGTCACAATTCATTTCCATTTCAAGCCAGGCCATGCAACTGGCGCTGTTTTCCAAAACACCCAACTCCTATAAGAAAGGCTAAGTTGGTTCCTGCAAGTTTAGCTATCCATGTAATACAAATACAAATACACATGACTATTATCAGCTTAAAGCATGAGAAACCTGCTTGGTTGATTCACCTTGTTGTGTCTAGAGGTCTCAGACAGCTATATGGACCATTAGTGTGCAAGGAACTCATTCAGCTAGAAAGTAGGATAACAGAGTGGATGTTTAGTCTGTTTCCCATTTTCTCCCATCACAAGGATATGAACTTCCACTTTAAGCATATGACATGCCTTTGTGTTTCGTCTCTTTCTTAGAGAACTGCATGGATGAATGCAGGTGAATAAGTTGAATTAAGATTGAAACAAACAAACAAACAAAAAAAAACGTACTCATATCAGTGCTGAAAATAACACTGAATAATTCCTGCTTCATCCTTTTCCAATTTTACCACCATCAGTTGGCTCATTTACACGTTGTTATCTCTCTGGCTTCTTCCCTAGCTACTTTATGCCCAAAACTCTCTCCCCTAATGATCGCTCTTAATAAAATCGCCCCACAGCACACATGGTGTCTGGCTAGAGGAAATGAAGGCAGCTCCACAGGGTATCATTTTATGATAGTTCACTTTTATGGAGGATCATCTAGGGAGACCACGGTCTGTTTCCTCATCCTCAAGGGCCACGTTAATGATACAGGAGTTTGCTAAATCATGCTCCCGTTCCTGCCGCAAATGACTATTACACACATATTTTTGTTACAAAATAATCCATATTCATAACAAAATTAAGTTTTACATTTATCCCTCTGAGGATCACTAACAAATGGCGTATTAGATTAACTATTTCTTGCTAATGAGTATGATAGGATGTTTGTTATGTTTGGCAGCTCAGGAATGAAAGTCAAATTACTTTAATTAAATAAATTAAAACAGTACTTTTATTGCAAGTAAATGACACGCAGTATAGGCACTGCTAACAGGTTGAGCAGTTGTGTTTTGCCTGGCATATATACAGCTTGTTCTTCATGTTGTGGAGCTAATGACTAGACCCCCTGTCATTTTTGGCTAACGAAGCTCTTATCCTCTTGTATGAGTACTCTAGCATATGAAGGTTAGAGTCTAACTGATACAGTAGATAACTTATGAAGTTATTTTTTATGTTTTCATTTTCTTATTTTTATTTGAACTGCTACAGTCACTTACTATGATATCAAGCAGAGTCATATTTCTCACATTTTTCTTGATATAACCTTTTTTTTAAAATGTGCCATTCGTTTTCTAGGTCTGGCAGTGTGAAGGATCACTGGAATGAAATCTATGAGTTTGTGAAGAACTTAGCAGAAAAATTTAAAAGGTAAGAGACACTTAATGAGCGTGTGTGAACAGACACAATTAAGCCAACAGATTTGCATAGATAAATGGGATAATATAGGTGATATACACCGTATAGTGCAAGATCAACATTTGGAACCAACATTGTCAGTCTCCAAACAGCATGTTGCCTCGTATTCGACTTCCTGGAGCCCAGAGATATAAATTACTGAAGAGAAAAGCACATTTTACAGAGTAGTCACTCTGGTAAAGTGAAAAAATCTGTCCTTACAGCTACAGCTTGCCATATGCTAAGTCACTCAGTATCCGGGCTGATGATTCACTCAGTCTCCAGTAGTTGTGTCAGTGACTACAGGCAAAGATGTCTTTATGTATGTGAGCTGGCTTGGTTTGATGGACTGTCTTTAGTTTAAAGTTATTTTCCTCCAAGTGTCTCTAAGATCTCTCTCATCTCTCTAAGATGCAGATATTGCATCTATAATTTCAAAATTGAAATATCATTCTTAAAATATGGCATATATTTAAAAGCAAGAAGTTTCAATAAATAGCCAGCTTTCAGCCAGACTGAAAGGCTTTTTCCCCACACGGTTTGAAGGCCACAACACCTGGAGCTTTGTGGCCTAGTCATAGCAAAGAACAGCTCCTCCTCAAAGCTGTAGTTTTTTAACAACTATGCAAAAAAGTTTTAAACAATCCAAAGCTGTCCTAACTTACTGTCTCAAACAAGAAACACACATTCTTGCTTCAAATAGTTGAAGTGTGAGTAATTCCTTTCACCAGTAAACAGAACTTTTCCACATCTGAAGATTCAACAATGCAGCCTCAATATCAACATTTATGTCACTGTCACGCAACAAAGGGTTCAAATCCTGCACACTGGAACAACTTCATGTCACATGGCTTCTTTGTGTGCTCTAAACAAATAATTGATCTCAAGCTAGAAACACAGATTGCTGGAGTGAATCAGTTAAGTCGTTTGTCTCCAGTAAGATATCTGTTGAAGAAAAGAGAAGAAAGAAAAGTCATGAATACGAAGAGTTATTTTATGTTTTCTAGGAAAATTGTTATATTGTTTGTGTTTTATTGTTATTACTTAGAATAACTGTTTCTGATCAATCTCAGATGACATAGAAATGTTTGTATTGCTCACACAGGCTGTTGTCCTTAGTGGACGAATACTAATATCTTTACTTCCTGGTCATTCTTTTTGGTGAACCGTTAATAATACGTGTGATGCTTTATTTGCTCTTTCTTTTTACCTTTTATAGTCCTATGCTGAGGATGTCTTTCATAACATTTTCCTCAAGAGCGTCCATCATTTTGAAACTGACGGAAAACAGGTGAATTAATTTCTCTTATATAACCTTACAATGAATACAACCTTTTAATGTCAGTATTTAGACACAGCTAACATTAGCTGAGTGTTTTCGTGTGCAAATTTTTGTAGCATGAAGTGATCTCACGCGACAGTAAACTTAATCCACTGCATCAGAATCAATGCAGATAAAACTGAAAATTGGCCCATGTCACTGTGGAACTGTCACAGAATAACATTTGTTGAATAAGAGACAAGAATGAGAATGAGATCACTGATAATTGCTATTGTGTAAACAAGTTTCATTTCTAACAGAAGTGGCTATAGCTTAGAATAGAATAGCTTAGAATAGAATAGAATAGAATAATCCTTAAGTAGTGAAAGTATTCAGATATTTTGCTGGTCAAGCCCCCAAATATGTCATTGTCAATAAATTCACAGCTCAAAGGAACACAACACATAAGAAGCAACAATTTTAATGCAGTTAAAAAAAAAAATCTTAAATGCAAATATTGAATACATGTAAGCAAGATGGGATCCCCCAGAAGCTAATATTAGTAAATTAAACTAATAAAGACAAAACTGAAAACAGGAGTGCTAGGAAGTCCCAAGTGAGTCAGTAATTAATAAGCAAAAATGTAAACAGCAACTGATGCAAAATACTGGTGCTCTGAGAATCCCAGAGCACTATTTCCTTTGGCTTGGTGTGCAAGTGTCTTGTTGTGTTTTAAAAGTATTTTTGAGAAAAAGTTCTGAACCAGTTTTGTGTCTACACGTAACTTTTAAGCTGTATCTATAGGCACTTTGTTATTAGCATCTTATTATTTGTTCTCATTTCCTTAGTTGAATCTACAAGAAATTGGCAAAGATAACATAGTTTAGTGGATAAATAGTATATAAAATAGTATTTTTGCACCAAGAGTGCGATACCCAGAAATTAGCTGAATCACCTTGGCATACTCTGCAGAGATATGCCAAGGTGATTCAGCTGATTGCTGGGAATCACATTGCTCTACATGCATACAAAGGCTGAGGTATGCCAAATTATACAAGAACTGGACTGAAAATTAGTGGCAACAGGTCTTTGTGGAATGATGAAATTTCAGATTTTTGGTGCAAATAATCACCCTACATATATATGAAGGAGGTCAGCTGAGAAGTATAACAATGAGCATCTAGAGCCATCCATAAAATATGGTGAATGATCTGTCATGGTTTGGGGCTGTATTTCAGTCAGTGGTAGGAATCTTGTAAAAATTGATGGAATTATGAATGCAGAAAAGTAGTTTCAGAGTTCAGTCCACCATGCAGTGTCAGGAAAGCATCTGACTGGCAGCAGCTTCATTCTTCGGCTTGACAATGATCCCAAATGCACTGCCAATGGAGTAAAAGCATAACTGGATAGAAAAATACACAATGAAACACTGTCAGTCATGGATTGGCCTCCCCAGAGCCCAAACTTCAGCATTATTGAATGACCCTGGAGAACTATTCCTGAATACTTAAAGAAATTATAAGAAAGCTTGAATATAAGAGTTGAGTTTGTGTTGAAGAATAATGGTGGTCATACCAAATATTGACTTTCAAGCTCATTAGAACTGTACAAACTCTGTATTTGCTTTATATATAATAACCAAAAAAGTTTAATCAGTACCGTAGGTTAGCTTCCAGAAATGCACAGGCAGGACAGGAATCCAATTGTGCTTTGTTACTTTCTGCAGAGTCGACATCACGAAGGGTTTGAACGCACTGAACAGAGAGGTTCCCGGTGGAGATACCTTCATGCACCTCGGATTACAGCTTGTGAGTGTGTGCTGTAATGTGTAACATTTTTACACTGCAAAATCAGTCTGTTAAGAACAGAGCTACTCAAGGCTCCTTTATTACCTGTTTAAATCTGAAATGTGCTGTGACTTTATTTAAAGGCAAATCAGCAGATAAGGAAAGAGAACTTTGGTAAGCATTAATAAACATAATTATCTCATTTTTGGGGCAACAATGGAGCACACGGTGAAGTTACAACACAGCGTATATGATTTGCAGGTACTGCCAGCGTGATTATTGCTCTGACTGATGGAGAGCTACATGAGCATCAGCTTAGAGATGCACAACATCAGGTAACAAATTCACACTAACACTGATTTTCCAGATGACTCTGGTTAGAGCTCAGTAACAGGGCTAAACTGGAAGCAGAATTGCTCTCATTAGCTTCATGACTGACAGTTTTCTGGAGTTTGCTCAACTTTTTGCCTTTGTTGTTCAAACAGGCGAATGAAGCCAGATCTCTGGGAGCTATTGTGTACTGTGTTGGTGTCAAAGACTTCAACGAGACACAGGTAATTCAGATGTAACAAATTTGTGCAGTATATGGAAGTTTATTCCCTTTAATCCCCCAAATATAAGACATTTGATTAGAGGAAAAAAGCAAAAATTCACCACAGGACATGTACTCTACCACATGTGCTCATTATTCTGGAAAAGAAGAAATCTTACAAATTGGGTAACCCATCATTTTCCCTGTGAACCAACTCCAGTGATTTTTAACTCTGATCTCTTCAAATGTTCTCTTACTGTACAGTTCTTTACCTCTAAAACATCTAAAATTGCTTCAAATGAGTATGAGTGCATTTGAGGCAGCTTTCCCCCTGTCATGGCCTCATCTTTCATTGTTGAAGTTTATTTAGCCTCCTTTGATTATTTAGTTTGTTAATCCTTCCTCTGTTCTCTTCTGTTTGTGTACCTCTGTCTGAACTTCTTTCCCACTGTAGCTGGCCACCATTGCAGACACCATTGAACATGTGTTTCCTGTGTTGGGAGGCTTCCACGCCCTGCGGGGTGTCATTGATTCGGTAAATAAACACTTTTCCTTGCAGAGAAACTAGCCCATACAGGCTCCATTCAGACATCTGTATTTACATATTCAACACGAGATCCCTTTTCACTGCAATGTCATTTTAAACAGTTGTTTATTTGAAAGCAAAACCTGACTTTTGAAAACACTATTGTACAATTTCATAATGACTGAATATCTCTTTAAGATTTTAGATTTTATTTTCTCTCAGACCAGTTAATACAGTACTCCTTTTAAGCTTTTAAAAGGAGCACTGACTTGTCTAGGTTTCAACTCTCTGCTCAGTATTCTGTCATGCAACACGCAGAACTGTAACTCTTTGTGTATACTGGCTGAAACACACACAGTCAGAGTTCAGTTCAAGCAGGGTAAGCTACTTCAACTTGCGTTCTCTCCTACAGCTAGCATGGTGAAAAAAAAGCTTTTTATCAGCTCACTGAGCAATAGTTTGCTTTTTCAGTTTTGGATCTGTGACAATCACAGTGACAGTGTAGGATCAAGTGAATCAAGGACCAGTCGCGCAGGTTTGAGACTTGTTCACGAACATCTGGCAACCACCGGTCATGGGGGTGAAATTAGTATTCATCAACTGGTGGAGAGTGGTTGTTTGAGGTTTATGGCAGTCGCTGGGAAAATGACTGATAAATCTCGAGTCACATGGTCTTGTTGACTGATCAGTGACCCCCATTTTTCCCTAGCAACCTACCTGTCAGTTGGGAAAAATGTGTGTTCCTCAGCTGGTCGGCAGAAACATTCTTTGTGATTGCTTTGGTCGCTAGGATATTGTTGCGGTCTCCCGTGGTTTGCATGGAAGTGATGGACTTGTCTACAAACACTGGCCAGCTGCTCTCTGAGCTGAAGTGAAAATGTAAGAACTGCAATACAAACCGGAATTGGAGACCTTCATTGTGAAAGTTGTTTCTTTTGAAACATGTTGGCTGAAGCTCTGAGGCAAACCTCCATTTCTGTTTAATACCACTCAGCTAGTAGTTGGAAGTGTTTGCAGACAGACGTGAATCTACAGGCAAAGCTGTCACAAGGAGATTTTTGGTTTATTACCCTCTTCTTTCTCACCCACCAACAGCCAGCAACCTCCAGGAACGGCTGCCAATCAGTCTGGGAAAATGTAATTTTCCCTTGAAATCTGTGGCTGTATCACATCCAATTTTAGGCAATGACATCACATGAGAAATCTCAATATACTCAGCTAAATCACAATTTTCTAAAGCCTAATATTCTCAGCTGCAGTCGTCCTTTCGGCGAATAATAAACAAAGGTAGGCTCATAGTCGTTAGCCAGTGACCAGATCATTTCCAGCTGAAATGATTGTCATTTGAACATTTAATCCGTTGTAGCTCCAAGAGTTTGATTATGGTCAAATAGCTAAAAACATTATCTTCTTATCGTAATTACCAAATCATTTTTCCTTGACCTTAATGGAATGCATTGTGTGTCTCACTGTTTTATTACGCAGAGTATATAAAAAAGAAAAAAACCCTGAAAAATATCTAAGGCTGGAATTTCTTTTAAAAGATTTTCACTTCCTATTTAAAGGATCAGTCATTTTTAAGTCTTGCTTTTATTAATGCTTTAAACATCTCTGATGTAAAAGTATTAAGATTGGAGAACATAACCATCGGAAAGTAAGTTACACTAGTCCCTTCACTTTGATAATTTAAGATAAAGTTGTCACAATGAGATGTGCAGAGCGTAGAGTCAGAGTCATAAAAGGCAGGATTCAGAACTCGGAGGATCCAACAGCTAAAAGCTTTAATTGCTAAAAGGTAGGATAAAAGGTATATCAATGTAAAATAAATCCATAAAGAGAACTGAAGATCTCAAAGGGTTGCAAAGAGGGGAAAGAATCGCAGGCATTACAAATCATGTGACAAAAATCAAACAGGATTATTTATATGCACATGACCAACCGGGGATTGGAAACAGAATGGGGAACTAGAGGCTGATGGAGGTAATCAAGACATAAGATCTTTCAAAGCAGGAAATAACAGGAAATAACTAAAAGAGCACTAGTGCTGACATAAATACTTACACTTAGCAAGATCTCAGACAGGGGAACAAAAAGGAACCAACACAAAAACAGAGAAATGAGACGAAGGGTGCGAACTGCAACTGTCATAGATAAAAATCAAGACATTAACCACGACACATGATCGCAAAACTGAAACTCAGAACAAATCAGTCGTCAAGAAAAGACAGAAATTAGAGACTCAATAATAATATCACCAGGGAGAAAAACTCATCATTGTACTAAAATAATAAGGAAATCAAAACATGAAAGTATTCAGCTGTATTTGCAAAGCAGTGAGAGTTTTGAGTATTCTGGGAAGAGGTTTAACCAACCCAAACTTGTTTTTTAGACACACACTGATAAGTATTATTAAGGATTATTTTACATCAGATGACTCCCAAATATACTCAAAACATATTAATTGAGCTCTTGGCTCATGAACAAGGCTAGTATCAAAATAAATGTGGAAAAATCACTGCTGTCTTTTCTCCCCCAGATCATCAAGAAATCCTGCATTGAAATTTTGGCAGCTGAGCCTTCCAGTGTTTGTGCAGGAGGTGAGGAGCTATAAAACTCACACATTCACAATTGCAGCTTGAACTCGGTCCCTCCTGAGTCATTGACACATATGCCAGCAAACCATTGCTCCTTCCTCTGTGTCATTTTCATTAGTGGGTGCCTGGTCTCGGCTTCTTTGAATTATGACAATCCCAGACTGAAAGAAATGACCATTTATGGCCATCCAGGTCACTTACAGGAAATCTGCTGGGACGGGGTAACACGGAGGGAATAATATTACAGTCTCATTAAATATTAGAGTCTCATTAAAAGGAGGGACCGTGGGACGGGGGGCAGGGGTGAGATTTCCTGCAGATATGATGTAAAGTAGACACCATTCTTTACTCTCCTGCCAAGAGAAAGATTATGACAGTTAAAGCAACAATAAATGGACATTAAAAGCCACAAATGAACAGATAAAAGCAGGGTTGGATTAAAAGTTTCTGGCAATAGCAGAAGGACTTTGACTGTTTTTCACATCTGCCTTTTATGAAGCAATGAATTACTTTCACCCATAAAGAGGGAAATTATTTAACTTCACACTGAATATTATACCATGGCCTGCTGCTAGAGCAAGCTGCCTCACAGATTTAACCTTAATATATACGTATATGGCTGATATATAACAGTAGTTTCAATTTTTGACAGGCAACATTGTAACTATTTAAGGTCCAGCAGAGACATTAGTTCTATTTATTTTATATTATTCATTTTTATTGTATTTTAAAGCAATGTAAGGAGACTAAGGCCCATGCTATTTTCTCTACATGACAATGGTGGAAGAATAAGCTCAGTTTCACTCAGGTCCACTACAGTCAAGATATTGTTATTTTCTCATCCACCTTATGACATGGATAAGATGGAGAAAACCCTTGTATTTGCAAAGGTGCATAAGTGCAAGCCAGGGAGGACATTAGTAACAGGAGACGTGGCACTGATTTAGTCAGAAACAGCAAGAAAAGCAGGAGCTGCACTAAGGGTGGGTTGCAAGGCAGCTTGCAGACGCGCAGCAACTGTGGAGAGGCTTAAATAGAACGACCTGTGTGAGACTGATAAGCTAAGCTGAGCTGAGCTGGAGGCTTCTTGGCTTTTCTGAAATAATACTACATTATTAGAGAGACATCACACCATGCTGGTGTGCAACTGTGCCACATTAAACAGGAAAGTGAGCTTTGTTTAGGATAAAGTAATAAAGTGTCAGATTTTTCTTAGCAAAGACTGTCTGCCAAGTGTCTAAAATGTAAAATTACCTTGTGTAACCAGAGTCTTTTCAAGTGGTGGTGAAAGGGAATGGGTTTCTCCATGCAAGAAACATCGACCAGGTGCTCTGCAGCTTCAAAATCAATGACACCATCACCATCAGTGAGTACACCTATGCTTTGTTTCCTTAATATAAATCAAGCTGAACTGTGACAGATGCATGTGTTATTAGTATACAGTTTCTATGAGGAAAAAGTAGAAACCCTCACAAAGAAACAAAATTCACTTTTCACTCGTGTATGTTGTCTGTACATGCTACATATATGCCACATAGCTCAGTTCTTTTTTCTTGTAGATGAAAAGCCAGCTGATGTAGAAGACACATTCTTATTGTGTCCAGCTCCTGTTATCGATGAAGTTGGAAAGTAAGTCCCTCTTCTTTATAACTTCATGATTTCATTTAGTTATGCAGATCCACTTTCATCACCCTTTCAAGCAAAAGTGCTCATACTTCAGTGCCGTCCATGTGCATCTTAGACCACATAAATATATTCGCATGTATATGTGCACAGACCATAAGACGCCTGCTGTACATTAGCTGTTTATGATCCCCATCCAAGGCCAGATTCCTCCGTTCTCGATCCCAGTAGAGCTTACCAAAATAAAAGAGGCTCTCTCACTGTAGCAGCATATTCAGTGGTAAACCCTTCATAAATACGTCTTAGTTCTATCATAAATTAGAACAGAGCAGTGAAAACTAAAGCAAATTCTTGGTAGACACAGATAGAAAGTACTGCCTCAAGAAGAAAAACGTAATAAAAGCTAACACTGTTCCACATCTGCATGTAAATTGATACCACATCAATAGTTTGTTTAAAATTTGCTCTGAAGTGTCCAAAAATGAATCAGTTCTGGTATAATGACTTTCAAATTATTGTAGTCCAAGTTTAGATGAGATTCAAATCAGGGATCTGTGCTTGTTGAGGTTCATGAAGCTGATTAACAGAACAATAGAAAAAATGAGCTGCATTTTAAAGTTCAGGATCACAGAGCATTAAAAAGAAGTGTTTCTGTCAGTGTTCAAAGGGGCAATGAAGGGCTCTGAAAACTAAGACAACTGAGGTTGGCCTACTCGAACTTTGACCACATGACGGTCACACAAGTTCTCGGTGTAACCTAAGAAGGGGCCAGAATTGCTTCTCGTCAGCTAGCTGTGTTCTCCTTTTAGAGCCCAACTATGCTCCAACATCAACAATCCACAAACCTCTCTAACCTAAGTCTTTATGGGAAGAAAAGTACACTGGGCCACAGAATACAAGGTTGAGTGGATGGTGGTAAAGACTTTAAACACACAAAGTAGGCAGGCGAGACCTTGTCAGCTAATACCAGAGGTTCTCTTCTCACGCTTTCTTTCTTGACTTTTTTAGGGTACTTCTTGTATTTCTATAATTGTTTACAAATTCCTTTATTTAACACTAGAGGTAATATTTGTGCTGGCTGTGGTACGGTAGCAGAGAGAAGTTGATTTGCGTCCTTGGAGAAAGATTTAGGAAACCTGGAGTGATGGCTCCGATGCTGAAACTTCAGTCGAAGGTGGAAGGACTGTAAAGCAGATGTGGTGGCATTACATCCCCACAACTTCCCGCTGATTAGATTCATTTGGATCTTTGTTTGTTGTTCTGATCTTACCTTAGCACTTGTAAACTTTCAAGTTCTTTCAAATCTAAACACCACCTCCAGACTCTCTCTTTTACTCCACTTCTGCAGCTTTTAGTGCCAGGCTGGCTCTTTTTGACCTATTTGCTAGTTTCTGTGAAACCTCACCACAGCTCCTGCCTGCCCATCTGTTTATTTTTCTCTCTCTTTTCTGTCTTTTATCATTACCTCCTTATTTGATCCCATCATCACTCCTCTGCGCTGTCTGCTTCTGCAGCTTCGGCTGATCAAAGCTATGTAGCGCCTACCCTGGCCTTGCCATGTGTGTTTATGTATGATTCTCAGCAGAGTGTAAAAACTTCTTAGTGAGGTTTTGAAACTCTTCTGAAACTCAGACTAATGAAGTAGGTTCTTGACCAATTAATCAGTGTATCGTTTCTATACTGCACATCTAAAAGTGTGAGTGGGTGTTTATCTCTCCTGTCTGTTTCACTTCCTTACTTAACAGCTGTCTATTACACCAGCCTACATTTCCTCCCCAGGTTTTCTCTAGCCTTTTATTTGTGTAATAGTTTCCCTTTATGAGACACTACATTATACTACAGACCACTATGATTAGTGATGGTCATTGGCCTTTTACTCCCATTGGCATTTTTTGCTGCAGTAAACTGGATGACATGGCTACATATCAAAAGGACTTAATCTCTATTTAGCCCTTAACAGATGCGCTAGTTAGCATTAGGATTTGGTGCTATATAAATGACATTTTTATTGGTTTTATTGGTAATATGGAAACTAAAATGCCGTCAGTCAGCCACTGAGATCAGCTAGGATGCATACGTGGACTGATGCTATTAATACCACACTCTGTCTACAGATGTCCAGACCTGAACTAAGGAGACGGAGTCGGCATCCATGCAGAAGTGATCAAACGCATGCTCGGGTCTAGGCTATCTTTAGGTTTCGATCCACTCGTGTCCAGATGTCTGTCGTCGGCACGATCCGTATGATGTTGATCATGAACTTCACCCACTAACCCAGCTCACCTCTCTGTCCGCACCCACCTTCTTTCCATCTGTCAGACCTCTTTCACATCCAGGCATGCCTTTCATCCATGTTTTTATGAAGTGAATAACAACAGGCTTCGGAGAGGTCTCTGGGGGTCACTTGAATTGTTTTTCACCTCTCAAAGGGAGAAGGGATTCAGGCCTTCAGGAAAACCTGCATGGTTTCCACTGGAATACAGACACAAATCTGTACTCTGTACTCTTTTTGGCAAGTTTATACATTTTTGAAGTGAGAAAAATATTTACTTGAGATCTGTTGAACAATTTATTTTGTAGTTCCAAGTAGATATGATGAACTGCCTTTAAAGAGAAGTGGTTGTTGTTGTTATTCCTCGTGATGCTTTTAGCATGTTGTCATTTCTTGGAAAAAACAAAAAAACACACACAACCTGTCCAGAACCATAAAAAAATAGCCCGAACTAGCAGGTTGTGTTTTCAGTTCTTCCCTGGATTGGCTGCCGTGCCTGCTGTGTTGCACAATCAGTCACATGAAAACACTCTAAACTTTCTGTCTTTGTTTATTAACCGTTGCCGATTATTTTCTTTTTTTTAAAAAAAGGTTTGGTTTATTTGGAGTCAGATTGCACAATTTGCGAGTGATACGGGGCTCGTAAACAAGAGTCACACGACTCAGCGCATACCTCATCTATTAGGAAGAGTTTTTAATAACATTTCCTCCTGCTGGGTTGAGATTTTCGCAGCTGGAAACAGTCAAAAGCAACCTCTTTCGAGTTACTGCAGAAAAGAAATTGCTCAGATTTCAGTTTTCTCCTAAGCTAAAAATCTGTCACTTTCAGCTCATAATCCTCGGCTCTTGTGGTCGTTCCCTGTTAGTTCAGATTTCGTTCTCACATGTAACGAACCACCTCGCCTTTCGCAGACAGTTCGGTGACGTTATTTGGCACGAACCCAAGTTTAAATGACATCATTCCCATCAAACAAAGTCGAGCTTGAGCTGGAAAAACTTCAGACAGACTAAATAAACCGATCTAAATTCGCTTAGCGTGGATTGTAATGTTATACCCAAACACTG